>NC_137770.1:217183239-218383239 GCF_963455305.1 Plecotus auritus
AGACCTCATCTCACAGAGCTCACATTTTAGTGATGGCTAACAGACAAGATAGACACATAAGTAAAATGTATAGTATGCCATATGATGACAGTGCTATAGAGAAAAATGAATCAGGGAAGATAAGGAGTGTGAGTGTGGGTGGGAATGTAATTTTACATAGAATGATTGGGGAAAGCTTTGCAGAGAAGATGACATTTGAACAAAGGTCTGAAGGAGGTGAGAGAGCAAGACATACAGGGAAGAGCATGCCAAACAGAATAGCAAGTGTAAAGTCCTATGGCCATAATGTGCCTGGTTTCAAGAAAGAACAAGGTCTGTGTGGCTAAACTGGAGTGAGTGAGGGGGAGAGTTGAGGGAGGTGACGTCAGAGAGAAAGAGGAAAGATTCTAAAGGGATTAGTAGGCACTTACAAAGACTTTGACTTTTACTGAAAAGAACAGGGAGGGTTTTGAGCCCAAGAGTAACATGTCCTGATTTACATTTTAACAAGATCCTTCTCTTCTCTACTTGCATGTTTGCCAGTTGCTCCATTCCACTTATTCCCTCTCAAAACTTCTGCTTACACATGTCTTCTGTGCTCCCTTCATCATATCAGCTTACATGTGGCTTTTGGTTTGGTGTTGTAACAACTGTTGACATTTCAGTTTATATGCCCACTGTGACCTAAGCACTCAGTCTCTCAGTGTCCCAATCCAGTTTCTTGGGTGACATAATATTAGACTCCCATATTATTAGGCTAACTAATATTAGTCCACTATGGTAGGACAAGCTGAGGTGGGGAGGGGGGCAGAGGTGAACAGGATCCCATAATATTTCCAAGAAGGGGTTATGGGCAGAGGGGCAATGGTTATCACATTTTACTTCGTCAGGCACCTCAAATATTTGGGCTCTCAATATATACATGACAGTCAGTAAATCTAGCATATTTAATAAACAACCTATAATCCTCCCAAACTGCTATAACGCTCAGTAGCCACTTAAGAGTAATAGTAATAATGGATGACTTTATACTAAAATGGAGCTCTAAAACTCCACTATCTCTGGTGAGGACAAGTTTTCTTTTTTAAAAAAAAAATATATATTTTTTATTGATTTCAAAGAGGAAGAGAGAGAGAGAGAAGAGAGAGAGAGAGAGAGAGAGAGAGGGAGGGGGGGGGGAGAAACATCAATGACGAGAGAAAATCATTGATTGGCCCCCTCTTACACGACCCCTACTGAGGATGGAGCCTGCAACACAAGCATGTGCCCTTGACCGGAATTGAACCTGGGACCCGTTAGTCTGCAGGACGACACTCTATCCACTCAGCCAAACCAGCTAAGGCAAGACGAGTTTTCATATTTCCAATCTGTAGGAGAATTATACTTTTGTAAAGTACAATAAAAATGAATTCCTGGAAAAATTAAATTTAAACATATATAAAATTGAAGCCTAAAATTTTAATTATTATATCCAACAGAGAAAAACGTGCTCTGTCACATTGCTATAAAAGTATATTTTAAAAAATATATTTTTATTAATTTCAGAGAGGAAGGGAGAGGGAGAGGGAGATAGAAACATAAATGATGAGAGAGAATCATTGACCGGCTGCCTCCTGTATGTCCCCCACTGGGGATTGAGCCTGCAACCCAGGCATGTGTCCTGACCAGGAATCAAACCATGACCTCCTGGTTCATAGGTTGATGCCCAACCACTGAGCCATGCCAGCTGGGCTAAAAGTTTATTTTTCAAAAAAAATGTTTATTGATTGATTTGAGGAGGGGGAGGAGGGAGAGATCAACTTGATGTTCCACTTATTTATGCATTCATTGGTTGCTTCTAGTATGTGCCCTGACTGGAGATCAAACCCACAACCTTGATGTATCAGGATAATGCTCAAACCAACTGAGCTACCTGGCCAGGGCACTATCAAAGTTTCTAAATGCTTAGTCTCAACTTCTATTCGTGTCATGCACCAGTAACAAGCTGTTCTATGCTTATGACAGCCCTGTATGAAAACTCACTAAATAGTAGCTAAAGTTTATGATAATGATGGGAGTTTAATGGTATTTCATCTTTTGAGTGAGCATTATGCAGTTACAAGAGGCCTGGTGCATGAAAATTCATGCACAGAGAGGGGGGTCTCCTCAGCCCGACCTGCACCCTCTCACAGTCCAGAAGTCATCAGGGGAGCAGGCCTAAGCCACAGTCTGGCCTCCCTCTGTGAGAGGCAACCTGGAGGGCTGATCAGGATCAGGGGATGGCACTGCCCCCAGCCCCCAGCCCCCATCACCCTGCTGCAGCCTCCACCGGCCTTTCTCTGTGGGATGGGCCCAACGCAGCCCCCATCATCCCACCGTGGCCGAGCTGGTGGCCTCCCTCTGCAGGAGGTGACCGGGCGGGCCCCCCAGTCGCCCCTCCACCACCACTGGTCGCCGCCCCCCCCCCCCCCCCCATTGCTGTTTCCTCCCTCTGCCTGCTGGCAAGCACCTTGGCTGGCCTGGCACAGCCTGCTCACTGACCCCACCCCCCACCGACTGGTTGTTCTGCTGTTTGGTCGATTTGCATATTATGCTTTTATTATATAGGATATTGTTGTTTTGTTTTTATTGTTTTTTTTTCTTTCTCACTCTTCTCAATAAATAGGTATAGTGTCTTGCATGTAGTTTCTAATAAATCTTTGTTGATTGAAATATTTGTCTAGCTTAAGAACTATTTCATCACATGAAAAAGTGAGTAATATGTTCTATTTAGATTTGATATTACAGGTTAGCTCTACAGCTAAATATGTCTGAAATAGGTTCAATTTTCTTTGGAATTAGGAATAGGATGCAAGAGAAAAAGGAAATTATCTTTCTTAAATTTCAGAGACAGAAGACAATGAAAAAGTATTAACACTGAATTAGAGGGAAGAGTACTTGTACATACCTTTCATTAAGATCTAAAATCCTGGTTCTGTAATTGATTTGAGGACCATTTTCTTAACTTAGCAAGTATTTCAGTGCTTAATTGCTATGTTAACTTCTCTATAAAGTGAATTAAGTTGAGTTAAGCTCCATATTTGATGGGTTCATCATCTAAGGCAAACAATATATCAAGTATAACTAAAGAAACAATCTATACTAATAAAAGCCTAGGTGGTCCTCACGCCCTCGCATGACACCCTCATGTCATCACAAGATGGCCACCACAAGATGGCTGCCACAATATAGCTACTACAAGATGGCCGGCAGGGGAGAACAGTTGGGGACAACCAGGCCTACAGGGGAGGGCAGTTGGGGGTGACCAGGTCGGCAGGGGAGGGCAGCTGGGGGCAATCGGGCCAGCAGGGGAGCGGTTAGGGCAGGGGTGGGCAAACTTTTTGACTCGAGGGCCACAATGGGTTCTTAAACTGGACCGGAGGGCCGGAACAAAAGCATGGATGGAGTGTTTGTGTGAACTAATATAAATTCAAAGTAAAAAAAAAAAAAGAAAGTAGAGGAGAGGAGGGGAGAGCAAGAGAACCGAAGAGAACCGGATAGAACAGCCGGATCCGGCCCGCGGGCCGTAGTTTGCTCACGGCTGGGTTAGGGGGTGATTAGGCTGGCAGGCAGAAGTGGTTAGGGGCAATCAGGCAGGCAGGCAGGTGAGCAGTTAAGAGCCAGGAGTCTCAGATTGTGAGAGGGATGTCTGACTGCTGGTTTAGGCCCGATCCCTAAACCGGCAGTCAGATATCCCCCGAGGGGTCCCAGTTTGGAGAGGGTGCAGGCCTGGCTGAGGGACACCACCCCCCCCCCCCCATGCATGAATTTTGTACACTGGGCCTCTAGTAAACAAATAAATAATTGATTTGTTTACAAACTGCCCAAGCTGCCCCACAGTGGTGCTGACCTGCCCTGGCCTCTGATATACTCACTCCAGGACCTCTGCTCACTTATTTGTGGGCACCCCTCTCCTAGGAAAATGCCTTCTCCTTCTAGTCTGCTCTGTCTAGGTGATTTAAGGATGGATGCTTACCATGGCAAATAATTTTATAATTATTGATCAGAGGGAAATCATAGGATAAGGTTACTGGTTAGCTTTGACCTCCGGTTTATCTCCTAATACTACATGACATCGTTCATCCACAGGATTCTGGGTAACCAGAATTTCAAATTTATGTAGAAATATAATGAAAGTATCTGAAATGGTTATGGAGAATTAAATGGGGTCATTTAATTCTCTTAGTACACCCCTGGATTTCTTTGAAAGAAAGCTATGAATGTTCCAAGCTTTGTTTTTATTCATACAGAATCAGAATAGTTTAGATTCCCTTAAGCAGGAAAAACATAAAACAATACCCCTCATGACCTTTTGCCACAATCAACTCTTTAAAAAACAGAAACAGAAAACTTATAAAGAGAATCTATTTTTAAAGAATTGTTCCAAATGCATCGTTGCCAGAAATTTAAACTGCTCTCCTCCATACTGATTGTTGTGAAAATATATTACTATTGTTTTCAAACTCTTCTATACCTTTTAGAAAGAGTTATCAATGTTTCTCTGAGGGAAACAGCTCTAATGGTAAAGGTTTTATAAGATACAAATTAGTGATTATTCTCTGAATTCATTTGTAGAAAGTGCTAAACCTATTGTCTGCGCCATTCTAAAAGGTACTACATTCCAGAGATATATATATGGTAGATGTCTATTTTCTTCTGCTCTCCCTCTAATACTGCCCCTCTCCCCCCACACACACACCCCTGCTTATTGGGAGACTTTTCTCCTTGGATCTCTTGCATTTCTGTGCATCTTGAGTGAGGCACTGGCTGCCCTTGTTGTGGATTATCTTTTCAATAATGTTTATATAGCAAACAGCCTTAGAATATAGAGGTAGTGTCTCTTTGAAGCAAAGAACAGGTTTGTTTACTATCCAATATGACAAAGATAGTGTCTTCCTCTCAGGGCCAAGGTCAGGCATGCATATGGCCCATTACAAAAGATTTGGGTTCCCTGAGCTTGGGGTTTCTCACCTGTAACACAGCCTGGCTCTCTTCCCATGATCCTGTGGGAACTGGAGCTTGGAACCAATGTAAATGCTGATACTCTGGTTGCTAACTGTTGGTGTGAATGACATACTGTTCTTTTTCTCTAACACAGAAATATTGTACCTCCTGCCAGAACCCACAAAACCGTGGCACGCTAACTTGTTAGCTTGCAAACAGGGTAAAATATATTTATGCTACCCTAGTTTCTGCTTTGAGTTCTTTCCCAAGACACACCTGTATCTTTGCCCTTTGGTTTCCTGAGAGAACCAGTGTCTACATAATAAATCTCCCCTTTATTTAGGCTTAAATGGGCTTCTGTTATTGTAATCAAAATAGTTCTGATAAGCCAAGAAAGTCTGTTTCTTTCTGAAAATTGAACAATAGGGGGAAATAGTCAAGGGGTTTTCTAAGTGCTTTCATTCAACAAATCTTTGTTGAGCCTCTGAAGGCATTCCAATACGTATTATGCTGGATGCTGGGGCTGCAATAGTAAACAGTATATAGTTCATAGAATTTCAATTCTCGTAAGAATAGCAGCCTAAAATATCAGTAAACCAGCACATAATAGTTGCAAATTGTGGGAATGCTGTGAAGAAGAAACAGAAGAGGGACAAAGGCAGGTAGTAAAAAGAGAGGCAGTCTTATGAAGAGTGGATGGAGAAGGTGACTTTGAGAGAGGCATAGTCAAGCTGGAATGTGAAGCATGAGAAAGCAGAAGGCTGGAACAAACTGAAGGGACAGTAAGTGCCAAAGCCTTGAGATGGGAAGGGCTTAGGAAATGTCAACGTTTAGAGAAAAACAACTGCAAAAAAAATGTGGTGAGTAAGGGGAGGACTGCCAGGTGGTGCAGTAGGGGATTAGGCAGAAGCCAGATTACTCAGGGCCTGGCTGGCCAAGGTGAAGGAGCTGGGATTATTCTATGTACAACTAGAGGCCCGGTGCACAAAATTCATGCATTGCGGGGGGGGGGGGGTCCCCTCAGCCCAGCCTGCACCCTCTCCAATCTGGGACCCCTTGGGGGATGTCCAACTGCCAGTTTAGGCCCAATCCTGGGGATCGGCAGTCGGACATCCCTCTCACAATCTGGGACCACTGGCTCCTAACTACTCACCTGCCTGCCTGCCTGATGGCCCCTTACTGCCCTCCCCTCTGCTGGCCTGGTCACCCCCAACTGCCCCCCCCCCTCCGCTGGCCTAGTTGCCCCCAACTGCTCCCCGCCACTGGCCTTGTCACCCCTTATTGCCCTCCCATAGCCCCTCACTAATCTCCCTGCTGGCCTGGTCACCCCATGCAGCCTGCTGCTCAGTTGTTTGGTTGTCCCTCACTAACCCCCCTGCTGGCCTAGTCGCCCCACGCAGCCTGTTCGGTCGTCCGTTTGGTTGCGATTGTCACTTAGGCTTCTATATATATAGATGGGAAGCTCTTGAAGATTTTAAGCACTTGAGTGACAGGACCCAATTTACATTTAAGAAAATGAGTTTTCAATTTCCCTATAAGCTATTTGTTTCTGTTTTGTTTCAAAGATACTTAAACTCCTATACTAAAATTTTAAATTGCTTTTCTCTAATTACCATTACTCTTTTCTTATAAGTCAAAGTAATATTGACAGTAATTGAAAATGTTTCTTTACCTAAATATAATTGTGTCTATTTTTATGAATATTAAAAGAAACTTAGTTGTTAGAATTAGCTAATTATAAAATGATAGAAAACAGATAGTACACAATTATTTTGAATGCATTTCAGGAAACTCAAATAACATTTTTAATTATATTAAAATATAAATAAAATATATTGCTTCTGTTTGGGGGAAATAAAAATTCATGTTGGATATAAAAAAAAGAAAAAGAAAAGAAAATGAATTTTGCTACTGTGTGGAGGATGGGCTGGAGGAAAGCAAAGGTGGAAGCAAAGAGGCCAATGAGGAGGTTGTGGCTTTGTCCAGGAGAGAAGGGATGGTGGCTGAGAACAGTGGTGGCAGAGAAGACAGTAGTGAGGAGATGGGACAGTGGATGTGGGTGGGGCCAGCAACCTGGGAGAGTGGTGGGGCAGGGACTCTTGGGGTAGAAATCAAGATGGCCTTTGGGGCTATGTTTACCATGATATTTCTATGTCATATCCAATGTTGGTCACTGGAGACGGGAGCCTAGAGTCAGATGCAAGATCTAAGCTAGAGATATAAATTTGGGGGTCATCAACATATACACGGTGTTTGGTCCCAGGAGCCTAATCTCTAGGATTCTTTCAGTTTACTCTCTTTCTCCAGCCTTGGGGCCCACCCTCCCCAAATCAGAACACACAGAAACTTCTGAATCTCCTGCAAACCACTCACAGACCATGGAGAACCTGGAACACCATCCCCAGAGTTCTCTCCACCTAATGGTGCTGCCATTTCTGTTTTTTCTGCTATGGCTGCTCCATGTCGGCGAGGCTCTTCCTCCAAGGTGGCCTCCTTCCAGAGACCCTGGCAGACAGGAGTCTTTGCTTTCAGCCCCCACCTCCACCTACCTGGAGGTTTTCTACTGACACAGGTTCATGTGGTTAGAATTCTGGGTCCTTTTCCAGATTTATATCCTTTCATGTTCATGTCTGTAAACTGTAGTAACATTCCCTCCCCGCCTCCTCCAAGCATAAGTGTTTCTTGGATAAAGACGTGTTTTTTTTTTTTAAACAATACCATTCAGCCATTTTAGGTGTATGATTCAACGAGGTTTACTCAGTGTACAAAGTTGTGCAATCATCTCCACCATCTAATTTTAGACTGTTTTCATCACCCCCTAAAAATCTCTCGTGCTTCAATGCAGCCACTCCTGTTCCCTCCCCTGCAGGTCCCAGCACACAGTAATCTATTTTTGGCACTTCTTTTTTGGCCTTTTCTGACATTTCATATAAATGGAATCATACAATATGTGGTCTTTGTGTCTGACTTTTTACTGAGCATAATGTTTCTGAATTTCATCCAGATTGTAGCATATATCAGCATTTCATTTTTTTAAATTGCTGAATTTCTTTCATTGTATGGATAAACCACATTTCGTTGTACCCCTTCATTTGTTGATGTCTACTTGCGTTGATTTTGGCTGTTATGAATAAGCTCTCTATATAAAACCCTAATATGCAAATAGACTGAATGGCAGAACAACCGAACAACTGAACAACCGGTTGCTATGACGTGTGCTGACCACCAGGGGGCACCCGTGGAACATGGCGGACATCAGGCATGGTGGGATGGTGGAGCAGGTGAGCGGGGGTGCCAGACCAAGGTGGGGCACCGGTCGTTGTAATTGGGGTGAGCCTCTGGTGGTTACTGAAAATTCTTTGCTCCTGTGTGCTGCGGTCCCACCTGGCGCTCGCACCTGCTGTTGGTACCGGCCCCACTCACCTGTCAGGGCTTTTCCACCTCCCCCTGCTCCTGAGGGGCAATCAGGGCCGGCAGCTGCCTCTTGCACCCACTGCTGACCACAGCCCTGCTTGCACCCACTGCTGGTGCTGGCCCCATTCACACCTGCAGCTGGTGCCAGAGCCACCACTTGCACCCGCAGCCGGCGCCAGAGCCGCTATCCACACCCACTGCTGGCGCCCGGCACCGTCAGCAGGTGCGAGCAGGGCTGGCCCTGTCAGCATGTGAGAGTGGCAGCAGAGGGAGCAGGGCTGCTGGCAGACAGGAGAACTGGGGCCATGGCGCGAGGGGCCAGGCGGGGGCCCAGAGGATGTGCCGAGACCTGCCTCTGTGCCACTGCAGCCTCACAGCCCACAGTTCCTTTCAAGGTGCACAAATTCGTGCACTGGGCCACTAGTGTAGAAATAACATTCTTAGTCACCAACCTCACTCAGATGTTGAAAGACTTACTTAATTTTTAAAATTGTGGGATAAGATGGTATAATTTGGGGTGACATTTCCTCTATTTTCCAATTTTCCAGAAATTTATTTACACTGTGTGTATAGTTTTAAAAGTAAATTTCATTTGTTTGATTTAAAATTTATTTTGAAATAGTTCAGCCAAACACAAAAGCTTTCACATTGGCATAAGAAGCATAATGACAATCAAGTTCCAACCATAGCTGAAGAAATATCCTTCTGGCCTGGCTGGCATGGCTCAATGGTTGAGTGTTGACCCATGAACCAGGAGGTCACGGTTCAATTCCCAGTAAAGGCACGTGCTCAGGTTGAGGGCTTTATCCCCAGTTGGGGGTGTGTAGGAGGCAGCTGATCAATGATTCTCTCATCATTGATGTTTCTCTCTCTCTCCCTCTCCCTTCCTTTCTGAATCAATAAAAAAATCTATAATAACAAAAGGGTAATATGCTAATTAGACCGGACGTCCTTCCTGATGAAGCTGGGCCGGAGCGAAGCCAGCCCGGGTCCCAGGTGCCTGTCGGCGGCTGGAGGAGGAAAGCCTGGGTCCCAGGTGCCAGAGGGAAGCCGGTGCTGGCAGTCGGGGGAAGGAAGGTCTTCTCTTGCACGAATTTTCATGCATCGGGCCTCTGGTATATATATAAAAAAAGTAATATCCTTCTGTCCAGGAGATACCCTCTGTCATGAATTTTTGTTGTTGTTGTTAATCCTCATCCAAGGATATTTTCCCATTATTTTTTATAGAGAGTGGAAGGGAGAGGGAGAGACAGAGAGAAACATCAATGTGAGAGAGACACATCATATGGATTGGTTACTTCCTGCACATGCCCCAGCCAGGGCTGGGGATCAAGCCTGCAACTGAAGTATATGCCCTTGACTGGAATCAAAACCTGGGACCCTTCAGTCCATGGGCTGATGCTCTACCCACTGAGCCAAACCAGCTAGGGCACTGTCATGAATTTAAAAAAAAAAAATTATCTTCATTGTTGAAAGTATTACAGATATCCCCTTTCCCCCTATTGACCCCTTCTATCCCACTCCTGTCCCCTCCTCAGGCCTTCACCACCCTATTGTCTATCCCCGTGGTCGGCAAACTGCGGCTTGCGAGCCACATGCGGCTCTTTGGCCTCTTGAGTGTGGCTCTTCCACAAAATACCACAGCCTGGGAGAGTCTATTTTGAAGAAGTGGCATTAGAAGAAGTTTAAGTTTAAAAAATTTGGCTTTCCAAAGAAATTTCAATCGTTGTACTGTTGCTATTTGTCTCTGTTGACTAATGAGTTTGCCGACCACTGGTCTATCCTCTATTATGAATTTGTATTTCACTTCTATTTCTATATATGTACTTTTACTAACATATATGCATTCTGACACAATATACAGTATTTTTGCAGAATTTTAGATTGAATAATACACTATATGAAAAATAATGGTACCATGTATTATTCTTCCCAGTACTTTAGTACTAACTTATTTTCATATTTTTTTTTGTAAGAGAACATTTATTTGGTAAATTAAAGAGGTAGAAGAAGTAATTCCTAGAAGAAATGGGCTTAGAAGATAATTTATAGAGGTAAAGGAAGGGCCCTTGGAGCTTGGGAGTGAGGGAGCTCATGGTGAGTGCCTGGGGGAGGTGAGGGAGGAGGAGGAAGAGGACGGGAAAGGCTGGGGCTTGCTCCACAATAACCATATAAAGTAGAAACAATTACATCTGTACTTTGCAGATAAGGAAACTGAGGATGACAGAAGTTAAGTGACTTGCTAGGGCCACGCAGTTAGTAAACAGTAGAGGTGGGTTTGGCTTCGGCAGTCTGCCTCTGCAGCACCTCGTGGCCATGCCACACTGTTTCAAATGCTGGTATTCTGTGTCCTTTCGCAACCCGTTTTTCTCCTCCACATTATGTTTTTGAGATTCCCCATAATGATATGTGTAGCCTTAGTTTATTCCTTTTTATTACTGCATGGTATTTTGTTCAATAAATGGGCCACAATTCATTTATCCATTCTGCTATTAATAGAGACTGTAACCAACAACTCAGCAAGCACATTCTTGTACAGTCTCCGTGTGCACATGTGCAAGCGTTATCTGTAGGGTATACACCTACAGAAGGAATTTCTGGGTCACATGATATGTATATCTTCAAATTAACTCTATATTTCCAATTATTCTTCAAAATGGTTATTATATAATCATACTTTTAAGAAATCAGTTTGTAAAAATTTCTACTGTCCATGGTTACAATATATAAAATAATTAAATACTACAAGAAAGGGCAATAAAGTGAGAAGAAATAGAAGCTAAAACAGAATAGTAAAGTAACCCGAATCTGCCATTTATAATTTCTCTCCTCTAAAAGCCTGCAACAGAGATGAAACTTTCTTCTCCTTCTCCTTTCCTGCTACGCTGTATTCAGCTCTCAGATCTTCCCTGAAAAGCATGTATGTGATATATTACTATAAATATTAGCATCTCTGAATTCTTTCTGGAGGTGTGAGTTATGTTACAGTGGAGTTTCTTCACAATCCAGTATTTTATTGACCTTTGTCTTTCTTGATTATTGTGATAGGTTTCTTCTCTACCAACCTAAAATTTGCTATTTTATTTTCACTCACAACTATGAAGTGTTAAAGAGTTGAAACTCTCTGTTTCATGGACAGACACAGATATTGTGGAGAGCGGCTCCCAGGTGGCTAGATGACATATAGGCTGCAGGAGGTGCAGCAAGTAAACAAAGCTTGATCAGGTGCATGTAACTGAATAGATTCGAAACCCACAAGAACATTGTAAACATCTTGACCACACCCTTACTTTGTCTTGTGGAATCAGGCTATAAAATAAAGACTCGCTTGCAAGCCGTGGCACTGTCTCTCCATCAGAAAGGAGCATCCCACCTGGCCCCAGCGTTATTCTCATGTCTGTCTTTTCTAATCCTTCACCGCCCCTCAGATTCACCCATGGCCATGCTGGTGCGGCACATATGGCACCGGAACAGGTACCCGAGTACGGGGGAACTACAATTGTAAGGTGGAAAGGATGCTCCCGTGAAGCACGTGCAGAAAGTAAAAGTAGGGCAGGGAGCGAGGTTTGGTAGCAGCTAGGTGTAAAACATGGGAAATTCAGGATCTCAGGAAAGGGATCTCTAAAACAATGCTCAATGAAGCATTCTTAAGTTTCTTAAGTTTTGTTTAAGGACTATCTGCTGTGGTCTGTGTTTGATGACCTTAATATAGTTTTGATGTTTTTGTTCGGGGAAGTAACTTTTATTTGGGAAATGCTCTGACACAGACGTGGGCCTAGATTGTAAGCTCTTGCAGCAGTTGCATTGTTCCTGGGCTTTGGTTATTTCTGAGTTTTCCCTTTCTTGTGCAACCTGATAGCTCCCTGGAACTTTGGGTCTGTGTGGGACGCCAGACTCGGAGTTGGAGGTCTCCAGCTCTGCGGGACCGAGGGCTGCTTGCTTCCGGGAGAGGACTCCATGCAGCAGCAGCTTCTGTCCAAATGTGAGGACTGTAAAGAAAAATCAGACCCTCCAGAAGGAAATCCAGGGGCACCAGCCTCACATCGATGACATCTTCGCATCGACGGCATCTTTAAGAGGAGCCAGAGACTGAGAGTTGCCCTGATGATAGCGATGTGAAAGAAGAAGATAACGAAGGCTACGCAAGGGACCGAGGTGCCAACATGGGGTCAGCTGAAGAAGTTAGCGACTGAGGCCCAGCAGATGGTAGAAAAGCAAGGAGTGGAAGTTACTCCCTCAACCATGTTTTCTGGCTGTGTTGGTGAGCTGCCAGTTTTCTGTAAAAGTCTTGCACAGCCAAATCTAAGGACTCTGGGTAAGATATACTCCAGCAGCAAAAGAAACTTTCATTTTGTAACATGTCTGTAGTTTCATTTCTCTCTTATTGCTGTGTTGCATTGGCATTGTTTTGTTATTGTTTTATTAATAGCCAGAGTTTTGTTCTCTCTTGTTGCTGTATTACATTAACATTACTGTGTTGGTTGTTTTGTTAATAGCCAGAAGTTTGTTCCTGATGTTTTGGTTATGCTGCATAATTTTCCTAGAGCTTTTGATGATGTAAATGAAAGTGTTTAAAAACAGAAAAAAAGGGGGAGATGTGGAAAGCGGCTCCCAGGTGGCTAAGTGATATAGGTTGTAGGAGGTAAACAAAGCTTGATCAGGTGCATGTAATTGAATAGATTTGAAACCCATGAGAATATTGTAAACATCTTGACCATGCCCTTACTTTGCCTTGTGGAATCTGGCTATAAAATAAAGACTCGGCTTGCAGGCCGTGGCGCTGTCTCTCCATCAGAGAGGAGCATCTCACCTAGTAGCCCCAGCTTTATTCTCTTGTCTGTCTTTTCTAACCCTTCACCGCCCCCTGTCCCCTCAGGTTCCCCCATGGCTATGCTGGCATGGCACAAGATATAATATGGAGATATAGATGTTAAGTAAGTTTTTTCAGTGAAGGACTATGGTAAAGTTGTGAGAAAATAAATTTAGTGTGATAAATTTTGACCAATTGTGTGATAATTTAGATGCATCTAACTTTAAACAAATTTAACACTGTGTGTGCAAATTAGGATTAAATGAAATATAAGCGAACTTTGGAATATTCTTTTATGAACCCTTTGAAAAGCTTTCTCCCTCATGCATTCAATGTGGAGTCAAAGGCAGTTTGCTTCTAAATTATGCAGAAGAACATCAAGGATGATGCCTTTTAGGTCTAGAGAAGGGGTGAGGTTGGCAGGGGCAGAGGGTGGGAGGAGAGAGAAATACTTCAAAATACAAGCTCATGAAAGGTTGTAAATATTGTACTTTTATTTTTCTTGGTGCCTTAATCCATTTATCTTAGTACCCCCTTCCCCACCCTATCCTATCCCCCTAATGTCTGAAGCTGCCTTACATTCTCCTATGGATTTCTTCTTTCATCAGTCTCTCCTCCTTTTGTCCTACGGTGGTAGGACAGGATTTACAATGTTAATGTTCCCTTCTTGTAGCCCCCATCCCTGAAGGAAATATGCTCTTTCATCTCACAGATGCTTCCTATCCTTCCTGGTGTACCTTATAGAGCAGGAATTGCAACTTCAAATGTTCATAGGAACCAGAAAAATAATTTGAGTGAGGAAGACTGGGCAGGGATCCTAGAGAACTGGAGTGATGCCCCATAAAAGGGGCGGCTGCTACCAAGCTTCAGTTGATTCTTACCATGGGAAATGGGATCTCCATATTGTCAGGTCTTTTGATTTTTCACAAGACCTGGAAATCCAGGTGTTTTGGTGAAATTTTTCCACTAATGTTGGCAACTAACTCAATAAAGACAACAACAACATTCTACAACTCAAACAACACTCTACAACTTAAGCAAAACTAAGTTGGAGGGTTAGATGTGACTTGTGGGAGGCCATTTTAGCCCCTCGACTTTATGGAGAGTTTTGTCTAGATCAGCCTGATTCCCAGAACTTTTGCAGAATCGATGCTGTAGAATTGAAAAAAAAAAATGAGTGGAAAGAAACCACATCTGGAACGTGAACTAAAATACATAAGGACCTAACCAGAGAGGGTAAGATGATCTAGCTCACAAAGAGCTGGGGGAAAGAGCAGGCAAGAGGAAGAGAGGTCCTAGAGCTGGTTCAAGGCGGAGGAGAAAAGAGCATGAATAAATGTGAGTGAACACAGATCATAAATGGGATCCCTTCTAATACTCTTTAGAGAAATTAAAGATTGGAACTTTTTTTTTTATGCAGGATTGGGCTTTTAAAATGTGACTTCTGGAGACCAGGGAATAGATTCTTGGTTGTAGACAACAGCATTGGCAATTTATCATTGGTAACAACTCTGGGCAATTTAAGAAGAAAACCAATTGATTGGGAGGATATTGGGTACATTAAAGAATTGTTAGGAAAACTTGAGAAGCAGACTTAGAAAGCGAGCAGGAACGGAGGGAACTCACATGCTGGCACGCAGCCAGATCATAGCATCGGAACAGTCTGCTTATCTAGTCCCTGCTGGACACTCACTCACATCCCTTGACTCTGCTGTCACTCCACTGGACACTGGATGCTGCCACCAGCAACAGACCTGATGTTATATAACTGTTCTTGCTTCTTTACATCAAGACTCAGAATTCCAAATGGCTGACCTTAGGTCACATGCCTGTTCTTTAGCTGTGAGGAACCTGGGAGAACAAGTACCAGTTCTTTTTAGCTTTTTTAGTGGGAGGCAGAAACTTCCTCCTGCCAACACTCAGGCAAGGGTGACTTCCCAGACAGGAAGTTTATTTGTATCATCAAGTCTTGGGCAGCCACACATCTACTACAGAATCTTACTAGATGTAGTACATTGCATGGAAGGATGATTGGGAGACGGCCAGTATATTAGTCAGAATAGGATTTGTTAGGGGGCAGTAACAAATGACTACAAAATCTCAGTGGCTTACAGCAACAGAGGTTTATTTCTCACTCATGCTCATTACAGATGGTCTTTACCTTAGGACCCAGGCTGATGAAGCAGCATCTAACCTAGGACATTATGGGTCTCATAGAGGGGGAGAAGGGAGAGCATAGCAGAACACACTCTGAATATTAAAGTTTATGCCTGAAAGTGACAAATATAACTTCTGCTCATATATCGCTGGCCAAAACAAATTATGTGGCCAAACTGATATCTGTGGGGCAGGGACATATGATATTACCCCCAAGAAGGGGCAATTAATACACATATATATTTTATTGATTTCAGAGAGGAAGGGAGAGGGAGAAAAATAGAAACATCAATGATGAGAGAGAGCATTGATCGGCTGCCTCCTGCACACCCCACACTGTGGATGGAGCCTGGAACCAGGGCATGTGCCCTGACCGGGAATCAAACTGTGACCTCCTGGTTCATAGATCAACACTGAACCACTGAGCCATGCCAGCTGGGCAAATAGTAATTTTGAAAAAGAATAAAGTGTATCCAGTCATTATTAGGGAAGGGGGAAAGGTATACTAGATAGTGGAAATGAGCAAATTAGAGGCAAGAAATAGAAAGATGTTTGGGCAGTAACCATAAAGAGTTTGCTATTAATGAAGTATAAGGGTCTCACACATGGCAGATGAGAGTGTAAATTAGAGCAAGCTTTTTGGAAAATAATTTGGCAATATGCTACAAGAGCTTAACTGTATTCACAGACATTGAACAGATATATATTCTTTTGGTAATCCAACATAAGAAAATAATTATCAATGAGAACAAAGATCTATGTACACAAATGCTTATTCCAGCAATATTTATAATTGCAAAAAACAGGAAACAACCTCCTTGTAAAAACTAGGACATTGTTAGGAGACATTAATGTTTTCATTAATGATGTTTTTGAAGAATTTAAATGAAGTAGAAGAATGATATGATTATGGTAAGAAAAAACAGGATATAAAAGTAAATGCATATCTATTATAATATCATCCTATATAATAAAAGGCTAATATGCAAATTGACCAAACAGCAGAACGACTGGTCCCTATGACATGCACTGACCACCAGGGGGCAGACGCTCAATGCAGGAGCTTCCCCCTGGTGGTCAGTGCACTCCCACAGGGGGAGCGCCACTCAGTCAGAAGCCCTGAGCCAGGCTCACAGCTGGTGAGCGCAGCGGGAGCCTCTCCTGCCTCCGCAGCAGTGCTAAGGATGTCTGACTACTGGCTTCAGACATCCCCCGAGGGCTCCTGGACTGTGAGAGGGTGCAGGATGGGCTGAGGGACCTCCCAAGTGCACAGATTTTGTGCACCGGGCCTCTACTTTGTTTTATAAGAGCATAGAAAAAATGGAAAGAAATTGTATCAGAGAGTTTTGGTATTATGGGTGACTTTTGTTTTTTTGCATTTTACTTTTCATTTTCCCCAGATTTCCAGAATGTAGTATATATTTTTCAGCAATCAGCAGAAAAGACACTTTTCCCCAACCCTACCCCACCTCTACCTCTTGGATCAACTCTGAGGTGATAAGGCAAGGTTGCTGACAATGCAAAATAATTAAAAGACAGGTACAGTTTACTGGACTTCTGGAACAAATTACTAGAAAAGTGAGTGCAGGATCAAACTGAGCCACACTCACCTACCCATAGAAGCTCAGAAATTAGTAGCCGATAAGTGCTAAATGTAATGCAGCAGGGAAAAGCTGAACTTTCGGCTTTGCCCTTTCCAGGTTAGGACTGGAAGATAGAAGATACTGTCTGAGCCATCAGTGAGGCTGAACTGACAGAGCTGGCCTTCACCTTCTGCCACTTCCTCACCTTTAACCGGAACAGCTCTGCCATTTGGTATCTCTCCACCTTGTGGGTCAGGACCAAGGCTTACCTCTTTACACCTAATTTGGGGCCTTCTGAATAATTATTAGGAAAAGAGCAAGCATGGGCTGGGGAACATGTGGCTCTTTAACCATAGTTAATGAGGCCCTTAATAACTGGTCACCAGCCAAAAAATACTAGAGGGAGAGGAAGAAAAAATAGACTAGATCCCTCAATGACATCAATGATTTGCTAGGCAATCGGTACAGTTCTCCCAGTCATACAATCACATAGAAAGAACATAGGGAAGGAGACAGATTCAAGAAATATTTAGGAGGCAGGATTATTTAGAGCTTGATGGTTGACCATATGTGCATAGTGACGGGGAGGGGACTAAAACGGTGTACCTGGCAGGTATGGGAGGACCAGGGCTGAGGAGGTAACCTATGGATTTGGTTTGTTGGTGTCAGTCAATGTGGTGGATGAGATGCCTCACTTTACCTGGCTATTGGTTACTTACAGGGAAAATAAGTCTATTGATGATAATGGGAGACATGTTTTTGTTAGAGAAGGGAGTACACATATAACAAGGAGGGAGACTGAGAATGAACTTTGTGATACTGGATTAGAAATACAGGTGTATTGTGAACTCATGGTGGTTTCAATATCTCATGTTGGAATAGATACATGTATAGATGTAGATATATTTCCTGGCTCTTTTTAGCAAGAAGCCTGCAGGCAATGAAACCCTGTAGCAAAGAGCAAACTTAGCGCCCAGATCTTGGTTTCTTTTAGTAAGGTATTGCCAAGGAAAGTACAAGATGAGTCTGAAACATCTTCTTGCTCCAGAAAAAAAGAAGTTCTCAAAGCTTTAATGTTGAGAACCTGTTAAAGTGTTCAGGATTCAACCTGAAGGGCTCCCACTGGCCAAATATGGGACAATTTGAGCATCAAAATAAATATTAATGAAAACCATTGAATGAAATAGGAACTCATGAGTCTATCCTGAGATACAGAAGTCAATAAATAAACAGAAATCTGCACTTTATGGTAGAATGCCAGCTAGTTAATGAAAAGGGAATGATGGAATTTGAAGATTGTCATTTCGTAACAACCATAATAATAATTGATTTAGGCAAAATAGTGGGTGAAAGTTTGATGTGAGAAAGGATAATTACATAGTTTCAAAGTATCTCCCCACAAAATACTAATAAATTATGTTAATTAATAATGACAAAATACTTATTAATTAGTTCTGCAGTAGAGAAATAAAATGAGGATTAATTTGACCAATAAGAAGACACATGGACATTGTATGCCTCCTGATATGCCATACTGTGGATGCAGCGTGACATTGGGGATATGGCTGCTCCAGGTTGTAACTTGAATCTAATCATGAGGAAACACCACGCAAATGCAAAGTACCTGACATTCAAAAATACTAAGATTATGAAAGACAAGGAAAGTCTGAGAAACTGTCCTGATTTGGGTAAGTATACTGTCGTTTTATAGTATAGTACACTCGTTTATAAGGCCAATGGGCATCGTGTTTGTAACTTACTCTTAAATGAGTTAGGAATTATGCATAATTTATATCTCCTATATTTATATTTTATTTAGGTTTCCTAGTTACTGGGTCTTGGTGAAGGGTATACGGAATTTCTTTGTATCATTTCCTATAATTTTGATCTAAGAAAAATAGAGAATGCAGCTACTGAATATTGAAAAACATTCTAATACTCTTGGCATAGTCTTAGAGATGGATATTACTAAGGAACTGAATAAAACAAGGGAGATGGAGAGACAGCAAGCTTCAGAGATATGTTCCCATTGCCAACCTGGTGCAACAGCCAAAAGCAGATATGGTTGCCTGGATCAGGGTTACAACTTCTTGGTGAAATGCTTCTAGAGCTAGTGCCCCGTTCCTTTCTCCAGTGATGCAGGAGTAACAAGGGAAATGTGCCAACGTAATAGAAGACTCAAAAGCCAATAAGCGCCATCTAGTGGCAAGAAGGTGATTTTCCCCATTGTTTAAGGATTGTCAAATTCAAAGGGCTTGGGCCATTGTGCACACCTCACAGCAAGTGTGGGAGTTTCCAAAGTTTCACTTCTTCACCATGTTTACCTAGCTTGCTAAGGGCAGACTTAATAAGTTTTACCATTTTAATAAGTATGGAATGGTATTTTCTATAAATGTATGGTTAGATTTAGAAACTTGGTTAAAAAATAGGTTTATTTATTTAGGCAAAGATACTTCACACACAATGCTGTATATCTGTTGTGTCACATCAAGAGGGACACAATGCTGGTTGTCAAGCAGTAGGTTCAAAAGTGGTTGACATGAGCCATCAAAACATATAATAATAAGGTCTCCCACCAACCTTTCAGTTAATAGTTTTAGTAACTATGGATCATATGGCCCTAAAAATCCCCATGCTCCACTTATTCACCCCTCCCCATCTTCTCCCCCACCAGACATCTATAACACTGTTGACAGCGTTATATGTGTCCCCTATTTCACCACCTCCCTTTTATACCCCTTCACCCAGCCCCTAACCCGCCCCAAGCCTTCACCACACTATTGTCTGTGTCCATGGGCTATGCATATAAGTTCTTTGGTTAATCTCTTACTGTGCCCCCTTGCTGGGGTTCTTTTCCCAGCCTTACAAAGGGTTCAGCATTCTGGAGAAAGGGGCTGATGGGTAGATGATTAAAGAGTCTGGAGACGAAAGATGATTTTGAAAGGCATTGGGGGTCAGAGGATCTTCAGCTAAAGGAACTGAAGACTCCTCCCTCTACTCAGGAGCTTTTATTAACACAATATGTCCTAAGGCAAGGTGGAGATAATACACTTCAAAAGGTTAGGTTTCAAAGGGTATAGAAGCATTGTCAGTTTGGGGAATAGCCTACAGCTGTTCAGGTGTTTGGCCAACAGGAGGCAATAAAATGCCCTGAGCTGGCAGCAGACAATCCTATTCAGGTTTGGGGGAAGTGCCGTTTAGCCGTTCCAACAGGTAAACTACATATGTGGCTCACCCTTGTTGAGCCGCCCAAGCTTCACCAACCTTTTTGGTGAAACTCTTGTAATTATTACATGCTGGAATTGGTTTCCGGCACCCCCTCTCCCCCCATAACCCCCTCTGAGATATGTCAGTCTGTTGCATGTTTCCATGCTTCTGGATTTATTTTGTTGGTCAATTAATTTTGTTCAGCAGATTCCACAAATGAGATCATGTGATATTTATCTTTCTCTGACTGGCTTATTACCACTTAGCATAATACTCTCCAAGTTCCTCCATGCTGTCTCAAAGGGTAAGAGATCCTTTTTTATTTACAGCTGCATAGTATTCCATTGTGCAAATGTAAACTGCTGATCTTTTCACTGCCCCCATAGTTTTTCCTTTTCCATAATGTCATATAGCATATAGTTGGAATATAGTAGGTAGCCTTTTCATATTTGCTTCTTTCACTCAGCAATATGCATTTAAGTTTCTGTCACATCTTTTTTGTGGCTTGATAACTCATTTCTTTTAAAAAATATGTTTTTACTGATTTCAGAGAGAAGGGAGAGGGAGAGAGAGAAACAACAATGATGAGAGAGAATCATTGATTGGCTGCCTTCTGCACGCCCCCTATTGTGGATCGAACCTGCAACCTGGGCAGGTGTCCTGACCTGGAATCAAACTGTGACCTCCTGGTTCATAGATCAACACTCAACCACTGAGCCACACCATCCAGGTGCTCATTTATTTTTCTTGCTAAATAATATTCCATCTCCAGATGTGCTATAGTTGGTTTATCCATTCTCCCACTGAAGAACATCTTGTTTGCTTCTGAGTTTTGGCAATTATGAATAAAGCTGCTCTAAACTTAAGTGTGTGCAGTTTTGTGTGGACATAAGTTGTCATCTCATTTGGGCAAATACCAAGGGGTGTGATTGCTGGGTCATATGGTAAGAGTAGGCATAGTTTTGTAAGAAACTGCTAAACTGTCTTCCAAAATGCCTGTGCCATTTTCTGTTCTGACCAGAAATGAATGAGGTCTCATTGCACCACATCCTCCCAGCATTTGGTTTTCAGTGTTTCAGATTTTTTTGTGTGTGTGTATTGACATGCCATTGTTGTTTCAGTTTACAAATTTCTAATGACATAATACTGAGCATCTTTTCATACGCTTATTTGCCATCCCCTGTTCCCATTTGCTTTTTTTCCACTATAGGTAGTCATTTGTTGTTGGCTTTGGGTTATCCTTCTATTGTTACTAAACACACACACTTATGTTTATAATCCCCCTTTCTTGCACAGACAGCAGCATAGCATTTTACAGAGCATTTTCTACAGCAGTATAGGACTTCATCATATGAATGGATATTTTTATTCATTTCAGAGAGGAAGGGGGAGAGAGAGAGAAATAGAAACATCAATGATGAGAGAGAATCATTGATAGGCTGCCTCCAGCATGCCCCACACTGGGGATCAAACCCACAACCCAGGCATGTGATCTGACCAGGAATCAAGGCGTGACCTCCTGGTTCATACATCGATGCTCAACCACTGAGCCATGCCAGCCAGTCTGGACCATTTTTTCTTAAACCAATCCCTTGATGGACATTTAGATGGTTTCCAATTTTTTGCAAAATTATACTACAACTGGAGGCCCGGTGCACAAAATTTGTGCAGTGCGGGGGGGGTCTTCCTCAGCCTAGCCTGCACCCTCTCCAATCTGGGACCCCTCAGGGGATATCCGACCGCCAGTTTAGGCCCGATCCCTGGCAGTCAGACATTCCTCTCACAATCCGGGACTGCTGGCTCCCAACTGCTCACCTGCCTGCCAGCCTGATCACCCCCTAACCACTTCCCTGCCAGCCTGATTGATGCCTAACTGCTCCCCTGTTGGCCTGATTGCCCCCAACAGCCCTCCCCTGCAGGCCTGGTCCCCCTCCAACTACCCTCCCCTGCAGGTCTGGTCACCCCCAACTGCCCTCCCCTGCAGGACTGGTTGCCCCCAACTGCCCTTCCCTGCCAGCCCGGTCACCACCAACTGCCCTCCCCTGCCCTTGTGGTCACCCCCAACTGCCCTCTCCTACAGGCCTGGTCCCCCCCCCCACAACTACCCTCCCCTGCAGGCCTGGTTGCCCCTAACTGCCCTCCCCTGCTGGCCTGATTGCCCACAATTACCCTCCCCTGCCGGCCATCTTGTGGCAGCCATCTTTGACCACATGGGGTGGCCATCTTGGGCGAGGGTGTGAGGGTCAATTTGCATATTACCTCTTTATTATATAGAATGAATAATCTTGTACACATGCCATTTCATGTTTATGCTGTATATCTTTGAAATACATTTATAGAAAGTGATTATGATGTCCAAAATTAAATGCACATGTAATTTTACTAGATATTGTCAAATCTCCTTTTTCTGAAAGCTCTACTCGGAGGATCCAAGATGACAGCGTAGGTAAACACCTAAACTGCTGCCTCGCACAACAATTTCAAAACTACAACTAAAAGACAAAACATCTATCACCCAGAACCACGGGAAAGCTGGCTGAGTGGAAGTTCTACAACTAGATGGAAAGAGAAAAGAGCATTGAGATGTGCATAGGCGCTGAAAAGCTGAGGTACGGAAGTGCGCGATCCAGGCTGGCGGCAGGCGTTGCTTTTTTCAACCCGAAGGGAGACAAGCCCCCAATTACTCTGAAATCCAGTTTCTGGGGAGACACGGGGGACCGAAACTCCTATGGGGAGAAGCTGGATTGTTTGCCATCGGGTAGGAAAGTGAGGGTGGCTTGCTTGTAGAGCTGCACGCAGGAATAATTGTTTACTGCTCTGGGGCGCGGGACATGGGGACGCGGTGGGAGACGCAGAGCCGGCTAACTGGCAACCATCGCTGTTTGCCACGCCCTAGCCTAGTGATGCCCTGAGACCCCGCCCCACACAACCTACAAATCCACCCAAGCTCCAAGCAGCGGCTTTAGCATATGAATGGCCTGCCCTATCGCAGCTTAACCTAGCAAACTTGCAGCCCGGGTCAGACAGCTCCAAAACCTCCAAACCCCAAGCAAAGAGGAGAAAACTGTAGTTCTCGCTGTAGCTCCTGCTGGGTGGCCTCAGACAGTAGCTGACCTGCACCCCATTGGAGATCCAGAAGCCAGTGTACCTAGTGGTCAGTGTGAGACACCAGATTTCAACTCCTCACATCCATAAGTGACACATTCAAGAGGCAGACTCAGTGAGCACCAAAGCCCCACTGAAGCAAATCCTGCACCATAAGCGTGTCTCCAGCGCAGCAGTTCTTCCATTATAGACACAGCGGGTTCTCACAGCCAATTGGCCTGGAGGTCAATTCCTCCCAGTGTACCAACAGCAATCAAGGCTTAACTATACACCAAGACTTTGCACTCAGCCCACAAAGGGGTGTACCAAGAGCATCCACCTCAGGTGATTGGGGAGGCTGAGCTGGCCCCTATAGGTCACCTACCACACAAAGCCACTCCATCAACACAGGGAAGCAGCCAAAATGTGGAGACAAAGAAACATGTCACGAATGAAAGAAATGGTGGAAAGCAAACTACTGGATGACATAGAGTTCAGAACCACATTTATAAGGTTACTCTAGAATCTTCTAAAAACCTCTGAGGAACTTAGTGAGACCTTTAAGTATCTTAATGAGAATGCCAAAAAAAATGGAAAAGCACCAGTCAGAAATTAAGCATAAACTGTCTAAAATAAAGAATATACAGAAACTCAACTGTAGATCAACGTATCCCAAGAATCAAACCAAAGATCTGAAATATGAGGAAACAAAAAACCCCCAACCAGAAAAACAAAAAGAAAAAAGAATCCAAAAATATGAAGATAGTGTAAGGAGCCTCTGGGACAACTTTAAGCGTAACAACATCCGAATTTTTGGGGTGCCAGAAGAAGAGAGAGAGCAAAATATTGAAAACCTATTAGAAGAAATAGTGACAGAAAACTTTCCCTACCTGGCGAAAGAAATAGACTTAGAAGTTCAGGAAGCACACAGAACCCCATACAAGAGGAATCCAAAGAGGACCACACCAAGACACATCATAATTAAAATGCCAAGAGCAAAAGACAAAGAGAGAATCTTGAAAGCAGCAAGAGAAAAACGATTAGTTACCTACAAGGGAGCACCCATACGACTGTCAGCTGATTTCTCGGCAGAAACTATGCAGAAGGGAGTGGCAAGAAATATTCAAAGTGATGAACAGCAAGAACCTACAACCAAGTTTATTCTACCCAGCAAAGCTATCATTCAGAGTTGAAGGTCAGATAAAGAGCTTCACAGACAAGAAAAAGCTAAAGGAGTTCATCACCACCAAACCAGGATTACATGAAATGCTGAAGGGTATTCTTTAAGAAGAAGAAGAAGAAGAAAAAGGTAAAGATAAAAATTATGAACAAGAAAATGACATCAAATACATACCTACCAACAAGTGAATCTAAAAATCAAGTGAAAAAAAAATCTGAAGAACAGAATGGACTGGTGAATATAATAGAATCAGGGACATAGAAAGGGAATGGACTGACAATTCTCAGGGGGAAGGGGGTGTGAGGGGTGCGGGAAGAGATTGGACAAAAATCTTACACCTATGGATGAAGACAGTGGCGGGGGGTAAGGGCATGGGGTGGGGTGGGGAATCAGGTGGAGGGGAGCTAGGGGGAAAAAAAGAGGAACACCTGTAATAATCTGAACAATAAAGATTTATTTTAAAAAATCTCTTTTTTCTATTTCTGCCATTCCCAGCAGCAATATATGAAAATGCCTGTAGATTTGCCAATAAGATGTTTTGTCAAACTTAAAAATGTTTGCCAATATGATAGATGAAAAATTGTAATGTTCTATATTTTAGCTGGATGGTGGGTACTTGGAAGTTTGTTCTATTCTTAATTATGCATTTTTATGCATCTAAAATATTTCATAAAACAAGCTAACATAAGGATTGCTTTTAAATAAAATAGGTTTTCTATTTCAGTCTTAGAGAAATATATCACTTTTATTGATAATTATTGATTAAAGAACTAGAATGATCCACAAATAGAATGGGAAAGAATCTCAAAGACAAGAGATTCTGATTCTATCATTTAACAAATTAAACTCTTGGGCTCAAAGAAGACAGGGAATTAACTTCAAGTCACATGGTAATGAAAAACAAGCTCATTTTTAATTAAAGCTAAAAACATTGCAGTCACTATGCAAAAATTACGGAGAATGTTATTAAAAAAAAAACATACAAAAACACCTGGGAGGCACAACACTCATCCACTATGTTTAAATGATACTGGAAATAGAACGTATTGCACCAAAGTCAAGATACTGGGATGACTGCTGCTGTGTTTCTAAGCAATTCTGGAAGCTGATGTAAGCTGAGAAATTCAGTGTCATTTGGTCCTGACAATCTTATTAATTATCTTTATCCTTTTTCAACTGTACAGTAGAATACATCAGTTAATGGGCTTCCAGCAATAGATCCCAAATTTATGATATGGAATCTGTAGATCTATATATTAGAAATTCTCTGCCAATCTTATTACGACAGAGTTGTTTGTAATTCTTGAGAGCAGAGCATGAAGAACTATCTTTTTGAATTGGATTATTCTTATGAAGTAGCAAGATGAGCCTGCAATGTTTTTAACAATCTCATCCTCATTATATGGGGTGCAGATACTTAAAGTATTTTCTATTAAATTTGCATTCTGAGGCTTCTTAACAAAAGTAATAAATTGAAAAAAAATTCAAAATCACCTATTTTCCAGTGATGTCATTCATAGCAAAAAAAAATAATTTTTGGGTCTAGGACCCAGTTTAATCCAGTACCACAAATTGCATTTAGTTGCCATGTTGTTTCAGTCTTCTTTCATCTGGAATGGTTCCTCACATTTTGTCTTTCATGACTTTGATGTTTATGAAGTATCAGGCTAGTTACTTTGTAGAACATCCCTCAATTTGGGTTTGTCTGATGTCCCCTGATGTTTAGACTTAGGTTATGAATTTGGAGAAGGACTAACACCGAAGTGATGCTGTGTTCTCAGTGCATTGGGTCATGCATACAGCAGTTCACTTGAGGGTGATGTGTCCCAGTAGTCACAATATAAACTCTGGTTACTTGTGTTACAGTGATGTCTGTTTAGTTTTTCCACTGTGAAATTACTATATTTCCTGTTGTAATTAAAAAGAAATGTGTGGGGACATACTTTGAGATTATATCCTGTTTCTCATCACCCACCAATTTTAGCATCCATTGATTTTTGACTGAACCAATAATTATTGTGATGATTTCCAAATGGTAGCATAAAAAGATCTTTTAGTTTAGATTTCCTTAAACTATATTTGCATTTCTTAATTAGTAGTGAGCAGAGCTTCTTTTCATATATTTTTGTTATTGGGTGTGTTTTTTCCCCCCTCTGTTGTATATCTGTTTTCTCTTTTGCCCATTTTAATTTGGTTGCTTGTTATTTTCTTTGTTCATTCGAAATAGTTCTTTATTTATTATGGATTTTAATCCTTTGTTCTGTGCCTTGTACTTTGTCCCATCTGTAACTTGGTCACTTTTTTTTTGTCGTGCTTTGGATAAACATTTTAAATTTAATGTATTAAAAATTGGTGACCATATATTTTCATTTGTTTTGTGTCTGGAAGACCAGACAATCTGCATTACTTAGCATTGATGTACATTAGCATAAATACTAGTATAACCAGATGAGACCTAGTTGTCAGTGCTGAACATTTCCTGGTTCCATATCCCTACCAATGCCTATGGGAGCAGAAGAACTTGAGACAAATTCTTAGAGTCTGAACATAGTTGGGAACCCTAAGACTGGCCATAAGGAGCTGCATGCTAGGCAAATATTTCCCATTGGGTAAATGGAGGGACTCACCAACACATAGTTTTAATATTAGTTTTTGTTTTGTTTGTGTTGGGGAGGGCAGGGGTTAAACCAGGTAGATGGGCTTTTGTTTCTAAACAATTATTATCATGCACATTATTCCTAAAAAGGTTTTTTATGCAAATGGGAAGTATTAATCGGGATTATACTATCCTTTAAAAAACAAAAAACAACTTGACAAAGAAATATTACATCTGAGCCACATTACTGGATAGGAGTTGCCAGGATATTTATCATAACATCCTGCCAGTTCCGTGCCTGACAGCTGGGGTTTTGTAATACCTGATGTCTAACACTGTCATTTGTTAAGAAATTTCTTTCCTGAAAGGATTAGATGGGTGGCTACTTTCCATATCCACATGGAACAGCTCATACCCAACTCTGCCTCGCTGAATGCTTGGATAGCAGAATATAATCAAAGTTGATATAATACCTGTCTTGCTTCCACCAGGAATAATGACTGTGAGGACTGGAAAAGTTACTTTCTCCCTGAGACTAGCTAGTCAAATCAACCCAAGCTTTAAAATCCTGGTGAATTTTCATCATTATGCAAACTGTTTTAAAGCAAAATTAAAGAACAACTTACTAATTATTACTAATACTAAAAATTATACCTCTGCTCCACTGATTCTCCATAGGTAGGGGACTTAAATTCCAGAAAGGTGGGGAAGAGAGAAACTTGTTTCAAGTGATCACTTCCTTTTAATGCTTTCTGTCATGTTCATATGTGAGGCTTTCATCACTTTTCATGATAATTTCTCTAGCCTGTATAAGGACTGTTTTTATTCTTAAGCTATTGCATTATTATTTCTTACATAAAATATTTTAAAGTTATTACTTTAAATTCAGTAAAACTGCTAACGAGGATGTTTTTAAGAATAATAACTTTGAAAACTTGACCAGAGAAAGAATACATATGAATTGTAGAAAGTGTAACAAAATACAAAAAAAATTAAAAAATCTATAAGCATTACCACCCAGAAATAACAACTATTAATATTTTGAAGCATAATTTCAGTCATTTTCCTATGTATATATCCATACATTTTAACCAAAGATGAGATCATGGAGCCCATCTGTTTTACAAATTTATTTTTCACTATATCTTTTTTGGTATAACATTTTGCTATATCACTAAATAGTCTTCTAAAACATCATTATATCTAAAACACTTTTATTTTTGTATATTCTCTCAATGGGTTGGGTGATAATATATATAAGTATACCAAATTATTTCTAATTTCTATTCTACAAATTTTAACATTGATGAAAATCATTCTTAATAACTTTTAACACATATTCACAAATATTTATTTGGGATATTGTTCTTGAATGAAATTACTGGACCAAATGATACACACATTTTTAGGGCATTTTATATTTACTACAAAATTTCTCTATATAATTTATGCACTTAGAAGCATTTTAACTTGTAGTTCTAACTTTCTTACAGATAGGATTTTAAATTTATTGGCCCTACTCTATCAGCAATGCATGTCAAGCTTGATAATGCTTTTCAACATCCAATAGACTGTTGATCCATTAGCATCCATTTTGCACAGTGCTATCCAGTAGAAATCTCTGCTATATACTAGGTAACTATTAATCTGAAAGCCATTTCTAACATTAAATGAAGATGAAAAGTAAATTTAAAAACGTATTCATAAAATGCTTCTAAATATATTCAGGAAAATACTTCTTTTTACAATCTATTGTATCATTAGAGGATGAGTAAAAGATATAAAAAAGGAAGTGTTGAACAGTAGCATATGTTTACATCACAATATAACATCTTAAAATTATCCCTGAAATTGTAAGGCTGAAACTATAATAGAAATAGCAAAGCTTAGATAAATTCATGAATAATTGAACAATGACTGATTCTTAAAATTGAAATTAGGTATACAATTATTTCACAGAGCAACACTTTTCCACAAACTATATTCGTCATAAACAGGAGATATCATCTAATAATCTCATCCTAAATGGAATTATATTCTATTGTCCTTAGATTCATTATTCAACAAATATTAAATGCTCATATGTGACATTTAAATAGTTCAGTCTTTTTTTTTCTGTAAACAATCTTCTGTGAACAATTTCATATTCTACATAGCAAGAGTTTAGGTTTCCATGATACCTAAGTTACAAAATAATATAGAGAGTATTAAATCTTTTATATTTGTGGAGATAAACATGATTGGTGAATGACTTTGGAGTCCTAGATATGAGATTGGCTGGGACCTCTCTTTCTGCAGTGGGAGGTGCTGCATGCAAACTCATCTTCCCACCAAGTGTCCAGATGTTGGACAGCCAGTGTTCTCAATGCTCCTCTCAGCTTCTCAGTGCTGGCAATTAAGCTCCTCCTGCTCAAGCAGTCCATTTGTCCCCATAACACTTGAACCCTCACTTTGCCTAGAGAAAGAGCAAGAAGGAGGGGGAGCTAGTAAGAGGATGGCCCCACATTATAACCCACTGTGTCCTAGTTCAAGTATGTCTCTTTTTATAATGTACTAGTGGCCCAGTGCACAAAATTCGTGCATGGGGGTGTGTGTCCCTCAGCTCGGCCTGCACCCTCTCCAATCTGGGACCCCTTGAGGGATGTCTCGCAATCTGGGACTTGCCTGCCTGTCTGATCACCCCTAACCACTCTGCCTGCTGGCCTAATCACCCCCAACAGCCACCCCCCCCGCCCCCCCGCCGGCCTGCTAGTCCCCAACTGCCCCCCCCCCAGCCTGCTTGCCCCCAACTGCCCCCCTGCCCCGCTGGCCTGATCATCCCTAACTACCTTTGCCTGAGCTCTGCCACCATGGCTTTGTCCAGAAGGACATCCAGAAACTCTCCTGGTCTAATTAGCATATTGCCCTTTTATTAGTATAGATAGAGAAAGGGGACCCATCAATCTGCTGACCCATCTACCTTGAATTCTTGCTCGCTCCATGTGATACTGCTGTTATCATTGTGATTGACCACAAAAAAAGTATCTTTACTGCCATGGCTGGTGTGGTTCAGATGGCTGAGAGTTGTCCTGTGCACTAAAAGGTTGCTGGTTTGATTCCCAGTCAGGGCACATACCCAGGTATGGGGTTTGATCCAACTGATCTATGTTTTCTTTCTCTCCCTCTTCCTTCCTCTCTGTCTAAAAAAATCAATAAACATTTTTAAAAAGTATCTTCACCTATTTTAAATAATAATAATATGTTAGCTAAACTATTAGTTGTCTATTAAAAGCATTACTAATTATGTAAACTTCTATCATAATTTATCTTAATATATTGGAATAAATATAAATAGTGATGAAATACTTTATGTTCTCAGTATCTTCCAGGCTTCTTAGCACATATAAGACTCCAAATAACTGATTATTAAATAAAGTCATTAAATTTCAAGATGTTTAAAATTATGATCATTTCTTAAGAATATAAATGATTTGAAATATCTTGATTTTTGAAAAATATATATATTAAGATCCAGATCAAATTTAGATTAAAAAATAATTGTCCTCATCTACAACATGAGAGGTTTTGCCTGGAGGGTCTCTAACCCTTTCACCCTCTAAAAAGGTGTATAATTCTATGACTTTATGTCTCATGACCCACAATTGCTAGAATATTCAAAATTAATTATTTTTCATGTTGTTTCCTTTATTTTAAGAAAAACTAAAAAAGAAAACAAAAATAGAGCTGGTATATTTAGGAGGGACTGTCAATGGAAAGAGTTGAATAGTTATCCAGTCCAGTACATTCAGACAGCATAGTTGTGTGACTAGTCTAAACAATCCTTGCTCAAGGTGACAGAATGTAGGCTATTTTTACATGTAGTGAGGAAAACTTTTTTTAAAACAGCTCTGTGCTTTAAAGTCTTTTCCACACTCCATGTTGACTATCACATGGCCTGGAATAAAATAGAATTACTCCAGAGGTAGCTCATTGACAATCAATTGCTTTGAAGCTTGGCTTGTAAAATCACAGAAACTATTTGGAGAAAGGTAAAAACAAAACCCATTCCCTAACAAAGTGCTCTTCAGCCTCTAGCCCAGAAGTTGTCTAGTTTCAGTAGTGGCCCAAAGGAGCAGCAACTCAGACCAAAGTGACCCTCCATGGGTCTGTTCCAGTTTGAAGAATCTATACTAATAAAAGGGTAATATGCTAATTAGACTGGAAGACCTTCTGGGAGACCTTCTAGACATCTTTCAGACCAAAGTCATGGTGGTGGGGCTGAGGCAGAGGCAGTTAGGGGCGATCAGGCTGGTGGGGGGGCAGTTGGGGGTGAGCAGGCTGGCAAGGGGGCAGTTGGGGGCAAGCAGGCCAGTGGGGGGGGGTGTGAGTTGGGGTCGAGCAGGCCGGTGGGGGGGTGCAGTTGGGGTTGAGCAGGCTGGCGGGGTGGGGGCAGTTGGGGGTGATCAGGCTGGAAGAGGGGGGCAGTTGGGGCAAGCAGCTGGCAGGCAGATGAGTGGTTAGGAGCTGGCAGTCCTGGATTGCGAGAGGCATGTCCGACTGCCAGTTTAGGCCCGATCCCACAGGGCCTGTGAGAGGAGTTGGTAATATGCTAAGCTGTTCTTTTGAATGTTTCAATCAGCCCACAGGGATCGGGCCTAAACCAGCAGTCGGACATCGCCCAAGGGGTCCCAGATTGGAGAGGGTGCAGGCCAGGTTGAGGAAACCGCCCCCCCCCCCCCGCCACCCGTGTACGAATTTTAGGCACCAGGCCACTAGTGTATTATAAGACAGGAGAATCAATCCCTAGTCTGGAAGTTCCTGATGTATTTCTGAAAAGATTGTGGTCAGTTTTAGGTTCAAATAAGGAATCTTCCTTCAGTCTAAGATGACTAGGGATCCCTTAATGTTATGAAATTAAGGTGTGGAAACACCAATGGTAGTGTTTCCCAAAGTGTGATGGCTGGGTGTTTAAGGCAATGCCATTTTCCCTGCTTGCCCATCTATGAATGTACTACCATAGTATGCTCTGGACCCAGGCTGTCCAATATGGGGCCACTAGGCACATACGGTGGGCTATTGAATACGTGAAAGTGGCTAACCCAAACTGAGATATGTTGTAAGTGTAAACTATACACTTGATTTTGAAATCTTAGTATAGCAAAAAGAATGTAGAATGTCTCACTAATGATTTTTTTGTATTGGTCACATGTTGGAAAGATCTTATTTGGATAAATTGGGTTAAATCAGACATTAACATTAATTTTGCCTGTTACTTTTTCAATGTGTCTATTAGAACATTTTGATTATATGTGTTGTCTGCATTTGTGGCACATCTATATTTCTCCTGGACAGAAACTTGCAAGAGCTCCTGTTCAACCCAACACTCCAGTCCCACAATATGCTGGGAGTTGTTCTGGGACCCTAGAGAAGGCTCTAGCTCAGGCGAGTGAAGAGAATTTATCTGATGGCCAACAGCAGGGGGCTGTGTTGGGAGCTTGGTGCTGGGTGCGGGGGCTGATTGTGGCTGTAAGCGGATGAGGTAGAGGGAGGAAATAACAGATCTTTGCACTTTCAGTTTCCAGAAGTTTCCTTATTAAGTAGATTTCCTTAAGTAAAAAAAGTGAGTGATGAAAAAATATATTAGTATAGGTAGGTCTGGATATGTAAATATAGCAATTGAAGTTTGTTTTATATAGCAAAAGTGACTGTGTACTTAAGATTCTTTGGATAAAACAATTTATATATATTTGCTGATTTTTATTGTAAATCCTTGACATTTCTACTTCATACTACAGCACAGGGTACATCAGTAGGTAGCTGGCTTTGGGCTATTCAAGGAAGGAGAGAAGCTAACTTCTCTGCCCACACTCTTTCTTCTCTAAATTTATCGACACCAGCAGCAGTCATGCTGTACACTGAATTGCTACTAACACACTTAATCAAGGTGCCTACACTTAGGGCCTGTGAGAGGAGTTGGTAATATGCTAAGCTATTCTTTTGAATGTTTCAATCAGCCCCTGCAGACTCAAGTTGTGTTCTATTGTGAAAGGGTGTTCCAGAACTTTCCGTTTAAATAGGGTACAAGAGTTCTACTAAAGACATTTTTTTTTTCTGTTAAAATCAACAGTGCAGAACATTATAAAAAGCAGGAAACCAGCTTTAGAATGAAAGCAATTTTGAAAATAGAATTGAGTTCATTAACTATTTTCTTCTACAAAGAGAAATTTATTTATTTATTTACTTATTCATTCATTCATTCATTCACTCACTCACTTAGCAACTTGATGAGTCTCCCAGCTGGGTGCAAGGTGAAAGTATACAGTAGGTGCCAATTTCATGAAATCTTGTAGGCAATTAAGAAGAAATCTTACAGAGGACAATTTACAGGGTTCCTCAAACTTTTTTAAACAGGGGGCCTGTTCACTGTCCCTCAGACGGTTGGAGGGCCGGACTATAGCTTAAAAAAAAAACTATGAACAAATTCCTATGCGCACTGTGGGCCCGGGACAAGTCGGCTGCTAAGCAGGAGAGGCAGCGGCACCCGGCGGGCCGGATAAATGTCCTTGGCGGGCCGCATGTGGCCCACGGGCAGTAGTTTGAGGACCCCTGGTACATACCTGAAAACTTCAAAATCGAGGAACTCAAAATTGGCAGAGGGGGCAGAAATTCCTTTTAAAAAAGAGAAAGATGTTAATTTTCATTTCCTGCAAAAAGATCAAAAAGGCTGCCACCAATTCTAGACTCTCTAACAATAATGTGTCTGGCAGGCCAAATTTTCTTTTGGGCTTTGTTCCCACTACTGTTTAGAAGCCAAGAATTGAGTTGAACTAAAGAAGACTAGCTGTTTTTTGTCATCATGTTGTACTTTTAATGTAATGAAATAACATGCAGTGTTAGAAAAACAAGCACAGGAAAAGGGAGTTCTTTCATAATTTCTTTATTTCTTCTGTATTTAAATTATTCCGGAGGGGGGGAGGACGGGACAGAAGAGGAAAAGTGTTTCTTCCATTTTATAAACACATGTAATATAAAATCACCTTAATTTGGAATTAATTTGGCTGAACACCTCTGGGTGGGGATGCTGGGAGATGGCATGGAACATACTTCATCTCAGTTTATTATACAACCAGTTGCAGCTATTTATGAGTCCATAACACCAGGGTGTAAACATATCATAGTCCTTTTTCTACACCCAATGTCATCAGCTTTGAGTTCTCATCTGTTTATTTGGCAGAAAATCAAATCTCTGTTATTTTTCAAGCCTTTTGCTTCCATAGAATCATATAAGAATTACAGGCTTACATTGTCCCAAGAACTTTGGGAAAGGGGTCCATATTTAGTCCTTGGATGGACGTTGACTTCATTCCCTTTGATAGGTCTCCCTAAAGTGGCTGCTGATTGTGGCTACTCTGGTGGACAAGACTGTGGTGAATGAAGTACACTTGAACTCAAGTGTACCCCTTGAGTTCACTTGGAGGGGTTACCAACACCTATGTTGGGTGCTGTACATGAATGGGGCTCAAATAGTTGCCATTCTTAGAACCAGATCCTACTTCTAGTCTGGAAGCAGGTCCTGTTTTAGCTTGGGTTCCTTCCAAAGAGTCATAAGGACTTCGATGCAGGCAGTATACTTAGTGATCCTCAGACACAGGAGTGAGATAGTGGGGAGAGTAAGACAAGGAAGGAGGAAAAGCTGATATGAGAGTATGTTATAAAGGTCAATGCTTTGGACAACAGGACTTTGATTTGGTGGAAACCTTCTGAGTATCATACTAAGTAAGTGCCTTGCAGAATTGTCTGCTCATATGACTGAAGGTGGAAAATTTCATATATACATCAGATATTGCCCCCCCCCCCCATTTGTCAGGGATTGCTGGACTGCCATAAAAAAAATACCACAGACTGAGTGGCTTAAACAACAGAAATATATTTTCTCACAGTTCTGTAGGCTGGGAGTCTAAAATAAAGGCATTGACTGGCCTGGTCTTTCCTGAGGCCTCTCTCCTTGGTTTGGATATGGCCACTTTCTTGCTGTGTCCTCACTGGCTTTTCTCTCTGCCCATGTACTCCTGCGTTTCTTCCCTTCTTATAAAGACACTACTCCTATTGGATTAGGGTCCCACTCTTATGACTTCATTGATACTTAATTACCCCCTTAAAGACCCTATCTCCAAATATGGTCATGTTGGAGGTTGGGGCTTCAACCTATGAATTTTTTTGGTTCCAATCAAAGGCAGTGATACTTACCTTCCAATCCTCATCCATCTTGGCTGGTGGCAGCTTCCTGGGGAGGTTAGCTCTTCTGACATTTCTGGCCTGCTCCCCATAGGAGAGCTAAGAGAAAACTCTCCAGCAGAAGTTGTCCAAAAATGACCTTGTGTATGTAAGGGAAAGGCGAACGCTGATAGCTACTACAGTGGGTTGTAAGACCCCCAGAGGGAGACCCTTACTCTATCCCACGGATCGACGGCAACCCCAATCATCCGCAGGAGGCGTCACTTGATGCAAACAGCAAGAGGCTTTATTCCAGCGCGCTGGGGCTCAACTCGTAACTCACACAGGAGCAGAGGAGTCGAACCCCGAGCAGAAAGTCTTACAAGTATATATAGGCAAAAACCATACATCGGGGGGTTACACATGTGAGGGGGGAAGAGAGGACAAAGCCGCCAGGAAATTCCAACAGGGCTCGTTAATAACATGTTTAATGACAGGGCCTAAGTTTTCAGTCAATAGTCCCATCCGGTAATCTCATGTCCTGCTTTTCTTATCTGTCAGAGCACTATTTGCTCTGTCTGCTCTTAGCTCGGGGCTGTTTCCTGGGACAGGTTTAAGGGTCTTGTTCCCATCACTGGCGGAGGGGGAAGACCTTGGAGAGCTAAGATAAAACGGACAGCTGTAAAAAACTTTACTCTTTCAGTTAGGATTTGCTTTTTTCCTGAAGTTCCATTTTCCATTGTTGCTTTTTAATCTCTGGAGTTAAGAAGTTCAGGATTTGCCCAGATAAGATAAAGTAAACAAAATTCTTTACCTTTCAGGTGAGGCAGGAAAAGGAGTAACGGCAGTTAGTTTGGAAAAGGGATGAACTAAGTAATGAATAGCATGAGCAGTACTGGTCCATAGGAAGATTTTATTTTAAAAATTTAGTTATTTATTTTAATAAAAATCAATAAACATGCTGCAATATTAGCATTACCTATTTGCATTTGCTTTATTATAGTTACTTTAAAAATATTTTACAATTCAGACTTCATACTAATTCTAATAGTTGTTCTTCTTTGTTAGGTTTAAATTAATGTCATCTTAATCTTTTCTTCTCCATGGCTTTTTTATTTTTAGGCACAGGGTAATGTTACATGCTAGGGTCAAAAAACTTAAATGTCTACTGGACCTGGTGGGTAACATCAGTGGATAAGAATGCAACTAATGACTGTACTTATATCATAGGGCTGTTGGGAGGATTAAATGGATCAAGTGCTTAGAACCATACTTAGTGTTAAGTACTCAATAATTGTTGGCTATTGTCATTATCAGCTGTTAATTAAAATTTTAATTAAGTTTTTAATTTTGACATAATTGTAGATTCACATACAGTTGTAATTTAAAAAGTACAGGGAGATCTCATATTTCCTAGTTTCCCTCTGTGGTAACATGTTGCAAAACTATAGTACAGGATATTGATATTGATACAGTATAGCCAGGATATTGATATTGATACAGTCAAGACGTAGAATATTTCTGTCTCTTCCTGCATGGTGTCTGATGAGAAATTTGCCATCACTGGAATTGTTTGCCCTCTATAGGCAAGGAGTAATGGCTCTCTTCCTGTTTTTTTGTTTTTTATATTTTTATTGATTTCAGAGAGGAAGGGAGAGGGAGAGATAGAAACATCAATGATGAGAAAGAATCACTGATTGGCTGCCTCCTGCATGCCCCTCACTGGGGACCGAGCCCATAATCCAGGCATGTGCCTAGACCGGAAATCGAACCATGACCTCCTAGTTCATAGGTCGATGCTCAACCACTGAGCCATGCCAGTCGGGCTCTCTTCTTGTTTTAAATATTATTTTCCTTTGTTTCAGTTTTAAGAAGTTTGACTGTGATATGTCTTATTATGGATTTCTTTGCCTTTTTTGGGTATGAAGTTTGCTTACCTTCTTGATCTGTACATGTATAGATTTTGACAGATACGGACAGTGTTTTGCTATGATTTCTTTGAGTACCTTTTTAGTTCTCTTTCTCCTCTTCTGGTAATCTGATGACAAAAATGGTAGATCTTTAACAGACCCGGAAACAGGGAAGCATCGATCAGATTGTCAAACCTCAGAGAGAAGGTAGGGGAGGGTCGGGGTAAGGGGGAGAGATCAACCAAAGGACTTGTATGCATGCATATAAGCCTAACCAGTGGTCACGGACAACAGGGGGTGGGGGCATGCGTGGGGAAGGGTTTGGGATAGGAATGGGGGGATGAGGACAAATATGTGATACCTTAATCAATAAAGAAATTTTTAAAAATGGTAGATCTTTTATTATAGTCTCACAGAACTGTTCATAGTTTTATTGTTTTGGTTTGGTTTGTGTCTGCTGTTTGGATTGAGTAACGTCTATTGCTCTGTGGAGTCCACTGATTCTTTCTCAGTTCTATCCATTCTGCTGAAGCCTATCCATGGAGTTTTTAAAATGTAGTTATTATATTTTCAGTTTTAAAACTTCCATCTGGTTCATTTTATATCTTCTATTTCTTTACTGAGGCTTTCTATTTCTTTGCTGAGACTTTCTGTTTTTAAAAACATTTGTTTCAAGCATGTTTGTAATTGTTCATTGAGTCAGCTTTATGAAGGCTGCTTTCAAATTATTCTCATAATTCTAACATCCCTGACATCTTGGTATTGGTGTCTGTTGATTATCCTTTTTATTTTCCATTCAGTTTGAGATCTGTTTCTTGGTAAAGAGTTATTTTTCATTGAAACCAAGACATTTGGTACATTATGTTACAAAATTCTGGATCTTATTTCAGCCTTCTGTTTTAACTGGCTTTCTGGCACTGCTTTGGCAGAGGAAGGGGGCACTGTCTTCACCATTTACTACTAGTAGGGGTTAGAAATTCGGGTTTCCCATTGCCTGCATTGACAATCAGGGGGAATTGCTCCTCATTACTGCCCAGTGGGTTTGGGAGTTCCAGTCCAGCTCCTGACTAGGCCTCCAATGATATCTCCCCAGCTGGGAGGGATAGGAATGTCTTGTTATTGCTTCCCATGTGGCCTCCAGTGACTCCATGGGGTGGAAATGTGTGTGGTCTCAATAGTTGGTTTTGTAGTTTTGTTCGAATCTATTCAGCAATTTTATTTTGCCTTTAAATACATATAAAATGCTATAAATATAAACAATGCATAACTAGTTTTATATATATATATATATATATATATATATATATATATATATATATAAAAATAGAAGTATAATATGCAAATCGACCGAACGGCCATCCCGACGCCCTTCCTGATGACCTTCCGGACGAAGCTGGGGCTGCAGCCGTGGGATTGAGGCAGCCGCCATGGCTACAAAGGCCTACTCTTACATGAATTTTGTGCATCAGTCCTCTAGTGTATATATATATATATGATTTAAGTGAATTATGGTGATGTCTTGTTTCAAAGGGCTTCATACTTTATTCAAGTTTAAGAAACACTGACATGGGTGACTATATGACCTGATACCCAAATCAGGAGTCCTGGAGATATTTATGTTTCCTTCTAGGTTCTCTCACCTAGGTGAAAAGATAGAAGGACCTGGGGCCTTGACACTATAGACCATCATGCCAGTCTGAAACTGACTTCTTACACACAGACAATAAACTATTAGTAAGGACTCTATTTGTTGCCCATTGCCATTGTAACACATGGCCACAAACTTATTGGCTTAAAATACAAATGTCTTCTTACAATTCTGGAGGTCAGGAATCCAAAATCAGTTCACTGAGCTGACGTCCAGATGACAGCAGGGCTGGTTCCTCCTGGAGACTCTAAGGGAGAACCTGTTTCCTTACCTTTGCCAACTTCTAGAAGCTGCCTGCACACCTTGGTGTGTGGTCTCTTTCTTCATCTTCAAAGCCAGCACTGTAGCATCTTCAAATCTCTCTCTTGCCCTCCGCATGTCCTCTGCGTCTATCATCATGTCTCCTTTTCTGACTCTGACCCTCCTGCCTGCCTTATAAAACCCTCATGATTACATTGGGCTCACCTGGATAGTCCAGGATACTCTCCGTATCTCAAGATTCTTTATTTAATCACATACACAAAGTCCCTTTTGCCAAGTAAGTTAATATATTCATGAGTTCCAGGGATTTAAAGGCATCTTTGAGGGGCCTTTATTCAGTCTACCACAAGAGGATGCAGATAAATCATATTTTATTTTATTCCTCTCCCCTGCCAATCAATATGAGGCTTTTATTGCCTCTTTAAAATATTGCAAAGTGTGACAAATCATTCGGCATCTTGGTGTTTCTATAGCTGGACAACTTAGAGCATAGACATCAGCTTGCTGAACTGTTCCTTTTTCAGAAACATAGATACCATCCAAAATTTTTCTGATATCCTTGTTTTCAACTGCTATGGCTTGCTGAATCAAAGCAACTGAATTTGATACAAGTTCAATGTCGTTTCTTTCAAGAATCAAATCATCTTTCTGGAGATACTGAACAAGCAATGCCTGACCTCATCTGAACTCTACGGATGTATTTTTCGCCCAAGAAATTTCTAATTTCAACAAGGGAACCATTCTCCTGAATATCGATGTTGATGGGGAAGTGAGCGTACACAGGCCTCATCTTGTAACAGAAGACCGGTATAACACCCTTGATCATGTTCTGTGCATGACTGCAGATAGTGTGAACCGTGGCCAGTTCCTTTCTATTTCTCCAACATTTGTCAACCCGGAGCCTCTTCTTTTTCTTTCCAAGGAGACTGAGTTCTGCATGGATGTGGTTGAAGTCCCTCCGCAGGGTGCCTCTGGGGCCGTTCACAATAACTGTGCGTCCCTTCATAGTGATGTCCTCATTTTCTGGGATGTTGGATGGTCTGATTGTTGAGAATGGTCTTCATCCTCGCAGTAGATGCAGCAATGGGTGATAAATCATGTTTTAAATGACTGTCCTTTCCACCAGAGGTTTGTTCCACTATAACAGGGAGTTTTGTTGCAATTGTTCACCAATGTTTTCTCAGCTTCCTGCTCATGCAGTGATGGACAACCTGATATTGCTCATCTAAACATACAAATTTTATAGAAGCTATGGGGATATCATGTAAGAAAGAAGTCCCTGTCTCTAAGAAGTCACAAATGTCCCATTTCCCCTCTGGATCTCAATTTTATTCAAATAAAGAAGGCAGTAATAACATTGTTTGAATCTCCTTCTTGGAGGAAGAGGGAGAAAACTTTTTTTTTTTTTTAAATCGGGAGAAAACTTTTTAATTCCACCACCAGATTTCTTCTTTTGACAGGTGCTCAACGTAAAAGTTTGAGTTATATAGGCCCAAACTTTGTACTCTGTTTTCTATTAAAGTACTGAACTTTTTCAGAAATAATGAAAATTGAACCTTTCTTTTTCTTTTTTTTTTTTTTAGCCTACCACATCCTCAGTTCAGTTTTATACCTTTTCACTGATGTAGTTGAAATTCTCTAAGATTCTCTCTCTTTCTGTCTCTGTCTCTCTTTTCAACAACACCCTGAGAACAATTGCCAGTACTCTTCCCTTCATGCCCTGGGGATGACATAGCTGTGGCAACTACCTGCTTAAACTGTTTGATTAAGAATGTAATGAATGCTTTCTTCAGGAGACAGTATAAGGTTATGGAAACTACCCTAATTATCACTGCTAAATAATTATGTTGATCTAGATGTTTTGTTTGTGGATCAGTCCTCTCTGGGTTTCTTGAGAACTAAGAGAGACAATATAAACATTCTCCTCTCTTTCAATTTTAAACTTCAAGGATTTGCTTCCCTTTTGATCAAACTTCATAAACTTTGAGAGCCTCATTCCTATTAAGTCAGAAATATGAGCCACCAGAATCACCTAACCAGCATAGGCAAAGTGAATTAGAAATCAGTTTTTCTAGTCATTACAGTATCAATTAACCCCCTTAAGACAGTTGTTTTTGTGACCAATGTGATGAAAGTTCTAAGTCCTCTCTTATGCTTATATGTATATGAGCATTTTTTGGGGGGAGAAAACTAACTTTATTACCATAATTACATAATTGTATTTCTCTATCTATCTCTATCTCTCTCTCTAACTCTCTTTCTATCTCTATCTCTATCTCTGTCTCTCTGTGTTCAAGCACGTACACACATTTTTTTTTGGCACACTATTTCAGAAGGTTCTTGACCTCTGCTCAGAGAGCACATGCCCTGGGGGAAATTATGTCAACATGTGTAAAATGGAATCTTGTTAGATTTCCTCTCAGGGTTATTATATGATTAAAGGAGAGATAATATAGGAAGACATATTTTTAAGTCCCAAACAAGCATGAGGTATGATCATTTTCAATGCACTTGCCAGTTCCTTCTTCATCTTCATGCTGACTGCCAGTTGCATCATTCAGCTCTCAGCTCCACTGTCACCTCCTCAGAGAAGCCTGCGGGACCACCAGATCTAAAGGAGCCCCCTCCCCATCACTCTCAATTCCACCATCCTGCTTTATTTTAGTCAAGGCACTTTTCACATATGCGATAGTTTCATTTTTATTTGCTTATTGATTACTGATTGAATATCTTCACACACTAAAGTAAAACTCCTTGAGGGCAGAGCCCTGTCTTGTATTCCCCAAACCTGTAACATGGTTACAGTTCTTGGGACATGTGGACACTCAAATTTTGGAGAGTCAGGATAGCAGTGATTGAAGTCTACCTGGATTTGAAACCCAGATTTTAAATTTACTAGTGGGGTGACTTTAGGCAGGTAAGCTTCTCAGTGAAAATGAGGGACTCTGATAACGTATACTTCATAGATTTGTTAATACATGTAAAGTACCTAGAACAGTGCTTGGCACATTGTGAGTCTTACACTGTTCTTTACTCTTCAACGAGGGAATGGAGTGTTAAGACATTAACGTGAGTACAGTTGATCTTTTGTTTCAGATATGCTCAGTCTCGGCAGTGAAAACACGCTTTTGGGTAAAACTGGTAGCAGCGTCCCACTACACTGTGTCATCCTCACTGCTTAGCGGAAGAGGAGGTGCGGCCCCTCATTCCGACAGAAGTCCCCTGTCACCCACAGGTGGCACTGCTCGGGGTTCTTTCGGGCCGGGGATGTCCGAGCCCTCGCGGGGAGGTTCCCCTGGGGTAGAAAGGCCCGGCTAGGGAGGCCCAGCGCCGCGCCCGGAACACCAGGGACGCTCCTGGGACTTCCCCAAAACTTAGGCGGGACCCGGGACGCTGCTCGGACCCACTCTGGCCTCCAGTCTCAAAAGGGCGGCAGGCAGGGCGGAGAACCGGTCCCCGCCTGCAGTAGTAAAAGGGGGCGGGGCGATCGGAGGACGGGGCGGGGCGGCCGGGGGCGGGGCTGGCGAGCGCCGAGCTCAGGACTCGGTGGCGCCCGCCGGACTTCACACTCTCCGGGCCTCGGCGCAGCCGGCGCGCTCCAGCCAGGTAAGGGCGCCGTGGTCCGCAGGGCGCCCGGGGGGCTGCGGTACTTAGGACAGGGACGGGCCGGGACGCGACGCGGACCGGGGATGGGCGCGGTGAGAGATGGCTTTCTCATGCTCAGAGACTGACCAGGGACTAACCCTCGTGGAACGAGGAAGCATTTTTCTCTCCTCCGTCCCGCGGTGAGTGTGGGCGCGTCACCCCAGTGAGGGACCCCGTCCCCGTAGGTCCCAAGAAGGGACAGGTGAGCGGTCCCGGCGGCCGCCGCCTCTCCGCCTCCTGTCTCCCGTGCTGGCCTCTCCAAGGAGCACCCGCCCCTTTCCCCCGGGCCGAGGCCGCTCCGGGCCAAGTTCAGCGTTGGGTTCACTTCCCAGCTGCGCGGCTGGGTCGATTCCTCCTTTCTGCTTGGGCGGCAGCGCAGGCTGGATTGAAAGTTGGCAGCATCCACGGAGACATTCCACAGCTGCACGTGTCCGAGTGCCTCACCCTACCAACTTCTCTTCCTCTCTCTCTCTCTCTCGCTCTCTCTCTTTTTTTTAAATCTGGGAAATTGTATTTGAATCTTAAAAACAGGGGTTCGGCGGATGCATGTATCGGAAAAACTAGGGCTGTGACCCAGGAGTGTGCCCTTTTCCTGGAATCCTAAACTCAAGGTTTGGAAACCGTCTTATCTATGGTCATTCGTTGGAAACCGGCATATTTGATTAGAAGGCTTGATCTCAATGGGAACTTGTAACAACAGGATGGTTGGTGGCTAAGTGGGTTTGAAGGTTATCCAAGATAGTTAAGCGTTTTGGGCATATAGCCTGTATTTTTCCAGTGAGTGCCCATTTTTCCTCTTAGGAAATTCTGAGAATTAATTCTCTTCCAGATGATTCTTCCCTAAAGAGCCGGGGAGGAAAAAACAACCCTGACAAACCACTGAGTTTCCTAAATAAGTTTAGGATTAACAGGTTAATTTGTGACACTGGTAGCTCCTTAGTCGGCAAGAATCACGAGTAGTATGGAATGTTATGTTTATATCAGGGGTGGGCAAACTTTTTGACTCGAGGGCCACAATGGGTTCTTAAACTGGACCGGAGGGCCGGAACAAAAGCATGGATGGAGTGTTTGTGTGAACTAATATAAATTCAAAGTAAAGGAGCGGAGGGGAGAGCAAGAGAACCGGATAGAACAGCCGGATCCGGCCCGCGGGCTGTAGTTTGCCCAGGGCTGATTTATATGGAGAAAAGTGTGTATAATCTTCTCATTATGTATTTGAAAGTATTTTTTAATTTAGTTACTTTTTCAGTGTCTAGGGAAGACCTATACTTTCCCCATACTCCAATTATAATCTGCTCAATATACTACTACTCTTGCCAACTCATGCTTACTGCAGTGCGTTTCTGTTAATGAACTTGATTCTTCTCACAAGGATGGTTTGTGGAACTGTATAGCAAACACATGCAAATCAGTGCTGTGCTCTAGTTGGCAATACCTTTGCCCCACATAGGTCCTTAAACTATACTTTTTATATCTTCCTGATTAGAATATAGAATATTAATGTACTAGAGGCCCGGTGCATGAAAATTCATGCACACGGAGGTCCCTCAGCCCAGCCTGTACCCTCTCACAGTCTGGGACCCTTGGGGGATGCCCACCTGCTGGCTTAGGCCTGTTCCCCGAGAACAGATGATCTAAAAGAAATAATCATATCCTTGGGTAAGAATTTTTTAAAAAGGTAATGTTCACATGAAAATTCACTGTTGGCGGGACTGAGGGGACTGGGCGCCACCATCTTGTGGCTGTGGGCGCCGCCATCTTGTGAGGGTGTGATGGTCAATTAGCATATTACCTCTTTATTGTATAGGATGCTCTACACTTTCAACCTGAAGTGTACCTATTTATTCTGTATCAAGACCAAGACAGTCATGTTTTCTCAGCTAATAGTTACTCTCAGGCAGGGGCCATGCTTTATCAAATCATAGTAAAGCTCAGCAAATGGTGGCTTAACTCTCCCTGAAGCTGGCCCTTGACAAGATGGTTGAAGGGATTGTGGGCAGTGTCTGGCCACCTTTATGCTTGGGAAAGAATTGTTCGTCTCCCAGTCTTCCTCTGGGCATCCAGAGTGCTGGGAGCCTGGGCCTTGGATCTCCAAGCACACCTCTGCCTACTGGTTCCTCCAGGTATATGGGGTTGGTGCCTCCCCGCTCTCTTCTAGCTCCTTGCCCCCTCTCCCACCCCCCAGTTGCCATCCTTAGGGAGAATCACCTTATTGGACAGGGCAGGGAGACTTGGTCCACATGGTTGACAGGAGTGTTGACCCTCAAGCTTTGTGCTGCGTTCCCCATGGATGCTCAGTTAGCTCTCTGCTGACAACAGTGTCACTTGTTTCAGAGCTCTTACTAATGCTCTCCTCTTACCCAGGCTACACAAACAAAGTGGAGCAACTGAAGTTGAGCCCAGATCAGCTGCTTTGGGGGCTACCTGCCTTGGTTAGATTAGGGTCATAAAGTGTGTTAGAAAGAAGTGAAATTGGCCCATGGTCACTGGCAATTGTAAAATTACTCTGTACCATGTGATTATGCCACAAGAATAGCTTTGTTGAAAAGAACCCAGAGGTGAGGGGCTTAGTCCTTGCCTCCATCTCCAAACTTGTGTCCTCCTGGCCTCGACTTATTGTCTCTACCCTCGCTCAACCAGTCCTTCCTTGGATTGTATTATAACTATGAACTTTCCCACCACCTTTGACTACTCAACTCAGAGCTCAGATGACTACAGCTACTGTGGTCTAGAAAATTACATTTTCTTTTGTTTAGGGCAGTGGTCGGCAAACTGTGGCTCGTGAGCCACATGCGGCTCTTTGGCCCCTTGAGTGTGGCTCTTCCACAAAATACCACGGCCTGGGCGAGTCTATTTTGAAGAAGTGGCATTAGAAGAAGTTTAAGTTAAAAAAATTTGGCTCTCAAAAGAAATTTCAGTCGTTGTACTGTTGATATTTGGCTCTGTTGACTAATGAGTTTGCCGACCACTGGTTTAGGGGAATATAGATTTCTCAGCTAATCTCTACGGAGAGAGTAGCATGGTTCAGTCATGGCACTGAACTGCCCTTTTTCCTGCCTTTACCAGTAATAAATATTTTCTGACCAGTCTGGACATATTCTCTCTCCGAGTCCAGGTGGGACCTCAGATTCCTTCTTTTACCATTCTAAGCATCCACTACCAATTGATCACAGTTGTCATGGGAAAGCTCTCTAGCCCTAGCTTAGATAGTAAGTATATAGTTATTGATCATAGAACCCTTGTTCCTATTTCTCAAGTTTACTTAGTTTATGAGGACTCATTCTGTCACCTTGGCCTCTGACTCTGTTGCCTCGCAATGAAGCTCAGCTTCTGTCACTCTAATATTTTAATCATAAATATTATGATTATGGCGAGCCTGGTGTCATTGGTGGCCATGTGGCCTCGATGGAAGTTATCATTGTTTCCTTCTGGAGGCCAGTTTGTCACACAATTGCCTTACAAGCAGCAGCATCCTCTCTTCCTGTTTCAAAGCTCATGCCCTTCTTGGAATGTGCACCAAGTTCCTGTTTCTGGCTGGGCTAAGCAGAGATGACTGCTCCTTGGGGACCATCACAAATTTCCCAACCCTGTTTTACCAGTTGAGTCATTCATTCCTTAGGCTTCCTTAAAGCACAGTGACCTTCTAAAGGCATTCTATACCAGTAGCTTGATAATATCAACGTGACTTTATGGTTGCACACAGAGGAATGATGACAAGTCAACTTCCACTGAAATAGGAAGAGCATTGTTCCCCAACCTCCTTATCTGTAAAGAAAAAGCCAAGCTCTACTCCCATGATGGTGGCTATGCATTGGGAATACAGAAAACACCAGTGCTGCAATTGTAACAGTGCAGGAGGTGCAGGAGTGATTGCCTCTCTGGAGGATGACAGTGAAGGGTGAGATGGTTAGAAAACATGTACTTCGCTAGAACCCACTAGGGACCATTAGGAATGAAAGCTTGGCCAACCAGATTACCTGCAATGCTCCTTCCTTCTGAGCGTCCGCTGGTATTCTTCCTTTACTAAATGAAACGTTAGAAGCCATTGCAACCTCTCTTCATGCCGTATAGTTTTGCTCTAATGTGCTAAGTGCTTCACGTAAGTTCTTTTTGTCTTTAGCTGATTGTAAACTCTCCTAGGGAAGAGCACAGTGCTTGATCAATACTTAATGCACTGAATGAATCTTCTAGATAATTCAGATAATTGTGGACACTTGGCAGTTAATAAAAAAAAAAAGGTATTTGGCCCTGGCTGGTTTGGCTCAGTGGATAGATCGTCGGCCTGTGGTCTGAAGGGTCCCGGGTTTGATCTGGTCTCGATTCCCGTCTCGATTCCGGTCAAGGGCACATGCCCGGGTTGTGGGCTCGATCCCCAGTAGGGGGCGTGCAGCAGGCAGCCCATCAATGATTCTCATCATTGATGTTTCTATCTCTTTCTCCCTCTTCCTTCTTCTTTGAAATCAATAAAAAAATATATAAAAAAGATATTTGGTCATAATTATTCAAGTTGTATCCAATTGACTGAATTTGATTAGATTTAGTTGATATGTTGATTAGACTTTCACTTCACTTTGGCTGTGTAGACTGAAGCACAAAGCATTCAATTTTAAATTTCCCCAATATATTGCTTCTCATTATTTAGAAATATTCTTCATTAAACACATTCTAGAAAGGACAACATATACTACTATCTATTTCTTCTTAACATAGTATTGTAATTGTTTTGGTTCTTATGGCTAAGAAGAGTAGCTTTTGGAGTATGGAGGGAAGTTTGTGCTGATTATTTTATCCAGTCTAGTGAGTTAAAAATTAAAAAAATATTTTTATTGATTTCAGAGAGGAAGGGAGAGGGAGAGAGAGAGAGAAATATCAATGGTGAGAAAGAATCATTGATCGGTTGCCTCCTGCATGCCTCACGCAGTGGATCGAGCTCGCAACCCTGACCGGAAATCAAACTGTGACCTCTTGGTTCATAGGCCGATGCTCAACCACTGAGCTACCCCAGCTGGGCTGATTTTGTTTTTTGTTAATCCTCATCTGAGGATATTTTTTCCATTAACCTTTTAGAGAGCGTGGAAGGGAGGAAGGAAGTGGGGAAGAGAGAGAGAAAGAAAGTCAGAAACATCGATGTCTCACATTGATTGGTTGCCTCCCGCACGTGCCCCGACTGAGGTGGGGGATCAAACCCAAGACCCTTCAGTACATGGGCCGACACCAACCAGTGAGCAACACTGGCCAGGGTGTGAAGTTTTTATTATTCTCTTTTTTGACCTTTTAGGTCAATATTATCTTATGTGAACACACAAGGTTTAGCTGGAGCTATGGAGGCCACTTTATGTACCCAGTTGTAGGTCAGATAATAAAGCCAGGGTCACGTGACAGGTCCATTTGCTGTGGCTGCATTCTTTTTTGTTAATCCTCATCCAAGGATATTTTTTCATTGATTTTTATTTTATTTTTATTTATTTGTTAATTTATTTTAATCCTCACCTGAGGATATTTTTCCATTGATTTTCAGAGAGAGTGAAGAGAGAGGGAAAGACAGAGAGAAATATTGATGTGAGAGAAGCACATTGATTGGCTGCCTCCTGCATGTGCCCCAACCAGGGCCCAGATCAAGCCTGCAACCAAAGTGTGTGCCCTTGATGGGAGTCGAACCCTAGAGCCTTTAATCCATGGGCTAACACTCTTATCCAGGGGTCCTCAAACTTTTTAAACAGGGGTCCAGTTCACTGTCCCTCAGACCGTTGGAGGGCCGGACTATAGTTTAAAAAAAACAACTATGAACAAATTCCTATGCGCACTGCGGGCCCGGGACTAGTCGGCTGCTAAGCAGGACAGGCAGCGGCACCCAGCGGGCCAGATAAATGTCCTCGTTGGGCCGTAGTTTGAGGACGCCTATGACCACTGAGCCACACCAGCCAGGGCACAGCTGCATTCTTGTTGATTATGTCTCTAGAGCCTTATTTCATTTTGTTGGATGTTTGGTAGGAAAAGTGTCCAGGAATCAGTAACAAAAGGTGGAGAGGTTGTTATATTATCTGTTGTGATGTTATATTTGATCTTAGCACTTGGTCTAGGGTTCATTAACTTTCCTGTAAGCAGCGGGGAGGGCATTATAGTTCCATAGGGAACTCTAACCCTCCCACCCATTTCCCCATTCCTGGCATTCAGGAGGAAATGGGAGGGGTAGGGCAACCAGTAATGTAAGGGAATTTTGCATCAATATCAAGTCTTGATAAAGAACTAGAGCAGAGTGAATTCCTAATTACGTTTCCCCCCTGACATCTTTCTGTTTAATGTTTGGAGGCTGGGCTAGATTTCTAAGTCAGCTATTAACTGGTATTGTGCTCCCATGCCTCAGGTTTTCCATCTATTAAACAAAGCATAATGACACATAATTAACAGTTCACTTCAGAAAGATTCATGGCCTCATGCTTGTAAAGGACTTTGAGCTTTTCTCAGAGTGTTTTATACACATTCATGAATAATGAGATGGCCTGCTCTGTTTGGCAAAGGGCATCTATATTACGCCCATTATACAGATGAGAAAAGTGAGCCTCAGAGAGGATAATGGCTTGCTGAGAATCTGAGGGTAAATTTAAGGTAGTATCTATATAAGGAATTTTTCCTGGATTTTGTGGAACAAGTGGAATCAAAAATAAATTCTGCGTGAGTGTATATTTGTCAGAAAAATGGATTTAACAGTTTTTAAGCAAATACAAACTTTTAGGGGGAAGGCTACTTCTTTGTAAGCGGGGGTGGGGTGGGAGGGCGGGGCGGGAGGGGGGGGAATCATGTTTGACAAATTTATTAGAATTTTTAAAGAGCATTAAGTAATTATAGAAGCCAGGAATAAACTGATTTTCAAAGTGATTTTGGAAAGACTCCACAAAGGCTGCTGTTAAACAAATTGAATCAGTCAGTGGAAGGTTGGGAGAAATGCTTTTACAAATCAGGAAGGGACAAAGATAGGTATGGATGGACATTTTTCAGGATATAAATGTTAGTAAATTAGTCTTATTATTATTTTTATTTAAAAAAATAATGTAAAAGAAGGAGTACATGGTGTAAACTCTAAGTTTACTGTCAGCGTGAACCTGTTGGGACACTAAAATGTCAAACTGCTCCTCTCAGCTCCATGCAAAATGGCAGGGAAGTAGTGAAGAAGTCATTTACGGAAAAAGAATCCATCTGTACATGCAGATGAGCATCCAATTTTTTCTCAAGAAAGAGATCCAGATGTCATTGTAAACTCTTAACTGAAGATGTTAATAAGTGTATGACTTGGAACAAAAAAACCAAAAACCAACTAATAATTCAGAAATGCTATGACACCCTGTTTTCATGATGCTTCAGCATTTAAAATAGTTTCATCAATGTACTTGAAAGACATAATGAACTTAGAGAAAAGCAAATATGTTTTTATTCAAGATTGAATAAAAGCCCTCATGCAACTCTTCAGGCTAGTGCTCCAGGGAGACTGTTCACTTGCATCATCCTTATTCCTACATAATGTCCCACTCGCCTCAATAGTTAATGTTTATAGAGCACAGAAGATGTGCCAGGCATGGAAGAGCCTGAGCACAAGGAGATGCAGGGAGATTTGGTTAAGTGGTGGAGCTAGAGTCAACACAGTTGTTCTCCAAAGGGTACTCTTAGAGCTCTGCTGAGTTACACACACGGAGCTATGCTCCTCCCCTCTCCCTCTGGGTATCATTCCGAGCCCCTTAACCCTCTTGATCTAAGATGTCTTCATAGCAGCACTGTCAAATAGAAATATTCTGAGTCAGAAATATAATTTAAAAATTGCTAGTAGCTATATTAAAAAGGCAAAATGCAAAAGGCAAAATTAATTTTAATAATGTGTTTTGTGTAACCCAATATATAAAAAATACTATAATGTTATGTAATCATATAAAATTACTAATGAGATATCAGAAGCAACTCAGCAATACAATACAGTGCAATACAATATCATTTGTAGTCCTACCAAACAATATAAACTTGTGGCTAATGGTAAAATATTTTATACTAGTTCAGTTTTACATTTTTAATTAAAATTAATTAAAATAAAATAAGTTAGTTCTTGGGTTGTGCTAGCTACATTTCAAATGCTCAACAGCTATTTGTGGTGCGTGGCTATCATATTGAACAGTGCAAACTCTGTTCAATATGTTCAGCAGAACTTATTTTATTCTCTGTTGGCATGCTCCTCTCTTGAGCACCTCGGAGCTTTTCCCCACCCTTTTCTTTTCCCAGCGTCCTTCTTTTGCTTCTGTAACTTATTTCCTGAGCCCATGCAGCCCAGCTGGCTCACTTCTTCCTTCCTCTGTGACTTTCTAAATAAACTTTCTCTTATAATTTGAAAAAAAAAAAGTTATTATTCTCTGTTTCCAAAAGCTCAGGGATTCCCAGATACTCCATCAGCACCCCTAACTTTTCTCAACCCCCATCTCATCGTCCCTGCCTATGCCGAGGGCTGCCATGTACAGTTGTGCTAGTTATACACTGCAAAACTCTGGAATGTCATTCACATTGTCTATATCGTAGATTCGTTTACTTACTATGACAGTTTCTTGGAAGATGGAAGTAAAATTTTTAAAGGAAGAGATACTTTTTCCTAATTCATGCAAAGGTGGTTTTTTGAGGGTGGGATAGAGTGGGGTGCAGGGTGACTGTAGCCCTTCTGTTCCTTCCCAGCATTCCAACAGTTGGGCCCAGGCATTGTTCTCTTGTACACTCAGCGTTGTCCCAGTGCCCACATCCTGTGGTTGAAAGTAATGAAGCAATTTCAGTCAACCTCTCCTCTCCCCCCCCAAATAATATCACAAAGCTATAGTCACTCTTCATGGAGTTTACCTTGGAGCCATATGTCTTTTATTTTTTTTAAAGATTTTATTTATTTTTACAAAACATTTTAAAATATGTTTTTATTGATTTTTAAAGCGAGAGGGACAGAGAGATAGAAATATTGATGAGAGAGAAATATTGATGAGAGAGAAATGGAGCCATATGTCTTATTCATAATTGTATCCCTAGTTCCTGGCACACAATAGGTGCTTATCACATTTATTGATTTGAATTTGTATCTCAGTGTTCACACAGGCCCCTGTATTGTGCCCTCAGTTTCCCTTAGTGAAACTTGACCCAGGGCTGATTTATCCAGATGCCGACATGGCTGTCTTTCACCTGGTCACAGCTCACCCTTCGTGTGGTACCCTTGTTCTAAATAAAAATAATTCTCATTATTGTTATTATTACTAACAGTAACTAACATTTATTGACCACTTTGTGTCAAGCATTACGCCTAGCAATTTATGTACATTATTTCATTTAATCTTGCCAGGCATCTCTAGGAGGTAGGTACTATTATCCCCATTTTATAAGGAGGAAACTGAGGCACTGAGAAATTAAGTACTTTACCCGAGGTCACACAGCTATTAAGTGTCAAAGCTAAAATTTAAAACCAGTTCTGTCTGACTTCAAAGCCCTTCTGTTCTTTAACTAGCAGGACGAGGCTTCTCTTTTGGTATCTGGAACCTGACTGACAAGTGACCACTCTAGAGGACTTATTATTTTCCCAGACTCCTTCCTCGGGGGCACATCTCCATCCCAGTTCCCGTGGTTTGGGTGGGGTACACGCTAACCCCAGGCACGGTCCTTTAACTCGGCTTTGACCAATCAGAGAAGCACTTCCACCTGACCGAGTGATTGGTTTTGAGGTTAGCACGTGACAGAGGCTCACTCCATCAGGCTCCTTTTCTGCTCCAGTTTAGGAAAGGAGGCATTCTTTTCCTCTGGGAAATTTTTTTTTTGCTGCTAGAGTGAGGGACCCTGGAGGTCCTGGTGGCCATCTTTCCCTTCTACACGGAGGAAGCTGTTTGAAGTGGGCGAGAGTGACTGAGGCCGGCCCGCGGTGGGAAGCAGCAGTGAGTGGTGGTGGGAGCACAGGCAGCACCGTTTGAACCCCAGGATTCAGGTGTGCCGGAAGCATTCCAGGACTTCTCTGTTCTGTGAGCCAACCATTTCCTTTCGTTGTCTGCTTCAGCCTAGTTACTTGCAGTTGAAAGAGCCTGCCTTATATACATACTTTTCAGAAGATGCCTTTTTCTGTCGTGGATTCCACATTGCCGTTCTCTATCTACTTTTGGGCGAGCCCACTCCTCCTTGGACCTCGGTGCCTGCTGTTGCCTGCAGTGTGCCTGGAGGCCTGGGATCCCTGTGAACTGTACCTGTTGGACTTCCTCTCTTTTAGGTCTGTGAAGCCTGCCCTCGTGAAAGGAGACACCACACCTAACCCTTCCTCACTTCCCGCCATGGCACAGCCCACACACAAGATTAAGAATGGTGCCATGAGCATTAGAGAAATCTGTTCTTCATAGACATTGGAAAAATTACTCATCAACCTACTTTTGAATGCTGATCAAAAACTGTTGAACGCCTAACTCATCTGGCCTCTGACACCAGCTGGGATCTCAGCCAGCGTTGGCCAAGGTTTTGCCTCTTTTCCTTGGCTCCCAACCTTTCTGATCAGCTGTTTTCTTATGTGCTCTCAACTCCCCTATGATTCTGAACTTCCATCCTTCTACTGGCTTCCTTCCAAATCTTTCCGGGGGCCCTCTGAGGGCATTGTTCCATTGTGAATCAACTCTCCCACACCCCCAGCCTCCTCACAGAACGAGAACACTCTTTCTCTGCAGCTCTCTCTGCTGTGGCCTTCCTCTGGCTTCCCTGTGCTGCCTGCAGGTCGTGCAAAGCCCTTTTTCCTAATTTAGAGGGCAAGCGATTCATTCAAATAACCTCCTGGTCTCCCCCTTTGCCACCAACCTCTTGGGCATTGTCCCTGACAGACTCACCTGGTTCCTGGTCTTCTCTCCATACGACTAACTTTATATGTCTAAGGTGAGTGGTGCAGTTGCCTGGGGGTAGTAGAAGGGAGTCATTAATAGTGGTAGGAGTGGAAAATAAAGGAGACTTCATAAAAGAGATTACTTGTGATCTGGACCTTAAAAAATGAATAGGATTTCAACAGATGCTCTTTTAGGCAGGGAGAACAACTCAAGCAAAAGCATGGAGATATGAAAATGTCCGTGTATTTACTTTCTTGAGCACTTGGAAATAAGTGGTAGGAAGGGAAGAGGAATATGACATGATTATATTTACTTAAAATTAAGGCATGATCCCAAGGAGGGTTCAATGTGGAGAATGCAAAGGAAGAAACAGACTTTACTACAAAAGGGAGAAGAAGTACTTTGAAAACTTTTCAGGGGTGGGATGATATTGCGAATAACAGATCAGAACTTTGCTGGGTTGATTGTAAAGGGAGAAGGGGAGTAATTAAAACAGTTTAAGAAAGTTCATAATATGACTACAGAGGCAGAGAGAAACAGTAGTGGAAGAAGAGGTGTGAGGATTTTCAGAGCAGATTGGTTGTGAGGGGGCAGGGAGCAGAGTTGAGAAACCTGACTAGACACCTGCTGCTTAGGAGATGGGAGAGATTGAGGCCCTGCCTGGTGATGGGAGATTTGAAGATGTAGGATGCTGGGAGAAAACAGCTGCGTAGTAGATATGAATCAAATTAGTTGGCCTTTTAATTACCTTATGCATAAAGATAGGAAACTTTATTTCATGATGGTAAAAAGGACTTAAATTATGTAAGCTTAAGATGTTTCTCAAACTGTTTTATAGAATACTACAACTACTGGAGATAGTAATAAGGTTCAAGGGAAATAGAACGAGTTCTATGATCAAATAAGGTTGGGAAACTCTGCATTCTGTATGATTCACAGAGTCTATTCATGTATTAAAGGCTCAGAAATGCACACAAGAAACCAGTTTGACATTGTTTAACCCATTGTTTACCTGAATATATTTATTCATTCATTCATTCAGCAAGCATGTGGTAAGCACATATTATGATAGTATGTTTTTGGCACTGTGCTGGCCACTGGTCCCACAGGAGAGAATAAAATCAGCCAATGCCTTGGCCTTTAGGGGATTACAGTCTGGTATAATCTGACAAGTTTTGAGAAACACAATTTGGGAAACCTTGAGTTAAGGTGTTTAGATATTCTTGTTTGTGCTCTGGAACAGAATGGAGTGATTGACTGCCTGTCTCTCTGCCCCCATGTCTCCATGTTACACCAGTGCCCCCACCTCTTTGAAGAATGTTTCCTGCACCTCCTGCCTTCGGCATAGACATAGCTGATGATAAGGTAACTTTTAAGCCTCAGAAGTTGGTTACTTGGCCCAAAGTCACCCAGCTAGTTAGGGGCAGAACCAGAGCCAGAACCCCAGCTCATTTGGTTCTAGGTCTATGCTCATTCTATTTTTGGTGAGAAGGGACAATTTGAAATCCCTTACCAGAGTATAAAGCAAGTCACAGGCATTATTTTACCTCTAAAATTTTCAGTATGTAGCTCCAAAAGAAGAACTCTTAAAAATACATCACAATACCAGTAGGTGTTATGCTAGGTTACAAAAATTGGGTTTTAGTCTAGGTCAGCCGTGGGCAAACTACGGCCCGCGGGCCGGATCCGGCTGTTCTATCCGGTTCTCTTGCTCTCCCCTCTGCTCCTTTACTTTGAATTTATATTAGTTCACACAAACACTCCATCCATGCTTTTGTTCCGGCCCTCCGGTCCAGTTTAAGAGCCCATTGTGGCCCTCGAGTCAAAAAGTTTGCCCACCCCTGGTCTAGGTGCAAGGAAACCATTGGAGGACTTAGGACATGAACTGATTTATGTTTTTGTAAGTTTGTGTTGATTGATGAAATGGAGAAAGGATTATAAGAAGATAAGGAAAGAAATAGTGAGCCCTATTAGGAGGATATTGCAATAGTCCTGACAAGGGATGATGGTGGCTATGTCAGTTAATTGCCCCAGTAATGCCAAGTAACAAACATTCCCATAAACTCAGTGGTGTATAGAAATAAGGATTTATTTTTGTTCATAAGTTGATGAGATGTCTGGGTAGTTCTGCTGATCTGGACCAGGCTCAGTGGATTGTGACTGGTTTTGCCCATGTGTCTCTAATCAAATGTAGGTCAGGTAGGCAGCTCTGTGATGTTGCTGGGGTTTCTGATGTATTGACTGTTGACTGTCTAGGATGACCTCAGCTAAGATGGCTGGGACAACTCTGCTCTCCTCTGTGTTTATGTTACATCTCTCTAATAGGCTAGCCGGGTCATATACTCATGGTAATCACAAAAAGGTAAGAGAAAAAGTACAAACAAGCAGGCAGATTTTTAAGCCTTAACTTGTGTTAAGTTTGCTGCTATCCCATTGGACCAAGAAAGTGATATGGTTTACCCACAGTTAGTGTGGAAGGGCATTGCTCAAGGGTAGGAATAAAGAGATGTGAAAAGATACAGGGAGGTATGAAAAAGCAGGGCCAGTAGAACAATCAATCTACTGTGTAATGAAAGAAGAGTGAAGCAGAGACTTGAATATTCAGGGTTATAATATTTTGGAGGTACAGTCCAAAGAATGTGCTGATGAATTAGATTTGAAGTATGAAAGAGAGTAATAAATCAAAGATAACTCTTAAAATGTTGGCTGAGCAGTGGAGAGGTGGTGAGACCATTTACTCAGATGATAAAGGGTAAGTAAAGAACAAGTTTTAGGGGAGTATCTAGATATGTTTGTTGAGATGCCTGTTGAGATTCAAATAAAGATGCTAGGTTTACAATTGGATATATAAATCTGAAGTTCTTGGGGACAGGGCTGAAGATGTAGATTTCAGAGTTATCAACCTCTAGATGGTATTTCAAACCATGGAATTGGACGAGGTCATTCCTGAGAATATATAAATGAAGAAGCAAAGCAATCCCAGGATAGAGCCCTGGTACACACCCCTGTTTATAAGTAAAGCAGAAAAAATAGAAGCCAATAAATGGGACTGAGAAGATAAGATACAGCCTCTGAGATCAGAGAAAAATCCAGGAAACTTGGTGTCACAGAGAACTTAGAAAAGTTACGCATTTCAAAGAGAGGATGGTCAGCTGTGTTAAGTAAGATAAGAACTGAGGTCAAGTAAAATAACAGAGAAACAATCAATGGGTTTGGTAAGAAGAAGGTCCTTGGTGTCTTCGACAAATACGGTCATAGTGGAATGCTGGAGATAGAACTCCAACTGGAGTGTTTGGAGGAAAGCACATGATGAGAAGTAAGGACAGCAATCCTAATTCCATTTTTCAAGAGCTTGTGCTGCAAAGGGAAACAGAAGTGACTTGGTATTTGGAGGTGAATGTGGGTCAAGGGAATGGTTTATGACTGGGCACGTAAGTGAATGCTACTCTGCCAAAGGGGATGACCCAATAGAGGGATCAGGTGCATCAAAGAGGGGGAAACTGCAGGCCAGACATGTCTGAGATGGCAATAGGTGATGGGATTGAGAATTTAAAATAAACCAGTTTGTGTATTACTTACGTCAGAGGTATTTGCATTCTATATTTTATTTCTAATTTTGTAATGAAAGGATATATCCACCATTTGAACAGTTTCAGCCACCAGCCAGGATTGGGACATTTATGAGTTATGTTGTCACACTGGGCAGGTTGAGTGCCTCTGTGTTAGGCTTACTCAGCTACTATTGTGGAGAAGGTACCGTTTTGGAATTCTGCTCTGTAGGTGGTGCTCAGTGTTTCTTATGATGATGGTGAAACTGGTAAATTCAGTTTCTTAGATTTTGATATGGATAGCGAGTTGGGCAGGTTCTAAGCAGAGCTAAGAAGGGAATATGAGTTAATGTGCCACTTCCTTGTCCAGGTTTTATACCAGTATGACTTGATGTTTTGATAAATATAAAGCACCAATTTCACCCAGCAATGCAGGTAATACCATTTTTTTTGCATAGACCAGCAGACTTTAGGATGGTTGGCTAATGTAATTCAGTAGATCCTAGACAAGGTAAGCATTCTAGAATTTCAGCAAAGTGATAGAAATTTTGCTTTTTTGTGTTTTTAAAGCCAGTGAAACTTCAATTTTAAAGGGTAATGTAAAGCAAATGTATTAAATAAATGGTAATTTAAAATGTATTTTGTGTAAGTTCAAGTGTACATTTGGTGGTATTTAAGTAACTATATTTATCAACCGTCCTGGGATATGTGTTCTGTACCGTGGGTAAGTATGGTGGTTATCAGACTGGGGGGCGGGAGGTAATAAAGGATAAAGGGGACCAAGTATAAAGTGACAGAAGATGATTTGACTTTGAGTGGTGGGCACACAGTACAATATGCAGATCATGTATCATAGAAATGTACACTTGAAACCTATATAATCCTGTAAACCAATGTCAACCCAATAAATTTAATTTAACAATCTTTATGTAAAAAAATACAAACAACAACAACAAAATTATATAGTATCATATGTCTCAGTTATCTATTACTATATAACAAACCACCCTCCACTTAAAGGCACACAACAGCAACCACCATTTTATCACACTCATCCTATATAATAAAGAAGTACTATGCAAATTGACCCTCACACCCTCACAAGATGGCTGCCTATGACCAGGCCAGCAGGGGGGCGGTTAGTGAGGAACGACCAAACGACTGAACAAGGAGGCTGCGTGGGATGACCAGGCAAGCAGGGGGGTTAGTGAGGGACGACCAAATGACTGAACAAGCAAGCTGCGTGGGGCAACCAGGCCGGCGGGGGGGCAGTAAGAGGTGACCAGGCCGGCGGGGGGGACATTTGGGGGTGACCAGGCTGGCGGTGGGGGGGAGTTAGGGGTGACCAGGCCGGCAGGGGGGGGGACACGTTAGGGGTGACTGGGCCGGCAGAGGGGGGCAGTTGGGGGTGACCAGGCTGGCAGCGGAGGGGAGCAGTTAGGAGCGACCAGGCCGGCAGGGATGGGGCAGTTGGGGGCGACTTGGCTGGCAGTGAGGGGCAGTTAGGGGCAACCAGGCTGGCAGGGGGGGGGCAGTGAGGGGCAATCAGGCCAGTGTGGGGGCAGATAGGGGTGACCAGGCAGGCAGGCAGGTGAGCGATTAGGAGCCAGCGGTCCAGGATTGTGAGAGGGATATCCTCAGGATCGGGCCTAAACTGGCAGTTGGACATCCCCCAAGGGGTCCCGGATTGATTGGAGAGGGTGCAGGCTGGGCTGAGGGGACCCCCCCGCCCCGCCTCCCATGCACAAATTTCGTGCACTGGACCTCTAGTAGAATCTATAAGGATTGAACAGCACAAGGTGTCTACTCCACAATGTCTGTGCCCTTATCTTAGAAATCTTGATAGCTGGGTGTGACTCAGACAACTTGGGGCTAGAATCCCCTGGAAGTTTTCTCCCTTATATGCCTGGCTCCTAGGCTGGGATGGCTTGAAAGCTGAGCTCAGCTGGAATTCTCCGCTGGTGCTCCTGTATGTGGCTTCTCCATTTGGCGCAAGCTGCTCTCCCTGTGGTAGCTGGGCTCTAAGCGTGAGAGGCCGAAAGAACTAGGCAGGAGCCACACATTTTTATTGGCTTTACATCCATGACACTTTTTGAACGTAGTTTATAATTTTTATTTGTTATAAGTGATACATGAGAAGGTTTGCTATGGAATTAGTATTTTTGTCAGTCTATTTTTTCCCTCTTAGAGATCATGGATATAACAGCTCTTTAATAACTGAGCTCCACAAACCTTAGAAGTAAGGTTAACTATTTTTCTGGTCAAATTTGCCTTCTTGTTTTTGTATGCTCTGTGGTTTCAGTTATGCTGGTTACCTTTGGTGATCTTGTTAATGATTCTTTTATTAAAAGACTGCAATTTGAATATATGCACTTTACCCGACTACCTACTGTGCCTTGGTACTTTGTTAATCTGCACAGAATTTTTCTTTTATCATGCTGTAAACTTGAAAAGCAAACTTCTTCCATGAAATTTGAACAGGGAAAAGGAAAGGAAATAAAGGGAAGGGAGGAGTTACAAAAAGGACAAATGTCCCATAGACTGTGATTTTATTTTGCTAGAGATACAAATTCCTGCTTGTTCAAGAAGAGATAGTACCACATTACATTATTTTGTGGCTCAGTTGACTCAAGGAATCATTGGGAGAGCTTTCATGATGAGCGAGGTGGGATGGTAAGTCCATCCTTGAGGAAGACATTCTTATAAAGGAGAGCTCACCCACCTTTATTTACTTTCACTTGTCTGCCTTGGTCCCCTCCCCCCTTGTCTTCCTCCTTTCAACGTTTTCTATTCTCTTTCTTACCAGTGCTAAAGTGTTGGATGACAGGGGCGTGAAAAACCATTTAAAGGAAAGCTCTTCAATATATTTAAAAATTTTTTGTTATGGAAAATTTCAAACTTAAACAAAAATAGGGTAGTATAATGAACCCCTGTATCTACCACTTAACTTCACTCGTCATCAACTCAAGAACAATTTTATTTTGTCTGTACACCTTACCAGATTATGAAGCAAACCACAGGCATTATTTTATCTCTAAAATTTCAGTATGTAGCTGCAAAAGAACTCTTAAAAAATACACAATACTATTATTACACCCAAAAAACTCTAAAACAACCCAACATGATCTTTTTTTAAAAAAAAAAAAGATTTTTTTTTTTATTGATTTCAGAGAGGAAGGGAGAGGGAGCGAGAGATAGAAACATCAATGATGAGAGAGAATCATTGATTGGCTGCTTCCTGCAGGCCCCCTACTGGGGATGGAGCCAGCAACCTGGGCATTTGCCCTTGACCAGAATTGAACGTGGCACCCTTCAGTCCGCAAGCTGACACTCTAGCTACTGAGCCAAACCAGCTAGGGCATAACACTATCTTTTTTTTTTTTTTTTTTTTAAATCTTCATCTGAGGATATTTTTTTCATTGATTTCTAGAGAGAGTGGAAAGGAGGGAGGAGGGGAAGAGAGAGAGAGGCGCAGAGAGAGAGAGAGAGAGAGAGAGAGGGAGGGAGAGGGAGAGGGAGAGGGAGAGGGAGAGGGAGAGGGAGAGGGAGAGAGAGAGAGAGAGAGAGAGAGAGAGAGAGAGAGAGAGAGAGAGAAATCGATGTAAGAGAAACACATAGGTTGGTTGCCTACTGCATGCACCCCTACTGGGGCTGGGGAACCTGCAACCAAGGTACATGCCCTTGACCTGCGACTCTTAGGTCCGCAGGCCAATGCTCTAATCACTGAGCAAACCAGCCAGGGCTCAACACTATCTTGATTTCATCAAATCTTAATATTAGGAAACAAATGTTACAAAAAACATAATGTCATCAATGTCTAGTTAGTGTTCAGGTTGCCACAGTGTCTCATCATACATTTCAGCTAGTTGAGTTGTCTCAGGACTTTTAAATTTCATTGAATCCTCCTCAATCACTCTTTTTGTTCTTGAACTATTTTGTTAAAAAGGTTTCTCATTCTGTAAAACAGTTGAATGCAATAATGCCTTGGATTCTCTATTCCTATTTTAAAAACCATAAGGAAAAAATATGTTGACATAGACAGATGTTCCTCATTAAAAACAACTTCGAATACTGCAGTCAAGGAACACATAGGCATTTGATTATTTTATATGTAATTTCCAAATTTCTTTATTCTTACGTTTTCTTCTAGTAAAAGGTACTTTACTCACTTGAGATACTTGCTATTTATGCCTGTTTTCAATGGTTTTTGTTTCCCTTTGAAATAGCATGAAGCAAAAAGAGAAGTATTTGTTTTATGTCAGAAATTCCCACATCTGGGGAGAATTAGTGCCAGAATATTGTCACTTAAAGTGAATCCACTTAAATATCATCGTAAGCAGTAAAAGAAAAGAAAAAGCCCAGTATGATTCAGACTTTAACATGTTTATTTTATCTCCTATATGGCACCACTTAGATTATACTTGCTAACTCTTAGAACAAAGAGTGAATCAAGTACTAATTGTTTTCTTGAGATAGTTTTTTTTCTGATGGAAATGCATGATAAACTTTTACTTCCTTCACTTCATTTGAATTTGTCAGCACAATCTAAAGAGGGCCATTTTTTTCAAAAGCTGGAGAAAGCTTATTCAGTTTTTGCATGGGTGTGTCTACTAGGTAGAATAAAGGTTAAGCCACTATAACAAAGAACAATTATATGTAATTTCAAAAATAAGATAGAAATGTGTTTATTTCTTACAATGTCGAGGCTGGAGGGGCAGCTCTGCTCCATGAAGTCATTCCAAGACCAGGTTCTGGTTCCATTTCCTTCCTCCTCCTCTCCTCTGGCTCCTTTGGGTGTTGCCTGGAATGCATAAGGAAAGCTGAGTTTGCCATGTGTCCTTTCCAGCTGATGGGAAGGTGGAAAATGCTCTAAACCCAGGGGAAGTCACTTGTCTTAAAATTGAAGATGATCCACATCTCACTTCTGCACATATCGCTTTGGCTTGTTGAGGAAAGAGACAATTTAAGCTATGTCACCAAACCAAAACGCAATAACTAGCTTCGCTGAAGTTCCAGACTCTCCCAGGAGTGAAATCTCCTGATCAACACTAGTGAGGTAATCTGTTTGATAAAACCCCATCATTCTCCTTATGGAAGCTGTCCTTGCCTGAAACACTCCACTTAATTTCTTAGTCCTACAGTTTCTTTTTGTTTTGTTTTGTTTTTTTTGGCCTTAAAAACCTTCTATTTTGTACAGCTCATTGGAGTGCCCTTCTGGTTGCTAGATGGGATACTGACCAATTCATGAATCAATTATAAAGCCAATTAAATACCCAAATATACTTAATTGAATTTTGTTCTTTAGTAGGCTTTAACTTAGATGGCCATACCTAACTGCAAAGAAGGCTGGGAAATATCATCTCTAGTCCATATGTCCAGGAAGAAGGGAGAATGGATTGGTGTGTGTGTGTGTGTGTGTGTGTGTGTGTGTGTGTGTGAGGGTGAGGGTGGAAAAGGGAGCAAAGAGCATTCTTGTATAGTGTATCTTACTATTTTGATTATAAATCATTCTGTATTCTGTATAAATCATTCTGTATTCTGTTTTGATACTTCTATTGTGTTATTTTTGAGTGTGATTGAGCAGTTCTCCAGTATTGCTCTCATTAACATGTTGATCCTCATCTTTTGAATATTTGCTAGTTCATTGGCACCTGTATTATTAACTGTTGCATCTCTCATTCAATGAGAGATAAAGACCAGCAAAGCAGAACTTAGTAATGTGAAAGGGATATTTGCTTGGGGCCTATGTGTTCAGTTGATAAATGAACATTTTTATGTTATGACTAGAGGCCCGGTGCATGAAATTCATGCAGGGGGTGTGTGTCCCTCAGACCAGCCTGCACCCTCTCCAATCTGGGATCCCTCGAGGTCCTCTCACAATCCAGGACTGCTGGCTCCCAACCGCTTGCCTGCCTGTCTGCCTGATTACCCCTAACTGCTTCTGCCCGCCAGCCTGATCGATGCCTAACTGCTCCCCTGCCGGCCCGATTGCCCCCAACTGCCCTCCCCTGCTACCCTGGTCACCCCCAAATGCCCTCCCCTGCAGGCCTGGTCCCCCCCAACCGCCCTCCCCTACAGGCCTGGTCCCCCCCCAACTGCCCTCCCCTACAGGCCTGGTTGCCCCCAACTGCCCTCCTCTGCCAGCCCAGTCACACCTAACTGCCCTCCCCTGCAGGTCTGATCTCCCCCAACTGCCCTCCCCTGCTGGCCCAGTCACCCCTAACTGCCCTCCCCTGCAGGCCTGATCTCCCCCAACTGCCCTCCCTTGCAGGCCTGGTCCCTCCCAGCTGCCCTCCCCTGCCGGCCATCTCATGTCCACATGGGGGCAGCCATCTTTGACCACATGGAGGCGGCCATCTTGTGTGTTGGAATGACAGTCAATTTACATATTACTCTTTTATTATATAGGATAACTTTTGCTTCTCTCTAGAACCATTGAACTCACGTATAGTAAATATATGTGTTGATTCTTGGAAGTATTGCACGTGGTTTATTTTCTAAAACATTTCCCTCATTTATTACTCTTTTTTTCTTCCTTTTTGTAAATGGTGAGGTTCCCAACCCCAGTCGCAGCCAAAGACCACAGAGGGGAGCTTCAGTGTAGGACCCAAGCCTGTGTTGAGGAGCACCTGCTGTCTGTGTGTGCCTGTATTGGATGGACAACACGGAACAGCTCTTCTCAGTGCAGCACTGCTCCGTCTGTTTCCAGGTTTACTTGCCTCTTTAGTCCAATCACCCACCATATGGTAGTGAGCTGGCGTCCAGGGAACATTACCAGGAGAGATAAGTCATCCGGCCTCTGTAACTTTGGCCTTTTGTCTTCTCTTTAGGTAAGGGTTTTACTAGATATTTAAAAAAAATAACATTTATTTTTCAGTTACCATTGACATATAATATTAGTTTCAGGTAGAAGTAGAAGTTCTGAAACAGGGCTTTAACTAAACTCGACTGATCTTAGGGAATAGTATAGCATAGTGATTAGACATTTATATAACTTATAAAGTGATCACCCCAGTAAATCTGGTACTCATCTCCTACATACATAGTTATTGCAATAATATTGACTATACTAGAGGCCCAGCGCACAAAATCATGCGCACGTAGCTTGCCGCTGCTTGCTGCCGTTCGCTGCCCCGCCACTGCCTGCCACTGTGAGCTGTGAGCTGCACCGCCTGCTCACTACCACAAGCCGCCCCGCCTGCCTGTCCACCACGTGAGCCGCAAGCTGTCCTGCCTGCTGCCGTGAGCTGCTGCTCATGGGCCGGTGTGGGGGGCGGGGAGAGCACTGAGAGGTGGTCAATGCACCTCATGGCAACTGGTCAAGCGGTCGTTCCGATCATTCCGCTTATGGTCCCAGGCCTTTTATTATATAGGATTCCCTATGCACTACTTGACATCCCTGTGACTATTTTTATAATTGGCAATTGTCCGTATTAATCCCTTTCCTTCTTTCACTACCCCCCCCCCCACGAACCACCTTATCAAAATGTTCTTTGTAACTGTAAGTTTGTTTCTGTTTTGTTTGTTTATTTATTTTGTGTTTGTTTTTATATTCCACATACAAGTGAAACCATTTGGTATTTGTCTTTCTCTGTCTAATTTATTTCACTTAGCATAATTTCCTTTAGGTCCATCTGTGTTGTAAATGGCAAGATTTCGTTCTTTTTTATGGCTGAATAATGTTTCATTGTAAAAATGCACCACAGCTTTTTTATCCATTTGTCTATTGATGGACACTAGATAGTTTGATTCTTGAATTCTTCACCAGTTCATCTTCAGTAGGTCAGCAGACAAACACTCAAAACTTTGTAACCTACTACATATCAACTGGCCGAAAGGAGAAATCATTGACACTTTTAAGAATATACAGGTTATCACTGGGTGCCTTTGTTCAATAGATTAGAAAGGCTATAGCTTCACTTCATGATCTTAAATGGGGAGCTTAGAATGTACCATTTATTTAGAAATCAGCCTAATACCTTTTTTTTTGGCTTATATTTCTGTTACTTAATTCTGCTTTTACAAAAGGAAATTGAGCTTAAGCTGTGAGTATACATTGCAGGAGAGAGCATGGTTAGAGTTGTTCTGATATAATAGCTACCCATTTTAGGTACCTTTGAACTGAAATATAATCTACAGCATTTGGTTTCTCAGATAAACGTCACTCTGATGTTTATTTATGCTAGATTTCTGAACATTGGGACGCTAACTTTGTCATAAATCTATGATGAGATGTATAAAAGTTATAGGTTCTAGTGTAGAAGTTCTGAAACAGAGGGCTTTAATTAAACTCTACTGATCTTAGGGCATAGCCAAGTGTTAGATTGAATTATATAATATGGCTGATTTTGTAGGTAAAATAGTGCTGGGTAATGACAATTTCATACGGCTCAACCTAAATGATGTGAATTTCAACAACCTCAAATCACTCTGCTCCTTCCTTTAAGGAGTTTATCCTTCCCCTACCCTGATAACTAGGATGTTTGTTTCTTATTTACTGAACCCCTTACCATGCTATAATTTGGTAACTCAGATTACTTTTGTTTTCATCTGTCTCTGACTACCATTCCTGGTTAGCACCTCTGTTCTCTCTCTATTTTAAAATCTTCACCTGAGGACATGTTTTTTAGAGAGAGAGGAAGTGAGGCAGGAAGGGATGGATGGAGGGAGGGAGGGAGATAGAGATAGAGATAGAGATAGAGATAGAGAGAAACATCCATGTGAGAGAGAAACATTGATCAGTTGCATTCTGCACACACCCTGACCAGGGATTGAACCTGAAACCTAGGTATGTGCCCTGACCAGGAATAAACCCACAAGCTTTTGTGTATGGGATGATGCTCTAACCAACTGAGCCACCCGACCAGGGCAGTACTTCTGTTCTCTTGATTTAAAAAACAGTACTATGAAAGGTTGTAGAGACTAGAATGGACAGCTCTCAGTAGCTATCCTTTTATGGTGAAGAACGTACTAAGATCTTTGGGTTAAAATTGCCAAACTGTGAAACTGAGAATCATTAGACTGGTACTCAGATTTGCAACACTGGACAGGAATATAAATTCTTGGTGGCTTGGGTTTCTCATGGATGAAACTGTGACAGTTTCCATTATCTACTTCAGAATACTGGTGCTCCAAGAACAGACATACAGACCAGTGGAACAGAACAGAGAACCCAGAAATTGACACAAGCCGTTATGCTCAATTAATATTTGACAAAGGAGGCTAGAGCCTATAATGGAGTCAAGACAGTCTCTTCAGTAAATGGTGTTGGGAAAACTGGACAGATACTTGCAAAAAAATGAAACTAGACCACCAACTTACACCATACACAAAAACAAACTCAAAATGGATAAAGGACTTAAACGTAAGATGGGAAACCATAAAAATCTTAGAAGAAGCCATAGGCAGCAAAATAGCAGACATTTGTTGTAGCAATATCTTTAATGATACAGATCCTAGGGCAATGGGAACTAAGGAGAAGATAAACAAATGGGACTACATCAAAATAAAAAGCTTCTGCACAGCAAAAGAAACCATCAACAAAACAACAAGAAAGCCCACTGCATGGGAGAACATATTTGCCAATGTTATCATTGATAAAGGCTCAATCTCCAACATTTACAGGGAACTCATACAACTTAACAAAAGGAAGATAAACAATCCAATCAAAGGACCTAAATAGATACTTTTCGAAAGAGGACATTCAGAAAGCCAAGAGACATATGAAAACATGCTCAAAGTCACTAATCATCCAAGAGATGCAAATCAAAACAACAATGAGGTACCACCTCACACCTGTCAGAATGGCTATCATCAACAAATCAACAAATGGTAAGTGCTGGAGAGGATGCAGAGAAAAAGAAACCCTCCTGCACTGCTGGTGAGAATGCAGACTGGTGCAGCCACTGTGGAGAACAGTATGGAGTTTCCTCAAAAAGTTAAAAATGGAATTCTCATTTGACCCAGTGATCCCACTTCAAGGATTATATCCCAAGAAAACAGAAACACCCATCAGAAAGGATATATGCACCCCTATGTTCATAGCAGCACAATTTACAATAACTAAGATTTGGAAACAGCCGAAGTGCCCATCAGCAGATGACTGGATTAGAAAACTATGGTACATCTACACAATGGAATACTACACTGCTATAAAAAAGAAGGAATCCTTACCATTTGCAATAGCATGGATAGAACTGGAGAGCATTATGCTAAGTGAAATAAGCCAGTCAGAGAAAGAGAAATATCACATGATCTCACTAATTTATGGCTAATAAAGAACATTATAAACTGATGAACAAAAATAGATATAGAGGCAGAGAAGCATTGAACAGACTGTCAAACTACAGCGAGAAGGCTGGGGAGGGTTGTGTGGGGGAGGTAAGAGATCAACTGAAGGACTTGTATGCATGCATATAGGCATAACCAATGGATGCAAGACACTGGGGGGCAGTGAGGGCATCTGTGGGGGTGGGGGGGGGTAGAGGAGGCCGGGGAAGGTCAATAGGGAAAAAAAGGAGACATATGTAGTACTGTTTGTAATTTTTTAAACAATAAAATAAAATAAAAAGAATATTGGTGCTCAAAGACTAAAGTGTTACGTTTTCTAAACTTTTTAAAAATTTAATTTTTTAAAGATTGAGGTAAATTGACATATAACATTATATTAGTTTCAGTTGTGCAACATAATGATTGGATTTTTGTAAATATTGCAAAATGATCACCACAATAAGTCTAGTTAACATTAAGATTTACTCTCAGCAACTTTCAAGTATGCAGTTTAGTATTATCAACTACAATCACCATGCTGTACATTACATTCCCAGGACTGATTTGTTTTATTACTGGAAATTGGTACCTTTTGATCTCCTTTACCCAGTTTGCCCATCATCTAACCTCTGTCTCTGTCTACGAGCTTGTTTTTTTTTTTTTAAAGAAATCACATATAAAAGTTATATCATATGGTATTTTTCTTTCTGTGTCTGACTTATTTCACTTAGCTTAATACCCTCAATGTCTGTCCTTGCTATTGCAATGGTAAGATTTTGTTCTTTTTTTATGGCTGCATAATATTCCATTGTGTACACATATCACATCTTCTTTATCCATTCATCCATTTATGGACACTTAGATTGTTTTCATATCTTGGCTATTATAAATAATGCTGTAATGAACATAGGGCTGCATAATTTTTTCAAGTTAGTGTTTTTAAGTTTTTCAGGTATACTAGTATATACCTGAGAGGGATTGCTGGATCATATGCTAATGCTAATCTTAATTTTTTTGAGGAACCTCCATACTATTTTCCATAGCGGCTGCACCAATTTACATTCCCACCAATAGTGAACAAGGGTTCCTTTTTCTCCACACCTTTGCCAGCACTTATTATTTCTTGTTACAAACACAGACAACAGTGTGGTGATGGCCAGCAGAAGGGGAGGGCGTTGGGGGCTGGGTGCGAGCAGGCAAAGGGGAGGGGGGATGGGAACATCTGTAATAGTGTCAACAATAAAAATAAAGTTAAAGACCTTCCAGACCATAAGGTCTCTGTTGCAGCTACTCACGGCTGCCATTGTAGTGTGAAAGCAGTTACAGACAATATGTAAACAACTGAGTATGGCTGATTTGTAATAAGACTTTAATTACAATATAAAAAATAAAATAAATCAATTCCAGGGAAAATAAAGAATTTTGCAGAAAAGGAAAAATAATCACAGTATTCTGCAGAGTTCAGCTCTGGGAAATACATCTAGAACAGCGGTCATCAACCATTCGGACTTCAAGGACCACCAGTGATCCACGGACCACCGATTGGTGACCGCTTATCTAGAACATCATAATAATGTAAACAAAAAATAGCAATTTTACTACTCATAAATATATTGAGGGTGAGTGCAGGAAATGTGCTTGTGTGTGGGTGGGGAGTACATTGTGAAAGACCTATATCTTTCACAGTACTCGTAGGAAGTCATTAGAGCATACCTAAAATTGAAAAACCAAGAAGTAGCAACACAAGTAGGTTACTTAGAGAGTGACGGTACAAACAAAAAATTTTTAAAATAAAAATGTTTGCCTCTGAGAATCAGAAAATTATTGGAAGATGGCAGTGGAAAGGTATATGCTCTCTACTCTCCGCCCCTAAAAGTCTATTAAAACTTAAAAAAAAAAAAGGAAGATTTTCCTGTCTTCTTTAGAGAATTGCTTACTTTTTTTAAGTTGGCAAAGTTTTACTGATTAACTGTAGATCTTTTCTCAATACCTTTAGGTTCATCTCCTGAAAAAAACTCTTAACTTGATCTAATTTGGCCTAGTTGCTCTCTTGGCCTGCTGCTCAATGTCATTTTAGGTTTTCCTTTCAGCATCATCTGGGAGATTCTCCTTACCTTTCTTTTGTGTTGGAACCTCTGTTTCCTGTCTTTCATGTATTTTGTGGCTTACTTCCTTCTTTCAGTAGAGCACATCCTCAAGTGGCTTTTTGAGAAGGCTGAATAGGAGGTAAAAAACTTTTAAGCCTTGCATATTTGAAAGATGTCTTTATTCTCTTGTCACTGCATTGCTGGTTTGGCTGAGTATAGAATTTTGGATTAGAAATCAATTTCCTTTGGGATTTTTCTCCATCATCCTGTATTGCCTTTGAAGATTGCCACTCTGAATTTCAGTCCTTTCTATGAAACCTACTTTTAAGCTTGTGGAATCACCTGCCCCGGGTGTTGAGACCTTTTGCCTCTAGAGCTGCAGATGAGCCACACCCCACTTATCCTCCAGGACTTCCAAAAGTCTTCTGTTTGGTAACTATGGTGTTACTCACTGGGCTGGGAACTACACATTTGCATATGGCCTGTTTTCCAGGGCATAGCTTGGTTTTCTCTTACAGTCCATTTTTGTAAATTGTTTTCACCCTGTTTTGAAGATGTGCTGCAGAAAGATGAAAAGATAATTTCCAAGGATGTGGTATTTACAGATCAGCAGCTTCTCAGGGGAAAAAAGGAAAAGAGAGCGCCAAAATTTTAATTTAGAATAAGGAAGACCAACTTAGATGCAAAAGGAACAAGAGCTTTTTTCTGACTTTTCATCTTAGTTTAGCTAATGGGCTAATAGGTCTTTTATCCAACTATTTACTGAGAGGCTGCTGTAAACACCAAGAACGGTATAAAGAGTTAGTGGAAGAGCCCAAGCTCTTTCTTTAAGATACTGACTCTCAAATCTACTTGCACATTAAATTATGATGCCCTGGGCCTCACCCCAGAACAACTGAAAAAAAAAAAAAAATCTGGGTCCTGGACATGTACATTAAAAAGAAAATCTCCTGCCCTAGCTGGTTTGGCTCTGTGGTTAAAGCGTTAGCCCTCAGACTGAAGGGTCGTGGGTTCGATTCCCTGTCAAGGGCACATTCCTCAGTTGCAGGCTCCATTCCCGCTCCGATTTGGGCCTGTGAGGGAGGCAATTCATTGATGTGTCTCTTTCATATTGATGTTTCTCTCTCTCTGTCTCTCCCCTCACTTCTACTCTCTCTAGGAAATCAATGGAAAAAATATCCACCAGCGAGGATTCAAAAAAAAAAGAGAAGAAAATCTCCTTAGGTTGTTCTAATATACTAGAGGCCTGGTGCACAAAATTCGTGCATGGGGGGGAGGGGATGGGTCCCTCAGCCCCACCTGTACCCTCTCCAACGGCAGTGGGCAAGCAGGCCCTGCTGTCTGCTGTCTGCGGAGCCCGCTTGCCTGCTCACCATCGCTGGCGGGACTGAAAGGACTGGGGGACTCCAGCGGCAGGCAAGCAGTGCAGCTGGACCCTCCTGGAGGCGGTCCGGCTGTGCCACTTGCCTCCTGCCCCCCGGGACTGGGGGACTCCGACGGGGCTGAGGGGACTGGGCGCTGCCATCTTGTGGCTGTGGGCGCTGCCAGCTTTGTGAAGGAGTGGTGGTCAATTTGAATATTCCCTCTTTATTAGATAGGATACTTAAGGTTGAGAACTATTTCTTTAGTAGGTTAAAATCTAGGTGAAAATTCAAATATGTACATTAATTGCTATATAACATGGAAGATTATGATGAGCTCTATGATGAGTGAGACAGAGATTATGGGTACATGAATTGGGAGGGTTTTTTGTTGTTAATCCTCACCCGAGGATATTTTTCCATTGATTTTTAGAGAGAGTGAAAGGGAGAGGGAGAGAGAAACATTGATGTTCCAGAGGCTCATCGATTGGTTGCCTCCCGCATGTTCCCCCCCTGGGCACATGCAACTAAGGTACATGCCCTTGGCTAGAATCAAACCCGGGACCTTTCAATCTGCAGGCCAACACTATCCACTGAGTCAAACCAGCTAGGGCTGATTGGAAGGTTTTTAATAAATCTGAGTCATCATGAAAGGCTTCATCAAGAAAGTGTGTGTTGAGGTAGGGGAGCTTTCATAGGGAGAGAGGGGTCTCTAGGCCAGGGATTGAATGCCAGGTATTTTGACTGGGTGTAGAACATATGGGGAACAGTAGAAATAAAAATTCGATGTTAGGTTGTAGCCAGATTCTAGACAATCCAGTGTCAAACTAAGGAGTTTTGACTTTATCCTGCAGGTGGGAGGGAGGCTTTGAGGAGACATTGAGGGAGGCATTGGGGATTTCTGTTGAATGATCAAAGTGGCATGATCAAAGTGGTGTCTTTGAAGAGTGATCCAGTGGGAATGAGGGGTATGTAGTGTGAATAACATGAGGCAAGAGCCTGGGGAAAGGAAGATCAGTTGGAAAGCTCCTAATGTGGTCAAGAGTATAATGCTCTGAGCTAGGAAAAGAGCAGTGGAATTAAAAAAATAATGATAAACATTTGTATACTGTTTTCAAAATAAGTTCTTTTTCACATCTCATTAAACCTCACAATAACTTCATGGTATTGACCTCCATGTTTTATAAAGGAAGGAACTGATACACAGAGTTAAGCTGTCATGAAGTAACCAAGTGGAAAATGAAAGGGCCTAATTGGATGACGACAGAGCAATACTAGGGAGTTGCAAGGGTGCTTCTGAGGTATCAGGTTGGGTGTGAAGATGGTGGAATTCCTCAGTGGCTAACTCAGTGTCAAGTCTCCGGCTGTGGTCTCAAGTAACCCCTTATGTTCTTTTTTTTTTTTTAATATGTTTTTATTCCAGAGAGGAACGGAGAGGGAGAGAGAGAGAGAAACACCAATGATGAGAGCGAATCATTGATCGGCTGCTTCCTGCACACACCCTACTAGGGATTGAGCCCGCAAACTGGGCATGTGCTCTGACCCCTGACTGGGAATTGAACCATGACTTCCTGGTTCATAGGTCGCTGCTCACCTACTTCCATTGCATTTATGGTTTGATATACAATGATGTCTTATAAAGGTGTGGTGAAGGAAGAGAAGAAATGGCTGTCACCAATTCAACTTGTCTCAAATAAGAATATTCAGGCCTTTTCTGAGTATCCTGAGTTTTCAGATAGTTAAATTTTGTTGAATATTAGAAGGTTTAGTCTGGACATGGGGCTCCAAATATGGGCTGAGTAGGTTAGCTATAACTGGGTTTCCTTTTCCCTTGGGGTTGAGAAGAGAACTGTGGAGTGTGGTAGTTTAGACACGAGAGAACATCCTCGTGGATCTGGTGATTAGGGTGTTCGATCAAGATTGCATCCTTGTCAGAGCTGGAGATTGAACCGTAGCCATGACTGTGGTAATTCATTTTGTTCACACATTTACCTAATCTATGTGCTTGTCCATTTTATGTACCAAGACCCTAGGCTATTCAAATAGAAGCTTAAATCAGCCATGCAGGTGATGAATTATACTTTTCCATCCGAGATGTTTGTTTCCTTGCATTCAAATAGCAGAAGAGTGTGCCGGAAAGTTAAGGGATGCTGGGGAGGTACAAAGGAGAGAATCATCATCATGGCAAACCTTGATTAGGTTTTCTATAAAATGCTGGATATGGGTGAAGAGAATGAGGCTGGAGGTGGAATGGAGGTTGAGCTTTTGTGACCTGGCATTCTCAGTCCAGGTGTGTGGAGTAGCATTTATTGGCTCTGGGTGTGGAGAGGATAAAGGCTATTTTGGTGATTTGAAATGACAACATCCTTGGAAAATTAAAATGTCACATTTTCTTTCAACTGTTCATTTTCTTTAGAATACTGGAATCTTCAATGGCAGGAGAAGGAGTGATCAGAAGACCGAGATGAATTTTAACACTATTCTAGAAGAGATTCTTATTAAAAGGTCACAGCAGAGAAAGAAGACATCGCCCTTAAACTACAAAGAGAGACTTTTTGTGCTTACAAAGTCCATGTTAACCTACTATGAAGGTCGAGCAGAGGTAGGAGACAATCAAAATGTGCTTTGCTGATTTCTGTGTTGTTACTACTTTGTAATACTTCCTCCAATTTTATGGAATAAGCTTTAGGTTAATGAAGTTAATAATGAAGTAAAGGTAATAATACGTTATTTGGATTTGAAAGATAAAGTTTAGGATGTGGATATAAATTATTCACAAGTTCATTAATTATGGGTTTGGTATATATGGGTAAACATTTTATATCAGCATACTAAATTAATCTGTTAATGAAAACAAATTAAATCCTTATGGAATTCATTAAGTATATTGTATACATGACTCTTTCCCATAAGTTACTGAATTACATATCAGTCTTCTTTAACACGTAGAAACTGTGTCTGTATCAATTCATCATACAGTGGCACAGACCTCTGCCCCCTCCTGGTTCTCTGGACCCCAGGCTCCTTCAATACGATGGCAATAAGCTTTCACTGAAATTCTTCCTGTTACGTACAGCTAGTTGTGCTTTGGGAGTATGTGGAGGAATTCTGTTCTGGGTGGTGGAAATTCAGGCGAGCCGTACCTTCCAACTCGGACATTGGAAAACCTGTGTTTCGGTTTCCCTGACGGGCCGCTCTTTGGTGTGCACTCCTTGTTCTTGTTACTCACAGTTAGCTCACATTTCGGCATGTTCTAATGAACTGGTAATTGATCTTCCCGGCAATTTATGTTGTTTGATCTTACTCATAATAACACAGAACAAAGGGGGTTTCATAAGTGATCTTGCATTCTGCTCAGGGAACTCAATGACATGTGGGTCAGATAATCTGACACTCCAGGGGACGCTCTGTGTGGTATTGCGAGGGAATCCAGGGGAGCGCAGGGCTGCGGATTAACCAGGAAAAAGGCCACTAAATGATGGTGAGAAAACAAGGGGTGGAGAGATTTCTCTATGTTGCGATGTGGAATAAAACATTTTCAAGTAGTGAGTAAATCTACAATTGCTAGCTAAGAAATCAGGAACTTTTTATAACTGGACTTAGGTACTACTCATTTGGTTGGTGTGTTTTCTCTAATGCTGCTCCAGTATGGAAACTGGCAAATAGTTTATAAAGTCGCGGAGTAGGGAGACTAGTTGTGTCGGATCACGAAGGCCACCTCCAGGTGCGATGATTTGATAGGAGGACTCATGGCACTCAGCATATAGTTGTACTCTCAGGTACAGTTTATTTGGTTTATTACAGTGAAAGGAGACAAAGCAAAGTCAGCAAAAGTAAAAGGCAAATGGGGCAAGTCTGGAGGAAACCAAGCATAAGATTGTAAGAGTTCTTTCTCAATGGAGTCACAAAGGGTGTGCATAATTCCTCCAGCATCGAATTGTGACAGTTATGAAATGTTGTTACCAGGAAGCTCATTAGAGACTCAGTAGCCAAGGTTTTCATTGGAGGCTGATCACGTAGGTACCCTCTGCCTAGCATGTACCAACACTCAAGACTCCAGAAGGAAAGCAGGTGTTCAGCTTAAACATATTGTTTGTACAAATAGTTCAGGCTCAGTGAGCTATTCATATGGGTGCTCAGAATGGCAGGGCCCTCCCAGAGTTCAAGTTTAAGCCAAGGCCCAACCTTGTAAGCAGGCCTTTCCCAAGATAGTAGTCTCATAGGCCAGCTATGTTAACTCTTTTTGCAAATCAGTAGTAATACTGATAAAAATTTTTGAGCACCAAATATATGCCAGGCACTGTGCTAAATATTTTACATGCATTACTTTCCCCCTCAAAACAATGCTAAATTGTATTTTTAGTATCCTCATTTAAAAAATGAGTGATGTGAGGCTTAGAAAGTTTAAAAACTTGCACAGGATCATACACCTAATGAATTACAGGGCTATTTTCTTCAAAGCCTATCTTTGAAACCACCTTGATACTCCAAAGAGTGGAAAAAAATCTGTTAAATCTTTCTATAATACAGGTAGAGTTGTATTTTAAAACAAGTATATTTTTATTACTTTCAGTTATGAATTTTTAAAATTTTCTTTGCAATAGAAGAACATTAACACTAGACAGGGTTTTTGTCCTGGCCCTGCCACTATCTACTTGGACACTGTAAAACAGTGCTCTTCAATTTGTATATACACCGAGTGGCCAGGTTATTATGATCTCTGAACGCATAATAATCTGGCCACTCAGTGTATATATATATTAGAGGCTCAGTGCATGAATTCGTGCATGGGTGGGATCCGGCCAGTCTGGCCAGGGGGAGGGGACATGGGCAGTTGGCTGGCCTGCCTGCTGGTCGAACTCCTGGTCGAGGGGACAATTTGCATATTAGCCTTTTATTATATAAGACTAGTGGCCCGGTGCATGAAATTTGTGCACATTAAAAGGGGATTAATTAGAGGAAATAATTTAATATTGCTATTTGCCCTTTCTCTATAATAGAAGTGTCAGAGATGAAAGAAAATTAGTAAAATGTATATGAAAACCTTCCTCCTGTCAGAGTCTGGGGCACACCACGGGACCCAGAGTCAAGTCCCCGCCCATCCACATGTGCCTCAAAATCGCATGAGAACCAGACCTGGCCGGCGCCCACCCCCCCTCATTGGGATAGATCCAGACCTGGCTAGTCCCACCCTTGTCAAGCCCCACCGGGCAGGGAACGTAGCCTCAGGTCCCCTGGCCCGGTGCCAGGACGGGGGGCGTGGCATGAGGTCCCCCAGCCCAGACCGGGGTGGTGGGGTGTGTCTTGAGGTCCTCCGTCAAGCCCTGCCAGGTGTGGGACATGGCATGAGATCCCCTGTCAAGCCCCGCCAGGCAGGGGAGGGGGGAAAGGGCGCAGCCTCAGGTCCCCCAGCCCAGCACCGGGAGGGGGGAACAGCCTCAGGTCCCCTATCACGCCCCATCGGCAGGGGGGTGCAGCCTCAGGTCCCCCCTGGGTGGGGGGCGTGGCCTGAGTTCCCCTGACCCAGCACTGGGGGTGCACCTTGAGGTCCCCTGTCAAGCCCTGCCAGGCAGGGGGGTGCAGCCTCAGGTCCCTGGCTCTGTGCTGGGGCGGGGGATGTGGCCTGAGGTCCCCCGGCATGGAGCTGGGGCCGGGGGAGCAGCCTGAGGTCCCCTAGCCCAGCACCAGGACGGGAAGTGCACCTTGAGGTCCCCTGTCAAGCCCTGCTGGGTGGGGGGTGTGGCCTGAAGTCCCCTGTCAAGCCCTGCCTGCCTGAGGTCCCCTGTCAAGCCCCACAGGGGCGGGGGAGGGCGTAGCCTCAGGTCCCTGCTGATTGCTTGTTAAGGCTCCTTATGGGAACTTGGCCTCAGCTGTGGGTGCAGCCATCTTTGTGACGGATGGTCAATTAGCATATTCCCTCTTTATTAGATAGGATATACACTGAGTGGCCAGATTATTATTCATTCAGAGATCATAATAATCTGGCCACTCAGTGTATAGTTTGTTTGTTTGTTTATTTATTTATTTATTTATTTATTTTTAATATATTTTATTGATATTTTACAGAGAGGAAGGGAGAGGGATAGAGAGCTAGAAACATCGATGAGAGAGAAACATTGATCAGCTGCCTCCTGCACACCTCCCACTGGGGGTGTGCCCACAGCCAAGGTACATGCCCTTGACCGGAATCGAACCCGGGACCCTTCAGTCCGCAGGCCGACGCTCTATCCACTGAGCCAAACTGGTTTTGGCCACTCTGTATAGTTTAGAAATTACTTTTATATACATTTTCTATCTCTTTATATTCTGAACTCCTCCTTTGTCATCTCTGCTTCAACCCTAGCACTCATCCCATCTATTACCAAGTCCCATGAATTCTCCTTCCCTTTGTTACAACTTGAATGTGGCTCCCCACCCCATTCTCTTAGGTGGATTACTGCTGTACCTGATTCACTCTTGAATATTTATCTTTCGTTTACAGAATCTTCAGAGAGAGATTGAAAACCTGTAGCTTTGTATCTTCTCTAGGATCAAGTTAAAACTTCTTAGCTTGGAATCCAAGGTGCATATGCAATTTTCTAATTGCCAACCCTCCTCCTTCGGCCTCAGCCATATACCTGCAATTGCCCTTTTTCATGGTGCCTTTGTTAATACTGGTATTATTCAGTCTACTTAGAGTGATATCCTTCTCTACCTTCCTGCCAGGATCTATCTCTCCATCCACTGTCTCTTTTAGCCACCAAAAATTTGTTGAGTGCTTGGCAAGTGCTTATCTTTCCTGACTCATCTCACTCCCCACCTCCTCTGAAGCCTTTCCTATTTCTTTCCCACTAAAGGTAGAATCCACACCCCACTTCAATCCTCTATGCCCTGTAAATACTTTTATCATGGCATCTTGGTTGTCTGACTATTTACATATCTGCGTCCTTCACTGGACTTTAAACTCTTTGAGGGCAGGGTTCATAGCTTATTATTTTTGCATTTCTGAGGGCCCAGTGCACAGTGAGTACTCGGTAGGAGGGCTGGCTGGATGGAAGGAGAGATGGAGAGACCATAATCTTAGACACAGGCAGGGCAGGTTCATCCTAAACATACTAGTACAGCATGAACCATGATAACCAGAAAGGTTGTCACACTGCAAGTAAGTGGAAGAGTCAGAATTTGAACCTTGATATTCTGACTCTAAATTCAGTGCTTTTTCCATAATGCCACCAGTGCATCCCTTATCATTTCATTCCAGCTGTACTGAAATAGAACATTGTTTGAAATGAGATGCTTGAAATTTTAGTCTTTTACCCAGGATAACTGACAGGATGGTTACGAGTATGACGTGACATGAGTCTCCTAAACATCCTGGGGAAACTCTCATCTTTCTATGGAGTCTTCTGGGTCATAGAGGACTCTATATCACAGTTTCCTGGGAGCCTGGAGACTGTGATATAGAGATAAGAGCCTCCTAAAGTCCTGGGATGATCACATGTTTCTCTCCCGGTTGTATCCTTACACTACATGGACCTCCCAGTGGGAAGCAGAGGTTTCCAGGACACTTGTAATCATACCTGAAGATTTGTATCTTTCAGCACTTCCTCTGATTCTGGAGAATGGGTGTGGGGTGGGAAAAGTTTCTTTTATTTACTATAGAGAAATTGGAAGCATTTGCATCACACTTTAGGTTACCAGATAGTTCAGTAGCTTGTAAAAAGTGATACAGCTCTAAACACTCAATAGAGACAGTACAGTGCTTATTGTACAAGGAAACATTTTTTGGCTCTGAAAATTCTCAGCTATATTATCCCAGAAATTTTTTCTTTTATTATTTAAACTAGTGGCCCAGTACACGAAATTTGTGCACAGGGGGTGGGTGTGTGTGTGTGTGTGTCCCTCACCCCAGCCTGCACCCTCTCCAATCTGGGACCCCTCGGAGGATGTCCAACTACCGGCAGTCGAACATCCCTCTCGCAATCTGGGACCTCTGGTTCCTAACTGCTCACCTGCCTGCCTGCCTGATCGCCCCTAACCACTCTGACTGCCAGCCTGATCACCCCCAACTGCACCCCCCTTGTAGCCTGATCACCCCTAAATGCCCCCCCTGCTGGCCTGATTGCCCCCAACTGCCCCCCTGCTGGCCTGCTTGCCCACAACTGCCCCCTGTGCCAGCCTCCTCACCCCCAACTGCCCCCCCTGCTGGCATGCTCGCTTCCAATTGCCCCCTGCACCAGCCTTCTCACCCCCAACTGCCCCCCCTGCCAGCCTGCTCGCCCCCAACTGCCTCCCCCCCCCCCCCCCCGCCGGCCTGATCACCCCCAACTGCTCTCCCCTCCTGGCCTGATCGCCTTAACCACCTCTGCCTTGGCCCCGCCACCATGGCTTTATCTAGAAGGATGTCTGGAAGGTCTCCCAGAAGGTCTCCCGGTCAAATTAGCATATTACCCTTTTATTAGTATAGATTATTTTTCATTATTTAAAAAATGTTTATTTATTTATTTGAGAGAGAGAGAAACATCGACTTGTTCCACTTATCCATGCATTCATTGGTTGCTTCTTTTATGTGCCATGACCATGGATGGAACCTGAAACCTTGGCATATCTGGACAATGCTCTAACCAAATGAGCTACTCCGCCAGGGTGAAAACTCATTTTCTTGTAGGCAGTTGAGTTTCTTTGTTTCTGAAATAAGGTAGTATTCACTTCCTCTCTTATGTCTCAATTTCCTTTCTTATGTCTCTTCTTCTGATTCATATCTGCCTTCTTAATCTACTGTCCTGGATCTGAACTTCCTTGTAATTAATCATTTACTAGGATCTGGTCCATCCTCTTAATTTACCAATTTATTCATTTTCATTTCATAACATTTTACTATGTGTTTTTTCTCTCTAGGAAGCAGAAACCTACTTAAGACAGAAGGTGGGTGGGTGGGAGGGTACCATTCCTTCCATCCAGGCTCTGAAAATTTTTTTAATAACTTCATATTTTGCTGTAGTTTCAAACTTTGAAAAAGTTGCAAGAATAGTAGAAGAAACTCTCAAGTAACCTGGACTCAGATTTACGAATTTGTCAATGGTTTTGTCCAGTTTGCTCTATCATTCTCTTTGTCTATGTCTCTCTCTATGCATGTTATTTTCTGAACAATTTGAGAGTAACTTGTAGATGTTGCCCCTTTTATCACTTTATAGGTCATTATGTATTGTGTAAGACCAAGACCATTCTCTTTTATAATCACATTACAGTGATCAAAATCAAGACTTTAAACACTGATACTATACTATTGTTGAGTCTGTAGTCTGTAGTCAAATTTCATTTATTTTTCTGCTGATATCATCATAGCTATTTCTCAACTTCCTCCCCTTGCCAAGTCGAGGATCTAATCCCTGATCACTCATTGCATTTAGTTGGTCAAGACATAAAGTTTTTAAATGTTGGTGGTGAGAGGAAGAGAAATGTAAGGAAGAAATGCTGTTTTTTGTTGCATACTATAAAATGCCAACTATCTCATGAATAGTCAACGATTGTCTATGAGACTCCACAAACATGAAATCAGATTTAAAATTATTATAATCTGTTCTCTTACTCTCATTCTCATGGTCGTCATTAGGATGGCCATAATATCTCACCAAAGAAATTGTTTACTTTAGCCTGGTTCACTACAATGAGTAAAAATCACTATTCCTGTTTTCCTATCTTGACCCTCGCCTCAGGTTTAACTTTTTATTTTTCTGTGTTAAACAGTTGTTAGGCATGTAAAATACTTCATGAGGAACAGGTTTGGTTCTCATGCTCTACTTAAAACTAGAAATAATACAAAGATTCTAGACTTTGAAAAACACTGTAGGATCTGGCTATGATAATTCTGTATTTATTCATTGCTTATTTTTATTATGATGAGAGAAACAAAGTCTGTAAGAAAAATCGGTGTTTTTGTTCAGAAATGACATTACCTATTTTATTTTATTCATAAGACTTAGCTCTTAGCAATTTTTAGTGATATCCAAAAGTAAAATTTCCATCAAAGTTTTATTTAGCAATTTTGCCACTGACTATATTCAAAGGACTGTGAAGGCCCTAAAAGCAGTTGTGAAAGAACAATTCCCAGAATGTTTGGGAAATGGCATTATAGTTAAAATAAACATAGTATTTCGCCCCCACCTCTCTTTTCCCACCTGCCTATTTTGAAAGAAACTTGTCTTAATTGGAAGTGTGTATAACTTGTTTCAATTTAAAAACATATTTTTTTATTGATTTCAGAGAGGAAAGGAGAGGGAGAGAGAGATAGAAACACCAATGATGAGAGAGAATCATTGACTGGCTGCCTCCTGCACACCCCAAACTGGGGATTGGGCTTGCAACCTGGGCATGTGCCCTAAATCAAACCATGACCTCCTGTTGACATTCAACCTCTGAGCCATGCTGGCTGGGCTTGCAAATTTGTTTTGTAAAAATTAACTATATTTGACATAATGAATTTTGTAACCCAAGTTTTATTTCTCTCTATTGCATCATGAAATACTGGGCTGGGGATTCTTAGAAATCTTTGAAGCTACTTCTGTAATTATTTTCTATTGAAGTGTTTGTTGATGAGGATAAATATGTTAGTTTTTTCTTGAGGGACAGTTAAAAAAGGGACCAAATTGTATGAGTGGAGGAAGCTTTGGTAGAAAAGTCTAGATTATGTAGCTTTGGGGGGTGGTGGAGATTGGGAGGGGTTGGGGAAGACCTCCACGTAGAGAAACATTGGTGTATGAGCAATGTTGGCAGAGAAAGCCCTTTCGATACAGAGGGAACAGCATGTGCAAAGGCCCTGGGGTGAAAGGGAGCTTGGTGTATTTGTGGACCTGTTCAGCTCTAGACCTATATAGATTGATATAACTGATAATTACCCATACAATGGGATAATTGATTTTATTAGTAATAAAAAAGAATCATAGAATTTTAGAGCTTGAAGGAACTTTAAAGAATGACCCTCCAAATGTTTCCTTTCTGGAAAATAAGCATAAGGAGCTATTTGCCCAGGTCACCCAATAAGCCGGTTGGTTGATAAGTCTGGACCAAAACTCAGACCCAAATGTTTCTGTATCAGCCTCTGATTGCACTGCCTTGGTTCTGGAATGGATGTCCAAGCAGGTGAGGGCACTTATACAGCTTAAATAATATTGCTGTTCACAACGTGGACACCATCTAGTGACTGTTCAGACCCCTTTGCTTAAAAATACTTGTTACTTTTCTCTTTTGGAGCTGTGCTCTTGCTGTGACTAACAGTTCTTCTCTCCTCCATTTACCCAATCTCCATCACAAGTCTTCTTAAGTGGGAGACCCTTCCCATCTCTCTGGTTTTAAAGGCCTTGCTTTTTGTGAATTATTGTTAAGTTGATGTATTATTTTTATTGTTTTTTTTCTCACCAATTACATAATAATCATGAGGGCCGAGGTTGTTGCCTCATAATTTAAACACATCACACGATACCTTGCACTTATTAGGCCTCCAACAGTTTTTGTTGGTGATAATTACAATGGTGATGATCAGTTAGTATTTGACTAAGCAAAAAGATCTTGAGAGACCTTGTGATAGTGATTTCCCATGCAGTTTTCTCCATTTTTTTTTTTTTTTAATCCTCATCTGAGGATATATTTTCCATTGCTTTTTAGAGAGGGAGTGGAAGGGAGGGAGGAGGGGAGAGACAGAAACATTGATGTAAGAGAAACACATCAACTGGTTGCCTCCCACCTGCATTCTGACAGAGGCTGGAGATCAAACCTGCACCCGAGGAACATGCCCTTGACTGGGAATTGAACCCATGACCCTTTGGTCCATGAGCTGACACTCTAACCACTGAGCAAGACTGGCCAGGGCTCCATTTTACTTTTTGAGGAGATGCTTTATCTATGCTTAGAAATACAACGGTGTTTTTATTTGGTATTTATTAGTATTAACCTCTCCCCATAATTAAAATTGGATATTATAAATAATCAAGATGTGAACTGTCAGAAGAAATCACATAACAATTTGAGAAAGTGAAACTCCATTTTGAGTTGTTTCCAAAACTGTTTAGGACACTCTCAGCCACTGGTTGGTGGTGGTCATGTATATGTAGAGAATTATCTGCAGAGGGAGCTTAGAAGCACCTGTGCTATTCAGCAATTAATTCTATGACTTTTAGGAGAATGCCTGCCGTTATTAGCCTTTGGGTTTTGTAAATATACTGTATTTCTGAGATAAATACTTGAGTTTGAGGATAACTATCTCAGAGAATTAAAAACTGCCTTTTCATTACTGTCTTTTGACCAGAGTTCTTCATGTACCTTTTTTATTTTTATTCTTAGAGAACGGTCTCTAATATTTGCATGCTTCCACATTGGAATCACCTGAAATGAAAAATTGCACAAAATATATGCAATATAACTTTTTTATTAAATGAAATTATGTAAGAGACTTTATTGAAATCTCTAGTGATTTTTAATAGATTGTGGGAAAGGAATTTCCTCCCCATTATCATACTTGTATGAGAAAACTTCTTTCATTCTTTTTTTTTTTTTTTAATATATATATATATATATATATATATATATATTTTAAATATATTTTATTGGTATTTCACAGAGAGGAAGGGAGAGGGATAGAGAGCTAGAAACATCGATGAGAGAGAAACATCGATCAGCTGCCTCCTGCACACCTCCTACTGAGGATGTGCCCGCAACCAAGGTACATGCCCTTGACCGGAATCGAACCCGGGACCTTTCAGTCCGCAGGCCGACGCTCTATCCACTGAGCCAAACCGGTTTCGGCAAAACTTCTTTCATTCTATCTTTATTCCAAGTATTCATGTAGGTATAGCTGTTCCTTACTTTCATTTGCCACTGCAAAAGTAGCAAGGATAGATGTAAGTTCCTGCTAGTGAGATTGTAGCATGTGAATTTTACTTCTTTTAGAGGAATACATATATTATATGTGTATGTTTCTGTATCTGTATCTATCTATATGTATATGTGTCTGTGTCTATGTCTATGTCTATATCTATATCTACATCTATCATCTATATCTGTATCTATATCATCTATATCTGTACTTATCTTTCCTGACAGAAGAGAGTCTATACACTTTTACTTATATAGGACTCATTTGGTTTAGCCTATTCATCATTTGTACCACAAAGATTTAGTGAGTGTAAACACAGTATGCTAAGATAGAGGAATTAAAAGATGAGTGATTCTGGCTTTGTTAAGTGTACAGTCTGATTAAGCCATAGTTTTAAGCCATAGTTCATGGGTTCAGCAGACTTTCTTATGCTGCATCTACTCTCTTGTGAGGGGGCCTCCTGAGACCAGAGTTCTTATTCTTAGTTGCCACTGCTGTTTGCACTTGCGCATGCATTTCTGGATTACTTCGGACCCTTAACTTCACTGGCCCTTGGGTTACCAGGTGTAACATGGGTGGTTACACCTACAGGGTTTCAAGGTTTCTGTCTGTTCTTAAATTTTCCATTGCATAGGTTTCACAAAAGTACAGGGGTTTTGCACACATACTTGCCATGCTCTGTTCTCCTTAGCATCTCTATAAAGTAGGTAACCATCAAATTTGTCCAACTCATATTTTACAAGCGAAGACACTGTGAGGGACAGTCAGGCTCCTTCTCCAAAGTGACAGATGTGCCATAAGCAAAATGTCTTATCTTGCTGGCTAGTGTGCTGTTAAACCACACTCTGCTACTTCCCCCAAAGGGGACTTCCTTAAACAGTAGCTTCACTGACCACCTCTATGTATGTGTTTCCTTCCTCCTTCCCTTCGCTGGCTTGAAAAGAGCACCGGTAACCGTTTTTCATTGGTGCTTGCTTTGCCATCATTGTACCCCTGCGAGGTGGTGGGAGCCTTGTGCATTTCAGTCAATTGGAGTTGTGCAGAAAAGAGACCCATAGCAGGAAAATTTCTCTATGAATGCTTCTATGAAAGAAGTTGAAAAGGGTTATACTTAGCTTGAAACTCTTAAGAACTTCAAAGTGATTTTGGTTAAGTAATAGGAACCAAAATTCATTTCATAGATAAGTTAAATGATTTGTGAGAGAGAAAACTCACAAGTAACTCAAAGATGAATTTATTACATTCATAGCCTAACAATAGAACACATCATCACAGTGAAAAAGACCCTTACAAATCTACCGCAATATATTAGTAAGTTAGGTTAGCACTTTTAAAAATAGTTAAGTAAGCTGATTTTTATTTATTTACTTACTTATTTTTCAAATATATTTTATTGATTTCAGAGAAGAAGAGAAAAGGAGAGAGAGAGAGAGAAACACCAATGATGAGAGAGAATCATTGATCGGTTGCCTTCAGCACGCCCCACTCTGGGGAGCCTGCAACCCAGGCATGTGTTCTGACCAGGAATCAAACTGTGACCTCCTGGTTCATCAAACTGTGACCTCCTGGTTCATAGGTTGATGCTCAACCACTGAGCCATGCTGGCTGGGCAGATTTTCAGATGAACTCAGTCCTGATTGATTATAGTACAATATCAAAATAAATGGTAGAGAGTTGAATTTTCTTAGAAAAAGCTGAGTAGATTGATGCTAAAAATCAAATATGTAATTCAGAAGTTTTTAAAAACGGGGTCATTCCTTTATTTTCAGCAATCACTTTCTAAGGATACATGTTATGACTAAAATGTCTGTAGGAAACAAGACCAACATCCACTGGATGAGATAAAGTTTTCCTTGAGGTTTGAGAACCAGCTTTTCATCTGTTTTCTGTTCCTTCTTCATTATAGGGAACTTCAGTTGTAGTCTAAGGTCCACCTCTGAGTTAATAGAACTTCTGTGAGTTGGAGAGTGGACACGGTATCCTGGAGCCAGATTGCGTGGGTTCAAATTCCAAACTTGCTGCTTATTAGCTGTGACTGTGGACAAGTTACTTAATCTCCCTCTGTGCCTCATTTCCCTTATCTTTAAACTGGGGCAAATAATATCATTTCCCCCATAGGTTTTTGTCAGGAGTAAATGGATATGAAGTAGTTAGGACTGTTGCTGGCATAGAGTTAAGTACCATTGTAAGTATCAGCGGGGCTGTCATTCTGGGTAGGTTGCGTTGTCGCTGACTTTTATCTTTTTGTATAATGTGTTTCAGAGTTTCTGTTCTTGTGTGTGGCTCTTCCCAGATTTGGAAATTATTGCGATAAGCATAATGGTTTCATTTCTCCTGGTAGGCCACTAATTCCAGGTGATTCGTGCTTTAAATTGGTCACTGATCTTGTTGCGTTGTATTCTGGTAACAGGGAAATGTTGGGGTAGGGTGATTTGCCATACTCAGCATCTCTGAGCCCATGTTGGTGGAACTCTTGTTGGGGACTATCTGATCTGGATTCTGGGTGTTTTTCTCTGGATGTTTATTTGTGGGGCACATGATAGGGTGCTAGTTGTGATAAATGTATTGCTTCAGTTTTACATTTTTATAACACCAGAGGTGGATCTACCTTGAATCACATTAAAGAAAAGTAAGCATTAGAGCCTTTCAACCCTACAGCTTTTTCAAGGGGCCCCGAAAGGGCCTTAGCCATTTTGTTTCATAATTTTACACTTGAAAAAAGAGAGCCTTCTCCCCAAAGTGTATAAGCTTGAGGTCATTTCAAAACCTGGATCTACCTCTGAGGAGCATGTAAGACTTGTTTTGTTCTGATATTTGATAATATCTACAAATTTTGCCAGTGAAATACCCCTAAGCATCTCCACTGCAAACCAGCTAAAAAGCACATTTGTAATTGGTTTATATACTTAAAAGTCTTTCTTCCAAGAGCTAAGTGGCATATGTCTACTATAATCCATTTAATTTATTTCCCTTTAATAGTTTCAAAGTTGTTTTGTTATTTTATTTTAAGGATTTTATTTTTTCAATTAATTTATTATTTTTAAAATCTTTATTGTTGAAAGTATTACATAATCCCCCTTCCCCCCCATTGACCTCTTCCAGCCCGCCCTGTCCCCCTCCCCAGGCCTTCACCACCCCATTGTCTGAGTTGTTTTTTTTAAAGTTATATACTTTTCTTGTTAAATGTTAAATTTTTTGAATATTTTATGGTTGTAGTTATTCTTATGGCTAGGTTGTTTTTCATGATATGTTTGTTGTAATTAGATATTGTTGATATATAATCAAGCTCTTGATTTTTATATCTATTTGTAAGCAATTGGTATACTATGCTATTTCTAAATATTACATAGAGGTATGATATTCTGTTCCCAACTTTGCTATAAAAGACTTATTCTTAAATTAAATTTAATCCAAATTGTGATAAGAAAGCAATTAAAATATTAGAAGATATAAAGGCATTTTAAATTTTAAACAGGAATACTTAAAAGGTTGGGATTAGATCTTTCTTTGCCTAGAAAGTTATAAATTGTGTCTTGGACAGAGGTATTGATGGGGTATGGTGGAGGAACATATATAACCAATAACATTAAACTTTCTGAATCACCTGAAATATAAATTTTAGAAGTAGAGAAACCTAGATTTGTAATTTATAAGCACTACCATTAGTGGGGTAATAGGATGCAAACCCAGGCCTAGGAAGGCCTTCATAGATATCTCTACCCTAACTTTAGCCAAAAATGTTTTTTACTTTAATTAATTAATTTAACAAAAATACTTTAAGTGCCTACTTTGTGGCAGGTACGGTGCTAGGCTCTGGGGACACAAGAGTATGATTAGCGAATGTGCTGCTCTTAGGGAACTTACCTTCTGGAGGAGAAAGACAGACAGTGTACAGCTATACCAACACATGTCTCCCAGCCCACGAAGAAAAGGAAAGCAGGACAGGATGGGGCCTTGCCTGGTTGTGTTTTGTGTTTTTGTAGGTGTTCAGGGAATGAAGACATTAGGAAGAGCAAGGCAGTTCACGTAGAAGCCTGGGGGAGGATGTTCCAGCAGAGAAGCCAGGAATGCAAGGCCTCGAGGGAGGCAGCAGGTGCTTCGTTGTTAAAGAAGCAGCAGGGAGGTCAAAGGGGTGAAGTGGGATGGGGTGAGGTGTGTAGGGGAAGAGTCTGGATACCTGGGCAAGATCATGCATGGATGGCTTTGTGGGCCCTGGAAAAAACTTTGGATTTTTTTTTTTTTTTAATGTGATAAGTAGATTCTGGAGGTTTATGAGTGGGGAGTGACAAAATTTGACCCATATATTCCTATACAACAAGACACTGGGGCATAGTGGAACATTAATTAGCAGTTAGAAGGTTTGGGGTATATGCCTGACCAGCATGGCTCAGTGGTTGAGTGTTGACCTATGAACCAGAAGGTCACGGTTCGATTCCCAGTCAGGGCATATGCCTGGGTTGTATGCTGCAGACTCCACTCAATGATTCTCTCTCATCATTGATGTTTCTATCTCTCTCTCCTCTCCCTTCCTCTCTGAAATCAATAAAAATACATTTTTTCTTTAAAAAAAGGATTAGGGTATAGTGTAGCTCTGCTAATGTGACCTTGGGGAGGTCAGTTATCCAGTCAGTGCCTCAGGTTCCACCCTAAATGAGGAAGGTAGATTATGTGATCACTAGAATCTCTCATGGCCAAATGTAATTCTCAGATCTTAAAGTAGTTAGTAAGCATTCAGATATATTTGCAATGGTTGTTGGCTATGTGGAATAGGAGAGGACACTTGCCTCTCTCCCCGTTGTGTTCAGACTTTGGACCTTTCCTGTTCTCAGCCCTGAGCCTCGCTCCTGCTTCTGGGTGGCCAAGTTTTAGTATGTGTATAGAAGTGTTTCACTGTTTGTTTTTTCAACCTGCATTTCTCTGATCACTAAGGAGGATGAGCAGGTCTACATATTTTCATTGTCTGTTGGCTCTGTTGAAGTGCCCATTCAGATATTCCCCCCCCCTCCCCTTTTTGTCTATTAGGTGTTCTGTCTTTGTTTTTGAAATATATAAAATATATTTTATTTTTTTTTCATTTAATAAATCTTTATTGTTCAGGTTATTACAATTGTTCCTCTTCCCCCCCCCCCCCCCCCCGCCCATAGCTCCCTCCACCTGGTTCCCACCCCACCTTCTCCCCTTACCCCCCCCCACCAATGTCCTCATCCATAGGTGTACAATTTTTTTTTAAATAAATCTTTATTCAGATTATTACAATTATTTCTCCCTTTTTCCCCCATAGCTCCCCTCCACCCATTTCCCACCCCACCTTCTGCCCTTACCTACCCCCCACTGTCCTCATCCATAGGTGTATGATTTTTGTCCAGTCTCTTCATGAACCCCCCATACCCCTTTCCCCCTGAGAATTATCAGTCCACTCCCTTTCTATGCCCCTGATTCTATTATATTCACCAGATTATTCTGTTCCTCAGGTTTTTAATTCACTTGATTTTTTGGTTCACTTGTTGATAGATATGTATTTGTTGTTCATAATTTTTATCTTTCCTTTTTTCTTCTTCCTCTTCTTTAAGAATACCTTTCAGCATTTCATATAGTACTGGTTTGGTGGTGATGAACTCCTTTAGCTTTTTCTTGTCTGTGAAACTCTTTATCTGCCCTTCAATTCTGAATGATAGCTTTGCTGGGTAGAGTAATCTTGGTTGTAGGTTCTTGCTATTCATCACATTGAAAATTTCTTGCCACTCCCGTCTGGCCTGCATAGTTTCTGTTGAAAAGTCAGCTGACAGTCGTATGGGTGCTCCCTTGTAGGTAACTAACTGTTTTTCTCTTGCTGCTTTTAATATTCTCTCTTTGTCTTTTGCTCTTGGCATTTTAATTATGATGTGTCTTGGTGTAGTCCTCTTTGGATTCCTTTTGTTTGGGGTTCTGTGGGCTTCCTGGACTTGTAAGCCTATTTCTTTCACCAGGTGGGGGAAGTTTTCGGTCATTATTTCTTCAAATAGGTTTTCAGTATCTTGCTCTCTCTCTTCTTCTGGCACCCCCATAATTCTGATGTTGGTATGCTTGAAGTTGTCCCAGAGTCTTCTTACGTTATCTTCAACTTTTTGGATTTTTTTTTTGCTTTTTGCTTTTTCGGTTGAGTGTTTTTTGCTTCTTTGTATTTCAATTCTTTGACTTGATTTTTGTGTTCCTCTTGTCTGTTTTTGGGTCTCTGTATAATATTTTTTATTTCAATCAGTGTATGTTTAATTTCTAGTTGGTCCTTTTTCATCTCTTCGAGGGTCTCGTTATATTTATCGGCCTTTTCTAGGATATTCTTAAAAAGCCTTATAACCGTGGTTTTGAATTCTATATCCAGTCGTTTGTTTTCCTCCATTTCTTTCGTTTGTGATCTGATTCTTAGACGCCGCATTTTCACTGCTTCCCTGAGTTGGTAGATTTGTGTGCTAGGTTTCCAATTTGGCCCAGTGGGTCTGCCTCCCCAGTTAACCTGAGGTGGACACTCTTGGTGCACCCCTTTGTGGACTGTGTGTACAGCCTTGTTGTAATTAAGTCTTGATTGTTGTTGGTATCACTGGGAAGAATTGACCTCCAGGCCAGTTGGCTGTAAGGATCAGCTGTGTCTATGCTGGGAGAAGTCCGGTGCTGGAGACAGCCTTATAGGATTAGACTTGCCAAATTGCAATAGCCTCTGTGCTCAGCTTGGATGGGTTGGAGTCTCAGCCTTGGCTTCCCGTCAGCCTTGCCCTTGCGCGCACGTGTGTGCCTTCAGTCCTCTGCCTTCCCGGCTCCCGATTCTCCGCCCGAGAGTCCAGACTCCCCCCACAAGAGCGTGGTTCCCCAGGGGCTCGCCTGGAACTGGGGTTCACTGCAGTCAGAACTGGGGCTCAGTGCCGTCAGGAGCCTCTCACTCCCTTCCACTAGGGAAAGCCTGTGACAACCTCCGCAGCCTTTGTGCGCACTGGCGCGAGCGCACTTTCAGTCCTCCGCCTTCCCCGGCTCCCGAGTCTCCGCCTGAGAGTCCAGACTCCCCCCACAAGAGCGTGGGTCCCCAGGGGCTCGCCTGGACCTGGGGTTCACTGCAGTCAGAACTGGGGCTCACTTCAGTCAGAACTGGGGTTCAGTGCCGTCAGGAGCCTCTCACTCCCTTCCGCTAGGGAAAGCCTGTGGCAACCTCCGCAGCCTTTGTGCGCACTGGCGCGAGCGGACTTTCAGTCCTCCGCCTTCCCCGGCTCCCTAGTCTCCGCCTGAGAGTCCAGACTCCCCCCACAAGAGCGTGGGTCCCCAGGGGCTTGCCCGGAACAGGGGTTCAGTGCAGTCAGAACTGGGGTTCAGTGCGGTCGGGGGCTCCCTTCCCCCTTCCGCCAGAGAAAGTCAGCCAGGCTCTCAGCTGCCCTTCCTCTCTGTGCGCACAAAGACCCTTTGCCGTACCTCCAATTCTCTGTGAGCTTTTCTCTATCCTTCTAGTTGTAGAATTTTCTTTTTTTTTTTTTAAATATATTTTATTGATATTTTACAGAGAGGAAGGGAGAGGGATAGAGAGTTAGAAACATCGATGAGAGAGAAACATCGATCAGCTGCCTCCTGCACACCTCCTACTGGGGATGTGCCCGCAACCAAGGTACATGCCCTTGACCAAAATCGAACCCGGGACCTTTCAGTCCACAGGCCGACGCTCTATCCACTGAGCCAAACCGGTTTCGGCTAGTTGTAGAATTTTCACTCAGTCAGCTTTCCTGCGGTTCTGGATGGTGTCCGTTCTGTCTTTTAGTTGTAGTTTTGAAATTGTTGTGCGAGGCAGCAGTTTAGGTGTTTACCTATGCCGCCATCTTGGTTTCTCCCCCATAGGTGTACAATTTTTGTCCAGTCTCTCCCACACCCCCACACCCCTTTCCCACAAGAATTGTTAGTCCACTCCCTTTCTATGCCCCTGATTCTATTATATTCACCAGTTTATTCTGTTCATCAGATTTTTTTATTCACTTGATTTTTAGATTCACTTGTTGATAGATATGTATTTGTTGTTCATAATTTTTATCTTTACCTTTTTCTTCTTCTTCCTCTTCTTAAAGAATACCTTTCAACATTTTATATAATACTGGTTTGGTGGTGATGAACTCCTTTAGCTTTTTCTTATCTGTGAAGCTCTTTATCTGCCCTTCAATTCTGAATGATAGCTTTGCTGGGTAGAGTAATCTTGGTTGTAGGTTCTTGCTATTCATCACTTTGAATATTTCTCGCCACTCCCTTCTGGCCTGCATAGTTTCTGTTGAGAAATCAACTGACAGTCGGGTATGGGTGCTCCCTTGTAGGTAACTGTTTTTCTCTTGCTGCTTTTCATATTATCTCTTTGTCTTTTGCTTTTGGCATTTTAATTATGATGTGTCTTGGTGTGGTCCTCTTTGAATTCCTTTTGTTTGGGGTTCTCTGCGCTTCCTGGACTTGTAAAGTCTATTTCTTTCACCAGGTGGGGTAAGTTTTCTGTCATTATTTCTTCAAATAGGTTTTCAGTATCTTGCTCTCTCTCTTCTTCTGGCACCCCCATAATTCGGATGTTGGTACTCTTGAGGTTGTCCCAGAGGCTCCTTACACTATCTTCATATTTTTGGATTCTTTTTGCTTTTCTGGTTGAGTGTTTTTTGCTTCTTTGTATTTCAAATCTTTGACTTGATTCTTGCGATCCTCTAGTCTGCTGTTAGATCTCTGTATAATATTTTTTATTTCAGTCAGTGTATGCTTAATTTCTAGTTGGTCCTTTTTCATATCCTTGAGGTTCTTGCTAAATTTATCGGCCTTTTCTAGAAAATTCTTGAAAAACCTTATAACTGTGGTTATATCCAGTCGTTTGCTTTCCTCCATTTTTTTCATTTGTGATCTGTTTCTTTGTCTCCACATTTTGGCTGCTTCCCTGAGTTGATAGAGTGGCTTTGTGTGCTAGGTGTCCTATAGGGCCCAGTGTCTCAGCCTCCCCAGTTACCTGAGGTGGACACTCTTGGTGCACCCCTTTGTGGGCTGTGTGCACAGTCTTGTTGTAGTTAAGCCTTGATTATTGTTGGTATCACTGGGAGGAATTGACCTCCAGGCCAATTGGCTGTGAGGATCAGCTGTGTCTATGCTGGGAGAACTTCTGTGCTGGAGACACCCTTATGAGATAAGACTTGCAGAAGCTTCTGTGCTCAGCTTGGATGGGATGGAGTCTCAGGGTGGAGCAGACAGCATTGGTTTCCCGTCAGCCCTACCCTAATAGGCCCCTGTGTCTCAGTGTCCCATGGTAATCGCTGTAAGCACCTCTGAGAGAAAGCCGCCTTCGAGTTTTGCCCACTGCCAGACAGTCCAGTTTTCCCCTGAATGAGTCTGGTTCCCCAGAGTCTCGCCTGGAACTGGAGTTCAGTGTAGTTGGGAGCCTTTGTCTCCCTCCCGCTTGAGAAAGCCAGCCGCGTACTCAGTTGCCCGCCCTCTCTGCGCATGTGCCTTGGTACCTCTTCCTTCTGCAGTTCTTCTGAGTCTCAGTGTGCTTTTCTCTTTCCTGACAGTCCAGTTTCACCCCGTATGAGTCTGGGTCCCCAGAGTCTCGCCCGGAACTGGAGTTCAGCGCAGTCGGGAGCTTTTGTCTCCCTCCGGCTTGAGAAAGCCAGCCACGCACTCAGTTGCCCGCCCTCTCCGCGCGTGCGTCTCAGTACCTCTGCCTCCTGCAGCTCCTCTGAGTCTCAGTGAGCTTTTATCTTTCCTTCTAGTTGTAGAATTTCCACTCAGCCAGCTTCCTGTGGTTCTGGATGATGTCTGTTTTGTCTTTTAGTTGTAGTTTTGAAATTGTTGTGCGAGGCAGCAGTTTAGGTGTTTACCCATGCCACCATCTTGGTTTCTCTCTCTATAAAATATATTTTCTGAATCAAGCCCACTGTCTGTATATTCTTTTCAAATACTTGTTTGTACTGTGGCTTGTCTTTTAATTTTCTTAATGATGTCTTTTTATTGCAGAAAAATACACATAACAAACTGACCATTATAACCATTTTAAAGTGTACAATTCAGTGGCATTAAGTACCTTTATAATGTTGTGCAACAGTCATCGCTGTCTGGTTCCAAAACTTTTTCATCACCCCAAACAGAAATCTTGAGCATGTTCCATGCGTACTTGAGAAGGATGTGTATTCTGTTGCTTTTGGATGGGATGTTCTGTATATGTCTGTTAAGTTAATCTTGTCTACGTTTTGTTTAAGCCCATTGCCTTGTCTTTGAGTTCACTGACCCATCAATGAACTCTTCTGCTTTATGTAGTCTGCTGTTGAACTCCTATAGTGTGTTTTTCAGTTCATTTATTGTTTTCTTCAGCTCTGTGACTTCTACTTGATACTTTCTTACACTTTTCATCTCTTTGTTGAAGTTCTCATTGTGTTTATCCATTCTTATCCCCAGTTTAGTAAACATCTTTATGACCATTACTTTGAACTCTTTATTAGGTAAATTACTTATCTCCATTTCATTGTGTTTTCCTGAGATCTCATCTTGTTCTTTCATTTGGCACGTGTTTCCTTGTTTCATTCTGCTTGACTCTCTGTGTTGGTTTTTATGCAATAGTTGAAACAACCATCTCTCCCAGTCAGTCCTGAAGAAGTGTTTTCATGTAGGAGATGACCCTTGTCACCAACCTTTGCCCAGCTCTTAGTTGTCTCTCAAATCTTTGTCCAAGGAGCCTATTGTATTTTTAATGGCTCCTCATGGATGAGGCTGTGCCAAGTTTGTCAGTGTCCTAAAGGGAGGATCTCAGCACTTATAATCAAGCTGATTAGAAGCCAGATCCACAGGCAGCAACTTTTTATTTTTATTTTTAAATATATTTTTATTGAGTTCAGGGAAAAAGGGAGAGGGAGAGAGAGATGGAAACATCGGTGATGAGAGAGAATCATTGATTGGCTGCCTCCTGCATACCCCCTACTGGGGGTCGAGCCCACAACCTGGGCATGTGCTCTTGACCAGAATCGAACCTGGGACCCTTCAGTCCACAAGCCGACACTCTATCCACTGATCCAAACTAGCTAGGGCAGCAACTTCTTAAAGTATGCAAATATATCCAGTCCTATGGGACTGCAAGCGTAAGCTCTGCTGGCTACCAGAGCCAGGCAATCTGGAAGTGTCCCCTAGGTAGCAGTGGCAAAAATTGGGATTCCAGGTGAGTATATAAGCTGTTCTCTGGGAGAAGCTTTGTGTTTTTGGAATAGATAACATGTTAGGACACAAAACAAGTCTTAATAAATTTAAGATGATTAAAATCATATCAAGCAGCTTTTCCAACCACAATGGTATGAAATTAAAAATCAACCACACAAAGAACACTGGACAATTATGATTATGTGGAGATTTAATAACATGCTACTAAACAACCAATGGGTCAAGAAGAATTCAAAAGAGAAATAAAAGATTACTTTGAGACATATGAAAATATAACAAAATTTATGGAAAATAGCAAAAACAGTTCTAAGAGGGAAGTTCAGAGCACAAAATGCCTACCTCAAAAAACAGAAAACATCTAAAACAGCCTAACTTTACACTTCAAGGAACTAGGATAAAAAGCACAAATGAAGCCCACAGTTAGTACTAGGAATGAAATAACAATGATTAAAACAGAAATAAGTGAAATAGAGACTGAAGAGACAATAGAAAAGATCAATAAAATTAAGAGCTGGTTCTTTGAAAACATAAAGTTGACACACTTGTATCTAGAATTCCAAGAAAAAAGAGAGGACTCAAATAAATAAAATTAAAAATGAATGAGAAATTACAGCTAATACCTCAGAAATATAAATGATCATACGATACTACTGTGAACAAATTGGACAACCTAGAAGAAATTCCTAGAAACATACAACCTACCAAGACTAAGTTATGAAAAAAAAATAAAGAAAATATGAACAGTGATTGTATCAGTAATCAAAACCTCCCAACAAACCAAAGTCCAGGGCCAGATGACTTCATTGGTGAATTCTACCAAACATTCAAAGAAGAATTAATACCAATTCTTCTTAAGCTAGTCCCAAAAACAGAAGAGAAAGGAACTCTTCACAACTGATTTTATGAGGATAGCATTAGCTTGATACCAAAGCCAGACAAAGATGTTATTTTATTTTATTTTTATCCTCACATCAATATTTTTCCATTGGTTTTTAGAGAGAGTGGAAGAGAGAGGGAGAGACAGAGAGAAATATCGATGTGAGAGAAATACATGGATTGGTTGCCTCCCGCACAAGCCCAGACCAGGGCCCAGGCCAGGGAGGAGCATGCAACCGAGGTCTGTGCCCTTGACTGGAATCGAACCCAGTACCCTTCAGTGCGCAGGCCGATGCTCTATCCACGGAGCCAAACTGGCTAGGGCCAGACAAGGATGTTATAAAAAAATTTATAGGCTGATGGCCTTGATGAATATAGATACAAACATTTTCAACAAAATAATAGTAAAGTGCATTTAAAGATCATACACCATGAGCAAGTGGAATTTATTCCAGGGATGCAAGGATGCTTCAACTTGGCATAAAAGACAGTGTATTGGACCACATTAACAAATTAAAGGATAAAGTCATGATGATCAAGGCTAACATAATACTCAGTGGTGAAAAGCTGTAAGCTTTCCCCCTAGGATCAGAACAATACAAGGATGTCCTCTATCACCACTCTTATTCAACAGTATTGGAAGTCCTAGCCAGAAGAATTCTTCAAGCAAAAGAAAGAAAAGGCATCCAGTTAGAAAGGAGGAAGTAAAAAAGTTCTTGTTTGCAGATGACATGATATTATATATAGAAAACCCTAAAGACTCCATCAAAAAACTTTTAGAATTAAAAAACAAATTCAATAAAGTTGTAGGATATAAAATCAATGCACAATATCAGTTACATCAAAATAAAAACGTTCTATACAGCATAGCAAACCACCAATAAAAGGAAAAGGCAACTTACTGAATGGGAGAAAAATTTGCAAATAATATATGTGATACAGGTTAATATCCAAAAATATGTAAAGAACACATATAATTCAATAGCAAAAATGTTAAAAAAATCTAATGTAAAAAATGGGCGGAAGATCTCAATAGACATTTTCCCAAGGAAAACATACAGATGATCAATAGGTACATGAAAAAGTGCTTAGCACCATGAATCATCAGGGAAATGCAAATCAAAACCACAATGAGGTATCACCTCACACTTGTTACAATGGCTATTATAAAAAAAACACAAAAAACAAGAATAATGTGTTGGCAAGGATGTGGAGAAAAGGGAACCCTTGTTCACTGTTGGTGGGAATATAAATTGGTTTAGCTGCTATGGAAAACTGCATGGAGGTTCCTCAAAATATAAAAAATAGGACTATCACATGATCTAGCAATTCTATTTCTGGTATTTATTCGAAGAAAATGATATCACTAACTCGAAAAGATATATACAACCCCATTGTATATATTGCTGTTCATTGCAGCATCTATAATAATAAAAGGGTAATATGCTAATTAGACTGGACATCTTCTGGATGTCATTCCAGATGTCCTTCCTGATGCCGGGGCCAGAGGGAAACCAGCCCAGGTCCCAGGTGCTTGAGGGAAGCTGGTGCTGGCAGCTGGGAAGGAAGGCCTACTCTTGCACGAATTTTTGTTCATTGGGACTCTAGTTGTTTATAATAGCCAAGATATGGAAACAACCTAATTATCCACCAATGGATGAATGGATAAAGAAGATGTGATATATACATATGAATATATATATATATGACGATTATTCAGCCATAAAAATGAATGAAATCTTGCCATTTGTGCAACATAGATAGACCCTCTCAGGCAGCATGCTAAGTAAAACTAATTAGTCAGAGAGACAAATACCATATGATCTCTCTTATATGTGTTATCTTAAACAAGAAAACAAGCTTATAGATATAGAAAACACATTGGTTGCCAAAGGTGGGAGTTGGGGGTAGAAGAAATGGGTGAATGGGAAATTAAATTAAAAAAAATTTTATTCAGTTCAGAGAGAAAGGGAGAGGGAGAGAGAGATAGAAACATCAATGATGAGAGAGAATCATTGATCAGCTGCCTCCTGCCCACCCCCACTGAGATCTAACTTGCAACTTGGACATGTGCCCTGACTGGGAATTGAACTGTGACCTCCTGATTCATAGGTCGACACTCAACCACTGAGCCATGCCAGTCAGGCAAGAAATTAGATATTTTAAAAAAATTAAAAATAAAATGATCAAGAGCAAAAAAAATCAATAAAATGTAGAATTTATAGTTTCCCTTGTTTTACAGTAAATTTATAAATTCATTAAAACATCTTTTGAAAGTAAAAGTGATCTACTTTCCATACTCTGAGATAATCTCTTGGTTCCTAAATTGCAATAAATTTTTCTCAACATTGAGATTCACAAAGATTACACAAGAGAAACTTAAATGATGCTTACTTAGCATGTCAACATGTAGCTTTCATTTCCTCCACAGGGACTCTGGCACACCACCAGAAATACTTTCTGTTTTACTTTTATTCAGAAAGAGGTTTAGTTTCTTTGTTTTCTATTCCATGATTTTAAATTACTAAACTTTACACATAACATCTGTACTTCTACCTCTAGTACCTGCCTTATCTATTTCACAGTTGTAAAAATCTAATTAGAAAAGGTGGTAAAGACATTTTGAAGCTTTAAAATAATTAGTCATCACTGATGCTGATGTGATTGCCATGATCTATAAATCATCTGCAAAGTCAGAAACAATTGGATCATATAAATCCAGATGGCACAAAATTACATAATTAACAACTGAAAAACTGCATATAGCTTTGACCATTCCTTGAGACAAAGAAAAAGCAGCTGGAAATTATCAAAAAGGGTCACTAAAATGTTCAAAGGGATGAGCTGTCCGTGTAAAGGAATAGACATAGAGTTCTAAAGACTGGTACAAGAAAGGCCAAGAAAGAAAAACAGTGGGTCTTTAAAAAAAGGGGACCATTTTACATTCCCACTAGGAGTGTATGAGGGCTCTGATTCTTCACATCCTCCTTAAGACACTTAATCTCTTTTTATTCCAGCCATCCTAGTTTGTGTGAAGTGGTATCTCCTTGTGTTTCTGACTTGAGTTTCCCTTATGTCTAATAACATTGAGGATCTTTTCTTTTTAGAAATGCATATCTGCCTGCTGTCTTTAGTTAGGCCAGTGGTCGGCAAACTCATTAGTCAACAGAGCCAAATATCAACAGTACAACGATTGAAATTTCTTTTGAGAGCCAAATTTTTTAAACTTAAACTATATAGGTAGGTACATTGTTATTAACTTAATGAGGGTACTCCTAAGCTGGCCTTTGCTAAAAACTCAAGGCGCCAAAGAGCCGCATGTGGCTCGCGAGCCGCAGTTTGCTGACCACTGCGTTAGGCAATAAGACCTGTCTGGGAGAAACTTCAGCTTTATTTGATTTTTAAATAAAGGGGATAGTGGTGTGGTAGTAAATGTTTAGTAACTGGGAGTCGAGGAAGAAGTCCTGATTTTTAGTGTTTGCTAATTTCCATGGTGTAAGTACTCCCACCATGGCTGGTTTCCAGCCACCACCTTGACATTGAAAGTGCAGCAGGGAAATGGTGGTGCACACAATAGCCTCTCATGAGCTGGTGTGAACTGACTTCAACACACATCGGTGGAAGGAAGAATGGTGAAGCGAGCCTCCTTAGGGCTGCCTGGTATTGTGCATGCTGGACACTGCGCAACCATAGGGGTGCCATTCACAGGTTAGTCTAAAGAGAAAAGGACATAATATTTATTGAGTATCTACCACATATTTAATCCTCACCACCTTCATCATCTGAGGCAAGTTTTACTCTCTTATTTTCACAGAAATCCAAGGCGTAGGGATTTTAATTAACTCAGTGATTCACAGCTAGTAAGTGTCAAAATGGGCATATAAATCAGGTCTTTCTTACTCCAAAGCTCATTCCAGTTTGCCAAGTGCTTTAGAGGATTGGGGGTGCTTTCCAAGACCCCACCAACCCCAGTTTGATTAATTGTGAGGGGGACTCTCAGGACTCAGCATATTCATGACTATCATTGGTTACAACAAAAGGAGACTATAAAATCAGCAAAGGGAAAAGGCATGAGGGTGAAGTCCGGAGGAAATCAGGCACAAGCTTGCAAGAGTCCTTTCTTAGTGGAGCCACATAGGACATGCCTAAAACGTCCAGCAATGAGAGTAACAACACATGTGAAATACTGCCGACCAGGAGGCCCACTAGAGGCTCATGGGCCGAGGTTTTTTATTGGAGGCTGGTAGGTTATATAGGCACCCTCTGACTAGCATGCACCCAAATTTCAGACTTTAGAAGGAGAAGCAGATGTTCTGCATGAACCATACAGTTCCTGCAGTTTGGGCACAATGAGCTGTTCTTACCAGAGCTGGGAACAATGGGCACCTTCCTGAAGTCCAAGTCCCCAGATGCCATCCAGTGACCAACCAAATAGCAGTTGCAAGCCTGCTGTGTTAATTCTTTTCTGCACACCAACCAAATGCAAAAATAGGAAAGAAAACTGAAAAAGGCAGAGACCACGTCCCTGTCCCAGCGCCTGCAGGGATGATACATACATGGTGGGTTTCTAACAAGGGCTCATGGAGTCCTGCAGATCCTCACCGACTCCCAGCCCATGTGTGTCTGTGCTTGGGGAACAGAAAGCCTCTGTGCTTGAGAAGTGCTTGCCAAGTGTCTGGGTTAATCCAGAACCTCCAAATCATGATTCATTCTGACTGCTGAGCCCAGACATCTCAGTGTAGCTTCATTACCCCAACTGAATTCTCAGTGACTTTTTGCTCTTGAAAGGCCTTCATTTGAAACACTGAGGTCTATTTGTGTCTTCAATGGAAATATTGGTTCTTTTGTTCCAGGGCCCCAGACACACCACCTCAGACTCACTTTTACATAGGTGAACTTTGACTAAAAATGGAACAGTTTCCCCCACCTGACGTCCTCTGAGTCTGGGTCACATGCTGGGGTCACATCTTCCTTTGTTCTCATGGGCAGAACTGACTGTATTGTCTGAACCGTATCCAGCGGTCATAAGCACATTGAAGGGGCTCTGCCTTAGAGGAACGGGCCTGGGAACCAGTAGACCAGGCTACTGTGAGCTGACTAAGACTGGGTTCCTTTCATTCTGAGTTACCAGACAGACCAGTGAGAGCAATAAAAACAACCTACCGTCTCTGACCAGTTCCCTCGGTTCTCAAGTGAAGTAGAAATTATTTTCCTGCCTATGGCTTTGCTTATTTTTCCACTAGTCAATGTAATGGTTAGAAATGCTCTTTTTTAGCATTAGAAAAAGCAGATTTTCTTACTAAAACAGGCGGCATTGGTTCTGATGTCAGAGGGCCAGTATTCAGATCCTGGGCTCTGTCACTCACTAGGTTATATGACACCAGACAAAACTTAACTGCTTTGTCAGTTTCTTAATATGTGAATAATAGTCACTACCTCATAGGGTTGTTGTGGTGATCAGTTGAATTTAAATGAATTTAAAGCAAAATCTACAAATAGTGGACCTTGAAGAAAAGTTAGTAATATTGCTGTGACTGTTAACCCTCAGTATATAAAGATCAATTCTTGCTTTTTGACTGCTCATGCAGATTTGAGTAAATAAAATCCCTTATTTCTACCCTACACTCCTTAAGTCTTTATTTAAGTAACAATGGGAAACTAAGACAGTCGTTTGAAAGAAGCTTCAGTATGGTGAATGAAAGCCTGTCCACCTTAAACCAAGCCACTCTGCCAGAGTTGGGCTGCCGGGGGTCCACCTGTGACGGTCTCTGACTGAGCTCAGTAGCTGCTGACTGGGCTCTTGGTTCTGGGGGGCCAGCATGGAGGGGATGATTTCTCCTCGCTCGCTCCTGGAATGTAGGCCCCTCCGGAGTCTCTCTCCAGTAGCCTCCCCCCCACCCCCCACGCCAGCCTCTCAGAACATTCTGCTTCCCATGTTCCTTTCTCTTTCCTTCTCCTCCTGGTTCATCTGTGTCTCTTGGGCCCTCTTCCTTGTTCTTGCAAGGCCAGCTGGAAGTGACCGCCCTCCTCTGTGATGGCCCCTAGCCCTTCTTGTTCAGGCAGCAAACAGTTGTCGCTTATCCCCCCATGTGAGCCCCATGGTGCTCCTGCTTCCTTTCCGGCTACTCCTTGTCTCCTTCAAGTGTTGGGATTCCTTGAGGTTCTGTTCTAGGGCCTCTTTTCTCACCCTGCACTTGCCTAAGGACACACCATCCATTTCAGTGGCTTCGGGTTAGCATCTAGGTACTGATGACTTCTCCAGTCTTTATTTCCCAGCCTGGTATCTATTCTGATGTCTAAGAGTTTATACAGGCAGCTCAAATTCAAAATATCTGAAAAGAAACTCAAGATACCCCCCCCCTCCCCATTTCTAGCTCAGGAATTGTACCAACCTGGGACTTGGTCTAAACTTACCCCTGTCCCTCACCCTCTCTCAAGTCTGCACGTTCAACAGGTTTTGTTGATCTACATTCTAAACATATCTCATTCCTGCCACTCTTTCCCAACTCTACTACTGCCATGATCCAAGCCACCGTTGCCAACTTGGGTGAATACAGCAGCCTCTGTATCAGTTATTGAGTTAAGCTATATATTCTATAAAACCACTAAATAATAGTGGCTTTATATATATTTCTCTTCCATTGTAGGAAAAAAAAAATACTGAAGGCAGGCTGCCCTCAACTGGTATGGTGGATCTTGGATTCTGTCTTTCACTTGATTTTAGCCAAAAGGCTGAGAAGTGATTGGATTCTGTCTTTCCCTTCCATCATCCTAGCTTATATTTTTTATTTTGGCCCAAGATGGCTGCTGAATTTTCAGTCATTTTGTCTGAATTGCAGGCTGGACGAAGGAAGAAAGACAGAAAAGCAAGCAGGGACGTCTTCCACCCGAGTCAGTTCCCTTTAACAGCCTTTCCTTATGTTCCACGCAGAACTTCTGCCCGTGCCACAGTGACTAGTACTTAACCCCATGGCCCTACAAAGCTGCAAAGGGAGCTAAGAAATAGTCATTTATTCTGAGTATCCACATGACCAACAAGAGTCAGTCAGAATGATGTTACCGATGAGAGGTTGATATGTGGGTGGACAACCAGAGTCTCTGCCACATCGTAACAGGCTCCTCTTCCCACTCCTGCCCTCTCCAGTCTGTTGTACACGGTGGCTACAGTGATCACGTCTCTGTCCTGCTTAAAACCCTTCAGGAGCTTCTCATGATCCCCAGTTTAAATCTCAAAGTCCTCATGGCCTGTGGTCCAGCAGCCTGCCCACCTGTCTGCATTCATCTGCAGTTCATTCTCTTCACTTCTAACCTTCCTGCTTACCAGTCTTTCTGCTCCTTGAAGGCAGCTGGCTCCTCTCCACCCTAGAGCGTATACTATGTTCTCTGTTTAGAATCCAGGTTCTCTCCTTTGACTGGCTAACTTCTCCTTCAGGTTTCAGTTTAAACATCACTTCCTCAGTACAACCTCGCTGATCTTCCAGGTCAGATCAATTTTCCCTGTATAATATCACCTTATGCTTTTACTTTGTACCACCAATCTCTATTTAGTAAATTATTAGTACAATTATTTTTTCAGTCTCTCTCTCTTTCCCTCCGTCCCTCCCTCCGTCCCTCCCTCCGTCCCTCCCTCTGTCCCTCCCTCCCTCATCTATAAGCTTCAGGAGACAGGTGAAGGCACCACATAGCCCAGTACTTGACCTGTAGTAAATCATAAATGACGGTTGAATAACCGAGTGGGATCCAGGCTTAGGGATTGATAGGATGGGTTTATTTTAAATCATGTTAAATCATGAAAGGGAAAGACATAAGGAGAGATATCTTGCTAAGTAGTCAGAGATTCAGGATCCGGCACAAGTGAGGAGTTGGAATTAGAGAAGTAAATTTGAAATCATCAGATCTAGTAGTCCATTTAATGCTATTTATCAAACTATGAGGAGGCATTTTCCCGAGGGAAATGGGCTTTGAAGCCAGAAAGATCTGCTCCGAATTCTGGATCTCTCATTTATTGGCTCTGACATTGGGCAGTCGCTGAAACTCTCTGAGTCTCTTTTTCTTATCTGTAAAGGAAGATACCTATCCTGTCAGGCCATTTGTATGAAGATAGACTATTACAAGCTCTTCTGTTTGTTTGACTCAAAAAACACTTTAAGAAGAAAGATATTGCTGCTTTAAAAACAGAGACAATGGCAAACATATTCCTGGTCATCCTGAATGCCCACACACCCTTTGCACAGTGAAAATCAAGATTGCCATCTGGGCTTAGGAACAGAAGGGCTTGGGGGCCTGTTGTAGGCATTTTTTTGTTGATTGTTTTAAATTTACCAAATACTTCTGTTGTGCTTACCACAGCTCATGCATGGTCTTATGTGCTTTGTAAGTATTAACTTTAACCATCTTAACTTCATAAGGTAAATGCAGTTAGCATTCCCATTTTACAGAAGAGGAAACTGAAGGACAGAGAGGTGGTTGGAGTGCCTCGTTTAAGGCTGTAGAGCCAGGATGTGGCAGAGCCCGGAACCCAGCTCGGCTGTACTGCACTGCTTCTGGCTAACTTTGTGATGCTTTTTGGCTGGCTTATGGTAATCTGTATATTCACCAGTACTTGAAGCCATCAAGAAAGCCTAAAAAATTGGTAAAGCGTGTTTTTGTAATATTATTATTATACTTGAAAGGAAGAGACATTTTTAACCAAAGGTGCTCTCTGCTCTATTGTGTTAAGGTGTGAGTTATCAGTAATGAACTGTTTCTAACGTAAAAAGGAAGTGTTAATATAGCTGCTTGCTGATTCAGTATTGGTTTCATACTTTATGACAACTAAAATAACAGCCCCAAAGGGTAAAAATAGTACAGTCACATGAAGTATTAACCGTCCTTTTTCAAAACAGAATTTTAAGGCCCATGATGTAAAGTTTAATTTTTTGTTGTTGTTGAAGAGTGGATATTGGTAGATACTGGTCATTTCTGTTATGTCCTCCTGTAATTTTAGGGAACTGATGTTTGTCATGGTCCAAGGAAGAATTTCACTCATGCCATTTTATTTTATAAGACACAGTCAAATTTGACATCAATTCTAAGATCTTTCCTGGCATTTAGATGGTAGGTGTGAGGGTCTTTCCTTAAACAAAATTAGTGGCTTTTGCTTTTATTTTCCCTAAAAGGACTAATACTATTTGGAAAATAATAATAGTTAAATGTATCAAGCCCTTGCCATTTGTCATCCTTGTTCTGAGAGCTTAACGTGAATTGACTCTTTTAATTCCTACACAAACTAATGAAGTTCTGGTGCTATTATTTATCCCATTGTATAGCTAAAGAAACTAAATAAAGCACAGAGACGTTAAGTAACTTGTCCAAGGAGATACAGTGAGTAAGTGGCAGAGCTGGGATTCAAACTCAGACATTGTGGATCCAGAGTCTTTGCTCTTAAGCAATAAACTCTTGTTAGAGTCCTGCTGGTTCTTAGTCTAATGAGATATGAAATATGTAAAAATAAAGTAAGGTGGTTTGTCCACTTATTTCTATTTTAAACTTATTATTATTATTTTTTATTATTAATCCTCACCCCAGGATATTTTCCCATTGATTTTTAGAGAGAGTGGAAGGGAGGGGGAGAGACAGAGAGAGAAACATTTATGTGAGAAAGACACATTGATTGATTACCTCCCTCATGCTTCCCGACTGGGTCTGGGGATAGAGCTTGCAACCCAGGTATGTGCCCTGGACTGGAATCAAACTTGGGACCATTCAGTCTGTGGGCCAATGCTGTATCCACTGAGCCAAACTGGCTAGGGCTATTTCTGTTTTTTAAAAAGCTACCCAGCATTTCTTCCTCTGAAAAATAATGGCATACCAAGTAACAGAGCCAGGCTCAGCTTTCTATTTTAACAGTCTGGGCCCTTGCATGCCAAAATAGAATTATTTAAGGTCATGGTTCTTCATTGTCCTGAAGATTGAGTACATCCCCTTAGCATTATATACAGAGCCCTTCAGAATCTGTCCCCGTCCCACCCTCCCAGTCTCCTTTCCTGCCTCTGCCACCTGTGTCCCTCAATGCTGAGGGACACACTGTCACACTGCGATCCCCACACCCGCTGTGCTCTTTGGTAGCTACATGCCTTTACTTGCGATGTTTTCTTTTCTCCTTTCTTTGCTGGGAAAGCCCTTATTCATGAGTCAAGGCTCAGCTCAAAGAGGCACCTCCTTGGTGCAGCCTTCTCTGACTCTTCTTCTGGAAGAATTAACTGCTGCTTCCTTGGTGTTCCACTGCATGTTGTTCCGTGATGAGCTTTTCACACTGCCTGTGAGTAGTCATCTCTTCCCATTCAGTTGGCAATTCCTGAGGACAAGAGTAGATGCTACAGAAATGTTGACTAAAAGAGCTGAAGGGGTTAGGAGGTGTAGGGAGGTTAATAGAAAGGTATGGGGGTATTTTAGTTGATTACTGACTTTGTTTAATATCCTGTCTACATCGTATAAGATTTTTTGATTTCAGGACACAAACTATTCAGGGTGACCTGCTTTCTTTCCTAAGGAGGAATGAAAAGTTTACAAATTGCTGTTTTGGTTCAGTGGACAGAGCGTTGGCCTGTGGACTGAAGAGTCCTGTGTTTGATTTTGGTCAAGGGCACATGTCTGGGTTGCAGGCTTGACCCCAAGTAGGGGGCGTGCAGGAGGCAGCCAATCAATGATTCTCTCTCATCATTGATGTTCCTATCTCTCTCTCTCCCTTCCTCTCTGAAATCAATAAAAATATGTTTAAAAAAGTTAACAAATTGTGAAGTTCACAATCATGACATCTGTGAAACATCACTTTGGCTGGCAATCAAAATAGTATATGATATAAAACAAAATGATAATAACAAAATGCTGTTATTCTAGATTAACTGTCTAATGTTTTAATTTGGCTGTTAAAATCAAATTCTAACATTTTCCTGGATTGTCCATACCAAATATTGATTGAGTTTTGACTGTTCCGGGTGCTGGTGGTGACTCCACCACATGGACGCCATGCCCGTACCTGTGAATCATTCATTCTGCTGTGGGCATCAGGTGTCCAACAAGAGTCTCACTAACAATAACTGCATTATGACATGTAGAAGTTAGGAAAAGTACAGGCGGCTTCTATTTCAGAGTGTGAGGCATTTGAGTAGGACCAAAAGGTACTAAATGTGCATACCATTTGAAATCACCAATATTTGATCATTTTTGACTTACAAAAATGGCAGTTTCTTATGGTTTGACCTAATTTACCTTAGTGAATAGATAACAAAAGCCAATTCAGAAACTCTCTTTCTGAATCCACTTAAAAGCCTGTGCTTCGTAATATGGAGGTTTCAGATATACTCAGTGTAGTTACTACGGTTACTCCTACAGGTTCCTCGAAAGCCTTCCAAGACTGGTTGCTATCAAGGTGGTGTGATGTGCTACCTCTGCACCGCTGGAAGGGAGGTGAAGGGGTCAAGGAAGAGAAAATTCAACAGATTATGCCCCCACTGCAGGTGCTGCTGGGCTGTCAGTGAGTGGCCTGGCTCTTGGGCTGTGGGGATTTGTATTTGGCATTGAGGGGCATCCCTTGGAGTGTCCATATATTCTGCAACTTGGATTAATTTTTACTAGAGTATTGGAAGAGTTAAGTGCATCAACAATAGCAAACTAAGAGGGCATGGATAGTTTAATCGTGGCCCCCAGCTGGGATAGGCAATAAGGAGTAGAGCTCTGCAGCCTGGAGTTCTGTATCTTCACTTGTCCTTGGTCAATTGGTTTAACCTAGTGCCACATTTGTAAAATGCAGATGCTGCATAACTCATGATTTCAGCAGGGTAGGTAGTATATATAACTAATTATGGAGATCGATGGTTGCAAGAGGCCGTGTAAACATGACCTCTAAGACGGCTGTGTAAACATCAGGGATTGCTGTTTCTTCTTCTGAATCCAGGGTGCACATTACCACAGGCTGGCCAAAGCTTTACTAGGAGCAGGTAAGTAATGTGCACATCCCCACTTTTTACCAGTTTATAATGGTACATTTCTTCCAGTATTCTCATAAAAATTTGTTGTAAGTAGACCCAACTACAACTTTGATCAGTCTTTCAAAAACTGTGATGAGAAGAAGTATTTTTGACTTTTATTATGGAAAGTTTCAAACATACTCAAGAGTAGACAGAAGAGTACAGTGACCCCCATGGACCCACCATCCCACCCAATAACCCTGACTCATACTTCCCCCACCTCCATTATCTTCAGTAGAACTGTAATACTATCCCCACACTTCAAAACATATCAACAGAACTTCCTTGATGTCATCTAGCATACCGAGTTCATGGATGAAATTGTTTTAAAAATAATTTTATCTCTAGCCCTAGCCAGTTTGGCTCAGAGGATAGAGTGTCAGCCATGGACTGAAGGGTCTTGGGTTTGATTCTGGTCAAGGGCATGTACCTCGGCAGTTGCAGGCTCGATCCCCAGCATTGGTTGGGGCTCATACGGGAGGCAACCAATCATTGTGTCTCTCTCACATCGATGCTTCTCTCTCTCACATCGATGCTTCTCTCTCTCTCTGTCTCTCCCCCTCCCTTCCACTCTTCTCTTAAAAAAAAAAAAAGCAATTAAAAATATCCTTCGGTGAGGATTAACCAAAATAATAATAATAATAATGATTTTATCCCTAGAATGTTCCCACTTGAGGGGTTGTGCTACAAAAGTTTTCCAGAAATTGATCAATTGTAACACAAAGTGAATATTCCCATAGAAACCCTAGTAAAAGCAGTGATTTGAACCCATTAAGCCCACTGAAATCCACAGAACTAGGCAATTCTGTATATTTCTCTTGGAATATGTTACTGAGAGGAGAACTGATGGCAATTCATCTTCTCTTACTAGAGACTTTGACCTAAGGTACATGTTTTCTCTTTCTGGCCAGTGTTCTCATGGTGATTACTTGTCCCCACGTCCACCTCCTCACTCTCCCACTCACTCGCCCTTTCATTCCTCAAGACCCCCCCTAGAAGCAAAAGAAGGAACTTTTCCCAGCACAGCCAATTATCTTTTTTTGGGGGAAAATAGGAGGGGTTGTTGCTCCCTCTGGGGCGGCAAGCAGTTCAGGGAAGCTGCTCATACCTGCAGTTTAATAACACACAAAGGTATTTAGAAAGCAAACTGCAGTGCGATTACTTTAACACTGAGAGACCTGGAGAAATCTTCTGTATGGTTTAGTAGAAGCTCACTTAAAGATCAGGTTAATGCCCCCCTTTTTCAGGACCCTAGCAAAGCTCAGTTCCATTTTAAATCAATCATGTTTCCAATTCATACTTGCCTTCCATTAACATCAGATAAGCAGAGAGAGGGGTTTTTCTTAGTGGAGGAACTGGTCTGGTGTGGGCCATGTGGAGGTAAAACTCCCTAGAGACTTGGAGCCTTTCAAATTTTCTACTGCCCAGAACCAGTCCTGCCTGTAAGTCCTGGCTCAGCCTACTAGGGTGAGGTTGTGGGGCCATGGTCACAGGGCTTTCCCACTCCCAGAGCTGTCATGTCTCTGCATTATCCCTTCATCAATCCGTGTGGCCATGGCGGGAATACTGGCACGGGGTACTGGTGCTGCGGCAGTAGGTGCGTGCCGCACGCACAAGCCACAGAGCATGTCACCGTGTGTCTGCGTTACTAGTTGTCACTGCCACCCACCACGAATTCCGGAAACTGAGTTTTCTATCGTGCTTTGCTTGCTGTCTGTAACTCTCACCCACCAGAAACTCACAAAGCGTATCTACCCAAGTTCCTGTTGATAAGAGATTGTGTTCGTGTGATTGTAGTTGTTTCCACTTTCATAAAGCTATAAAGTGTCATTAAAAATCAAACGCATCCTGAGCACCTGAAGTATCCGCTGGGGAGCCTCAGGACATACACACACACAGGCACATGCACATGCACACACATTCACCCTCACACACAGGCACACACACACTCACACACAGGCACATGCACATGCACACACATTCACCCTCACACACAGGCACACACACACTCACACTCACACACAGGCACATGCACATGCACACACATTCACCCTCACACACAGGCACACACACACTCACACACAGGCACATGCACATGCACACACATTCACCCTGACACACAGGCACACACACACACACTTACACACAGGCACATGCACATGCACACACATTCACCCTCACACACAGGCACACACACACTCACACTTACACACAGGCACATGCACATGCACACACATTCACCCTCACACACAGGCACACACACACTCACACTCACACATAGGCACATGCACATGCACACACATTCACCCTCACACACAGGCACACACACACTCACACTTACACACAGGCACATGCACATGCACACACATTCACCCTCACACACAGGCACACACACACTCACACTTACACACAGGCACATGCACATGCACACACATTCACCCTCACACACAGGCACACACACACTCACACTTACACACAGGCACATGCACATGCACACACATTCACCCTGACACACAGGCACACACACACTCACACACAGGCACACACACACTCACACTCACACACAGGCACATGCACATGCACACACATTCACCCTCACACACAGGCACACACACACTCACACACAGGCACATGCACATGCACACACACTCACCCTCACACACAGGCACACACACACTCACACTTACACACAGGCACATGCACATGCACACACACTCACCCTCACACACAGGCACACACACACTCACACTTACACACAGGCACATGCACATGCACACACACTCACCCTCACACACAGGCACACACACACTCACACTTACACACAGGCACATGCACACACATTCATACTCACACAGACCCAGGCACACAGAATCTTTAGTACAGATGCAAAGTGCTACTTACTAGTAAGTGTTAACCGTACAAACCCACGAACTGAAATCTAGGTTAAAGTGCCTTCCTTCTCTTTTGCTGCTTAAGAAAACAAGTCGAGATTTACAGTGACATCCAATGATTACCATCTCTGTGGTTGAGGAGGGTCCCTGACAGTAGTTGTGAGCATCTCTGAGGATTGTAACGTGATGGTGGAACAAAGGGCAGAGGAAGCAGGGCCTCTTAGGTCCTGGAGACTCTTGGCATGCCTGTGCCCACCTGGTGTGGTATAAATCAAGCCAGCCACAACTCTTCTCTGAAACAGTTTAGTCAAGAAAAAGTGATGGCTATGACTGGATATGTGAAAGTAGACCCGAGGAAGGCCTCCATCCCGTTTAGCCGACGCCCCTCCATTTATGTCCTCTTTCATTCCTTATTCTCAAAGTCACTGGGCACCTGCCATGTGCCAGGCTACCCACACCAGGCACTGTTGTTGGTGCTGAGGAGGCAGGGGGTATGTCTTCACTGAGCTTTATCATGCCTGCCTCAAAGAAGGCTGGGATGAGAAAGGAAGAAAGAAGAAGATGTGATCAGGCACCAGTTTGGGGGGAGCGGGGAGGAAGGTGTTCAATTTCTTTTTTAACCAGAAATCCATATAATACTGGATGAATCAAAGGAATGGATGAGTTCTCTCTCACTTGGAATAAATCCTAAGGCAGAGCCTTCATTTAAGTGAGAGCTGATTGATTGCCTACTTCTGGCCCATTACAAACTGAAATTATTTTGTTTAGTCATTGTACCTATTGTTCTCTTTCATTCTTTTTTGTTGTTTTTTCTTTTTTAAGTCTGTGATTTACAACACTCAAGTTCTAGCAAAGAATTTCACGGTTTCCAACACTTCCCAGGTTTCAAGGTCTCTGAGGGCAGGGACCATATTTTTTCAACTTTATTGGGGTATAATCAATAGGCAGTAAATTGCCTATATTTAAATTGTATTATTTGATAAATTTTGACATGTATATAGCTGTGAAACCATCACTATCATAAAATAATAAACATATCCATCACCTATAACATACTCATATCCTCATACCTCTTTGTAATTCATACCTCCCCTCTCATTCCCACTCTCCCTATATCATCACTGATCTGATTATTGATACTATAGATTAGTTTGGATATATCAGAATTCTAGAATAAGCAAACTCATATAGCATGTGCTCTTTTTAAAATGCTGTCTTTCATCCAGCATAGTATTTTGAAATACAGTGGAATCTCTTTTCTTGAACTTAATTCAAGAAGGTTCTAGAAGGCTGTTTGAATCATTTTTTTCCTATTAGAAATAATGTAAATTGAGTTAATCCATTCCAGACCCCCAAATGATTCCCTGTTTTAACCTTTCTTATATACAGTACATGTCTATTGTACTGTTTAACCTATAAATAAACACTTTAAAAACAAAAAGAACATGAAATGTAAATGAAAATTTAACAAAAAGGAAAGGAAATATACAGTAAAAAATGAAAATGTAACAATGATTATAAGCAGCAACAAAAGCAAAAAGAACCCACAAAAACCCATGAAAATATTCACAGCACAAAACCCTGAGATTTTAACAGTGATAAACCAACTCACATTTGCGCATTCTCTCCTTTGTCACCTGAGAGATGTGTGATTCATCATACAAGTAACAGCGTGAAAGGGTTTTCTGGTTGAGAAGCAAATTGTTGGAGATGGGAGACATTCGAGAAATGAGATTCCACGCATGGTACATCCATTTTGTCTCACCAGTATTTCACTTTTTATTACTCTGAAGAATTCCATTGTCTGGCCATACCACAGATTTTTATCTGTTCACCTGTTGATGGACTTTTGGGTTGTTTCCAGTTTTCAGCTATTACAAATAAAGCTGCTATTAATATTCTTGTACATGTCTTTGTGTGGCCAGAGGCTTTCATTTCTCTTGGGTAAATACAGTGGCTATGTTTTTTAACTTTCACATCTGTTGTGTTTAGCACCTTACGTAGCATATAGTAGATGCTCAGCAAACATTGTCCTAAGTAGTTTGCTGGACTGGACTCTTCCTGCATTTCTATGGTAATTGATAGGTAGGACTAAATTACTTTTAAAAATAGCTATTTAAAATATTGTTTTGTTTAAGAGAAAGAGCGGTTCTGCTATTATCCTATTTCTCTAGTTTTGTGATATTTTATGCACTATAGTCAAGTTTAATATCACAGAACTAGAGAAATAGGATAATACTCCTGTAGTTTTTGAGTTCTTGGAATATTTATTGAATTCCTCCAAGGATAAAGTGAAAAAACAAACAAAACAAAAACACACCCAAAACCTGGTATATTAACCTAAAGAAACAGTGTAAAAGCCACTAATAGTTAAAAGATCTCTGTTAAATCCTTTCTTCTGGATGAGTTTTATAACAAATTAGAGACTGCATGGTTGAAAAAACTAAGGATCTATTTGTGGAGGAAAAAGGGTTTAATATGGAAAGTTTTTAGAGTTTTTATATTTAAAGGCACAAATAATTATACTAAATAACTTATTTTAGAGATTACATTGGGCCAGATATTGTGCTGAGTGCTTTATGAGCGTTTTACAGTCTTCACAGCAATCTAGGAGAGAGGTTATTTTACTAGTAGTGTCCCCATTTTACAGATGAGGAAGTGGAGACAAGGAGGTTAATGAATTTGCATGGGGCCACAGAACTGGCATTTAAACGCAGGTCTGGCCTGACATTGAAGCTGCTCTCTGAACCATTATGACACATTGATGGTTATGTTAAAACATCCCAACAATACTTAAAATATTGTGGCATATGCAATAAGGTCTTAAAAAGTTTATGTAGGTAAAGAGATTCTAGCAGTCTAGCCAATTGTTGTGTATATTGTTCACTTAAGTTTCCATAAAGTTAATTGACTTGACACCTTTCTTTCCTAGTAAGTTCTATCTTTCTATTTAAAGTCGCTTTTTATACTCTTGCCATCACTTGCATTGGCCAATCTGTTTCTAATCACCTCCTATTAGGCAGACAGAAATATCCAGTCCAGAATGGAACCAGCCTGATTGGCATCCTGCAGATCGGACAGGCCATGACAATGCTTTGCCTGTGGTTACTCTTATATATCTTGCCTGAAATTTAAAATAACTATTGGCAGGGAACCCTCCTTGGTCTTGTGAGGGCATCAAAATGGTGTGTCTTATTTCCTACCTAGATTATAAAGTGTCTGCAGGTAGGGCGTATATCCTGTCTTTTTTTACTTCTTTTTTTAAAAAAATTTATTTTATTTTTATATTTTTTCTGTATTTTTATTTTTTTTAAATAAATCTTTATTCAGATTATTACAATTGTTTCTCCTTTTCCCCCCATAGCTCCCCTCCACCCGGTTCCCACCCCACCCTCTGCCCTTACCTCCCCGCCACTGTCCTCATCCATAGGTGTATGATTTTTGTTCAGTCTCTTCCTGAACACACCCAATACCCCTTTCCCCCTGAGAATTATCAGTCCACTCCCTTTCTATGCCCCTGATTCTATTATATTCACCAGATTATTCTGTTCCTCAGGTTTTTAATTCACTTGATTTTTAGGTTCACTTGTTGATAGATATGTATTTGTTGTTCATAATTTTTATCTTTACTTTTTTCTTCTTCCTCTTCTTTAAGAACACCTTTTAGCATTTCATATAATACTGGTTTGGTGGTGATGAACTCCTTTAGCTTTTTCTTATCTGTGAAGCTCTTTATCTGCCCTTCAATTCTGAATGATAGCTTTGCTGGGTAGAGTAATCTTGGTTGTAGGTTCTTGCTATTCATCACTTTGAAAATTTCTTGCCACTCCCATCTGGCCTGCATAGTTTCTGTTGAGAAATCAGCTGACAATCGTATGGGTGCTCCCTTGTAGGTAATTAACTGTTTTTCTCTTGCTGCTTTTAATATTCTCTCTTTGTCTTTTGCTCTTGGCATTTTAATTATGATGTGTCTTGGTGTGGTCTTCTTTGGATTCCTTTTGTTTGGGGTTCTGTGCACTTCCTGGACTTGTAAGTCTATTTCTTCCACCAGGTGGGGGAAGTTTTCAGTCTCTTGCTCTCTCTCTTCTTCTGGAACCCCCATAATTCTGATGTTGGTATGCTTGAAGTTGTTCTAGGGGCTTCTTACACTATCTTCAACTTTTTGGATTTTTTTTTTCTTTTTGCTTTTTCGGTTGAGTGTTTTTTGCTTCTTTGTATTTCAATTCTTTGACTTGATTCTTGCGTTCCTCTAGTCTGTTGTTGGGTCTCTGTATAATATTTTTTATTTCAGTCAGTGTATGTTTAATTTCTAGTTGGTCCTTTTTCATATCTTCGAGGGTCTCGTTATATTTATTGGCCTTTTCTAGGATATTCTTGAAAACCCTTATAACTGTGGTTTTGAATTTTATATCCAGTCATTTGTTTTCCTCCATTTCTTTTGTTTGTGACCTGTTTCTTTGTCGCCGCATTTTCACTGCTTCCCTGAGTTGGTAGGATAGCTTTGTGTGCTAGGTTTCCTGTATGGCCCAGTGGGTCGGCCTCCCCAGTTAACCTGAGGTGGATACTCTTGGTGCACCCCTTTGTGGACTGTGTGTACAGCCTTGTTGTAATTAAGTCTTGATTGTTGTTGGTATCACTGGGAGGAATAGACCTCCAGGCCAGTTGGTGTGAGGATCAGCTGTGTCTACACTGGGAGAAGTTTGGTGCTGGAGACAGCCTTATAGGATTAGACTTGCCAAATTGCAAAAGCCTCTGTGCTCAGTTTGGATGTGGCGGAGTCTCAGGGCGGAGCAGACAGTCTTGGCTTCCCGTCAGCCTTGCCCTTGCGCACGTGCACCTCCAGACTTCTGCCTTCCCCAGCTCCCGAGTCTCCGCCCGAGAGTCCAGATTCCCCCCACAAGAGCATGGGTTCCCCGGGGCTCGCCTGGAACTGGGGTTCAGTGCAGTCAGAACTGGGGCTCAGTGCAGTCAGGAGCTTCCGACTCCCTTCCACTAGGGAAAGCCTGTTCAGGAGGCTCTGACATCCCAATAGCTGGAAATCCTGGAGAAACTTGTTTCTCAGTAAGATTCCAAACGAACCTGGGAGAACATTTTAGCAGACTTGGGAGGTAGAGAGCTTTGTGAATCTGGGGGTGACAAATTAACCAGAATCTAGTATGGAAGGTGACTCTCTGGGCTTCTGTTTCTTTTCAAGTTGGCTCCACAAGAATTTAGTATTTAGTTGTAGTAATTAGTAGAATTAGGTTTTAAAAACTGGAAAATTCATGGTTAGAGTCTGATAAACAGTTATCTGGTGTTTCCGACTCTATGAAACAAGTCTCCAGGTATCAGCATACATATTCAAATAGTAGGAAAGAACTTAAGAGAGATGAAGTATGTCTATGGCATTGTGCTTGCAAACCTAATGCTAATGCGTATGGTGGTAGTAGGTGGTGACTTCCCATGATGTGTAGCTCAGGGTGCTAAGCATGGGGTAGGCATTTCCTGTAGTAGATGCAGGCTGGGGACGGTTCTTTCTCGCAGACCTACCATGTGGGAACCCATTCTGCCACTGTGACCCCCTTCCAGATTGCTCTTGACATCTTTGGAGAGGTGGGGTTGCATAGTGGTTATTAGAAGGCTTACATGAATTAATTTATGTAACCTCATGGGGCAGTACCTGGCCCTCAGTGCTGTGTAAGTGTTATTTATTATTATGTTTATTATTTAAATCTGAGTTAATTCGGATGCATTTATTTAGTACTAGAGGCCTGTTGCAGGAAGATTCCTGCAGTAGGGCTTCCTGATGCGGTCTGCTTCCCTCCCTTCTCCCGCACCCCGCCTTCTTCCCTCCCTTCTCCACAGCCCCACTTGCTTGCTTCTCCGCAGCTTCGCTCCCTTCTGCAACACTTGGCTTCCTTCTACGCTGTCTTCAGTCTTCGCTCTACTCCTGGATATGCAAATTAACCACCATCTTGGTTGGGTCAATTTGCATACTTGCTCCTGATTGGCTGGTGGGCGTGGCTGATGGGCGTGACTTGTGGGTGTAGCAGAGTGATGGTTAATTTGCATATTACTCTTTTATTAGATAGGATTTTTAAGTTTACCCCAGAGAATCTCATCATTCTTACCTATGCTGCCAGATTCAGAGCCTAACTCCCAACACCAAGTTTCATATAAGTTATTTCCCAGTAAAACATTTCCCCATGCACCATTCTAGGCAGGAAATGTGTCCAGGTGGGAAGTCTGTCCCAGAAACAAAATGTTGCTATAAAAATTCATTCTCTGTTTTCTGATATTGAAACTTGATGGTGGTAGGAACAAGTAAGCATCTGGGACTTGTGTCAGAATGCTTGTTACTGAGGAGAGGTAGCTAAGAATCATTATGTGTGACATTCATGGGGGTTCCAGCTGAATGTATACCTGTGGACCGAATCCTGCTTCACATAAATCAATTAACTCATGCCGTGGGAACCATACCAGGCAGAGCAGGTGGTGGAGGAATACAGTGACAAATACAAAAAAATCAAGAACTCTTAGACTTGAATATAAAGAGATAATTTAACCCAGTATTGCCCAAACTTCAGTCTTTATGCATATGACTTACATGATTTTGACATATATTTGTACCATGTGTATAGTAATGTAATTTGCTTAATGTTTTCCTTTGAATAATTTCACATTTATTCCTTAAATACACTAATTATTAAAAGAAAACTGTTTAAGTAAGTGAAAAACCATTAATAAAAGGTAACCATAAAACTAAATACAATAAAAGTAAATGTTTGTTCAAATCCCACCTGAAACCACCTCAGTTAACAACATATAGAATGCTTTCACATATACTGATTTAGTTCAACATGTTCCTTTTCTGGATACAGAGTCTGAAGTATCAAGTAGCTGAGATATGGTATATTCTTATTCAAGGTAGCTCACTACTGTAATATACAGTCCCCTCAAACCCAACAGTTTGCACCATAGAAAGTTTATTTCTTGCTTACGTTATGTTTAACTACCTTCCACATGGAGATTCAGGGATCCAGGCTCCTTCCATCTAGTTGTACCATTGTTTTTGTTGTTGTTGTTATTTGTTTGTTTTTATAAACTGCTTTATTGATATACTAGTGGCCCAGTGCACGAAATTCGTGCAACGGGGGGAAGGGGTTCCCTCAGCCCAGCCTGCACCCTCTCCAATCGGGGACCCCTTGGGGGATGTCCGACTGCCGGTTTATGGGATCGGGCCTAAACCGGCAGTCGGACATCCCTCTCACAATCTGGGATTGCTGGCTCCTAACCGCTCACCTGCCTGCCTGCCTGATCGCCCCTAACTGCCTCTGCCTGCCTGCCTGATTGCCCCTAACCTCTCTGGCTGCCTGCCTGATTGCCCCTAACTGCCTCTTCCTGCCTGCCTGATCACCCCTAACTGCCTCTGCCTGCTGGCCTGATCTCGCCCCTAACTGCTCTCCCCTAACTGCCTCTGCCTGCCTGATCGCCGGGGTCTGGGGTGCAGGTGAATGGGATTCCTGGCTGGCAGGCTGCTGACAGCAAGCTATCCAACAGCCGATTCTGTGAGGAATTGGGCTCCCTCCTCCCTCCTTCCTCCTGTCAAGGTCCGGTTTGAAGGCCAGCCACGCCCCCGATCGCGTGAGACCCAGAGTTCCACCGCACCCCGGCTGGTCAGGGCCCATAGCCCCCTCCTGCCACAGCACCATGGCATCCCGGGGCCCACAGCCCCCTTGGCAGTCAGTGCTGGATCTCTGCGGTGCCTGCGGTGGTGGCAGTCAGTGCTGGGTCGCCGTGGCGCCCGCAGGAGCTGTGGGGGGGAGGGACCAAGAGGTCAGCAATTCAGCCCGCTCACCAGTCCCCGCCCACCCGAGCCTGCTGTGCGTGCAGCCTGGTGTTCAGTCGTTTGTTCAGTTGTTTTGGATGTTATGGACCCTGTCTCTTTATATATATATATATATATATATATATATATATATATATATATATATATAATTCATATACAATTCACCCTTTTAAGTTGTGCAATTCAGTGGTTTATATTATGTCCACAGAGCTGTGCAACTATCACTGCAATCAATTTCAGAACATAGTCATCACCCCAAACAGAAATCTTGTACCTGTTAGCAGTCCATCATCTTGTAGTCTTGTCTTATGGAATCTTCCACTGGGTATTCTACATCCAACTGGGAGGCAAGGGAGGAGATGGAACATGGTCAATGGGTGGAAGGTTCTAGAGGCAGGCAGTGGAGTTTCATCACTTCCATCTCCACTCCCTTGACTAGAGCTCAGTCCTGTGGCCTTGCCTGAATGAATGGAAAAATGCAGCCTATCTGGGCACTGAGGAAGAAGAGGAAAATGTGGCTATCTCAGATCCTTGGCACCATCGCTGCTCCAAAACATTTGTAATCTTTGGATTGAATGTATTAATTCTGGAATTCCTTGAATTTGGAAGTTACATGAAATTTATGAAGGATCCATATACATTCATTTCTATATAACTCATTCCTTTTTTTACTAATTTTAAAAATCATAATAGGTAAATCACTTTTAGATTTATTTAAAAACACTTAAATGTTAGTATGTTTTGCTTTCAACTGTCATAAACATATCTGGTACTAGTTTTTAGAAGTGCCCTTGGGGAGCTGGGAAGAGGGTTTGCCAAGAGTTTAGGAAAATCATAAGAGGAATGACCACTCAGGAAAAAACAAACAAGCTAAAGCTAAAGCTTTAAATTCAGTAAAAAAACAAAAACAAACAAAAAACAACAAACAAACCAACTTCAGAAACTTCATAATAACCTACATCAGCACAATCTAATATGAAGTTTATTCTGTGATTTTGGAAATGTAATTTTTTGCCTTTTGATTCCTTATAAATTTATAAAGATTTTTCAACACCCTGTTTTTATTCTGGATATTACATTAAAAGTCATCATCTTCATAAATCTTCATGCCCATGTCTATAACTACTGGCTTCTTAATGTAAATGTGCTTTTTATTTATTTATTTTTTTAGTTTAAAAGCATTTTACAAAATGTGAAGTGCCTATGTCAGTAATTATGATTATGAGCTGGTTAAAGGGAAGAAAAAATATTAGGATGCCAAGTTTTCATTTTTGCTTTCTTTCATTTTTCACCAGAATTTAGTCATTGATAAAGAGAGGGCATTTGATTATAGAACCATCAAATTGAAAAGGACTTTATATTTTATTTATTCTACTTCTCTTGATACCAGTAAGGTCTCCATTAAAATTATTCCCAATAGGCACAGGAAAAAGGCAAAATCCCTCCTGAGGTTTTCCTTGTGTCTCGTGGTTGATGTGTCCTGCTGCACTTGAGGTCTATTCTTTTAACTCTGTTCTGAGTGGAAAGGGAAGAGTTACCCTATGTACAGAATAGGCTTTTTGGCTCATTTGCAATTTTCAGTGTAGAATGTGTCATCTTTCTTTCTTTTTCAAGAGTTGATTGAAACTCCTTAGCCTTTTAGTATTGACCCATCTGAACTTTTATTGTCCATATCATCATTCCTCTCTTTAACCTTAACAAATGTCTGGTTGTAAAATCCTTAAGGTTAAGAAATTTTGCACTTTTAAAAAATCTCCACCGTGATCCTTTGGTTTTTAGGCCTTGCTGAAGGTAGAAGGAAGCCAGGATCAATCTTTGGTGAATGTGGCTGAATGAAGGGATGGTCGCGTTGGCATGTGGTGTTAGCAGTAGGTGTTGGTGCTATCCATCTGCCGAGGACGGCAAGTTCTAGGAATTTTATTGATATATTATTGTATGTAACGTGTGTTTTGTCTGTATTCTCTGGAGGGTCTCTTGTCTCTAAACTCTGCCATGCCAGCACCCATCTTTGGGCTTATAATTGTGATCTGTTTTCATTGTTGTGCCCTCTTGAGAAAGAACAGGCTGAATGAACACAAAACAATCTAGTGGTGCCAAATGGAGGCCTGATGATAGGATGGCAAGGGTATGTGCAAACAGAGGTCCCGTGGCTGGAATTGGAAGGGCAGAAGAGGGCATCACAGGGCACAGAGCACGTGGACACTGGAAGAACTGGCTTTGGGAGAGGGTTTCAGTTCCAGCAAACAGCCCTTCCATCCACCTCAGTCAAATAATGGGGTTAATTTATATCTTACTTATTGTATAGCTCCGTTTGTATTTAATTTGTGAACTTACTTTGGTCTTAGTTGTTAAGAGCTATAAGCATAGCCCTCACCTGTTTGGTTCAGTGGATAAGAGCGTTGGCCCGTGGACTGAAGGGTCCCGGGTTCAATTCCGGTCAAGGGCATGCGCCTTGGTTGCAGGCTCGATTCCCAGTGGGGGTTGTGCAGGGGGCAGCTTATTGATGTTTCTAACTCTCTATCCCTATCCCTTCCTCTCTATAAAAAATCAATAAAATTTTTTTTTTTTTTTAAAAAAGAGCTATAAGCATAGGAAATTTCCACTGAGTTTATGTTTGTACTTAGTAAAATGGTATCAAGGTATATGGGCAGTTAAGAATTCAGGGTTGGAATTAGAGGTCAAATCTCGGTTTACTTTCACCTTTTTTGGTTTTATGACTTCTGGCAAGTTAATTATATTCTCTCAGTTCTGATTTTTTTCATCTGTTAAACGGGGTGGCAAGAGTTCTCCGGTTATATGAGGAGAACTGAGTTATCCACATGAAGAGGTACAGTGCCGAGTTCATAGGGAGTGCTCTATACTTGTTAGATTTTGACACATAATAATTTTCTTTTTTATACTAAGCATCCCAAAATATTCTAGCTTGAGAGACCTGGAGTCAGGTCAAAGCTTCTGTGGTGCTGAGAGATCTGGGTTCAATTCTGGCTCAGCCTCTTAGCCAATCTCATAACTGCTCTTTCCTAACAACTTCTCAGTGTTGTTGTGAAAACTGATTAATAGTAAATGTTGCCATTTAGGGAGTGACTTTCCCAGGCCAGACACTGTGCTGAGCACCTACATACGCTTATCTTTATTCCTATTAAAAGCTTAACTATGTGAGTAGTATTATCCTATTCCTACAGAGAAAGGACCTGAGAGGGGACAGCTTACCCTCCGCCATGGACTTCTGAGTGGCAAAGCAGAGACTAGAGTCAGGGTCTGCCTGTCTCCAAGGCTCGTGCTCCCTACCGAGGTCCTATTGCAATGCAGAGGTGATGCATGCAGTAACTTTCTTCTGTGGCAGGCAGCTGGGAATTGCCACATTAGGAATAAAAGTTGTGATGGGAAAAGGGAGGATCATTTGCAGTATATAGGGAAATTCTGGTGTATCTTTCACTGTGCAGAGTGGACATCCAGAGGGAAGAGTATGGAAGGTGGACATGCGAGTATCTTGAAGATTAACAGCTGACTTCTCAAATTCACCTGGGGCTGGCCCTGGATACTTGTGTGCCTTAAAAATTTTAATTTTGGCCCTAACCGGTTTGGCTCAGTGGATAGAGCGTTGGCCTGCGGACTGAAAGGTCCCAGGTTCGATTCCGGTCAAGAGCATGTACCTTGGTTGCGGGCACATCCCCAGTAGGGGGTGTGCAGAAGGCAGCTGATCGATGTTTCTCTCTCATCAATGTTTCTAACTCTCTATCCCTCTCCCTTCCTCTCTGTAAAAAATCAATAAAATATATTTAAAAAAAATTTAATTTTGTTAGTTTAGTATTGATATTTTAAAAATACTGAGTATTCTGGAAATTAAAGGAAAACACTGTACCTGGTAAGACTTGCTGGGGGGCAGGATCTCAAGCTTTGTGAAATGTACAAAAGATGTGCAAGAAAGGATATATATATATATATATATATATATATATATATATATATATATTAGAGGCCTGATGCACGAAATTCGTGCAAGAGTAGGCCTTCCTTCCCCTGGCTGCTGGCACTGGCTTCCCTCTGGCACCTGGGACCCGGGCTTCCCTCTGGCTGCTGGCCGGCACCCGGGACCCGGGCTTTCCTCACAGCCCTGGCTTCATCTGTAAGGTTGTCCGAAAGGACATCCGGTCTAATTAGCATATTACGCTTTTATTATAGACTAGAGGCCCAGTGCACGAATTCATGCATGGGTGGGATCTGGCTGGCCCAGCCCCAATTGGGGCGGATCGGGGCCGGGCCTGTTGGCAGGAGGAGATGGCGGGAGGTTAGCCGGCTGGCCTGCCTCAATCGGGGCCTGATCAGGGCCAGGCTATCTTGGGGGAGGGGCTGCGGGTGATTGGCTGGTGGGCCCTACCCTCGATTGGGGTGGGGGGGCTGATTGGGTGCAGGGCCAGCCATGGGGAGGGGCTGTGGGCAGTGGGCCGGCCGACCTCACTGCTGAATGGGGTGGGGGGGGTGCTGATCCGGGGTCAGCGGCCGGGGGAGGGGCCATGGGAGGTTGGCGGGCCAGCCCCACCCCCGATCGATGTTGTGGGGGGCGATCGGGAACAGTGCTGGCTGGGGCAGGGGCCGCGGGCTGATCAGGTTGGTGGGGATGATCTGGGATGGGGCCAGGAGGGGGGAGGGGCTGCAGGAGGTTGGCCAAAGGTTCCTATTGCGGTGGTGGGCTGGTGGTGGGGCTATCAGGGGTAGGGCTGGCTGCGGGGAGTGGCTGTGGGCCTATCGGGGTGGTGGGGGACCTTCAGGGGTGGGGCCATCCAGGGGAGGGGCTGTAGGAGGTTGGCTGGCCAGCCCCTCTCCCTATTGGGGTGGGGGGCAATCAGGGGCGGGGCTGGCTGGGGGGAGGGGCTGCAGGCCTATGGGGTGGTGGGGGCCCATCGGGGGCGGGGCCAGCCAGGGGGAGGGGCTTCAGGAGGTTGGCAGGCCCCGCCTCCCCCATTGGACAAGTTCACTGGCCGCAGTGTGCGTGTGCGTGCGCACGTGCACACACACACACACAGTGTCACTCATACTTCTTTGCAGACCGGCTCAACATACTGCTTAATAAACGTCAACTAAATGCCAAGCAGTCTTCTCAGCTCGGAGGATTCAAAGATGAGTAAGAGGAGGTCTCAGCTTCATTGGGATTTTTAGTCTAGGGGGCAGGGTGAAGGTTATAGAAATAGAAGAAAAACTTCACGTGAAAAAAGCAATGATCTTGAATATTTCTTCTTGGGCCGCAATATTAACAATAATACATAGCACACATCAGTAATCATGAAGTAATTTTCTCATCGAAAGAATTCTGAGAAGAAGTGGAGATAAACTGTATGCTGTGTGTCCTTTCTCGGTATTAACTGCTTAACCAGAGTGTGAGGGCCAGGTGTGAAGAAGCAAGATGTTTGGGGTGTACATGTCCTGCCTAACCTCTCAGGGTTACCCTGAGGTGTGTCTGGAATCATGTACTACTAAATATACTGTATATGTCTTATGAAAAGCAGAATTCTCTTGAACTCTATAAAGACAGTGCTGAGCATTTCTGAGTTTGAGCAGCTCCCTGCAAACATATCCACCTGGCTGTCCAATAGTCAACTCACACAGCATTCCCAGCCTTGCCTTCAAACCTGATTCTCCCTCAGCAGTCCTATTGTGGGTTACGGTATCTGTCTGCGGCACTCAAACTCAAAATCCCCGAGGCTCCCTAACTTCGGCTTCTCCCCTCTTAATCCCAACTCTAATTGATCACAAAGTCATGTGGACTCTACCTCCTAATACTCTAGCATCCCTGCTTCTCTCACCTTACTTATTGGGCTCACAACCTCATTATCCCTTTCCTGAACTCTTTAAAACATTTTTTTTTATTGATTTCAGAGAGGAAGGGAGAGGGAGAGAGAGATAGAATCATCACCGATGAGAAAGAATCATTGATCAACTGCCTCCTGCACGCCCCACATGGGGATTGAGCCCACAACCTGGTTCTGTACCCCGATTGGGAATCGAACCATGAGCTCCTGGTTCATAGGATGAACCTCAACCACAGAGCTAGGCCAGCCGGGTCCTCACCTGTACTTCTGTAGCAGTCTCCCAGCTAGCCACCTGTCTTCACCCATCCCTCACACTGCCATTAATATCTTTTTGAAAACAAACCTCAGTTCAACACTCCTCACTCCCCACTTAGAACCGCTAAGAATAAATCAAACTCTTTAGTCTGGCATATAAGCATTTTTCTAACTTGGTCTCAGCCTTTTTGGTGTCATTTCCTACACTTCCCCTGAACCACTCTGAGCTTCAATTATAATGAATTTCTTTCTGTTCCCTAAATCAATGCTTCCTCCCTCCCTTGCTCCCCCTTGGAACTCTTCTTCACGTTCTCTTTAAAAACCAAATCCAAATATCACTTCCTCCCTGAAACGTCTTCAGCCTCTCCTGGCCCAGCCACTGCCCCTCCCTAGCCTGCCACGTGCTCGCTGACTTCATCTTATTCGATGCCGAATCATCCCCTCAACCCCTCCACCCACCATGCTATTGTGAACCCCTCCAGATGAGACCCTCATCCCTTCCAGAACTTGGAAGCCACGGTGCCGGGTATCTCATCAGTGTTTGCTGGTGGGATGGCTAACATAAGGAAGAGCAACCTAAATTTGAACTTTTATCCTCCAACTTCATAGCAAGGTATTTGGATCCATAAGCCCAAATATTAGTACAGCAACATAATTATATATCACAGAACATGGACTTAGGGGGTGTAAGTAAACTCACTATAAAAGTCACCCCCTTTTCTGTATTGATGGACTGCATCTAACAGCTGCCTTGAGTCGCGGGGGCAGGCGGTGGGTGGAGATGGGTGTCATGGAAGCAGACCGTACATAGCCCATGGCTCGAGGGCTGCGAGAGCTGGCAGGTGGTCCATGATCCCAGAGCAATGTCTGAAAAAGTCCGTGATGCCAGCAGTGATTTTCTCCAGGGTTGGGGATGAAGGGTCATTTGACCCTCTGTTCCTGTTAGTGTTTTCTGAGGCTTCTGCAGTGATGTGTGACTCAATAGGAGGGTGGGGCTCTGGCACTTCCTTCTGCCCACTGACTGGTGCAGGCCCCAGGAACGGGGTGGGTGGCCCTGTTTGGCCAGACCTCTCAGCACGGGGCTGCGGGTTCTTTATGAGCTGACCCCGATCGATCACCTCCCCGCATCAGCCGTCAAATCGTTTTGTTTTTTTTTACTACTTATTTTATGTAGCAAACACTTACAGATGCCGTACTACAGGTCAGACACTCTTCTAAGCACTTTACAGATACTCATTTAATTCTCAGAGCTCTGCAATAGTATCGATGAAGTAGATACTATTATAATTTCCATCTTACAGACGAGGCAACTGAGGTCATTCTGGAGTATGTTTTTCTTCACGTGTGCTGTTCATTCCCCTCCCCCCCATTATACATCAGAATTTCTCTGCCTAAATCGTCATTTAAGCCAGATTTCCTCTGTAGTCTCTTAACATCTTTCTAATATACAGTACTTACTATATTTTACAGGCTCAGGCAAAAATAGATTTACAGTTGTTTGTGTGGAAAATAATACAATAATAATACAAGGATAAACTCCGTGTATCACATGCTCACGACTGTAAACCTACTTTTGCCCCACCCTGTATAATAAGTACTGTTTTTCTGTTTCAGAGGTAGATATGGGAAAGTTGTGTAATTTTAGTGTCTTCCATCTGTGAAATGTGTCTAGTATCGCTGACCTCACAGAGTGGCTCTGAGGATTAAACGACACAATAGTTAGACTCTACGCTTAGGACGTGAGCTTCCCCGATCTGGACTTGGTGTATTCCTGGACACAGCTGCTGACACGGGGCAGGTGTGTCTTGTGGGAAACAGAGGGGAGGGCGAGAAGGGAAAACAGAGGGCCCCAAGTCAAGGCCCCTAAGGCGAAGGGTGTCGGCATGCCCCGATGTCTCAGGAAGGTGTGAGCCGATGACCACTGAGCAAAGACGGTTGGGTTTGTTCACGTGATGTCGTTGAGAATGGCTGTAGCGGGCTGTGGTGACGGGGAGGCAGGTTGCACGTGGTGAAGGAGGAGTGGGCGGGAAGGAAATGAAAGGCTGAGGGTGTGAGCACATTTCCTTTCAGGAAGGAAAGAGAAGCGTTCGGCCGTGGCAGGGCCAGAAGAAGGGCCCTTGGTGTGGCTGGGAGAGAAGGTGGCTCTGGCAGGAGAAGGACATGCCTTGGAAGAGCATGGCTGGGGAGAGTTCCCTCTCCCTCTCCTGACTGCGGCTCAGTCCATGCCCAGAAGCCTTGCTGCCCCCTTGGGGACTTGTCTCCACTAATTCTGTCACCTGCTTGCCGCTGGGGCATCCCAGGGTCTAATTGACGCCGGGGTCAGCTGGGTAATGTGTGTCAATAGTCTGAGCTGCAGTTCCCTCATCTGTAAGAGGAGGGGAATTTTGTGAGCACATAAAGGGAAATGTCTTCTGCGAAGTACCACCTACAGTATCTTAACTGTTGTATCCTGTTAATCTTCTCTTAGGAACAGGATGAAAGAGGAAAGGGGAAACCTTAAAATGCTTTTGACCTGCAGGAGGGGGGAGTTGGGGGTGTGCCTGTGGGATGGCAGCTCTCTTCTCACAGTTGTCCCCTGCGAGAAGGGGAATGGGAAGGGTTTGTGTCCCGATGAGACCCGTGGTTCCATGGAGAACACCAGGTTCTCTCCGCTGGAGACACACAGAAGAACCAAGACATAGCAGTGAAGGTCTGGCTAAGCATCAAGGAGACAGTGTTGTCTTTTGACCTTCTGCAGCCCAGCATGCGGGAACAGGGAAAGGTATGAAGAGGGGCTGCAAAAATGTCAAGGGATGTGTGGGGGTTAGTGAGGCGGGGGGGGGGGGGGTGCGTGGGGGTAGGGCAGGGGAGGAGGTCAGAGGAGGGGAGGAGGGGAGAGAGAGAGAGAAGAAGCAGGGAGGGGAGGGCAAGGCAGGGGGACGTACTGGTGAAATGACCCCCAGAGCAGTCTAGTCAGATGGGAGCTGGTGGCCTGGGACAGTTGGCAGGTCTGAAAGTCCTTTGGTGATAGTGAGGGTGCTGAGCAGGTTCCTGGGAGCAGGTAGGGGGCCCAAAGATTGGGGCCAGAGGGGCATTTCAAAGTATTAGATGAAGCAATTTTGAATGACTGGGGCCAGGGAATGGCTGAGATCCCCCAATACTAACTATACTTCTTCATTTGTCTATTTTTTCTTCTATTCTGTATATCTGCCCCCCATCCCGTCCCCTAAGTAGCCTTAGTCTTTATACAGCTTTATCTGTGGCATGTATCAATTAATATTATTCAGCGAATATTCTTTATTTCTACATTGTATTTGCAGTATTTTTAATGGATACCATATATCAAGTTATCTTTGCACATACTACTTTGTACTCCTTTGGATTTTTTCCTGGGATAAATTCTCAAATCTGAGTTTACTCATATGAGTAATCTCAATTGGTGTGAGTGATTTTTTGGGGGGAGGGCTGTCTTGATATGTCATCAGGTGTTTGCTGCAGGGAGATTTGCAGTGCAGGGGGAGGGTGGGCGATAGGGGAGAAAGTAGAACCTTCAGTCAGAGTCTGAGTGGAGGCTTCATGTGGACGCGCTGAGGCCACCTTGCGTCCTCCTGGTTCGGTGTACTGGAGGGGAAAGGTAACTGGCTAGAGTTTGATTCTGTAATTGTTGCTATCTTTTTGGGGCTCTCATCAAGAAGTTGAAGAAGGGGCACGGGAGTGGGCGGGGAGAGGTCAATGGGAGAAAAAGGAGACATATATAAAACTTTCAACAATAAAGAATAAAAAAAAAAGAAGTTGAAGAAGTTAAGATGTGTGTCTGAGATGGGAAGGCAACAATGAGAGGGAGTCCATTGTTCTGTTCCAGAGCTTTTGGGGGGCAAGGACAGAACCATTTCATCTTTAGAAATTAAAGGATTTAATTATTTTGATTATAGTTCTCACAGTGTTAGTGTTTTGAATAATTTTAAAAAATTATAATATATTGAGTCAGTGATTTCATTGACAAATGCTACCATTAATCACATTTTCTTATGTATTATGATTGTTATAGTTCTTTTTTTTTTCTTTCTTTCAACAGAAAAAATACAGAAAGGGATTTATTGATGTTTCAAAAATAAAGTGTGTGGAAGTAGTGAAGAATGATGACGGTGTCATTCCCTGTCAAAATAAATATCCATTTCAGGTGAGCCGGCACGTTCTGTGGCAGTGTAATTCTGGGCTTTTAGTCATACTATTTGACATTACCGTTTCCTGTCATTGCTTTAGTGGTTGATTTTTAAAAAGTTCAGCTTTATTGAGGTATAATTGACACATCGGAATGGTATATATTTAAGGTGTAAAATCTTGATGTTTTGATAAATGTATATACCCTGTGAAATGATCACCACAGCCAAGCAATTGACATATCCATCACTTCACATACCATTTTCGTGTGGTGAGAACACGTAAGAGCTACCTTCTTAGCAAATTTCAAGTATCCAGTACAGTATGGAGAGCTGTGGCCACCATGCTGTGCATTAGAGCTCCAGGACTCTCAGCTTGCGTAACCGAAACACTCGGTACTGTTGGCGGCGATAACGACGCCAGGTGTTAGACCCGTAGAGTCAGACCAGACCTGGGTTCAGCAACCTCTGTACTTGAGTTCTGGCTAAGAAAGAATTCAGAGCCAAGACTCAACCTATAAAGCAAAGTTTATTTAGAAAGTCACAGGAGTAGAAGTGAGTCATAGAAGAAATGGGCTCAGGAAACAAGTTACAGAGGCAAAAGAAGGGGCCCTTAGAGCTTATGGGAGAAAGAAGGAGAGGGAGAGGGAGAGGGAGAGGGAGAGGGAGAGGGAGAGGGAGAGGGAGAGGGAGAGGGAGAGGGAGAGGGAGAAGGGAAACTCAACATAGGGGTGTGGGCATGCTACCTAGTGGGAGCCACACTGGGTCCTCCGCCTTGAGGATAAAATTATCTGAGGCCAGGGGAGGATTCCAAAGAACAGCGGTCACCTACCACTGGTCTGAAAGGTTGGTGACCGCTGCCATAGAATATTCATCAGCTCTCCAGGTGTGTCCTTTCAGCGTCGTGGTCTCCACTGATTGGTTGGCACCGGGGTCATTAGTCATTGCAGCTGGATCTGGTGTCAGCCATGGTATCCCTTGTCTGGATTTGCTGCTTTTCTGGGCCTGGAGCTGAAACACAACCGAGGCCTAGATGTATCTGATGTGGGTCAGCACCTCATGTCTTGGGGGCTTAGTGCTTAAGGGCTGTTCTCTGGCCCCCTTATCCATTTCCCCCAGGGCATCTACCACATGACTAGCAACATGCCAAGGGAGGAGAGGTCAGAGGAAGATCCGAACTGCCTGGCCAGCTCTGTGGGAGGTCAGGGGGTTAAACTGCATGACCAGGGGTATGCTAGGGGAGGAAAGGTTACCCTTGGGGCAAGGTACTTGTTTTCACAGTTTTGTCTGTTGCTAGGCACCTGGAGCTTTCCGCCTGGTGACCTTATATGTACCTGGCCCATTGTCTTTTCTCTGCTCATGTCTGTCTAACTGCCTACTCCAGTACCCTTTGACCCACATTTCCCCATCTCCCAGCCCCTGACTTCCACTCTTCTATTCTCTGCTTCTGTGATTTTAACTCAAATTCCACATATAAGTGGGGTCATACAGTGTTTATCTTTCTGTGTTTGGCTTATCTCAGTTAGTATAATGTCCTCCAGGTTTATCCATGTTGTTAAGAATAATAGGATTTCCTTCTTCTCTTAAAGCTGAAAAATATTCCATGGTATATAGACACAACACCTTTTCTTTATCCATTCATCTGTCTGGATATTTAGGTGGTTTGCATATGTCGGCTATTGCAAATGATGCTACAGTGAATATGGCAGTGCAGAGATAGTGTCAAGATCCAGATTTTATTTCCTTCAGATAAATACCCAGAAGTAGGCTTGCTGAATCATATGGTAGTTGATTTTCAGTTTCATTTGTACTTTGATGGTAATTGTGTTTTCATAAACTTTTTAAGTCTTGGTTGAAACATTAAAGGAATATTTTATTGATTTCAGAGAGGAAAGGAGAGGGAGCAAGAAATAAAAACATCAATGATGAGAGAGGATCATTGATTGGCTGCCTCCTGCACACCCCACCCTGGGGATCGAGCCCCAGACCTGGGCATGTGTCCTGACTGGAATCGAGCCATGACCCCTTGGTTCATAGGTCAATGCTCAACCACTGAGCCATGCCTGCCAGGCTGGAACATTTTCTTATTCTTGTTTTTGGTCTGTTAGGTTCTACCAATGCCCTGAGTTTCTAAGCCCCAGACCTAACGTGCTACTTATTATTCAGATTGGTCGGAGCAATTAGGAAAGGGAGTGGAGACTGAGACGGAAAAAGGTGGGGTGAGGTGTTTTCTGTGAATTTAAGAAGCGGAGAAGGGGCAGGCGCGAGCCTCTGGAACAAAAATGAGATTCAAATGCTGCTTGTGATGCAAAATATATTAGCATTGCATGTCCCTTAAAGTGTGCCTTTTAGAAAGGTTATGTTTTTTCACATTTTCCTTCACAATGATTCTTTTACTAGTATATAAGGGAGGTAAATACACTATTCTCATTTATGACAGGAAACTGAGGTTCACAGATGTTAAATGACTCGTCCACGGTCATTTTGTGAATGAAAAAAACCTCCCTACAACGCACATGTCTTGTCACTCCCAGGAGGATCCGTGTGGCGTCCTGAGCGTCCTTGTCACTCCCTGCCCCTCACGGTGCACACGTGCCCTGGGAACCGGGAGAGCAGAGCTGGGCCCTGGTATTCAGACCTGGAAGCAGACAGACAGGACCTCTCTCCAGCACCCACCCACCCTTCTCTGGTCCAGGACATTGTCATGCTTTCCTTTGGGTAATGAGCATCTCCGGTGCAAGTCGCCTTTACCCAGGGCTGTGGTCTCACTGTGTGCTAAGAGGAAAAGTTGCAAAAGTGTTTTCAACAAAGTAGCACAATGGAGAGCTTGGTTGTTTTTCATTGCTACTGTGAATTTATCAGTTTACATTTGAAATAAACGTTTACCAGTTGGGGAGATTAAGATATTCAAGCTTTAAAGCGGCATCTGGCTTATTTTCACTCTGGTGAGAATAACACACGAGGAGGAGGGACTACAATTAATTTTCCTTTTCCCAGTCCCTCACTTGAGATCTGTCATTTCTTTGCTTGAAGAGGAGGGACAGTGTGGTGCTTAGAGAGGCAACTCAGAGGCCACACCACCTGATTCGCCGCAGATGAGCTCTGTGACGTTGTGCAAGTTTAACTGCTTTTGTGCCTCTTTCCTCTTCTGAAAAATGAGAATACTAATAAGACTAGCATTCACTTCCTAGGGTTGTGTGAGGATTAACTAAGGTGATGTATAAATAGTCTAGATCAGCCTTGGGCAAACTACAGCCCGCGGGCCGGATCCGGCTGTTCTATCCGGTTCTCTTGCTCTCCCCTCCGCTCCTTTACTTTGAATTTATATTAGTTCACACAAACACTCCATCCATGCTTTTGTTCCGGCCCTCCGGTCCAGTTTAAGAACCCATTGTGGCCCTCGAGTCAAAAAGTTTGCCCACCCCTGGCCTAGATACACAGTGAAAGCAAGGTAAGTGTTAGCTGTGTTGCTAGAGAAAATGGGTCCTTGCAGTGTTGCGAAAAAAGAACTTCAAGGGGCACACGTGTGGGAGAAATTAAGCGTAGTGGCAAGTTTAATGGGGGTGAAAAGAAATAATATGCCCTCGGGGATGCAGAGGTGGGCAGCAACTGCCCGGGACCCTTACTAATCCTCCATGCATTTTTTTGGTTTCGGAAACAAGCAGGCTTTCTTCCAAACTGTCCAATCTTCTCCCTAATTCTTCTCTGGCTTGTGCTGGCCCGCCCCCATCCAATCCCTTGCCTGGATTTTCCAGCGTTCTAACTTGCCTTTATCCTATCCTTCCCCCCACACCCCCCAATTTCCCCAGGCTAGACTCCTCCCCCTTGTGTTGCCATTTGGGCTCCCACTGCATATACCTTATGGTCCTGCTTGTCATATGGTTTCTGTTGATGCCTCAGCAGAGGCATTTCCCCTACTGTGTCATCCTGCCCCATCCCACCCCAGCGCACTGGCAGGCTGTCCCCCGGGGAGTGTGGAAAGCAGTTCTTCCTGTCTGCCCGGGGATTAAGTCCCTTTCGTGGAGGAAGCGGCTGTCCCTTGGGGAGTCTGTGAAACTGCCCTACCTAGCTAATCAGGCTTAATGTCTGATTTCATTTGCTCCCTTTCTTTGTTAATAACTAACTAACTACTGTAATAGTTATTATTATTGTTGTTATTATTATTTCTCTCACTGCTACTATTAACACTACCCCTACCTCAGATCTCGAAGTAAGCCCAATTGAAATCTTGTTCTTGATTAAGTATGTTAAGCGCATGTGTAATTGTGTGTGTGTGTGTGTGTGTGTGTGTGATTTGACGTTTAGCAGAGAACCACTCCTATCACACTTCTGATGGCTGCAGGACATTTGCGGGGTGGCAGATGGGTATGGGAAGCTGCGGTTCTCATGATCTAGGCTCAGGATTAGGAATTTTGTTTTCCAAGAGAAAGATCTGCTCTGCACACTTTGGATCGGTTTAGAATGATGAGGAATATATGAGAGCAGGAAGCATTCCACCTAGAATCATTTTTAGTTGTTGAGATGAATAAGTACAAGAAAAATTTAAAAACCATCTTAAAAACTAAGAAGAGGTAAACTTGAGCTTTAACTATGTGATTTAAACCAGCAAGATTTAAAAGGTAGAAAAATAATCCCTTATTAAGTATAACTTAAAGTTTGGGTTCTAGTTTCACATCTTCACAGTGAAAGTTTGTATCACATGCGGATGCAATGCCAAAAAAAGAAAAAAGAAAAGAAAAGAAAAGTAGAAGTAGACATTTTTAAAAGACACTAAGAAAGAAAAAGAGGTTGCTTCCCACCTCAGCCTATTCTCGCCCAGGAAGGAACAGAGGACATAGGAGGAGGAGCCAGCTGCTTCCTGAGCTGAGTCTGCTGATGGCAAGGGGGTTCCCCAGGAGGTGGCATTTCTTTCCTGAGTTTTGAACCCACATCTGTCTGTCTAACAGCTGTTAGATGCATTGTCTGTGCAGGTCTCTTGAATAAAGGAATGAGTGAATGAAGATGCAAATAGGAGGGAGGGTAACTCCTAAGGAATGTTACTAAGGGGGTGGTGGTGGTTGTGGTGTATTTCTTCCTCATTGAACCGGCTTCTGTGCCTCAAGGTCTGCAAAGCTCTTCCCTCCCTGACACTGTCTGCTAGGGCAGGATGACTCACCGGAAGACAGGCACATACTGAACGGAACGTGGCTCGCTGCATGTCCTCTGCCCCAGTCAGCTGTCCGCGTGGGTGACACAGAGGTGGCTTCCAGGTGTGCTCCGGGGTTTGCTGAGAGAGCGATACTGGACCTAGATAGCTCACCCACCAGCTTGCCTGAGATGCCAAAGTCATGGCTATCATTTGGGTTGAGGGTGCTGTCTGTAGATATTTCTTTGTAGGAATATAAATGTCCCGAGTTAGCTAGGTAATGTATTAGTCTTGGTTGTCAGAACTCTGTGTTTGGATTGGTTTTCCTCTGATTGGCTAGCCTTGAACAAACTTTAACCAAGTTACAGGCTCACCATACTGTCAAGAGGTGAGTTTTGAGGAGAAGTTGGACTGGACCCTGAAACGACAGATTCTAGCAGGGAACTGGTCAAGGTGCCCCATGAAGGTGTTTGGGGGAAACATGAACAAGAAGAGCCTTTGGAGGTCAAACAGATCCTACTCAGATGACGTAAGCTCTTGGTTTTCTCATCTGGAAAATGAGGGTCCTATTGCTAATAGAGACATGGGCTGCCACATGGGTTAAATGGGACAGTATATGTAGGTGCTTAGCCTGATGTAAAGACGTAGTAAAGTGGATTATTGTAATGAATTATTACCACACACCCAGGTTTCTGGGGGTTCAAAGCCCTAGCAGTTCTTTCCAAATACCCCTGTTCAATTCAGAAAGACTGTTTCATGGTACATTTTTACCTAATTCATAGGAACAGAGTTGATTGCATTGATGACCCTGGGTAAGATTCTGACAACCAATTCCAATGTGTGTATATGTGTTTTCTATATATATATATGTATGTATTTATTTTTAATTTCTTTTATCTTTATTGTTGAGAGTATTACAATGTTCCCCCCTTATTCCCCCTTGACCTACACCAACCAGTTCCCGCCCCACCCCAGGCCTTCACCACCCTATTGTGTGTTTCCTAACACACCACCAAGTAATTCCCTGACACCTGCTAGGAGTCCTACAATTCATTTCAATTCTAACACTATCTGACCAAAGATAGCATCAGTTCCATAGGTTAAGGGCTCAGTCCCTCAAGACAGGTCCCACTTTAGATGCCAGTCGCAACTCCAAGTTATCACCTGTGCTGCTGATCTACTGGCTATATAGAGCGGAGGTTTCCTCAGTGTCCTCCTTGTGTGTGAGTAATTTGCTATAGAGTAGCTCAGAGAACTCAGAGAAATATTCTACTTACTAGATCACAAGTTTATTATAAAAGGATGTAACTCAGGAGCATCCAGATGGAAGAGATGCATAGGACAGGGCATGGGGAGAGGGCATGGAGGTGTCATGTCCTCCACTCTCCCCAAATCTCCACATATTCACGAACCCAGAAATTCCCTGAACCTGCTCCTTTTAGGGTTTTTATGGAGGCTTCCTTGCGTAAGTATGATTGATGACATCATTGGCCATTGCTGATTGAACTCAGTCTCTAGTCCCTCTCCCCTCCCTAGAGTTGGGGTGGGGTGAGGTAAGGGGACTGGAAGTGCCAACCCTTTAATCACAAGGTTGGCTCTATTGACAACCAGCCCTCATGCTTAGGTACTTTCCAGGAAGTTACCTCATTAGCACAACAAAAGACATCTTTGTCACTGTAGGCACTGGATATTCCAAGGGTTTTAGGATTTCTGTGCCAGGAACCATGATGAATATCAAATGGATATTTATTTTCTTAATATAAATCACAATATCACAGGTGTGAAAATCATGGGCCAAACGAGGCAACATAGATCCCCACATCTCTCTTAGTGCTTTGTCTTTACCTCTCTATCATGTCTCATCTTCTGTCTTGTTATAAAGTATTTCTATCCGTGTCTTGAAAATAAGGTTCTTGTTTGATATGCTTTTGTGTCTGTGTAGCCCCATCAAAATGCTAGTTGGATGAATTCATCACTGAATGAAATATAACACTATTGTTCTATGGTGCTCACATTGCTCTTAGACTAAGTTTATTTGATTGAAATGAATGGGAATTACCAATGAAGATGGCCAGGAACAGCCATTTGAAAGAGCTATTTGTGTTCAATCCAGTGGCTGTGGATGTGGTGAAGAGAGGTTGCTAGCCATACACACACACACACACACACACACACACACACACACACACACACGTATATACCAGAGGCCCGACGCACAAAATTCGTGCAAGGGGCTTGGGCCTCGCAGCTGCGGCCCGAGGCAACCGTGGCAGCTGCCTTGGCCCTCGCAGCCCCGGCTTCGTCTGGAAGGTTGTCCAGTCTAATTAGCTTATTATGCTTTTATTATTATAGACTAGAGGCCCAATGCGCGAAATTCACGCAAAAGTAGGCCTTCCTTCCCCTAGCTGCCAGCACTGGCTTTTCTCTGGCACCCGGGACCCAGGCTTCCCTTGCAGCCCCGGCTTCGTCCGGAAGGTCATCTGGAAGGACGTTCGGTCTAATTAGCATATTATGCTTTTATTATTATAGATACTAGAGGCCCAGTGCATGAAATTTGTGCACAGGTAGGGTCCCTAGTGGCTGCCTGCCGCTGGCCGGGGCCACCCTTCCCACAGTTGGTTGGCCGGTCCCACTCCCTGGTCAAACTCCCCATCGACGGGACAATTTGCATATTAGGCTTTTATTATATAGGTTTTTAAATCTTTATGTTGAAAGTATTACATATGTCCCCTTCTTTTTCCATTGTCCATATATATTTTTTACACAATCAAGGTGTTTCTGCCTTGTGACAGACATTAAGACCAAAGATAAAATTCTTGGGTTACTTTCCCAGGTTTAATTTTATTATTAACTAGAGGACCAATGCACAAAATTCATGCAAGGGGCTCAGCCCTCACAGCCCCGGCTTCATCCAGAAGGTTGTCCAGATGGTCGTTCTGCTGTTTGGTCTAGTTAGCATATTAGCTCTTTATTATATAGGATACTAAAAGCATGAGTAATAAGACTATTCAGTTGTTCGACAGAAGTTACCTCTAAAAGAGACACTGGTAAGAAGTTTGGGCTTTGGAATCAGGATTGTGGCTTTCTGGAATACCTGCCAAATAATGACAAGTAAGTTAAGGAGCACAACATTATGGGTACCGCTCACAGTGCATTCTATGTGAATGGTGCCTCCTGGTGTCACACAGGAGTGAAGAGTTCATGGGTAGGCCTTAGTCTCTTCATCTATAAAATACTGATACCTTAATGGTAGGAATCCTTGAGTTAAGGTGTGTAAAGCACTTAGCATAGAATTAGAATAGTCAGTGCTTAATAGTTAGCTACTGCAATTATTTATAGTGGCAAAAATAAAGCACAGGAGTGATGCCTCAGGAGTGGTCCATTTATCTAAATAGTATTGAGAAAAATACTGGATGAGAACCATCCCTGTTATACCAGGTTTACCTAAGGAGCTTTAGTGAATTAGGTCACAGGAAGTAACCAGATTACTGAAGCATCCTGGCCTCTATAACCTTTTCTTCTGTAAAGCATGGCCCTTTGCAAAACGTGTATCCTACTCGATGGAGACATGAAGAAACAGATGTGTTAAAAAAAAAAAAAAGAAACAGATGTGTTTTGTGAGGCAGGAATCTAGGTTCTTTGGATCCCAAGTAATTGACTTTTATTCACTTATTTCAGAATCATTTATCAGTGTCTGTGGTACCAAGGGCTCTGTGCTAAACAAAGTCTGTGTCTGAGTATTTCTCACCGACTCCATCTTATCTTTTATTTTAGGTTGTTCATGATGCTAACACACTTTACATTTTTGCACCTAGTGCACAAAGCAGGGACCAGTGGGTGAAGAAGTTGAAAGAAGGTAAAACTCCTATAATGAAATATTAATCTGTATATAATTTTAGGACAGACCATTATTATCACTAAAATAGAAACACAGCTAATGTATCTTGCATTTATAATCTTTTACTATACAATAAGTATTTTTTTCAAGGACATTCTGTTACCTAAGTGATACATATTGAAGATAACTTCTTTTTTTATAATCTGATTCCTTCTAGTGGCATATACATAGTTTCTAAGAAAAGTATGCTTTTATTTAGTGCATGATATATTTAAAGCGATAAAACACTGGGCTTCTATGATAACGGGATTTGATATTTTTTTTAAGACATTGACAAGGTAGTCAACATTTGGTGTGGATGAACTGACTTTGCTTAAAGTATTTAAATGAGTGATTTGTCCCATACAATCCTCATTGCTTCTTCTGTAAAACAGAATGGTGGTGGGTTAACTTCTTTGTTTATCCATTACGGTGTAGCCCAGATTACTTCTGCTAACAAGGGTGCTTCACCAAAAAAGGAGGCAAAAGAGAGCCACATGGATTTTTCAGAATGCTGGGCTGGATGATGTTATGAGGGAGTTCTCATAATAAATATGGAATCTGAGAAATAAAGAAGGATTGACTGTTACTAAGGAGACATTACCATCTCTGCCTTATTTCACTAATCATTTAATGTGTTTATGAATTGCAGAAATAAAGAACAACAATAATATTATGATTAAATATCATCCTAAATTTTGGGCAGATGGGAGTTATCAGTGTTGCAGACAAACTGAAAAGCTAGCACCTGGATGTGAAAAATATAATCTTTTTGAGAGTAGTAAGTATTCGTTTTGTTCTATGATTATATTGTGCTCAGGATGTACATATTATTGGTGTAGTGAGAAAGTGACATGATTTTGATTTTGAGGTTGGTTAAGTGTGGCCTTTGCACTTTGTAGCACAGCGAAAACATTGGGCAGGTGTACTTGTAAGAATAATTATATTTAGTTAGCAGTGGGACCATTTCATGGAATCCAAATGTCTAATCAATTTGTGGGGCCTTTTATCACAATGTGGAAGCCTGCTAAAAGTGACTATTAAAAATGTGAGACTAGTATGGCACTGTCATCACCTTTTTTTCAACTTTATTGAGGTATAATTGACATATAAAATTGTAATGTATTTAAAGGATACAATGTGATGATTTGAAAAACTTATGTGTTGTGAAAGGATTCCTCCCATTGAGTTAACACATTCATCACCTCACATGTTTACCCTTTTCTGTGTACGAGTGAGAACATTTAAGTTGTACTCGCTTCGTAAATTTCATTTAAACACTACAGAGTTATCCATTATAGTCACCATGGTATACATTAGATCCTCAGACCTTGTTCATCTTACAATTGAAAGTTGTACCCTTTTACTAACATCTCTGTTTTCCTACTCCCAGCTCACTTTTCTATGATGTTTGACTTTTTTTATTTTAAGATTCCACATATAACTGATACCATATGGGTAACACCTATAGAGTATCCCCCCAAAATGTATACACACTTTGAATGATTATAAAGTCAGTGTTTATTAACATACAGTTCATTTTCAAAATTTGAAAGAATCTACAGAAATTAATGCTTTTTTTTTTTTTTTTTTTTTTTTTTTGGTCAATGCCTGTTTTCAAACCGATGACCGTTCTGGTCCAGGCACTGCTGGTAATGCGAAGCAGTGGAATCGCAAATCAGGAATCATTTCGTTTGGTATTTGTGCGCCCTCAATTCGTCAACTATTGCCAGTTTTGCACTGTCAACTTTATCTTTTATGTGTCCCCATAAAAAAGTCTAGTGGATAAATTTTCTTTGTTCAAAGCTTAGTCTGGTTCATCCATTATTTCAAATCAGTTAAACTTGAAAAAGAGTGAAAATTAAGTGAGTTATTAGGTGTTAAACTGTATATACATTTTTGGGACACTTTGCATAATTATAAAGGCAGTGTTTGTACTTCAACTGCATTTTCAAACTTCCAGGAGCATTTTAGGGTGAAATTCCTTTGTTCAAAGCTTAGTCTGGCTGAAAAGAATGAAACATCAATTGAGCTACCAGCAGTTAAAGTGTATATTTATGTTTTTGGGACACCCTGTATGTCACATTTTCAACACACTTACGTTGTTTCTATACCTTGGATAGTGTGAGTAATGCTGCAATGAGCATGGGAGGGCAAATATCTTTTTTTTTATTTTTAATATATTTTATTGATTTTCTACAGAGAGGAAGGGAGAGGGACAGAGAGTTAGAAACATTGATGAGAGAGAAACATTGATCAGCTGCCTCCTGCACACCCGCCACTGGGGATATGCCCACAACCAAGGTACATGCCCTTGACTGGAATCGAACCTGGGACCCTTGAGCCTGCAGGCCGATGCTCTATCCACTGAGCCAAACCGGTTAGGGCGCAAATATCTTTTGGAGGTATTGATTTTTTTTCCTTTGTGTATATACCCAGAAGTGGTATTGCTGAACTATTTTTATTTTCTTGAGGAACCTCCATACTGACTGTACCAGTTGACATTCCCAACAACAGTGCACGAGGGCTCCCTTTTCTCCATGTCCTCACCAGCATTTATCCCTGGTGTTTTTTATAGCAGCCCTTATAATAGATGTGAGGTGATATATCATTGTAGTTTTGATTTGCATTTCCCTAAAGACTAGTGATGTTGAGCATCTTTTTATATACCTGTTGGTCATTTGTATGTTTTCTTTGGAAAAATGTCTCCAGCTCCTGCGCCCATTTTTGATTGTTATTATTATTGCTATCGAGTGGTATGAGTTCCTTGTATATTTTATATGTTTATCCCTTATAAGATATGTGGTTTGCAAATATTTTCTCCCCTTCCTAGGCTGCCTTTTCATTTTGTTGATGGTTTCCTTTGCTTAATAGAAGATTTTTAGTTTGATATAATCCCACTTGTTTACAAAGACTAAACAAGGCCCCAATCCCTGTGGCCTTTACAACCTGCTCAGGAAGACAGAAATACAAACCAACTTGAACAGCATTTTAAAATTCTGTTGCAAATATTAATACGAGCAACAGGCACCGTAGTGAGAGAGTCAGAGTGGACTTCTTGCCTATGTGTTCATTTTCATTTTTCCTTAAGATGATCAATCATTGGTAGATGGCATTTTGACCTACTCTTGTTGTTGTCATTTTCAGGTATAAGAAAAGTACTACCTCCAGCACCAGAAACAAAGAAGGTAGGTGGCCTTTAACTTTTGGACGCACTTGCAGTTTATTGAGTATGTTTATGTTCCTTCAGGTGATGCTGTTTGCCCCCACCCCACCCCCATCATATCAGAAACAGATATGCTATAGCTTATTTGATTTTGGGGGTGTCACATAGTATTAATTGTATCAGGTATTATCATCGGGGCCCCTACTGTCATCTGGCATTTTGCCTGTATTTTGGCTTCAAGAATTGTATAAGAGGCCCAGCCGGTGTGGCTCAGGGGCTGAGCGTCAACCTATGAACCAGGAGGTCAGTGTTTGATTCTCACCCAGTCAGGGGGTGTGCAGGAGGCAGCCAATCAATGATTCTCTCACATCATTGATGTTTCTCTCTCTCTCCCTCTCCCTCTTTGAAATAAAAAAATATATATATTTTTAAAAAGAGAATTGTTAAGAGGTGTGGGACTTCACAGAAATATTTTAGTCTTAAAACCGCAGTCTATGGCACAGATTTAGTGACACGCCTTTGAAGAGTGGGATATGGTGGGAAGCACAGGTACGCTGGACCCAGACAGGGCCTGACCAACGTGACTCTGATAGGAGTGACCTTGAGTGGGTCACTTAAACCCTTGTTTCCTCGGTTGTAAATGGGGGCTTATGTACTAAGTGTGTGTCTTGCACACGGAAGACAAAGGTAAATTCCTCTGCGTGGGAGGAGACCAGATAAAAGTCTCCACTCCATGGTGTGTTTCCCCATTGCAGGCCGTTTGAGCGGCGGGTGTCCCTTTTCTGGTTTCTACTCACGTATCACCCTTCCTTCTTCCTGGAACCTGCCCCTGGCCCTGAGCAGAAGCCTCTTGAAGTTTCAAGATAGGTTTTACTCCTGTCCTACAGTCTGAAACCCACGAGAGGTCCAGTAGATTCAAACTTATGGGAGGGCTCACCAGATTGTATGAGGTAGACTCGAGGGCTCTGCTCTATTCTGTGGTGATGTGTGAATCACTCAGTGTTTTACTGCACACAGACGAAGACTAAACTTTCACACGTTCTCTCTTTTTCTTAGCGAAGGCCTCCCCCACCAATTCCACCTGAAGAAGAAGATAATAGCGAAGAAATAGTTGTAGCTATGTATGATTTCCAAGCGACAGAAGCACATGATCTCAGGTTAGAGAGAGGCCAAGAGTATATCATATTAGAAAAGAATGATGTTCATTGGTGGAGAGCAAGAGATAAATATGGGTAAGTGTTCCCTCCCTGTGTATGACACACAGTGGGTGGTGGGGGTTAAGTGCTGAGCAAAAGAGGATAATCTGTAACTCCCATGGAAGGAGACTGGTTCTGCTGGCCGGCCATAAGTGAAAGTACACGTTATTACTTTGCAGTAACGCAGTGTATTCTTATCAGTGATGCAATAAATGTGAATGGATCGACCACTTCTTTCCAGAAATTAGAATGCATTACACTGCTCTCTTATCCATGATATGTTTAATTGGATTATTTTGATCTTGAGAAAAACTGCATTTTTATGTTTTTACCCCCTGAGGTAAGTAAAAGAGAGAGAGAGAGAGAATCTATATGTATGTGACTGTATGTATAAAATACTTGCACAGCCAGGCATGTGCTAGCTCCTCTTAGCAAGAAGTAATATCTGGAGACAGTAGTTGGGGTACTGGGATTCTACTGCTACTGGATTGTCATTGCTTCTAGGTCTTTCTCAGTGTAATAGAGCTACACATACACACTCTATGTGATGTATTATGAGTTCTTACTAATAGTTCAAATTCAGAGTGAAGATTGCAAGGTTTTCACTCAATTTTTAAATTTTATACATGTATCTCTTTTTCTTATGTGGAGACTCTTGGCTTCTACCAAGATTCCAACTATTATGAATTCTTCTTAAACTGTAATGTGTATAAGAGTCATATGGGGTAAAAATCAAAGATTTCTTGGCCTCACGTAGACCTTCTCAATTCAGATCTCTTGGGGTATGAACCAAGAATTTGCCTTGTTAACAGCACTCCAGATAATATTGATGTGAAAGGTCAAGGACTACCTTCTATGAAATTATGTTCTACATGGAGGTATTGGAGTGGTGGGTATTTTTATCCAACGCTTTAACTTTTCTGAAGTAATAGTTTCTTTAAAACATCCCAAGGAGTTTTGAATTCAAGACTAGCATCATGGAATATTGGGAAGGACCCTGAACCTAGTCACATGTTCAGAGACGATATCAATTGCAGGCTGTTTTGCTGGCTTTGTGTAGGTATCTTTATATGTAAAAATAACTGAGATAACCCTCTTCCTGGTTTGGGACCTTGAGAAAGTCCCTTAATCTTTCTAAGCCTTCGTTTCCCCACCAGAAAGTAGGTATAAAATGCCTGCCTACTTCAGACTTACTGTGAGGATCAAATGAGGAAGTAAAGCATCAAATGCTATCGCTATATTGACTTATCAGGAGTCAGCTGGTTTTTCTTATAAGCTTTAGGCAATATTATACTTTAATTATTTTAAGAAGGCAATAATATTTCTTTTAATAACCTCTTAGTAAGATAATATCAGTTTACCTAAAGTATCTTTCTTCTTTCTAGGAGTGAAGGATATATCCCAAGTAATTATGTAACAGGAAAGAAATCAAACAACTTAGATCAATATGAGTAAGTAAATGTTTATTTTGTGAATGTGGAGAACCAGAAAATGTTTTCATTTCCTAATTATGCAAGGAATCTTGGAGGTTAATGGATACCTTTCATTATCTTTACTAGGTGGTACTAACATATGCTTAACTTAGTTGTCTAGGTTGTAAAAGATGCTGAGAGAATTAGTTTTTATAATACACTTTACCTGAAGGTACTATGTATAAATGTTTTTATACAAGCAATACAATTAAATTTATTTTAAACAAATCTCACATTAACTGACTTTGAAATGCAGACCATTGTTCATTCATTCAAAAAATCAGAATATAGTTTCTCAGAGTGGCCTTTAAAAAACATGTTTGATTATTTTTTTCTAAGTATAATATCATATGATTATTATTTTAAAATTGTTTGAAAATATTAAAAAGTTAGTAAGAAAAATTACTCATAAATAAAATACAATTGATCTGTCAACATTAGCATATTTTTCTTCAATCTTTTAAAAAATAGAATCATGCTGTAGATAACTGTTTTATATTGTGTTTATTCCACTTAATAGAACATTATGAATCTATTTCCTCATGCCATTAATTACTCTTCAGAAACACTTTTATAACTGCATTATATTTCTTTGTAATAAATTCATCAAATATTTGCTGAGACCTTAGCATGTATCAGGTACTAGGCCTTAGGGGGTATAGCCAGGCATGTGGCATATGGATATGCAATAATTTATATAATCATTTTCTTATTTGTGTGGCATTATGTTTGTGTAGGCATCTTTATATGTAAAAATAACTGAGATAACCCTCTTCCTGCTTACTGTCTTAAACCAGATCTCTAAAAATCAATGTACTGGGCTAACGGCTAGTTATGAACTGGCTAAGACCCCTGGTGCATGCAGTCAGACTACTTTACAAAGAAAGCAATGGGCATACTATTCATGTGCCACTAGCTGTGCATGGCCAGGTTTTAATGAGAGGCTCCTACATAGCAAACACTCCTTTGTGGTTATACTAAGGAAATGTACTGATGTTTCCATTTACTTCTTTAAAAACACCACCAACAACAAGAACAACAATGAAAAGCCGTTTCCTCTGTCCGTGTCACTTTTTAGAACATGAGTATACCTTAAAGATCTAGAAAAGGATTGATCCCTCAAGGTTGTTTATAAGTAGGCGAGGGAATGAAAATATATAAATAAAATAGTGTTTCTATTCTTAATATTTTTGGAGCCCGGCCGGTGTGGCTCAGTTGGTTGAGCATCATCTCATGCACCAAGAAGTTGCTGGTTTGATTCCTGGTCAGGGCACATGCCCGGGTTGTGGGCTCCATCCTCAGTAGAGGGGTGCAGGAGGCAGCCAGTCAATGTAGGGGTGCAAGAGGCAGCCGATCAATGTTTTCTCTCTCATCGATGTTTCTATCTCTTCCTCTCCCTTCCTCTCTCTCTAAAATCAATAAGACATATTAAAAAATATTTTAGAAAAATATAGCCAAATCCTTAGAATTAGGGAAGATACTAAAAGATGAAAACTTGGACCTGATTTTAAAGTGATCTGAGAACTAACAGGTCAAGGACTGTCTTCTATGAATACTGCTCTACATGGACTGTTGAGGCATTGGAGTGGTGGGTATTTTTATCCAACACATTAACTTTTCTGAAGTAATGCTTTCTTTAAAACATCCCACGAAGTTTTGAATTCAAGACTCACATCATGGAATATTAGAAAGGGCTCTGAACCTAGTCACAAGGGCTGACCCTATTGCTGGCTAGGTTTGGGACCTTGAGGAGAGGGGTGTACTTGGCAGCCAGATAATCCCCTAAAAGATGAGAACTCCCTTATGACTCACGGAATTACAAATAAGGATTTTACAAAGTTTGTGATTCAGTACCATGAGGTTTTGGGTATATCTTAGAATGGAAACGTTCTCTCCTTTGAGGGACTCTCCTCCTCCTCTGTGTGACTAAGTGAACTTGTTGTGTAAGGTCTTGGCGTGGGAGTCTCCTCGGCCATGTGCCAGAGGTCAGGGATTCCACATGGCATTGTGCCACACCTACTGGATGAAAAGGGGAAACCTGTTCTTAATGTGACGTTCAGAGTTCCCCTTCTTCTCCTGCTGTCTCTCCACTCGTAAATGTCCCCAAGGTAAACGCTTGCTGGCAGCTGTTAAATCAAGAGTTCTGCTGTTTGTTTGGTCCTAGCAGCAGCCCCGGCAACACCCTGTCCACTGGGCTGGACTCAGGGTTGCGGACCTGAGGCTCCTGGGCCTGTCGGGATCCTAGTCAGTGCTCCCAGTAACCCAGTTCTGACCTCCACACCCAGGTTACAGTTTGGGGAGGAAATGCTCAGAAGAACAGCTGCAGGAAAGAAAGTGGGTTCATTGTGATGGTCAATAAGATGTTCCTGATGGAAAGATGTCAAAGGAAGAAGGTGACAAAAATGAAAGGGCCCTTAAACAAGAAAAAGTCTAGAATAAGGCTTTGAGTTGGTGACATAGGTGGCAAGGGCCAAATTAAGAACTGGCAAAGATTGATAGCTGGTTCGTTGGGTGTTCTCTATTTTTTCTTCATTTATACCTGTTTTCTTTTTATGATATACCCAACCCACCCTGCCTAAGAAGCTTGGCCGGGATCCTACTCAGTTCTTTCTGAGTAGGATCAGACACCACTATGACATCTTGTTCGTCTGGGGTGTTTTGAAGTGACTAGCCAATCTGCAAACATCATTCACATTGGGGTTGTGATATCTAAGAATGGATTGACAAGCTATTTACAAATCCTGGGCTTGCTTTCTAGCTGTGTAGTTCCTTTACCAAGGGGAGCTAAATGCCCCCTAACAGAGGCATTTCTGTGACAGGCGTGTGCAAGCTTTACGTGGGCTAGCATCTGTGTGGCAGCACTCTCTCCCACCATGTGGGCTCCTTCACACGATACCCCTGTGTGTATAGCTCTTCCTGACAGGACTGATTCAGCAGAGTCACTATTGCCTGGTGATATGTATCAGAGAAGAGGGAGAGAAGCCACAAAAAATTGTTAGGAAATACTCACCACTAGTTGATTCATCTGTTTGTGTGTTCATCACTCCTTCCTTTTCTCCTTCCTTCATCACATCCTTAAAACTCTGAGCTGATATCCTAGGGAGGGAACATGGCCTTTCTGGGGAATCTGCAAATGCCATAAAAATAACCCCTCAGCAATGCTGTTCCTTATTTCCTTTATCCCTTCCTGGGAGCTTGAATACCCTGGGTGAGGAAAGGACTTCTTTCTTTCTATGAGTATCTTATATATAACTAGAGGCCCAGCACATGAAATCTCACGAGACCCATACCCACCGTGCTGGTGGGACCCCGGCTGAACACGGCAGAGCTGTGGGCCCCGCCTCCGCCGTGCGGCTCTGACCGGTTGTTTGGTCATGATGCTGTTTTTTTTTTTTCCTTCAATCTTTTTGCTGATTTATAATGCATAATGAGAGCTCCAGTTACCTTTCCTTAATTAATTTTTGTGACTGCTTTTGGCATCTGACAATGTTTCTTGTATCAATGGAAAAGCTTTAGGGAGAGAATCCATTCTCTTCTCAGTTATTATATTTCTTAATTGCATTCAGAAGTTGATTGATCAGAACTGCAATTTTGTTGAACTTGGGCTCAGTTCATAGAGTGGGGTCCTCAGCAGTGAGATCTCAGTGCCCATAATGTTGAGACCCGGGTAATCACCTCAGGTTCCCAATGAAATAACAGTCATCAGCTTGTAATTTGTGTTTGGCTTCTACAACTGCATAAAAGAATCCAGACCAAGAAAGATCTTATATTGTATTTTGTTCTTTGTATTTTTACCTTCCTCCATCTGGGAAGGCCTTTGTGTTTGCTTGTCTCAGGGTGCTGGCTCTTTAATAAAATGCTGACCCAGTGGTGGAAAATTCAGATGTCCAGAGGGGCCAACCTGATTTCATAACATTGGAACCTCAGGAAATATGACCTTGATAGAGGGTTTTTTGCCCACTGAAGGGCATTGAAAATAAACAAAAGAAGTCAAGTTTAAAATGAAAGGCCAAAGAAAATCTGAGTTCATGCTCTTTGGCCTCCTTGCTTATGCAGTTGACCCTTGAACAACATATGTTTGAACTGCGCAGGTCCACTTCTACACGGATTTTTTTTTACACTAAATACTGTAATTGTATTTTCTCTTTCTTATGGTTTTCTGAGTAACATTTTTATTTTCTCTAGCTTACTTTATTGTATGAATACAGTATATAATGTATACAATACGTATGAATTGACTGTTCCGTAGGCTTCTTATCAACAGTGGGCTATTAGTAAAGTCTTGGGGCAGTCAAAAGTTATACTAGAATTTTTGACTTCTGGGGTGGGAAGGTGGGTGTGTGTGTCAGCACCCATAACCCCTGTTGTTCAAGGGTCAACTGATATCTCATGGAGAGGTTGGGGTGGGGCAGCAGAGAGAGTGGAGCACCTCTGAGGATGAGGTGGGCGATGGCAGTATCCATCTTTCCTCAGGAAAGATTTCCCGTGGGCTAATGAGTGACACAGATCAGCAGGCACTTGGGGCTGTGGCACCGAGTGGTACAGGACCTGGCGGGAGGGCAGGCTCTGCTGCTTGGCCATGGTGGATTCCTACAGTAGAGCCACTGGGGACCTCCAGGGCTAGAACCAGTGAGTCTGGAGGACCCAGGAAGCCTGCTCTTCTGTTTTGCTCTGTTTCTTTCAACTCTTCCTGAAATTCAATGGGGACACCTCCATTATGACTTGAGATAAAAATCTATTGACTATTGGTGAGATGGGGGCTTGGGATAAGATTTAATTGAATTCAAGACAATAATGTAAAGTGACATTTCCTGCACGTTTGAGTCTGTGGAGGAAATTTTATTCTTGCTATTATTATAATAGTGAAAAATTAGAAATGATTTTTATGTTAAATAAGAAAGAATAGCCTAAGTAAATTATGGCACATCCATACCATGATACATAGAACTATATTGTTTTGCAAAGTTGTCAATCATGCAGTTATATGAAAAATGTTGGTTATGCTATAATAAGTATAGTTTGATCCCACTTTCATAAAAATATGGGTAGAAAATGTCTGGAAGTTTATACATGAAATGTTGCTAGTGGTTGTATTACTAAGATTATGAGTGATATTTTGTTCTTATTTATTGTATTTGTAATAAATGAGAAATATTACCTTGCTAAGTCTAAAAAGAATAACAAATAATTTAAGAAACCTGAGGTCTTAAATGTATCTCTTTCTGTTCAGATGGTATTGCAGAAATATGAATAGAAGCAAAGCTGAACTACTACTCAGGAGTGAAGTAAGTGTTTATACTTGTTTCACGATTTTGGTTTTAGCACCAGTTAATTGTAATGAATCCAATCATTTCATGTACCTCTGTTCCTAAAGCCTAAAAATACTGTAAGCACAGGGTCTGTTTTCTTATCATTTAATAGTGAACACTGTTGTATTAGTTTCCTGGGGCTGCTGTAACTAAGTCCCACAAACCGAGTGGCTTCAACAGTAGAAATGTCTTGTTTCACGTTCTAGAGGTGAGAAGTCTGGAATCAAGGTGCCAGCAGGGTTGACTCCTTCTGAGGCCTCTGAGGGAAGGAGCTGTTTCAGGTCTCTCTGCTTCTCACCCTGTGTATGTCTGTCTCTGTGTTGCTGTTTCTCCTCTGTAAGGACTCCAGTCATTGGGAGTAGGGCCTGCCCTACATGACCTCATTTTAACTTAATTCCTTCTGTAAGTCTCCAAATAAGGTCACATCCTGAAGTCCTGAGGGTTAGGACTCCACCAAGCTTTTAACAATAGGTTAAACCCATAACAGTAGGTAATAGCTATAGATGGGTAACATTTTCTTTACTCTCTTACTGATTTATTGTTTGCTTTGGTACTAAAATGTGTTTTTCCTTTTTATTTGAAGTTATTTGTTTTAAAATAATTAATATCAATAGTATGTTACCAGTCCAAAGACTGTGTGCCTGATACTTTGAAAGGCCAAAACTCAAAACCTCAGACTTTAGAGTAAGGAAAGCTTTATTGATCCAAAGGTGCCAACCGAGAAGATGGGAGACCAACCCTCAATTTCATCCTAAGAAAGTAGAGAGTTCAGGCTTCTTTTATGTCAAGGGAAGGGGAAATGGGAGGGGCTGTTTTTGGTAAAACTCAGGGGCTAGCAGAATTCTTCTAGTGATTAGCATGTCCATATGCAACAAAGCAGAGCTGCTAGCTGAGGCCATGGGAACAGGATGGAGTCAGAGACTCACATTTCCCTTAGTTACAAGTACATGATAGCTTTTAGAAATTAGGTTTTGATAAAGTATTTAGTTGCCTTTAGAGATAAATGTGCTGAAATTCTTACACTTTAAAAAGGATTAACATGAAAGGATAAAATGCAGTATCGAGGATACTATAATGGGCTAAGTAAGGTGACCCAAGTCTAACTGTGACTTTTCTAGCCCATTTCTCATCTGTAAGGTGAGAAATTAGATTAGAAGGTGACCTCTCCAGTTCTCTGCATTTTGTATCTAGCTATTCCATTTACGAATGGTTTCCAGTCTTTTAAACTCATGCTTTCTCATCTTATCTCCTGCTTCTCCCCACCAGTCAAGGTTTTGTTGGGCAATTATTTCTGTAGTTTATGTTGAGAGAGCAATAGCAGGTGACTTTGCTTGATTCAAATGACACGTAACCATGTGACTTCCCTGCAGGATTCTTACATGTCTCCCTGGTGACCACACAATTAGCAGCAACACTAGGGGAGTGGGTAGCTAGAAGACCTGGGGTCTGCTACTTATTAGCTATGTGACCTAGAACAAATTACCCAATCTTTCTGTGCCCATTTCCTTACCTGTGAAGTAAAGCAGGGATAGCAGTAGCACCTACCTCATAGGACTGTTTTGAGGATTAAGTAAATCCACAGATTAGAACATATTAAAATAGAGTAAATTCTTAGTAAACATATGGTATCTACTATTCTGTTTACCAATAAAATGTTATACCATTGTCCCTAATTGTTCTTATCAGATTTATTTGTGGGGTTTTATTTAACTCCATTGTCTCTCTTGCTCTTTGGCTTGGAACCTATGAGGATGTATCCTTGAGTCACTTATTGTTGCTTCTGCCTTTTGGTTTTCTCTGCTTAAGTCACTTGTGCCTCCATCTCTCCTTTTGTAAAGAATGATATTTAACATCAATTTCCAGGGGAACTCAGGATTTTTTAAAACATGTTTGTAAAGAGCACTGAGATATTTACAGAAAAAAAAATGCTGTTTGGATAGAAGAGGATATTGGGTCAGGATCAAACCTTTAGCAGATATTAAAAATGTATGAAATGAAACCCAATCATTAAGAAATACATTTTTCAGTAACTGTGTCCCCCCTCGTGTCCAAGTCTTGAAGGAGTCGCAGAATCTTGTCTGTTAGTTCTGAAAGGGCCCTGAAGGAGGATCCTTTTGAAACTTCTCATCCTGAGTGTGTGATTGTGGATGGGGGGAATTGTGAGTGTGCTTTCTTTAATCTCAAGGAAAGTCATATGGAGGAACCCTCCTGGAAGCTGTGCTTCTCCAAAGCAGATTTTCTAGGTAAAAGCTAATAATCATTCAAGATTGGGTTCTTGACTCTTCTTCATGTCACTGATATGTGTTACTGAACTGAAACAATTCTCTTCACTTGGATTTCAGGATAAAGAAGGCGGTTTTATGGTAAGGGATTCCAGTCAACCGGGCATGTACACAGTCTCCCTTTATACAAAGTTTGGAGGGTAAGTAATCCTACTCCCTCTCTCTCTCTCTCTTTTTTTAAATTTATAGTTTTGGTATGAAGTTCCATATGAAGTTCATATGGATTCCTAATTTTCAACATTAAAAAGAAAACCTGAACTTGGTTTTTAAAGTCTGTACTATATTTTATACTGATATTTCAATAATTTGCTTCATAGTTATATATATATATACATATATATATATATAAATTATATACATACACACATATATAAATTATATATATAAATTATATATATACATTATATACATATCTATAAATTTGTTGAGAATGGCTATAGAAATGTTAGCAACGTTAAACAAATAATTAGTGAGCACTGTGTTAAGCACTACAGATACCACAGTGAGCAAATTTGTTTCAGAAAGCAAATAGTCAATTAGGATAGTATATGAATAAGTGCTATGCTAGGAGGGCAATGCTTGTGTGCTGGGGAGAGGATGGGGAAAATGGGGTACATAGCCCAGGTACCTCTGAGTTACTTAATAATGTTGTCTAGTGACATTCATGCTGAGACATGACAGGTGAGGCGGGGAAAAATTGGAGGGAGGGGAAAGAATGTTTCAGAGCCAGGAAACTGCCTGACCCCAGAAGTCGGGGGAGGGGGGTGCAAATAGGATGAGTACCAGGAACTGACAAGAGTGTATTGCAGCTGGATTGTAGAATGAGGGAGACAGGATGAAGAGAGGAGAGAGAACCTGAGAAATAAACGTGGAGGTTAGGTCATGTCAATGTCAAGGAGTCTGAGCTTTATATATTTTTTTAAAAAATTATATTTTTATTGATTTCAGAGAGGAAAGAAGAGGGAGAGAGAGATAGAAACATCAATGATGAGAAAGAGTCATTGATTGGCTGCCTCCTGCATGCCCCCTACTGGGAATGAAGCCTGCAACCTGGGCATGTGCCCTGATGGGGAATCGAACTGTGATTTCCTGGCTCATAGGTGGAAGCTCAACCACTGGGCTACATCATCTGGGTCTGAGCTTTATCTTAAGAGCAGTGGGAGTTATCTTTGAAATATTATTAGCAAGAGATGACTCCAGAAGCTCTGTGTTCTAGAAAGATATCTAAAATAGAACTTTGTACATTTTTTACGAGTCTAGTTTATTCACTTTTAAGTGGATGTAAGTCCTCTAAATATTTGCAAGTTTACTCCAACAGCAGGGACAGACAGCAGTAGCCAGCTAATAGCTATTGTAAGACTTTAACTGCTGGTAAACAAAGTTGGTAAATGCTCTCTGCTACAATCTCAGGCAAGAGACCAAGAATGTTATCAGTGACCACTTTAAAAACTTCTGCCTTTTAATGTGAAAAGCAAAGCTAAGGTGGACATGGGGAGAAATAAAATTTGTGCAGCAAGTAGGAGGGGCCATATGTAGGGACCCTGTGGTGACCTGGTAGAACATGTCTTCAGAGTGAAGTTACATTCTTCCAATTTGGTTCTAACACATTTTGATTTTTGTTGTAGAGAAGGCTCATCAGGTTTCAGGCATTATCATATAAAGGAAACAACAACCTCCCCCAAGAAGTATTATCTGGCTGAAAAACACGCATTTGGTTCCATTCCTGAGATAATTGAATATCATAGGCACAATGCAGCAGGTAGGTGAGCTGTTAGAGCCCATTTCAATAGAGGGAGAGGTTAAAATGATCAGACATTGCTATGAGTTCTTCCCTGAGCAGTTGTATTTTGTAGTTACTTGTAAAACATGATTGATTGATTTAAAATTATTGCATATTAAGAAAGTGCTATATACAAAGAAAAATCAGAAATAATATCAAGTCCCATAAAAAGCTCAGTCTGGACCTTAGGGCAGGAGCTATTTTTATTGTGTATGGTAAATGTCACATTTCTGGGGTTTATCTCCTTGGTACTGACAAAGATTTTTTGCTTGACCAGACTGTAGTCAGACTTCTGAACTGTCTCCTAGGCCAGTGGTCGCCAGCCTTTCGGACCTCATGGACCAACAGTAGTCCGCTGACCACTGGTTGGCAACTGCTGTCCTAGGCCATCTGTGTGCTTTTTGTAAAATCCAGTTTTAGCTGGAGGTCTGCTAAGTCAGTTGAACCAGAACTGCCTACCCTCGATATCTGATGTCTGATCACCAACAGTATCTGAGCAACTTCATCGTCCACCATCGTCCACAAGAACCCTGTTAGATTGGTTTAGCCAGAACTGCCCACTTCCCTTACCTCTGATGTTTCTCTTAGTGATTTTCCATCCACTGACCTCCACCCTGTTCCTGGATATATATTCCCACTTGCCCATGTTGTATTTGGGGTTGAGTCCAGTCTCTCTCCCTGACTCTAAAATCCCATTGCAGTGGTCCCTAACCCTTTCTAGCCTTTGACTTCAAAGATGTAACCGAGCAGGGGATAGCCAAGTGTCTAACCCAATTTATGAAAAAGTAACTTTTAAAATTTTATCGAAGGCACCTTTTGCAAAGTCTGTTTCTACGTGTGACTCTGTTCACTTTTCTCAGATAATGATTGGAACAGTTATTGAGATATAATTTACATGTCATAGATTACCACTTTCAAGTGTACAGTTCAGCGGTCATTAATATATTTACAGAGTTGTGCCAACTTTCACCATAATCTAAAAAAACCTTCCATCACTCCAAAAGAAGTCTTGTATCCTTTCAACAGTCCAGCCCTAGGCAGCCACTAATCTTTGTGTCTCTACAAATTTGCCTTTTCTAGATATTTTATATAAATGGGATCATACAATGTGTGCTCAATTGTGACTACCTTTTTTGACTTACCATAGTGTTTTTGATGTTAGTCTATGATGTAGTTTATATAAGTACTCCATTCCTTTTTATTGATGAGTAATAAATCATTGTGTGACTTCGTTTATCCATTTTGTTATCATTCATCGGTTGATGGACATTTGGGTTGTTTCCAAATTTTGGCTATTATGAATAATGCTGCAATGAATATTTGTGTTCAAGTATGGGCATGGAAATATCTTTCATTTTCCTTTGGTACAATGGATTTTCTGGGTCATATGGTAACTCAATGTTGAACATTTGAGGAATTTCCTATTAATTTATTCCCCAAAGGACTTTTTCTTAGCCCATATTCTGTTATTTTCAATGTTTACATAACACTATTTCTTTCACCATCATCTCCATTCATTTAACGAACATGTATTAAGTGTCTAGTGCATGATGGGAAATGTGCTAGGTTCTAGGGAGACTATGGTGGACTAGGTAGGCATTGATTCTGTCTCTCCCAGATCTTCTGTCTTGCTCAGATCTTATCATCTGGCAGGGGAGGCAGAGAAGTATATAACGATATTAAGTTAGTGTGATATATGCTGTAATAGAGGAAATACAGTGTATAATGGGTGTTTATAGGAGAGATACCTGCCATTTATTCTTATTTGGTGTTTTAGCAATTTAGATGAAAGGATTTAATGTTCCTCATTGATTTCCAGTAGTTGGTATTACCAGTTGTTGATATTTTAGAGCCTGATTTTTTATGCTAAGATTCCTAATATTGTTATGTCTGGGTAATCTATTTTTAAAATATATATATTTTTATTGATTTCAGAGAGGAAGGGAGAGGGAGAGAGAGATGGAAACATGGATGAGAGAGACACGTTGATCGGCTGCCTCCTGCACACCCCCTACTGGGGATAGAGCCCGCAACCTGGTCATGTGCCCTAACCAGGAATCGAACCCAGGACCTCCTGGTCCATGGGACAGTGTTCAACCCACTGAGCCACAGCAGCTGGGCCAGAGAATAAATTTTTATTAAATATTATAGTTCCCTTTCATAGTACAGATTGCATATTTAAAAAGAACATGAAAGAATAATTGATAACAACTGTTAGAAATCTTTTAACATCCTTTAAAATGTTTGAGAAGAGAATGGCTATCATGGTGCTTGATAAACACTGTAGTATTTTTAAAAAATGTTTATTGAATGAATAAAAGTGTGAGTATACATATATATTCAAGTTTTTCATGCTCCATAGAAATATGAAATTGTCAGCTCAGACAGTAGGCTCATCCTCTTCCTTCTTGCCTTCCTCTCTTATGCACACACAGAGGATGAGCACTGAGTGACCAAATGAATGGATTTTATGGATTTTAGCTTCACACTTGACCATGCAGATTGATTGAGAACGAATTTGACTGCAATACTTTCTTTGATTTCTAGGACTTGTCACAAGGCTGCGGTACCCAGTCAGTGCAAAGGAGAAGAAGGCACCCACCACTGCGGGATTCAGCTACGGTAACTCGCGTTGTCGTTGCCCTGCCAGGTTTCCTTGAAAAGAAGCCATCTTCGCAAGGCCAGTTCAGATGTGTAGCATGCCACACAGCGGAGCTGTTTTTATCAGCTTTGTTGTCTGGGTTTTTAGATGATTACTAGTATACTTAACAGCTGTAGTTACCCTCGGTTTTCTGTTTTCATCATAGTCGTAGTTCGACAGAAAACGCTCTGTCAATGGAAAATAGGCATTAGTTACCATCTTACATCTAAAATGAATCACAGCCTTTCCTGGTTCTCACGGGCTTTGTTGGTCACTCCCAGAAAAGTAAGGATGGTGGTAATAAGAAGGCATTCCACTTGATTGTCTTTGTTGCTTCCGGCAGAAACCTTTTAAACAGCAGGCTCACTTATTTCCAAACTTGCTGGAATTGGAAACAAAACAACAAAAAAACATGAGGGAAAAGGGTGGTAAAGGAGGAATTGTTTTTAAGGTTTAACGTTCAAGCTCTGCTGTTACTAGACTATTATGCAGTATCTTCTTGCCTTCTTCAGTTCACTTTGCTTGTATTGTGACGACTTAGAAGGAGGTACATCTTCCTCAGAGAGTGGAGAGCCACCATTTGCAGTTAATTTTTTTTTTTATATTGGGGTGACACTGGTTAACAAAATGGTGCAGGTTTCAGGTGCACAATTATGCAACATGTCATCTGCACACTGTATTGTGTGTTCACACTCCTAGTCACGTCTCTGTCCATCACCATTTACCCTCCTATACTCTCCTCTACCTCCCCCCGCCCCCGACAGTCACCGCACTGTTGTCCATGTCCATGACCCATTTGCAGTTTCGATGCAGGCTGCAAGTTTGCTCTGTCTTACCAGTCATTGTATTATCCTGTGACTGTGAGGTGGACATTGGTTATAATTCTTTATTTCCCACTGATGTGTGCTTTGTTCTCCTTAAGAGATTTTATCACTTTCCCTGTCTGTCTCACAGAAAAATGGGAGATCAACCCTTCAGAGCTGACTTTTATGAGGGAATTGGGGAGTGGACTGTTTGGAGTGGTGAGGCTTGGCAAGTGGCGAGCTCAGTACAAAGTGGCGATCAAAGCTATTCGGGAAGGCGCGATGTGTGAGGAAGATTTTATAGAAGAAGCTAAAGTGATGATGTAAGTTTCTGTGTTCTTTCCGGTTCCCCTTTTTGCATTAAAAAGTGTCCCTTCCCCAGCACGAGCCTCGATGGTTTCTATTCCTGTAGTAACTGTGTGTGTGCCTGACTTCCCTCCAGGAAACTGACACACCCGAAGTTAGTGCAGCTTTATGGTGTATGCACCCAGCAGAAGCCAATTTACATTGTTACCGAGTTCATGGAGAGGGGCTGCCTTCTGAATTTCCTCCGGCAGAGACAAGGGCATTTTAATAGAGATGTGCTGCTGAGCATGTGTCAAGATGTGTGTGAAGGGATGGAGTACCTGGAGAGAAACAGCTTCATCCACAGAGATCTGGTAAATTATGAACTACCCGATTCCCCTTCGTTGTCCAAATTCCTTTGTAATGCGTGGTCTGCCAATGAGCAATAATCTGTTAATACCCAGTTTTTCTTGTCAACAATATTTCACTATTATTTTTAAACTTGGTAAGTTTAATGTGCCATAATTTTAACAGAAAGATCTTTTTAAAATCTAATATATATAATACACTAGTGGCCCAGTGCATGAACAAGGGGCTGATCGGGTCAGGCTAGGGGTGAGGGAGGGGACGCGGGAGGTTGGCTGGCCAGCCCCACCCCTGATTTGGGTGGGGGGGGGTCGACAGGGGGAGGGGCCATGGGCAGTTGGCCGGTTGGCTCTGCCCCCAATCCGGGTTGGGGGACTGGCCAGGGGGAGGGGCCAGCCAGTTGGAGGGACTGTGAGCAGTTGGCTGGCTGGCCCCACCCCCAATTGGAGTGAGGGGGCCCAATCGGGGGCAGGGATGGCTGGGGGAAGGGGCTATGGGAGGTTGGAGGGGGGCTGATCAGGGCCCGGATGGGGCCCATTGGCTGCTGCAGTGCACCTCATAGCAACGGGTCATTCTGGTCATTCCGCCATTCCAGTCACTGGGCTTTTATATATATAGATAATTACATGGGCAGTTCTATAAATAATACATAGTGACATAGGTAATATGTCCCAGCAAGTTACCATGCATAGATTCTTTGATCTCCATAAGAATCTCATGAAATAGCTAATCATGATAGTGTTTCTGACCATCATTTTTTTATAGATAAGAAAATTAGCTTTAGAGACATAAAAGGACTTGCAAATGGTAATAAATTAGGAAGTTAAGCTTGACTCATGTTTTAACTAAATACTAAGCTGTTTCCCACCTTACACACTATCAGCAGAAATGATATAACAGAAATCCTTGCTTTATTTTTTTTAATCTCTCAAAAGATGGAACCCATGTTAATTCCTGAAAATACCAGAAAAAGTAAATCTTTTATTGTTGGTTCTAAATGATTGTGATGGAGACACTTGTTTATTTTTACTCTCTCTTACTCATTTGCCCTCTCTGTCTCATTCTTTTCTTTCTCTTTTTCTTCTCTGCTTATTCTCCAAAATGTGTCTATTGGTAGAACCACCAGTCCCTCTAAAACCACAATTTTATTCTCTACTTTTTTTTTTTTTTTTTAGTTTTGACTTTTTTTAGATTTCTATTGTAAGTGATATCTAAGGTACCTGTCCACACATATTGTCACAAATGCCACGATATCTTTCTTTCTCATGGGCTGAATAATATTCATTGTGTATATATACTGTATCTTTTTAAAAATCTCATTCATTGATGAGCATTTAGGTTGTTTCCATATCTTGGCTGTTGTGAATAATGCTGCAATAAATATGGGTGTTCATGTATCTCATCAAAATCTTGTTTTCATTTCCTTTGAGTATACAGCCAGAAGTGAAATTGCTAGATCATATGGTAAATCTCTTCTTAACTTTTTGTTTTCATAGTGGTTGGACTCATTTACATCCCATTAATTTACATGCACAAGGGTTCCCATTTCACCTTATCCTTGCCTGCACTTGTCTCTTGTCTTCTTGATGATAGCCATTCTAACAGGTGTAAAGAGATATCTCATTGTGATTATGAATTGCATTTCTCTGATGACAGTGGATGTTGAATATCTTTTCATGTTCCTGTTGGCCGTTTTGATGTCTTTGGAAAAAATATCTATTTAGTTCTTTGTACTTTTGGTGTTATGCAAAAAAAAAAAAAAAAAAAAATCGCCAAGACCAATATTAATGAGTTTCTTTCCCAGGTTTTCTTCTAGAGTTTTATGGTATCAGGTCTTATGTTTAAGTCTGATCCATTTAGAGTTAATTTTTGTGAGTTGTGTGAGATAGAGGTTCAATTTCACTGTTGTTTATGTGTTTCTCCAGTTTTCCTAGCACCATTTGTTGAAGAGACTATTCATCCCTAATTGGATATTCTTGGCTCACTTGTGGCATATTAGTTAACTATAAATGCCAGGATTTAGTTCTAGGTTCTCTGATCTGTCCCATGGTCTATTTTATGCCAGTACCATACTGTTTTTATTACTGTGGCTTTGTAGTATAGATTAAAATCAGGAAGGGCGATACCTCCGGCTATGTTCTTTTTTGCTTTGGCTATGCAGGGTCTTTTTGGTTCCACACAAATTTTAGGATTGTTTATTCTATTTCTATGAGGAATACCTTTGGTATTTTGATGGGGATTGTGTTGAATTTGTAAATGGCTTTGGATAACCATTTCAACAATATTTATTCTTCCATTCCATGAATTTGGGATGTCTTTCCACTTGTTTGTGTCTTCTTTTATTTCTTTCAGCAAAATCATGTGTTTTCATTGTACAGATCTTACACTTCCTTGGTTAAATTTATTCCTAAGTATTTTATTGGTTTTGATGCTATTGTGAATGAGATAGGTTTTTTTTTTTAATTTATTTTTCTGATGCTTCATCATTAGTGTAAAAGAATACCACTGGTTCCTATAAGTCGATTTTGTAACTTGCCACTTTACTGATTAATTCCAACAGTTTTTTGATTGACTTTGGAATTTTCTATATGTAAGATCATATTGTTAGAAAATAGTGACAATTTGACTTCTTCCTTCCTGATTTTAGACAGAGAGAAAGAGGGGTGGGAGAGTGAGCGAAGCATTGATGTTTGAAAGAAACATTGATTGGTTGCCTCCTGTGGTTAGGGCAGGGGTGGGCAAACTTTTTGACTCGAGGGCCACAATGGGTTCTTAAACTGGACCGGAGGGCCGGAACAAAAGCATGGATGGAGTGTTTGTGTGAACTAATATAAATTCAAAGTAAAGGAGTGGAGGGGAGAGCAAGAGAACCCTCCGCTCTTTCGGCTCCGCGGGCCGGATAGAACAGCCGAACGGGCCGGATCCGGCCCGCGGGCCGTAGTTTGCCCATGGCTGCAACCGAATCCTACTCCCACACAGTTAAAAATCTGTGTATAACTTTTGACTCACCCAAATCTTAACTGCTAATAGCCTACTGTTGGCCAGAAACCTTACTGATAACATACAGTCCATTAATACATATTTTATATGTATTATTTACTGTATTTTTACAATAAAATAAATCAGTAAAAAATCTTATTAAGAAAACTAGAGGCCCGATGCACAAAATTTGTGCAAGAGTAGGCCTTCCTTCCCCTGGCTGCTGGCACCGGCTCCCCTCTGGCACGTGGGACCCGGGGCTTCCCCCGTAGCCCCGGCTTCGTCCGGAAGTTGTCTGGAAGGACATCCAGTCTAATTAGTATATTACGCTTTTATTATTATAGATCATAAAGAAGATAAAATACATTTATAGTACTGTATGTATTTATTGAAAAAAATTCATGTGTAAGTGGACCCATATAGTTCAAACCCATGTTGTTCAAGGGTCAACTGTATGTTGGAGACATTTCCATAGGTGTACAAACAATTTTTGAAGAGACATTTCCACCCTCTGCAGATGTTGACTGGGCCATACTAAACTTAATATAAACAGAACTTACATTTTCCCACTGTTATTGTAGAATTTTGTAACTAATATACCATTATAATGTTGTTTCCCAGGCTGCCAGAAATTGTCTAGTAAATGAGGCAGGAGTTGTGAAAGTATCTGATTTTGGAATGGCCAGGTAAGTCTGAGTATATGTGAACATTTTTATCAATTTTGGATTAAATTAATGTGAGACTGTGACCTTTCCCTTGAAAGCACAGAAAGCCTGACTTTTTCTTGCAGTTTGACTGTCAGCTTCTTCCTTGGAAGCCTACGTAAGCGCTGTTCTGAAACCACACGTTTTGTTACATTAGCAAAAATATTGGTAGTACCCTTCATTTTTTATAGAGGAACTAATTGATTTTTCCGTTTATTAGTATTTTTTTGTATAAGCTAATAAAATAAATTACTTGCATTTTGGAAGATTTCTTTGCTGAGTGTGTCCATTACTGTTAGCTGTGGCTTTTTCTCAGGTAAACAAATTGTTGAGAAATTATGATTGCTTAATGCTTTATTATGTGATATTCACATTAGCATGTAGAATGAATAAGCATGGGGATAATCTGCACTAATGAAGCAGAAAGGCAAGCTTGTTGGCTGGCTCTTTTGAGACAAATATAATCATTAAAATAAACGTGTGTTAATTATTGTTAATCCTCCCCACTAGGTGGTGGTATAGCCTGTTAAATACATTACTTTCTTTTCTCCCTGGTGTGGATTAGATTTTTAGAATCTTTTGTTTTCACAGATATCTGTTTCAGGGTAAAGTTCTTAGAATACCCAAATCTGTACTGTTTGTATTTGCTTAATTTTTGTAATTTTAATTTGTCCTTCTATAGTTTGTCCTTCTTCCTCTCTGTGCATTCATTCATCCATGTATCCATCATTAAGAAATTAGGTGCCTACTATGTTCCAGGCACAATGTTAGACTGAACCATAGCAGAGAGGAAGACATACGAGTCCCCACCCACATTGCAGTTTATATTCAAGAGGAAGGTGAGACATAGGACCTGAGACACACAAAGGGGACAAACACAGAAGGAGTGATGTGATGGAGCAGGGGTCAGCGGACTACATCTCCTGGGCCAAATCTGACCCACCCTCTCTTTCTGTATGACCTGTGAGTCACAACAATTTTCACATTTTTATTGTATTTATTTTATATATATATATATATATATATATATATATATATATATATATATATATATATATATATTTGTTAATTTCAGAGAGGAAGGGAGAGAGAGAGATAGAAACATCAGTGATGAGAGAGAATCATTGATTGGCTGCCTCCTGCACACCCCCTACTGGGGGGCGGAGATCGAGCCCGCAATCCAGGCATGTGCCCTTGGCTGGAATTGAACCTGGGACCCTTTAGTCCACAGGCTAACGCTCTATCCACTAAGCCAGACCGGCTAGGGCTGCACATTTTTAAATGGTTGGGAAAGAATTAAAGGAATACAACACGTGAAAGTTATCTGGCATTTGGGTGTCAGTGTCCATAAATACAGCGTGACTGGGTCACAGCCTTGCTTGTGCTTTTGTGTTGACTGTGGCTGCTTTCACAGCACAAAGGCAGAGTGGAGTGGTTGTGACAGAAACCGGCCTGCAAAATCGGAAATATTCATTATCTGGCCCTTTGCGGAAAAAGTTTGCTGGCCCCTGTGATAGAGAAAGCTTGGCGTTGGGGGTGGGGCAGGTGCTGAGTGATGAAGTAAGGGAGGGGTGATGGTACTCCGGAAGGCCTCTTTGAGACCCGGATATTTAAATGAAACCAAAAAGGCAGAGAATAGCCAGTTGGGTGAAAACCTGAGGATAAAATATTCCAGGTGGAAGAAACAGCAAGTATAAAAGTTTGAAAGCTGGTGGAGGTGGAGGAGAGAGTAGGTGGGATGATGATGGAAAAAAGAGAAAAGAACAGACATATTTTTTAAAAGTTTGAAATCTGGGACAAGCTTGGCCTGCTCAAGGAATTGAAAGAGCCAGGGTGGCTTGCCCATGGCCAGCGCAAAGAGCAATAATAAAGGGATGCAGGACCAGGCCATACAGGTCAAGGTTAGTGCCTAAGGAAACTCAGGACCAGGGAGGTTAGAAAGCTGTGTTACTGTCAGCAATGGGGTCGGGACTGCTGGCAGGCAGGGCGTTAGTTACCCACTGCTCTTGGTTTGCTTTCTACAAAGATGTTCTGTATCTGACAGGCAGTCCTTCAGTTTGACATGTTCCATTTTCATATGGTTGGCTTTCAGAAAATCTGTGCTTTTGTGTCAGCCCCTCTAAAACACTCATTATATACTAAATTCAGACTCCCCTGATTGGCAGACACGTTGATCCAGCCCCTGGTGGCATCATCACCATCTCTGTCTATACAGCAAAGGAGGCCTGTGCGATTGTTTGAATATTTTCTCCAGGAACAAGGAGCTTTTAGAAATTAACTTTCTATGTTTATGTAATACACAAACACATTCCTCTTGTAAATGCATACTGAACACATTACAGAAAGGGCTGAAGTTCCCATGTGTACCATGCCAATCAAGGATTCTCCCAAGACATAGTCAGTGTTATCAGTTTGTATCTGTTCTTCCAGAAAGATATAAGTATGCTCCCATAGAAAAATTATATAATAGTTTGTTGTTGTTGTTGTGTGTGTGTATGTAGGAGCAATGTCATGGTTTATAAATATATACTCCACCATTTACATATGTCATTTTGCAATTTGCTTTTTTAATTTGCTGTAGTTTTAAATTGTGCTCTGTGGAATTGTGGTGGCTAAAAGCACGTGTGTCTCCAAATGCTTTTCACCACTTCCTTTAGCACAGCTTTTTTTAGATGTTTTACAAGTGGGGCCTTTGGGTAAAACTTTGTAACAAAATTGCTCACAAAAAAAGTTTGCAAACTATTTTATTGTATTCTGCCTCTATTGCTTATAAAAAAGAAAAGACTAAAGTGAAAGTACAGATACTAATGTCACAATCCACCCATTTCAAATAAATAAAGCTGAGATGGAAATCACCAGGCATGGCCACCAAAGCAAACATTTAGCTTCAACCGGATGCTTGTTGGACTTCAGTCAACTGTGTTTTTTATTCTAAGGGGGGTGGGGGGAAGCAAGAACATGGTACAAAATGCAGATCAGAACTCAGAGGTGTAAACTGATGATGTGTCTTTCTTACTCTAGGTATGTCCTGGATGATCAATACACAAGTTCTTCTGGTGCTAAATTTCCTGTGAAGTGGTGTCCACCTGAGGTGTTTAATTACAGCCGCTTTAGCAGCAAATCAGATGTCTGGTCATTCGGTAAGACCCACGGTCCGTTTTCCCTCAACTCTGCTCTGAAGGGGAAGTGATGCATCACTTGGTAATCCTTGCTCCCTTCCAGGTGTTCTAATGTGGGAAGTATTCACTGAAGGCAGAATGCCCTTCGAGAAGAACACCAACTATGAAGTGGTAACCATGGTTACTCGCGGCCACCGCCTCTACCGGCCTAAGTTGGCGTCCAAATATGTCTATGAAGTGATGCTGAGATGTTGGCAGGAGGTATAGAATTTTTTTTGCTGCTTTTTATTTTTGAATCTTTAAAACATTGATGGATCTGGGCTTGGTATATTAATAATGTATAGTCTTTATAGCCCAGTGAGTTGTGGGTTGGTGCATGTTTTACATGGTTTGAAACTGTAGGTAGGAAGCCAAGTCTCTGGACTCAGTTCTGAATAATGAGAAAAAGAATTGGGAGAAGTGGAAAATGCTAATAATTAAGGTAATGAATTCAGGCTGCCCCACTACCAAGTGGGGACCCTGCCACAGTGGTCTGAGTTAGGGACCCAGGAAACAGCCTGTGGAAGGGGCTCTTCTTTCAGTGGGAGTCTCTTATAGTTGAAGTATCACTCTTTCACCAGTGAGGGTTTCTTTCTCCAGCCCTCAACTTTCTCGGGTCTTTTTACTCACATTCTTTGGAAGTTTACCTTCCTCCTGCACTGAAATGTCATCTTATGGATGAGATTAAAGACCAAAATGACTTTTGAAAGATAATAATAATAATTAAAGATAATAACATCAGCTCACATGTATCGTATGCTAGGCCCTGTACTAAATGCTTCAGATTTAGTTTTCAAAAATAAACTTTGGAGGTGCTGTGATGACTCTGGATGAGAACACCCAGACTCATGAAGTTGGTGAGGCCACCTAGCTACAGAGACCCTGAGTCCCATCTGACTCCAAAGCCTCGGCTCCCAGTCATTTGCTATAAGCCTCCTAAGAGCATTGACTAGGATGGGCAGAGGCATCTGGCCAGGGAGTGGTCAGGGGGAGAGAGGACAGCATGAGCAAAGGCAAGGAGGTGGTAATGAACCTGGTGTGTGGACTCGAGGGTGGAGATTGGTTTGACTGAGCAGAGAGGCCATGTGAGCGTTTTTCTGGGAAATGAAATTGGGTACAAGGAGGTGGAGGGTGGGCAGGTTATAGAGAGCACTGCTAATTAGCAGGACTTTATTTTGCAGGCAATGAGGAGCTCAGTTGGGTTCTTGAGTGGGGGCCCAAAAGCAGATGGTAGAACGCAGTCCAGCGGCAGGACATGCAGGCTAGATCAGACCCTTTTGGAGATGCCTGCGTGTTCCAGTCCCAAAGCAATGAGTACCTTGCTCTAGTGCGCTATGTTATATGAGTTTGAGAAATCATTTTTGGAATAGATTCTGGAACCCACCGCTTCTTTTTGATTTTTAATTGTAGAAACCAGAGGGAAGGCCTTCCTTTGAAGATTTGCTGCGCACAATAGATGAACTAGTTGAGTGTGAAGAAACTTTTGGAAGATAAGTGGTGTTGTGACCAGTGGCTTCCAGATTCCAAAGCGCAAGGAAGAAATGGCACTTTGTAGCTAACTTTTAATTTATTTAGCACATGGATGTGTAGATTGTTTTACTGATAAACTGAAAACACCTAACGCATCTCCTTTTAGACCGTCCTTAGCCCCATGACTGAATCTTCCAGGTTATGGAAATGCTGCCTTAGAGATGGTGATTAAAAGTACTCTTAGACATTCCACAGGGCTTCCGTGCCCACAGAGGTACCATGCCCAAGCCCCAGAGTTCACCCACTTGAGGGGTGTACCTGGGCCATGTTGGCTGGTGCCAGTGGAAGACCAGGGAGTTTGGGAAGGGCACGGGTGTTGGAGCCAGGCTCCAGCAACCCATCCCTTCCTGTTCACTTCCACAGAAATCTGGGCCTGGGGCACTGTCTAATGTGGGTTCTGGAGGAACCAGGAAGCACATTGGATATGTACCCATCTTTTGTTTTGAAAACATCTGTTTTTAAGACTGCCATTAGTATTACATTACAAAACATTTGTACTCTGTACATATTGTAAATATATATAATATATAAAGTTATATATTTATAAGGAACATGCGTTGTCTTTTTTATTATTATTATTTTTAATCCTTACCCAATGATATGTTTTTACTGATTTTTTGAGAGAGAGGAAGGGAAAGAGAGAGAGAGAAACATCGATGTGAGAGAGAAACACTGACTGGTTGCCTCCTATATGCACCCCAACCGGGAATTGAACCCACAACCTAGGTATGCCCTGACCAGGAATTGAACCTGCAACATTTTGGTGCACAGGACAATACTCCAACCAGCTGAGCCACCCTGCCAGGGCATGAGTTGTTTTTTAATTGAAACTTTGAATTCTATAATATACTAGAGGCCCAATGCATGAAATTCATGCAAGAGTAGGCTTTCCTGCCAAGAAACATATGAAAACATGCTCAAAGTCACTAATTATCCGAGAGATGCAAAACGACAAATCAAAGTCACTAATTATCCGAGAGATGCAAATCAAAACAACAATCTTACACCTGTCAGAATGGCTATCATCAACAAATCAACAAACGACAAGTGCTGGCGAGGATGCAGAGAAAAAGGAATCCTCGTGCACTGCTGGTGGGAATGCAGACTGGTGCAGCCACTGTGGAGAACGGTATGGAGTTTCCTCAAAAAACTGAAAATAGAACTCCCATTTGACCCAGTGATCCTACTTCTAGGAATATATCCCAAAAAGCTAGAAACACCAATCAGAAAGGATATATGTACCCCTATGTTCATAGCAGCACAATTTACCATAGCTAAGATTTGGAAACAGCCTAAATGCCCATCAGCAGATGAGTGGATTAAAAATACTGTGGTACATCCACACAATGGAATACTACGCTGCGGTAAAAAAGAAGGAGCTCCTACCATTTGCAATAGCATGGATGGAACTGGAGAGCATTATGCTAAGTGAAATAAGTTAGTCAGAGAAAGATAAATATCACATGATCTCACTCATCTATGGGAAATAATGAACAACATAAATTGATGAACAAAAACAGATCCAGAGACAGAGAAGCATTGATCAGACTGTCAAACCTCAGAGGGAAGGCAGGGTAGGGTGGGGGGAAGGGGGAGAGATCAACCAAAGGACTTGTATGCATGCATATAAGCCTAACCAATGGACACAGACAACAGGGGGGTGAGGGGGAGTTGGGAAGGTAATAGGGGGATGAGGACACATATGTAATACCTTAATAAAGAAATAATAATTAAAAAAAGAGTAGGCCTTCTTCCCCTGGCTGCCGGCCCTGGCTTCCCTCCTGCACCCGGGACCCGGGCTTCCCTCGCAGTCCCCGCTTCGCCCGGAAGGTCATCCAGAAGGATGCCCAGAAGGACATCCTGTCTAATTAGCATATTACCCTTTAATTATTATAGATGAGCTAACCTTCTTAGGACTTGGGGTGGTGCCTTATAGCTGTCAATTCCATTTATCCTGGAGATGAACTATTTCTTACTGAAGAGAAAAAAGCTTGGACTCTTCTATCATGAATGCCCTCTCCTTACTTAGGTAGACACGTTTGGGCTAAGTCAGTGGTCGGCAAACTGCGGCTCGCGAGCCACATGAGCCACATGACTAATGAGTTTGCCGACCACTGGGCTAAGTGACCCTACCTTTGGTATTGGAGTTAGGTGGAAAATTGAACTAATGGCAATCAGTCCATTTCTACAGCTTAAGACTCTGTCCCAGCACATAGAAGCTGTGAGTGGAGGTGCTGGGCTCTGGAACAGAAGGATAGGTGACCTTCACAACAGAGGCTGCCCCGCCGTAAGCAAGACTGGGGGGCAAGCTCCAGTTCTGGCAGAGAGCCCAGGGAAAAAGCAGAGCATCATGGATTGAGCTGTCTGCGATGGTTTTCAGGAGGCCTTCCTTTACATGGGTTCCTGGACCAGAGAATCATCTATTACCCTAATCATCTAGGGTAATAGGGTAGACCCTGCGATTGAGTTTGTTTGAGTAGGTTTCTGACCCTTACGATCTCTGACTTAGACACCTGCTGAGGGAGAGCCATCATCTGTCCTCGTGAGCCCAGGGGAAAGGAAGACAGTCTCCGTCATCAACAGCAGAGGCGAGGGGCTGCCCCGCACGTGACTCTTCCTATGGTGTGGGTAGGAAGCCAAAGGAGACACAGGCCTTCAGGAGTTGCGCCCGCCCTGTGGACCGCCCAGGTGTCCCCGGTGTTGGGGAGCCTGTGGGAACACACCGCTGTTACCGGCTGCTCTGAGCAGCTCCTCCCCTGCGACCCCGGGGAACCATCGCTTTCCCTTTCGGTCAGTCCGTCCCCTGAAGGCTGTCTCCTATCCTTCCTGACCACCGCCCCCCCAATGGAAAAGTGCAAAAACAACTCTCCTGAGTGATGTCGCAGTCTGTTTGCCACCTGCCTCCTCATCTTCCTGTTTAACTGTACCCCTGTCACAAAAACACGCACACCTTTTAACCCAACTGTAGCTCATGCAAGGAGTTGACCATATTCGAGTCATACCCCACTCTCACTGTCACACTTCTCATTCCTCCCTCCCTCCCTCACCTTGACTCCTCCCCCTCCCCGTCCCATCCCAGCGTTCCCTTTTCACCTCGAGGAGCTGCGTTCAAGGCGCTGGATGGCGTGGAAGAAAGTGAGGAGAAACACAGCCCTTGCAATGACTGTTCTATAGGTCATGGATGTGGAAGACAAGGTGAGTCATACCTGGCAGCATGTTTTTCAGAAATCTTTCAATATTTCACTAAAACTTAAAGAAAAAAAGTTTTTACGTAGAAGCATCGCTAGGGCAAGAGGTGAAGTAAAAATAGAAGAATCCACCCAGAATGCACAGAGATCTCAATCTGTGAGGCAGGAAATAGGAAGGGCACGGTGAACGTGCTGCCTCTTCGTCAGAGTCGTTCCCTTTAGTTTCAGTTAATTTTTATATATATTTTCCCAAGGGATGAAGTGAGGCCCATGGGTGCATTGTTTATAGTTACGTTATTTTTATATTTTCTGGCCATGCTCTAGTCACCTTTCATGGGTATAATTTTATTGGTTGGCACCCCCCCCACCAAAAAAAAATGTTTTCCTCTAAAAGTCCCTGCAGTGTCTATACCGAGTGGGGGGACAGAACATTCTAGACTGTGTACTCCAAAACCTACAATGTAATCCTGTTTCTGCCACTAAGCATGTCCCTTCTCCTCTGCTTCTCTGTCCTGGGAGGGCAGTTTGATTTGATGACTTTTAAGGTCCCTTTTACCCAAATGTTGTGATTTCTTGAAAATGTTGTTTGCTGGCGTCGCCCACACAGTTGGGAATGAGAAGCGAGCGGCTGGCGCCGCCCTCAGAGATCTGGATGCAGATTGTTGCACTTTCTCATATAGGCCATCGGCCGCCATTCACACGCGTCTGAGGTTTCAGAACAGGAAAATAGGTGGGGTTAACCTTGCCCACGAGAAGCATCTTGGCTGAGCTATGATTTCAGTTGAAAGATGTGTTTTTGTGACTGGAGCACCGCCGACGAGCTGAAGGCTGGTTTGTGTGCTGCGGGCAGAGGTGCAGCCATGATTCTTTCCACCTGTGAGTAAGATGGCTTTGTCACTTGGCTTCAGGCTTGTTTTGTTCCGGGCATGTTACTGGTTCTTGAACACCAGAAGGCATTTTCTCTAGGGCGTAGGGCTGGTGACATTTTGAGGATCATTTCCCCAGATGTGACAGGGTTTTGTTTGTTATTTAAATGATCATTGTGGTGATATCATTTTAGGAAATGCTCAACATTGAGAGAATGCAAAAGAAAGCAAAACAAACAACTGTGTCCTTAAATCCTCATGAGAGAAATTCCGTTGGAAAGGTGTCTGTTTTTTAGAATGATGTCTAGTGTCAACAACTTGGCTGAAGGCGAGGAGACCAAGTTCTAGTTCTGGGTCTGCTGCAGCCCAGGTGAGTTACCTGTGGCAACTTCTTTACACCAGGTTCTGTTTTCTCCTTTCTACTGATTTTCGAGAGAGAAGGAGAAAGGGAGAACGGGAGGGAGGGAAGGAGGGAAGGAAGAGGAGAAAGAGAGAGAGCTATTTGTTGTTCCACGTGTTTGTGCATTCATTGGTTGATTCTTGTATGTGCCCTGATTAGGGATCGAACCCACAACCATGGCGTATTGAGATGACATTCTAACCAACTGAGCTACCTGGCCAAGGCCTGTATCAGGTTCTCATCTATAAAACGGTGACTCTCTTTTTTGCCCAACTTCCAACAAGACATCATAAAGGAACAATAGATAAAAATGACACATCCTTCCTGAACTTAAATTTGAAGTTGCTTTGGAAGACTATTCAGTCCCATGTACAATTTTTGGAAATGCTTATTAATTTAGCTCAGAGGGCCTTATCATGCAAATAATTAAAACTACGGAAGAAAAATAGCCTTTGATCTTATTTCTGAATGACGAAGGAACCAAGCTTTTAACAAAGCTCAGTCACATCAGATTAAAGCAAAGGCCAGCTAACAAAATTTTTACATTTCTGATTTTTAAGTGGCAATAGGAGAAGAGTGATTGCCATTTTAAAATGTTATCTGTTAAAGCTAAATCACCTCATAGGACCCAACACTAGTTGGAAGAATTTGTAAAAAACTAAACCCAGTTATTTCAGTTATACTGACCTGAATGTAAGTTTTGGTTTTAATCCTCTGGTAGATAAAAAATGGGGCTGCCTGTTCTCAGGAATGTAGGCCAAGCAGAAAGCGCTCAGAGGCAGCAACCTCTCCCACCTCCCCCAGTGGCAGGACCGAGATGAACAGTGACTTAATAAAAACCTTTTTATTAAAAGCTATGTGAGCATCTGCTCTTCATTTCTCCTGAGGTCAGAACTGGAGAGAAGGCTGTAAATTACAATAGGAAAGGTTCGGTTATAGATAAAATAAATAATGGTTGGGACAAGAACTAGAGATTGCCCAAGCCAAGGGGTGAAATAAGAGACTGCCTGTCGGCAGGGATATTTTGAGATCTGTCTGGCCTGGAAGGACATGGATTTGATGAACGCTCCCTGTCCCTTCCAACTTCTGATAATTTGAGTTGATGGTAAGAATTACCTGTTCTTTCTGCTATAAATTACAACTTGACATGGCTCCTTTTTCCTTTTTTTTTTTTTCTGGGTAAAACCAAATATTTACTGTTGATAAGAGAACAAGCTTCCAAGAGTATTACTGCAAATCAAAAACATGCTCTTGTGTGTCTGCCGGGCCGGAGTCATTTGCCAAATATTTTTGCTGTTTTAAGAGCTATGTACGGTAGAAATCTGGCCTCAGGCTGCTGCAGGGCAGGTCATGCGAGGAGACAATGGTGGAAGGGGAGACACTGACGAGACTGAGTAGGAGAGAGCCCGAGAGAGCTATGAACCAGGAGGTCAGGGTTCGATTTCCAGTCGGGGCACATGCCCGGGTTGCAGGCCTGATCACCATTGTGAGGCGTGCAGGAGGCAGCCCAGCAATGATTCTCTCTCTTCATTTATGTTTCTGTCTCTCTCCCTCCCTGAAATCAATGAAAAAATATATTTAAAAATGCACGTTTCTGGACTCATCTCCGTAATTTGACCTGAGAGGTAAAGTCGGGACCCCTTCCTCGGAGTGTCTTTCTAGAGCCTCTTTTTTCCACGACCTCTCTTATTCCTTCCTGTATTTCATCCCCACACCAGCCCTGCTACGTTGATATCTTCTATTATTACTTCCATTATTAATATGCAGACAGAGGGTGGCTGCCCAGGCAGTCCCTACGATAGCCCCCTGCTGTCTTCACACCCTGTGCAGTCCCTCTTCCTGAGGGTGCACTGGGCCCAGTAGCTCCTCATGAACAGAATATGGAAAAATGGTGGAGGGTAGCCTCTGAGATGAGGCGGCAGCCTGTGGAGAACCCCATCGTGGGCAGCCAGGGCTCACGGCCCGCTGACTGCCATGGGAGCGAACATGGAAGTGAGTCTCAGCTCGGTCCTGCTAAGCCGGATTCCTGACCCGCAGACATTGTGAGACAGGAAGTGTTTTATGCCTCTAGGTTTGCAGATATTTGTCTCCAACAATGGATAACTAATTCAGTGGCAAAAGGAGACAGAACCATGGACCCAAAACAAACTTGGCCACTTTACCACCCCTCTGACTCCGCTGGAGTCAAATTCTCAGGATCGGAGAATTTCTCAGTGTTAGTGTGGGCATGAATATATGTGTCTTTCCTTTGTTTGTAGACCATCTCACTGTTACCCTGCACTGCCTATCATGGTAACTGTCATCGTGTGTCACTGTCTGCGAGGCTTCCGTGCCCTCTGGGACGCTGGCCTGCAGATTCCCCGGTCCTTCCTCAGTGAGGCCCACTGGCCAGCATCGTCTGCCCGCTTCCTGCCCGCTGAGGGTCAGGGAGCACAGCCTGGGCACAGTGCCAGCCACGCCCGCAGGCCTGGCTGGCCAGATGTCTAGGGTGTGATTTCTGTGAGCGTTTCATAAACTTGCAGTTCACAGACAACAGTCTTCTAGGAAATCACTACTCTGAGACCTGGGGGCGGGGAGGACTTGTGTGCGAGATGGCTACTTCCAGCTCACATCCTCTGGTTACCGGGAAGAAATCAAAATTCCTGCATAGAGCACACAAGGGCTTTAGGGCGCTGGGGTGTTTGGTGCTGGCGGTGGCCCTGGCAGAGGCTGTGAACAGATGAGTAGTCTCTGGGACCCTCTGCTCTTCCTTCCTGCACTCTCTACTCCCAGGAACCCCATCTCCCCTGGGCCCAGTGCCCCCTCTAGATTCCCAGCCTTCTAGAATCTCCTCACCCCTTCCTCACACTCAGCTACCCTTCAGGCCCCAGCCAGACCAAGCATCAGTCTTATCTTCCACCCAAATGTATCCGTTTACTGTCCCATGAGCGAGGTACCTGTTCTCTGTTTGTAAGCAGCGAATCCCTTAATGTAGTCACTCCTCTTACTTTAAGGTTTCAGACAAGAATAATGTTAAAATCCAAGTTTGGGCTCTAACAGAGGGTTGTTAACTTATTTTGTCCATAGGTTAAAAAAGATTAACATCTCTGATGAGCATCATTTCTTGGAAAAATGGACATTTTTCTACCAAAAAGAATCATAGGAGTGTTCCTTGAGCATTTCTGTTCAAGGGTGTGTTCTTTTAATGTCAAAAGGAGGCACACACAAAACAGGAATAATTTAACATCTCAAATATATGGAGTGTAGAATCAGAATAAAAAATAGCTTTCCAAATTGGAAAACATTTTAATAAAAATCTCAGAGTACTTGTCTCTCTCTCTCTTTCTCTCTCTCTCTCCCCCTCTCTCTTCCCCTCCCTACCCTTTCATTCTCTCTCTTATTCTTCCCTTCCCTTCTTCCTTCCATTTTCCCTTTAATTGGTGTGGGTTCTTTTTAAAAAATATATATTTTTATTGATTCCAGAGAGGAAGGAAGTGGGAGAGAGAGAGAGAGATAGAAACATCAATGATGAGAGAGAATCATTGATCGGTTGCCTTCTGCATGCCCCTTACTGGCGATCGAGCCTGCAACCCGGGCCTGTGCCCTTGACCAGAATCAAACCCGGGACCCTTCAGTCTGTAGGCCGACACTCTACCCACTGAGCCAAACCGGCTAGGGCTAGTATGGGTTCTTGGCTCCACATCTGGGAAGCCTCTTCTGATGCCTAATCAGAGGTAGAAATCACTTCCCAGATAAAAGGTAAGTCCATTAAAATGTGTGAGTCTTCAAACAGCCCTTAAGAAATAGGTCTGAGGTGGGAATGTATGACATCAATGAGGAAGTCTGGCCGTTCTGTGAATGCCTGGGGAACAAAGAAGGCATATCTTGTAGGGATCTCAGAGGCTCAGCTCAAATTACCTGGAGCCCTTTCTCCAGAGCCACAGGTGGTTCTCCTGCCCCCCAGCCCTTCGGCTGCAGAAGCTGTTGACGCTGGAATTCCCTGCCTTACAGCCACGACCTGGAGTGTGCGGGTGGTCGGCTAGCGTGGTCTTTGGTTCAGGGCAGCTCTTGAAACGGAGCCAGTTATTCATGTTTCCAAATAGAAATCACTAGCCAGGTGCCAGGTATGATGGCCACATTCAGTAGGAATGAATTTCACTTGAACCACTAATTCAAAACGAAACCCTGACATCGGAAATGTCAGGGGATGAACACGAGGTTATGCTGATACATAAACCTCAAAACATTAGAAACGGAAGGAACGCCACCAGCGTTGCTTCCCAGACAGCAGTGGCCCCACAGCTTTTCATCAGATGTTTATTTGTGGTGCTGAAAGGTGGCGAGGGAGCTGTTCTGGGAAGGGGTGCTTCTCACACTCGCTCCGCTCCAGTGCCCCCTGGTGGAAACGGGTTCCCAGACAGAGCCCTGGTGTAGCCACCCACTCGTCTGTAGGGGAAAGGAATGCAAATAGGACCTGCTCCGATGAAAGAAGGGGGGCAAGCCTTCCTGGAAAAGAACACAAGCACCTAATCAAATGAGAGGCTCCCCTGCCTAACCCAGGAGAGATGAGCCGGTTCCAAAAGGTCACAGAGACTCCACTGGACGCGATGCCCTTTTCCTGACTTGCTGGTACATGATACAGAATTAAAGATATTTGCTGGGGAATAAGAAGCAGATGAAAAGAACAGCGCAGATTGTCAGCCTGGGAGAGGAAGCCCTGGTCCTTTCCTGCGGTAATCCTCCAGGCTGAATATATCCTTCCAGTGTGCAAATAGTCATGGCCCACCTCCGGTGCATTTTAGTCTCCCGGGCAAAAGCCCTGGCTATGCACGCGTTTCTGCCTAAACTGGGCCTTTTCAAAAGGCACAGAAGTGCTTTCTGTCTGCAGGTATTCAGCAAAACAATTCAAGGAATAGTTTCTGTAATCACAGTATGCACGTGGAAGTGGCTCTCCATTTATTTCTTCGCCTGGAAAACCCTGTGATGCTGTAAACTGAACATGATTCTAATAATCATAGTTATCGGCTTGGGAACGAGTCAGTCCTTCAATCTGTAAAGATGCCTAGTGTCTTGGAAAGTCCTGCCAAACAAGGGAGAGCCGGGGAGCTGTTCGGCTGTCACTGTTTGCTTTTTTTCCGTAATCAGCAATTATTTATTGGGCAGCAACTGTGTGCTGGGCAGAAGGGAGGGAACCATCAACAAGGCAGAAGCGGGCCTTCCTGCTCACAGCTGCTGTTGATCTTCAGGGGAGAGAGAACAAATACTTTCTCATAATTAGAGCAGTGGCAGTGTAGGGTGGTACCTCTATTGGAGGGCAATTGTCTTTGCTATTGAATCAGGGAACATAAGTATTTGAAAATTCTAGGACCCAGAAAGCAAAGGTAACTCAGGGAATGTCATTGGGTTCTATAATCACCCCTCCTGCTGTGTAGTCATGTGTGGTGAGTTCAGTGTACAGCAGAAGGCTTTTTTCCTAGTTTCAGATAGCAATTCTGCCTGCTGACTGATACCAGCAGTTTTGCTTAGAAAGTTGTCTGTATTTCATTTTAAGGTATTAGGGTGGTTAACTCGATGGTTCAACTTGGCTGGGCCATGATGCCCAGATATTTGGTCAAACATTATTCTGGATGTTTCTGTGAAGGTGTTTTGGGGATGAGAGTAACATTTACATAGGTGGATTTGAGTAAAACATAACGTGGGTGGGCCTCATCCAATCAGTTGAAGGCCTTAGTGCAGTGGTCGGCAAACTGTGGCTCGGGAGCCACATGCGGCTCTTTGGCCCCTTGAGTGTGGCTCTTCCACAAAATACCAAGTGTGGGCACGCACGTACAGTGTGATTGAAACTTCGTGGCCCATGCGCAGAAGTCGGTTTTCGGCTCTCAAAATAAATTTCAATCGTTGTACTGTTGATATTTGGCTCTGTTGACTAATGAGTTTGCCAACCACTGACTTAGAACAAATTCTTCTCCTGAGCAAGTAGGAATTCTGCTAGCAGACTGCCCTAAGACCTGAACCGAAGCTCTTCTCCGAGTTTTCAGTCTACCAGCCCATCCCACTAAATTTTAAACAGACCAGCCTTCACAATCCTGTGAGCCAATTCCTTGAAATAAATCTCTCTTTCTGTTCACTCTAATACGGGTGTCATCTATAGATATAAAAGCCTAAGCGACTCTCACAACCGAAACAACCAAACAGATGCCTGAACAGGCTGCATGGGGTGACCAGGCCGGCAGAGGGGTTAGTGAGGGACGACCAAATGACTGAGCAGCAGGCTGCGTGGGGCGAACAGGCCAGCGGGGGTGGGGAGAGGCAGTTGGGGGCAACCAGGCCGGCAGGGGAGGCAGTTGGGAGTGACCAGGCCATCAGGGGGGGAAGTTAGGGGTGATCAGGCAGGCAGGCAGGTGAACAGTTAGGAGCCAGTGGTCCCAGATTGTGAGAGGGATGTCCGACTGCCGGTTTAGGCCCATAGGGATTGGGCCTAAACCGGCAGTCGGACATCCCCCGAGGGGTCCCAGATTGGAGAGGGTGCATGCTGGGCTGAGGGGACCCCTCCCCGCCCCCATGCACGATTTTGTGCACCAGGCCTCTAGTGTTTAGATAAAAATGCCCTTAAAAGAAACTACAGTACAACATGTTTACTATTATATCATTTATACCTTATCAATAATAAGTTTTGGAGTCTCTCTGAAGAGCTGTTTTAATAGTGGGAGAGGAAGCCCATTAGAGTCCTGAATGGAAGGGACAATTGCCTCTGAGTCAGGGGTAGCGTATGGGCTCAGAGCAGAGAAGCTGGGGGCTGAGGATCAGCTTTGGCTTATTTGGCCTTGTTCCTGTTTCATCTCAGAGGGAGAACCACATCAGTTTCTCTCTATTTACTTTAAATAAATCCTGTGAATACCCCGAAAGTTATAAGGAACTGGGTAAGGAAAAAGGGCTGAAAATTAAATGATCAACTGCTATGCTCTAGGCCAGTGGTCGGCAAACCACGGCTCGTGAGCCACATGCGGCTCTTTGGCCCCTTGAGTGTGGCTCTCCCACAAAATACCATGGCCTGGGCGAGTCTATTTTGAAGAAGTGGTGTTAGAAGAAGTTTAAGTTTAAAAAATTTGGCTCTCAAAAGAAATTTCAATCGTTGTACTGTTGATATTTGGCTCTGTTGACTAATGAGTTTGCCGACCACTATTCTAGGCACTTTGCCTCAGCTATCTTTTTTTTTTCCTATCCTCTACACATCTCCTACAATATATAGTGATTCTTTTTAAATTTTTTTTTCAGTATAAAGTGATTTTTTATCAGTATACAGTGATTCTTTTTAAAAATTTTTAAATGATAGTTGACATACAATACTATGTTAGTTTCAGGTGTACAATCCAGTGATTAGACATTTATTTACCTTTCAAAGTGATCACCCTGATAAATCTAGTACCCATCTGACAACAGATAGAGTTATTACAATATAATTGACTGTATTCCCTTTGCTGTACTTAACATCCCCATGACTATGCTATAACTATGTGTATTTCTAAATCTCTTCACCCTTTTCAACCATCTCTAACCCCCCTCCCATCTGGCATCCATCAAAATATTCTTGTATCTATGAGTCTGTTTCTGAATAGCTTGTTTGTTTATTTTGTTTTTTAGATTCTACATGTAAATGAAATCATCTGGCATTTGTCTTTCTCTGACTTGTTTCAGTTAGCATAATACCCTCTGTGTCCATCCATGTTGTTGCGGATGGCAAAATTTCATTTTTAAAAATGGCTGAATCATATTCAACTGTATATGTGCACCACTTCTTCTTTACCCATTCATATATTGATGGACATTTAAGTTGCTTCCATATCTTAGCAATTGTAAATAATGCTGCAATGGTCCTGGCTGGGTGGCTCAGCTGGTTGGAGCGTTGTCCCATGTACCAAAAGGTTGTGGGTTTGATTCCCAATCAGGGCACATACCTAGGTTGAAGGTTCAATCCTTGGTCAGGGCACACATAGGAGGGAACCGATGGATGTTTCTCTCTCACAACGATGTTTCTCTCTCTCTAACAATCAATAAAAACATGCCCTCAGTGAGGATTTAAAAAAATCTTTAAAAAAATAATGGTGCTGTGAACATATAGATATATTTGTCTTTCTGATTTAGTGTTTCAGGTTTCTTCAGATAAACACCCAGAAGCGGAGCTGTTGGGTCCTTCTTTGTCCCTTGTAATAGCCTTTGTTTTCAAGTCTGTTCTGTCTGGTATAGGTATTACTACCCCAGCCTTTTCTTTCTTTTTTTTTTTTTTAATATATATATATTTTATTGATATTTTACAGAGAGGAAGGGAGAGGGATAGAGAGTTAGAAACATCAATGAGAGAGAAACATCGATCAGCTGCCTCCTGCACACCTCCCACTGGGGATGTGCCCGCAACCAAGGCATGTGCCCCTGACCGGAATCGAACCCGGGACCCTTCAGTCCGCAGGCTGACGCTCTATCCACTGAGCCAAACCGGTTTCGGCTACCCTAGCCTTTTCTTTTCTTTTCCACTTTCATGAATTATCTTTTTACATCCTGTTACTTTCAGTCTGTGTGTGTCTTTTGATCTGAAGTGGGTCTCTTGTAGACAACATACGTAAGGGTCTTGTTTTTCTATCCGTTCAGTTACTATATACATATATACATATATTTTTCATATATCTTTTGATTGGAGCAATTAGTCTATTTGCTTTTAAAGTAACTTAAAAATACGTTTTTATTAAATTTTTCTTTTTTTTTTTAGAGAGGGAGAGACAAGTAGAAACATCAATTGGCTGCCTCCTGCATACCCACTACTGGGGATCGAGCCCACAAACCAGGCATGTGCCCTGACTGGGAATCGGACTGGCAACCTCTATGTGCATGGGACAATACTCAACCTTGTTGCTAGATATGTATTTGTTACCATTTTATTATTCATATGTTGACCTTTTTTGTTGTTGTTGCTTCTTCTTAAAGAAGACCCTATAACATTTCTTGTAATACTGGTTTTGATGAACTCTAGATTTTCTTGTCTGTGAAGCTCTTTAACTGCCCTTTGATTCTAAATGATAGCTTTGCTGGTAGAGTAGTCTTGGCTAGGTCATTGCTTTTCATGAATATTTCACGCCAATATCTTATGGCCTGCAAAGTTTCTGTAGAAAAACCACCCTGGACTTGTATGTCTATTTCATTCATCAGGATAGGGACAGTTTCTGTCATTATTTTTTCAAATAGGTTTTCAACTTTTTGCTCTCTCTCTCCTTCCACACACCATGATGCAAAGGTTGGTATCCCAGAGTCTCCTTACACTATCCTCATGTTTTTGGATTCTTCTTTCTTCTTGCTGTTCTGACTGTTTTCTGTTTCCTTATTGTCAGAGATAGCAGGATTGCTGCTCAGCACTGCTGCGCTGAGCTGTTCTGAGTCCATGTATTCTTCTAAATTCTTCCCGACTACTCCAGGGCTGGTTCTTCCTCGAACCCTGCCCACTGAACTAACTGTTGGGAACTCAGTCCAAGTTCCTCCTTTATCTTCTGCTCACAGAGACACAGGCCAATCCTCGGTGGCGGGAAGATAGAGAAGCCATGAGAAGTGTTGGGTGTATAAGAATGAGTCTTTATTGCAGAACCAGTGGCCACATAGCCATCAGATAAGACAGTTTCTTACAGTAAAATCCATACAGGCCAGGCAGCCGGACACTGACTGGTGAATACGTGTCTTTCTCACAAAAGCAGCATTAATCTCTGTCCCCACTGTTAGTATCTGAGCAGCCTCATGCTGCCCCAGACTCACTGCCTTACATTATAGCAGCACCTGAGCCCTCCCTTAGAGCTACAGCCTCAGTAGCTCCCCTGGCTCAGCAGCTTCTCCTGTCTCCCCTGCCCAGCACACTGGCTGGTTAACATGGTAGCTATATCTGAGCTCTATGAGCTCTTAGCCTTACATCATAGCAGGATCAGCTCTCAGCTCTATCTGAGCTCTCTAGCCTCTCCTGCACACATAGGAGCTGCATTCTCTGTGTCTACTGTCTCTGCTTCTCTGAGCTCTCTCTGCCCAGCTGCTCTCCCTCTAGCAGACTTCTTCACACACTCTTGGTCAGTAAACTGTACATTACTCCAGAGGCAAAGAGTGGGCACCAACAGTGACATCAGTCATTTGGGTTACAGAAGGGCACAGTGTACCATGTGTCCTTGCACCCACTTGGTATCTTAGCCTGATTAGGATTTCCAGGCTCAGAGTCCTTGGACATCCATCCCAGAAAGGCCTTGAACATCCCGGTGTGTGAATAACAAGGCCTCTGTGCTCTCACTGGCGAGGTTCCCACACTTATATTCCAAATAGCTGATTTGATCCTCTGCTTCATCTACTCTACTGTAAATTATTCTTCCTTTCAGTTAGTGTATTCTTCATTTCGGACTGGTTCTTTTTTTATGATTTCCATGTCCTTTTTTTATGCTGTTGAAATTCTCATTAAGTTTCTTGAGTATCTTTAGAACCATTGCTTTGGAACTCTGTATCTGATAGTTTGCTTGCCTCCATTTCATTGAGTTCTTTTTCTGGAGATTTCTCCTGTTCTTTAATTTGGGACCTGTTTCATTTCTCTCCTCATTTTGGTGCTTCCCTGTGTTTGTTTCTATGTATTTGGTAGAGCTGCTACATCTCCTGGTCTTGGTAGGGTGGCCTAATGTAGCAGGTGTCTTGTAGGGACCAGTGGCACAGCCTCCCCCATTACTTGAGCTGGGCACACCAGGTGTGCCTCCCATGTGGGCTATGTGCACCTCCTGTTGTAGTTGAGCCTTGATTGAGCCTATTGGCACATCACTGGGAGGGACTGACCTCCAGGCTGATTGCCTTCGAGGCCTGGCTGCAACTACTGTGGACAAGCTGTTGTGCATGGGCCGACCCCACACTAGCAGGACTTGCTTCAGTGGGGCTTTGGCGCCCACTGTATTCGCCCTTTGAGAATGTCACTCGTGGGGGTGGTTGGATTGTAATCTGGCATGGTTTGAAGCTGTCCATTAGGTGCACAGCTCTGGGGCCTTCCAGGAGATGCAGGCCAAGGTCCTCCACTGCCTGTGCCCCCTACCCATAGCCACCTGGCATGAGCTACAGTGATCTGCGGATGGCGCTACTTATGCCAGGCTGGGAAGTGCCCAGGAGAGGCCAAGCTGCAAACGGAGGCTGGCTGCTACTGGTGCCAGCCCTTCAGTCACTTAGCGAGAGGTACAGGTACACAGAGACCAGGGGCCACTTGTCTGAAAGGCTTTAGTGAAGTCTGAAGCATGAGCTGAGAGGCTGTTTGTATGGAAAGGCCACTGGAAAACGCTTGGGTGGGCCCACGAGTTGAGTAGGGTGGGGTCTCAGGGAATCACCAGGTTGGGGTAAACAGTCTTAGGGAAAAGAGATCAGTGCCCTGACTAAATAGTCAGGTACTGCATGTTTTAAAAATTCTTACAGTACACTGGTTGAAAATCGCTGCCTTAGATAAAAAAAAAAAAAAATGACAACAGCCAACACAACAATAGTTATAGGTATTCATGCCCTGTCTTGAACCATAAATATATAGGTCATATAATAGAGTTATACAGTATCTTATTGGTCATATCACATAAGAAGGTTGCATCTGATTGGTTAATTCTTGGTACCAGAAATCCTATATGCAAGTATAGGTACCTGATTTTATTTTATTTTATTATTATTTTTTTAAATATATTTTATTGATTTTTTACAGAGAGGAAGGGAGAGGGATAGAGAGTTAGAAACATCGATGAGAGAGAGACATCGATCAGCTGCCTCCTGCACAGCCCCTACTGGGGATGTGCCCGCAACCAAGGTACATGCCCTTGACCGGAATCGAACCCGGGACCCTTGAGTCCGCAGGCCGACGCTCTATCCACTGAGCCAAACCGGTCAGGGCTATAGGTACCTGATTTAAAAAAAAAAATTCACTTTGGAACAAAAAGGGTAGGTAATTATTATTATTATTATTATTATTATTATTATTATTATTATTATTTTGTACATCAGCCAAAGTTATACCTTTTTTTTTTGTCAGATCGGCAAAGTATATATTTTTTGGCATGCCACAGAATTTTAGTAATTAGATTATGTGTGTTGTGAAGTGAAAAAGGTTGAAAATCACTGCCATATGTGTCCTAATATAGAAAAAAATTGAACACCGGAGAGGTTTTAGCCATTTTATTTAGCATCTCATAGTTTAATGCTTGGTTTTGAATAAGCCTTTTTCTTTCTTTTTAATATATCTGGAACAAAAGATTAGACTATGGCCTACTACAAGTGCTAGCTAAAGCTCCGGAAGCTCAGTTTTCTTCCATTTTGCTGTTCCACATAGTAGAACAGTTGACCACAAAAGATTGTGGTAAGCCTAGCTTTCTCTGCAGCCAGCATCGAGCTGTGAGATATCATGTGGTGAATGAGGTACTGAGAAGTGGAGCCCAGATCTGACATGATGGTGTAGCTATTGGGGAAGCCTTACTTAATAGTCATTTATTGTGTTTTGCTATGTATGAGGCACCGATGTTGGATGCTGTAAAGAACACAAAAATGTATAAGATGCAGTCCCTGAAATTGGAGAGCTTACAGTCTAGATCAGTGGTTCTCAATTAGGGGACATTTGACAATTCCTAGAAACATTTTGGTGGTCACAGCTAGGAGGGGGGCAGGTGCTAGTGGGGTGTGGAGGTGTTGGTGCTGGCATGTAGTACATAGTGGTCAGTGATGCTGCTAAACAACCTACAATACACAGAACAGCCCCCACAACAAAGAATAATTCAATTTAAAATGTCAATAGTGGTTTGAGAAACCCTGTGAGAAACTGAAACCCACACAAAGAAATTTTAATGACTATCTAATTAAGGGCCACAGGGTAGAGTAGAACACATGTTCTTTGGGAGCCAAAGGAAGGTAAGTTGGGAGTGGATTGCAATGGCTTTTTTTCCTTTTTTTCAGGCCAGAGGCAGGCAAGGTGTCTGTGAGAATAGAGCAAGTGGGAGAAGCTGGTGCAGCAGGAACTGGGGAACACTAAGAGTCCAAGTGGGACTGGCCATATGATGGAAGGCCTTTAGCACAGGGGAGGTAAAGTCTTGATGCCATGTGTGATTAAGAGCCTTTTTTGATGCTGAAGATATAGAGCAGTTGGCTGAGACAGATTCTTAGGGAAACGAGTATATAGAATGGATCGGAGGAGAGAGGGCTCAGAGGCAGGGTATTTGGCCAGTTCATTCAGGCACTGAGCAAACACTAGTTGCACAGAGGTTAAGAGAAGAGACTGGGATCAGGCTGCCTGGGATCCAGTCCTGCTCTCCACTTACAAGCCCTTGACTCTCAGCAAGGAAGATTCTCTTTGTTGTTCACATTCAGCATTGTGAAGTGCCATCTACTTCACACTGTGAGGATTAAATGAATTAATGCAGAAATACAGGTGTGAGCTGAATAGGGCTTGGGCTGGGTCCGTAGCAGGAGAGATAAGTAAAATGCCAATCTGAACAGAATAATGGCAGATTGAATGTTAAGGATGGGAATCAGAAAGAATTCAAGATTTCTATGATAGACTCATACATACACAGACATGGCAAATTGGGAAGGGAAACTGACAGAATAGTTTTCTTATTGGGACTAGCGAGGAAGATGATAATTTTGGTTGGGCAAAAGGTAAGACAGTGGTTGAAATGAAGAAATAAGCCTTTTGCACCTATCACTAAAAAATCATGTATATGTAAAAACTTACTAATGCTAAAATAGGCACCTATCTAGCCCACAATCTTACCTGATTTTCTGGAGTTTTTCCTTTTTTGCAATCTACAAATTTTAGTTTTTGAAATATTTCAAGCATATGGAAAAATAAAGAGAGTACTGTAACATGCCAGTGATTATCCAAGGCAGGGGTCCTCAAACTTTTTAAACAGGGGGCCAGTTCACTGTCCCTCAGACCATTGGAGGGCTGGACTATAGTTTAAAAAAAAAACTATGAACAAATTCCTATGCGCACTGCAGGCCCGGGACAAGTTGGCTGCTAAGCAGGACAGGCAGCGGCACCCAGCGGGCTGGATAAATGTCCTCGGTGGGCCGCATGTGGCCCGCGGGCCATAGTTTGAGGACCCCTGATCCAAGGAGTAAAGTGACCATTATCAATGCTCTTTGGCTTAGATAACATTACAGATCCTCCTCAACTCATGATGGTTTTATATCCTGATACTGAAAGTGGAAAATGTCATAAGTTGAAAATGCATTAAAACACCTGACCTACCGAGCATCATAGCTTAGACCAGCCTACCTTATACGTGCTCAGAACACAAGATTCAGAAAACGCTGGCAATATTGGTTGTGTGATCATGTGGCTGACTGGGGGCTGTGGCTTGCTTCAGCTGCCCAACATCACGAAAGAGTCTTGCACCACATATTACTAGCCTGGGAAAAGATCAAAATTCAAAGCATGGTTTCTACTGAATGCATATCGCTTTTGCACCATTATCATCCATCTTGAAAAATTTATTAAAGTTGAACCATTGTAAGTTGGACTCATCTATAAATGGTTTTAGTTTATCTTAAAACATGAGACCATAGGTAATTGTTGCTCACCTTGCTGGGCCATCTTATAAAGGTTTCTAGGCTGAATACAGATTTTACTCTGCATTGGCCTATGGCCACATTATTCTCCATCTTCAGTGTCTAATGAGACTCCCTACCACATAGACAGTTGGGGTCCTATCTTCCTTTACTTGAAGGACTTTCATAATCTCATTCTACCACCTCTCTTACTGTTCCCTGTGTCCTATTGTCCCTGTTTAGTCTGTCCCCAAATACAGTTTCCATTTTCTCATTAGGACTAAATCAAGACAGGTGGGCACTCTGAAAAGGTTATAATTTGATGCTCCTTCAAACCAATTCATTTACATATTCATTCACTCAATAAATATTTGTTGAGTATGTATTTTATGTGTCAAACACTGTTCTAGCCTCTTGGGATATAACTGTGAAGAAAATAGACAAAGATCACTGTTTATCTTCTAATAGGGGAGATAGACAGTAAAAAATAATAAACAAATGAATTGCATAATACATTGGAAAATGAGAAATGCTGTTAAAAAAAAGAAAAAATAGTAGAGGAAAGTAAGTAATCTCAAAGTTAGGGAGTGCAAGTGATAATAATAATCGTCCAGAGTACTTAGGAAGGTGAGGTTTGAGCCGACTTGAAGGAACGGAATGAAAAAGGTTAATACTTGGGTGAACAGTGGTTGAAGCAAAACAAAAGCTAAGAAGCCATGGTGCGAACAGGCCTGGGGTGCTCCAGAAGCAGCAGTGAGGGTAGTGTGGCTGGAGGAAGAGAGCAGAAGTGTACTGGCGAGAAGGTGAGAGACCACAGGAGGCGAGGACATGAAGAGTGTTATAGGCTATCGTGAGAAATTTGGCTATATCTCCAGTGAAATGGGGACCCATTCTGAGGTTTGGAGATAAGGAGTAACCTGATCCTATCTAGGTTTTAAATGAATCACTCTGGCCATGGTGTTGAGAGTAAACCGTAGGAGGTTCTGGATAGAAGCAGGAAGAAGTTAGGAGCTGTTGGTATAATCCAGACAAGATGATGGTGGCTTAGACCAGGGTAATAACAGATGGTGGGAAAAAGCAGTAAGATTCTGTGTGTGTATGTGTTAAATAGAGGTGAAATAAAACATGAAGCAAAATGAATCCTATATAATAAAAGGGTAATATGCAAATTGACCCTAACGATGGAACAACTGGGACCAACTGGTTGCTATGATGCACACTGACCACCAGGAGGCAGATGCTCAATGCAGGAGCTGCCCCCTGGTGGTCAGTGTGCTCCCACAGGGGGAGCTCCGCTCAGTAACAAGCTGGACTGACGGCTGCGAGTGGAGCGGCGGTGGTGGGAGCCTCTCCTGCCTCCTTGGCAGTGCTAAGGATGTCCAACTGTGCTTAGGCCCACTACCTGGGGGGTATCAGGCCTAAGCCATCAGTCAGACACCCCCTGAGGGCTCCCGAGCTGCCAGAGGGATGTCTGACTGCCAACTTAGGCCCAATCCCCCAGCGAGTGGGCCTAAGCTGGCAGGTGGACATCCCCCGAGGGATCCCAGACTGTGAGAGGGTGCGGGCCAGGCTGAGGACACCCCCTCTAGTATATAAATAAAACAAAACAAAAATGACAGCATAAAATGTACCATTTTAACCATTTGTAAGTGTACAGTGGCATTAAGTACATTCGCCTGTGGTACAACCATAGTCACCATTCATCTCCAGAACTTTTTCATCATTACAAACTGAAACACTTGGATATATTTTTAAGGCAGAGTCAGCATACTTTTCTGATAGGTTGAACTGGGGTGTGAGAGAGAGGGGTAAAAGGTGACACCAAGATTGTCAGCCTGTACATCTGGAAACATGGTCTAGCTATTGACAAGATGGACAAGGATGGGCAGAGCACATTTAGAGAAGAAGTTCAGATCAGATTTCTTAGTTAATTTGAAGTGTCTACTAGATATCCCAGTGGAAAATTTGAGATGCATTTGGGTATATAAGTCTGGAGTTGATTATAACTGGGTTAGAGGTGTATATTTAGGTGTCCTCAACATATATTTATATTCCTATATAATAAAAGGCTAATATGCAAATTGACCAAACAGCAGAATGACCAGTCTCTATGATGCACACTGACCACCAGGGGACAGATGCTCAATGCAGGACCTGCCCTCTGGTGGTCAGTGTGTTCCCATGGGGGAGTATTGCTCAGCCAGAAGCCCTGAGCTGGGTTCATGGCTGGTGAGTGCAGTGGTGGTGGTGGGAGCGTTAAGGATGTCCGACTGCCGGCTTAGGCCCACTCCCCACGTCAGCCATCAGTTAGACATCGCCCAAGGGCTCCCGGACTGCTAGAGGGAGCAGGCTGGGCTGAGAGACCTCCTACCCCCGAATGCAAGAATTTCATGCACCAGGCCTCTAGTATATATATATTTAATTAAACATTTTTTTAGTTTAAATTATTGGGGTGACATTGGTTAATAAGATTATATAGGTTTTACTAGTAAGTGTACAATGGATATCTACCTGGTAGATGGTTTTTAAACCACCACTAGAAATGATACAATCAAGGGAGTAAATAGGACAGAGAAAAGAGAAGAGATCAAAAGCTTTGGGGCAGTTCAGCATTAGATGCAGTCTCAGAGGTTAGGAAGGACAAGAAGAAAGCAGCAAAGGAGACAGAAGGACAACCAAGAGGACGTGGTGTCAAGTGCTGTTGAGAGGTCAAATAAGTTTAGGACTTAGAACTGATAATTGGATATAGAAGTATGGCGGTCACTGGTGGCCCTAACAAAGCAGTTTGGAGGGAAGGGTAGGGACAAAAACTTGAATGGGTTAAGAGAAAATGGGAGGGGAAGAATTGGGGGCAGCAAGTAAAGACTACTCATTTCTAGATTTTACTATAAATGGGGAGCAAAGCTGAAGGAGGAAATAAGATCAAGAGTGGTTTGTTTTGTTTTGTTCTTAATGGGTGAAGTAATAGCATATTTATATGCTGATGGGAACGATCCAGTAGAAAAGGAAAAATAGTGACATGGGAGAGGAAGGGAATATTTAAAAATTTTTGAATTTGAAAACCTCCACATGTGGCTTTGTCACATTTTGTCACAATCTACACCATACTTTGACCTGCTTCACTCATTTGTGTAACCTACATTTTACTTTGCATCCCCTGGCCTGAATAGATACAGATCTCTATGAGGCTGTAAAACAACACTGAAATAAATTGGTGTGAATATAAATTAAAACCACTCCTGCCAGGGTAGACAGAGACCTCAAGTGCTAATTAGAAGTGTTTTTGGCAGGTTGCTCATGCAGACACTATCAGGTGAAAATTGACAGTCAGAAGCAATTGAAATCCAAACACCTGATAACAAATAATGTTGTGCAGATTTTTGGGACTTAGTAATTTATTTTATTTTAGCCTCCAGAAATAAACCTTGGGTAATGAGTGGTTTCTGGGTACAAGTAAAGGAAGAGAGAAAGCAATTAAATCAGGAATGAGTGGTGAAACAGCAGTGGGAACAAAGATGTCTTTGCCTAGGCTTGCACCAGGACTCTATTTTTTAGAAGTAAGACATTTACCACTGGACCACCAATGTATCCATAGCCCAAAGACTGCGTAACGGTTATATCCAGACCAGAGAAAGGCAAGTAACCAGTACATGAATCTAGGTTTAGAAGGTCAACTTCTGTGAAAGGAAAGGGAACTAATATATACTAACTACTTTGCTGAACAGCTTTATTCTTATCCCCGCTGTTTTACCCTGGGAAGATGAACTACAGGGATTAAATGTGGTAGCCAGTCTCCATGCTGGCTTAGTGACCCCAACCTGTTGGTAGTCATTCTTCTCCACCCTGCAGTCTATCCTGGAAAGTAATCTGTAGGGGTTGGTTCAACATGCTTCTAAGCCTCTGGCTTGTGGTTGGATTACACCCTGTGGGAGCCCTGGAAGGAAGGTGTGGTGAGGTTGCTCAAGTTAACTGTGTACCTCAACAGCAGATCATTCCTCCTATCAAGCTGGTGTCTGCTCCACTCAACATTCTCTCCCTGTTCTGCTGGACCCATGCTTCTGTGCATCTTTTGTGGTCTCCATACCCCCATCCACACTTTGGTAATCAGTCCCTTTGTAAATAAAACTTTAAACAAATTATTTTAAGCAAGTCGTGTTTCATATTGGAACTCTGACTGATAAAATTGGTATCAGAAGCGGCTCTAGGAAACAGAGTCACAACTGGACTTGGGATGTATTTGGTAATATATTTAAAGGTCCAGGAATAGCCTCATTGCAGGGACAAATAACCCAATTATAAATTACTTGAATTATCATTGGTAGTAGCCGGGAAAAAGGGAAAAATGTTGGCTGTAAAGAGCTTCTGAAAGTCCCATGCATGAGAATCACAGCACAAACCCCTGGAGTAAAGGCTTGACCCTGTGCCAATAACTATTTTCAATTTGAAAAGTAGCTCCTGGCTTGTTACTGGTGAATACTGAATGCCTGACCATGGATCATGAAATATTTATGTGATGCAAACTACCTAGCATGAGCTGAGTTATGAAATTCACTGAACCACAAATTTGGGCATGCACTGCAGTAATCCATCAGAATATGGAAGTGGTATATATGAAAGTGGGCCCTAGTTGATCCAAGAAAGCTTCATGAACAGGTGACTTATATTCACATGGTACCTGTTTTTTCTACTTCTCATTTAAATCACACTAGAGGCCTCCAGGAAATTCCCTATCAGACCTGATTTATAAACAGATCTGCATCCTGAGCCCACAGGAATGGAAAGTCAACAGCCATTGTGCTACAGCCCGGTGCAGGGGTGCCCTAAGATAGTGCTGAAATAAAGTCCTCCCAGAACTTTAAATACATCAGTTTGTTCACTTCATTAGGGCAAGATAGTGTCAGGCATTGCTCTACGTTTTCTCATGGGCAATGGCAAGAAGTTGGCCTGCTGGTTGGGAGCATTGAACGAACAAGATCAGGAGATTGGTGCCAAGGAGATCTGGGGGAGAGAAATACATTTGAAACTCTTGCAATGGGGACAGTATGCAAAGATATCTACAAGATTATCTACTCTGTTGTGTTAGCCTTTTCTTAGTTTCATTGGTGCTTGCTCAATGGTTCTCTGAATACTCTAACAGTGTGTCCCATAATTCAGAAGGAGCTGGCTTGACAGGACAGAGGAAGGGTTGGGTGAAAGCTCAATTACTATAACATCTAGGAGACAACATGTTGCACAGTTGGAGTGGTGTCCTATAAGATGCAATAAATGTTTTAAAACCAGCAGCAAATATGTAGCCAGGATACGTGAGTCAAGATTGGAGTGGTCCCTCTCACCATTCAACCTAATAACTCATTGGCATATTTTTGTTCTCTTTCCCTCTGACCTTGGGTTTAGTGGATTTGGAGATTTCATTGCTTGAGAAAAGAATTCTTTTCTTGGGGAATATTGGAGGTTGAGACTGCCCTCTGAACATTTTGGATTCCTTGTATTTCTGAATTGGAGTCAGTGTAGCTGGAATGAACGTCCTGCTTGCCAGGAAGAAGTTGGGTTGGTCCATCACAATGAGGACAAGGAGGACTCTGATGCTGAGAGGTGGACTGCACTGGGTGTGTTCTGTTTGTGCCCCTCTCCCATGTTCCAGGACGTTAGAGATAATATCTCAACAACCCTATAATAATCACAGGTCTTCCTGATTACTCTCTTGCTGTAGACCTGACATTGTTCTAGGTACTTTACATGAATTGATTCACTTCATCCTCACAGTAGTCTTACATGCTAAATATCCCATTATTCTCATTTTACAGATAAGGAAACTGCTTAAGTAACTTGTCCAAACCCACAAAGTTAGATGTTAACCTCTGCCCTATCAGGCTTCTCAAGGGGGGTAGGTATGATTATTTTGTTTTTACACGCAAAAAGCGAAGAATTAAAGAAGTAAAGGGATTCATCTCAGGTATAGTCAGCCACACAGCTAGGATTCAAATCCAGATCTGTCTACCCTCAAAGCTAATGCTACTGTCTAATGCACTCTGCTTCCTTCACAGTACTTCATTTTCAGGTGTGAATAGAAGAAAGAGCTGACTGTGAAATGCAAATTCAATGAACACAAAACATCCTTTTGATAAATTCAAAATTTATTTATTTATTTTTTAAAAGGCAAATGGTCTAACTCAGTAATTTTCAACCTTTTTCATCTCACGGCACACATAAACAAATTGCTAAAATTCTGTGGCACACCAAAAATATATATTTTTTGCTAATTTGATAAAAAAAGATAAAATTTTGATTCGGTCACACTGGATGGATATTGTTGTATTAGCTGTTGTCATATTTTTATTTGACAACCTAAGGGAAAAGAGGTCAGTGCCCCTGACTAAATAGTCAGGTATTACATGCTTTAAAAATCCTTGCGGCACAGCTGCTGAAAATCGCTGACCTAACTTAAATAAAAAAGATTAAGCTTGACAATAAAAGTGTAAGCATATCCCAGATTTACCAAGCTAGCTACTTCTTTTTTGAAATATTTATATTTGGACTTAATCCATAGAAAATTTGAAAGCCAAATATATATATATATATACACATATATATATAATATAAAATAAAGTAAGCATATTAAAATATAATGTATTAAATATAAATATATTTATGTTTTATAAAAATATATAAAATATATATAATAAACATTTTTTAAGGACATGTGATGACCTAATTCAAAATCACTGCGAGCAGATTCTCCAGGAGAACGTGGTGGAAGTCCATTCTTTTGTGCATTTGCTAGCTGACATCAGCCCTGACCAAGGTGAGGTAGAGCGTAGTGGTCATCCTTCGCCGACTGAGGAAATTGCACAAACCAGACCTGGCGAGAAGAGCCTGAGAAGGGAAACCACATTGATCAGGGTGCCAGTAACTTGCTTTCTTGGCAGGTTTCTCCTTCCGCTCATGAAGGAGGGCATGGTCGAACTTTGCACACATTTTATAATCATTCCTATCACCACTGCAGTGATAGGGGATATCCTCCTTTGGAATAGCACCCCCAGACTCATCTAGCGGATATCATGGACCCATGGCTTTCTAACAGTTGAGAATGCTCTGCTTTTCAGATAATACCATCCAGTCGATTTTCTGTTGTTGCTGTTGCTGTTCTGTGCAGAAGCGGTAAGTCTTGTTTCTGAGGCCAACTATTTGGAAATGAATGTGTTCAGTTTCGAGTCTCCATGTCTCTTTGTATCTGCTGTTGCCTTTGCCTGGGAAACCCTTCTCCCGTTTTTCCCCCTGTTAAATGTCTAGTTATTTAAAGCCATATGTCAAATGTCGGGCCTTCTATGATCCTTTCTTAATCCTTTTGGATTTAATTGCTCCTTCAATTGTCTTTCCAAAGCATGCAGTTCAATTCTTTATTTAATACTAGAGGCCCGGTGCATGAAATCGGTGCATGGGGGTGGGGTGGGGGTGTCCCTCAGACCAGCCTGAACCCTCTCCAATCTGGGACCTCTCAAGGAATGTCATCCTAAACTGGCAGTTGGACATCCCTCTTGCAATCCGGGACTGCTGGCTCCTAACCGCTCGCCTGCCTGCTGGCCTGATCCCCCTAACTGCTCTCCCCTGCCAGCCTGATCCCCCTAACTGCTCTCCCCTGCCAGCCTGATTACCCCCTAACTGCCTCTGCCTTGGCCCCACCACCATGGCTTTGTCTGGAAGGACGTCTGGTCTAATTAGCATATTACCCTTTTATTAGTATAGATTTATTTCATGTATCCTATTTATATGCCTGTGTTCCACTCTATAATTTTATGGGCAAGAATTCTGTCTTATTCATTTGAATATCTCCTCAAAACTATCAGTGTCTTTATACTTTGGTGTCCAGCAAATGATTGTATAAGAATAAAATCCAAAGCACCATGAAGTTAGTCACAGCTAACATTTAATGGGAGTGTTCCATATGTCAGATTGTGCTAAGAGGTTTGCATTTATTAGCTCAAGTAACTCTCAAAGCCACCTACGGACTTTTACGATCCCCATTTCACAGATGAGGAAATTGAGGCTTAGAGAGGTTACATTGCTTACCCAAGGCCACACTATGAAATGGTAGAGCTGGGATTCCTGTTCTTAATTACTATATCATGTCTACTTATAACAATAGATGCTATCAAATGAGGTAATGCATGTAAAATGAGTAACACTGTGCCTAATACAGTGTTTCATTATCATGTTTATGATTTTATGTCCTTAACATGGACCAGACTCTGTATTGGGCATGTGACATGTTTCTTCAATTTTATTTCATAACAACTTTATGTGCTCTTAGCACCTCTAGTTTCCAGATAAGAAACATTAAATTCTGAGAGGTAGTAACTTTCCCAAGGAAATGGTTAGTCTTCATAATTAAAAAAGCCTCGGGAAAGAGACCTGGATTTTTGTACTAGTTTTGGGATGATCTAGTGGATTTACAGATAACTTGAATAAAAATAATCACTTGTAACATGATCATTATTTTTTTTTTTTTATGTCAGGCAAGTGAGAACACAAATAAGCCTGAGCAATGATGAAGAACTCTCAGAAAAATACATTCAGCCTCGCAGGCAGTGGTTCAGTGAATTGAGAAGTAAGAAGCAAGTGAGTATCATCTTGATGGGTGGTAAGGGTGGGGGTCGAGGAAGCTTAGGTTTTTAGGGTCTGCTCCAATAGGTACTGTTTGCTACCATGCCCAGACCTACTATCGTGCTTGGCACCTAATAAGGGCTCAATAAACATTTAGCGAATGAGTTTTCTAGAAGAAAGTGAAAGAAAAAAAAAAAAGACCAGTTAACATAGCCTGCTCCGCTGTATTTTGGAAGAACTTGAAACTGGACAGTGAATAGGGAAAAAATGTATTCTGGCTACTGCCATTTTGAGGCCTGGATTTTTTTCAGTCCAGTGTTGGGAGAAACAGTGTTCTTAGGAAGCATGGTAAAGCCAAACACAAGCTTACAGCATCTGAAAGAAAAGGGCTGCTGTTCTTTTTCCGAGGGAGAAAAATCCGTAAGACAAAGTGAAACTATTGGGGAAGAAATCAAGGGAAAAAATATCCAATGTAAAAAAAAAAAAAAAAAAAAAAAAATCCAATGCAATGCTGGCCAGAGAATTGTGTGATCTTGAAAATTTACAAGACAATGAGTGTGTTGCTGGATCCAAAAGTTGTTTTATAGTTGGTCATTTCCTATGTTTATCCCACCCTGACTTCCGCTCTGGCACAGCTGGATGGGAGAAGGGGGCAGCAGGCAAAGATCCCCATTTCACAGATGAGGAAATTGAGGCTCTATGCCTCTTCTTGATGAGTACGGATTATGATTAGTATAGATTGTTGAAACAGTGGCACAGCTACTCACTGCTTGGTTTTCACAGTCCAGCAGGGGCCGTGTGCAACCATCAAAACGCAAGCCGCTGCCTCCCCTCCCGCCCACTGAGGTTGCTGAAGAGAATATCCGAGTCATGGCACTCTATGATTTTATGCCCAGAGAGCCCTGTGATTTAGCATTAAGGAGAGCAGAGGAATACCTGATCCTGGAGAAGTATGATACTCACTGGTGGAAGGCAAGAGACCGTTGGGGGTAAGATTGGTGGCTCGATCCTTATCAAATACCTCCTCTTTTATCCCCTACAGACTTCTGAAGCATAAAGAAGGCTGTTTACTGGCTCAGTTTCTCCGGGTTTATAACTTCCTTCTGTGTGAAATTAAACCTGTCCCTACAGCTCCCCATGCATATGAGAGCATTCTAGCAGCATGATTTCAGCAGCCTCTCAGAAGGAGATACACCTGGCTTCCGATTCCAATGCTGCCACCTACTATCGTGTCCTTCGAGCAAGTCATTTACCCTCTCTGAGTTTCCATTTCTTTTTTTTAAATATGTTTTTAAAAATTGATTTTAGAGAGAGAGGAAGGGAGAGAGAGATAGGAACAAGGATCGTTTCTGCATGCCCCCCACTGGAGATCGAGCCCTCAACCTAGGCATGTGCCCTGACTGGGAATCGAACCAGAGACCTCTTGGTGTGTGGGTCAGTGCTCAACCACTGAACCACACCGGCCGGGCTTCATTTCTTTTTTGTTTTGTTTTTGAAATTGAGCTGTAATTGGCATATAACATTCTATTAGTTCCAGGTGTACAACATAATCTATAATAATAAAAGTGTAATATGTAAATCGACCGAACGGCCGAACAGCGGAACGACCATACGGATGACCTTCCGGATGACCTTCTGGACGAAGCTAGGGCTGTGAGGGCCTCCAGTGATTGAATATTTGTATATATTTTAAAACGATCACCAGAAGAAGTTTAGGTAACATCTGTCACCATATATAGTTACAGAATATTTTTTCTTGTGATGAGAACTTTTAATGTTTAGTCTCTTAGCAACTTTCAAATATGCAATACAGTATTATTAACTATAGTCACTATGCTATCCATTACATCCCTAGAACATTTATTTTATCACTGGAAATTTATATCTTTTGATCTTCTTCACCAATTGTTTCGAACCCCACGGCACTCCCTCATCTCTGGCAACCACCAAGCTGTTCTCTTTATCTATGAGCTTTCAATTTTTAATGTAAAAAATCTTTTATATTCCACCTATAAGTGAGATCATACAGTATTTATCTTTTTCTCTGACTTATTTCACTTAGCATAATGCCCTAAAGTTCCATCTACATTGTTGCAAATCGCAAGATTTAATTATTTATTATGGCCAAATAATATTCCTTCCTATCTATCTATCTATCTATCTATCTATCTATCATCTCACATTTTCTTTATCCATTCTTGCATTGATGGATACTTAGGTTGGTTCCATGTCCTGGCTATTGAAAAAAATGCTGCAATGAAAATTGGGGTCCACATTAGCGTTTTTGTTTGTTTGTTTGTTTGTTTTTTTTCAGATAAATGCCCAGAAATAGAATTGCTGGATCACAAGCTAGTTCTATTTTTAATGAGTTTTTATGTCTTTATTTATAAAATGGGAATATTAATTCCAATAGGTTCCTATTCCGATTTATACTTTCTCTGGGAATTTGATGTGTTTTTTTGTTTTGATTTTTCCCGTTAAGCTTTAAGGTAGGAACAGAAACAGGCTCTTCCTTATAGAAATTTCTACAATGACTAGCTTTGGAAGTAGGTGCTGAATTAAGCAGCAAGGGGAAAAAGACCCGGGATGCAAACAGACTTCACTGTGTCAGTTGCAATAGATGGCTAATGCCTGACTGAAGTCCTGGCTAGAGAAGGATTCTGAGGAGTGTCTGGGCTCTCTGGGAGAGGATGCCGGTATTGATTTCTGATCTTTGTCAAGATTTGAAGATTATAAGTATATAAATATCAGAAGTATTTATATCACATGCCCTCTTCCTTTATACTTTCCTGATTATTTGACTGTCTTTCCAAATCTTAGTTTAGACTCAACACGTGATAGAGATGTTTCAGTGGGAAGAGAGTTATCAGTAGGTATAGGACTGTGGAAATAGCGACTGCAGGTGGCCTGTTGGCATGATTCAGACGAAAACAACCAACCAAACAATTAATATTTAACTTTGAAGTTAATAAGTGCATATAGTTCTTTATAATATGAAACATGAAAAACAATGCCAAAATTCTGCTTTGCCACACCTCCAAACCCAGTCTCTTTCTCAAAAATAAGCACCGTTATTCATTTAGTAAATCATTTTCCATGCACTATCATGCACATATTGAAATATATGGTATTGTTTGCAGATTTAATTTATCTAAACCTTACCACACTTGTCCTACAAGTTGCTTTTATTTCCAATAATATGTCTTGGGGATCTTTTTGTAATTTCAAATGTAATTTGAAGGTGTAGGTGTAGGAAAAGGGAATTCCTCACCCTGCTGAAGAGTGGGTAAATGGGTGTATGTCCCTTCTAGACAATTTGCTGTATCTACTGAAAGACGCACATGCGTAGTGTCCCAGCAATTTCTCTGCTTAGTGTCTGTCTTAGAGAAATGCCCCTCCTTGTGCAAAAACGGCACATTCAAGTGTTTCTTCATCACGTTGCTGAATAGGGACGTGGCTAAACTAGAATATCTACTCTATCGAATGCTCTGCAGCAAACAGTGTCTTTGTAATTGCGCCGTGGTTAACCTGGTCACTATGCCATCCCAGGGGTCATGTAAGTGCCCCGTTTCCTCTCTAAAAAGAGTCTGGTGTCATAAGACACCTTTAAACTACTCACATTGTAAGTCAGGATCTTACTATTTATTATATTGAGATTTTAGTTAAATGTGGAAGTGAAAAACCTGTTTTCCTCTATTAACAACTTCATCAGTAAAATGAACTTGACTTCCCCTACAGCCTTGACATTTATAAGAATTGTTGCCATTATAATGCTATAAAGTTGGCAAAATTTTTATTTTTGCTTTGTCTTTTGTTATAGGAATGAAGGCTTTATTCCAAGCAACTACGTGGCTGAAAACAAACTAACCAATTTAGAAATTTATGAGTAAGTGTCTTCCAAAATACGCTCTGTGGTTAATCTATGAAAATCAGCTACGTTTTGTCAGGTTAAAAGCTCAAATACTGTTTTTGGTCTGAAAAAGGAAAAGAAAGTAACACGTTCGGCAGCTCTAGCTCAAGAGGTCTTTGATCCTTATAATGGTTGATTCAGAAACTTCTTTTTCTTAAACTTATATTTGTTTCAGTTTGTGTAGCCATCTTTTTTGTTTTGACAGTGACAGCATGAAACCAAACACTCGCCTTGCACTTGTTTTACTATGTGTCCTAAATGGAAAATTATTTTTAAAAGGACATTAAATTTTCAATGAGTGGCAAATTGGACTTAATTTATAGACACACTAGTAGCCCTGCGCACGAATCCGTGCACCAGTAGCTCTCTGTGGGGCCTGGCTGCTCCATGCCCGCTGCCCAGAAGCTCTTGCAGCCCAGAGGCCCATCCGCGGCTGGGCACAGAACCCTTGCCTCATTGCCAGGGCAACGACACAAGCGTCCCCCTTCCCTTCCGCCCCCCGGTTGCTCCGTGCCCACTGCCCAGAGGTCCTCAGTGGCCGGGGTGAAACACTTGCCTCATCACCACGGCGACGAAGCAAGCATTCTGCCAGGCTGCTCACGCTGCCTGCTCTCAGCGGCTGCCCGCCCCCCCCCCCCCCCCCGGGACTGGGGGACTCCGGCAGGGCTGAGAGGACCACCACCTTTGTGATGGAGTGATGGTTAATTTGCATATTACCCTTTTATTAGATAGGATTACTCTATTTTGGTTCATGTTTTGAAATGTTTTAGAAATAGTTGCAGATGAGAATGGGGCCAGTGTAGTTTGGAAGAACTCTTGACATGTTTGCTGGAGTCCTGCTTAGAAATCTATTTTTGTTATATGGATTTGGAAGATAGAGGTGATCTTAGCAATCACTTGTTTAGACCTTCATTCTGCAGATCAGAATCTATGGTTGAGAGATTAATTTACACGTAGAGAGTAGGAAGCTGGGAGTGATCCTAATATTTTATAACTTCAGGTTCAATTTGAGCTCTTGAGTGCACGCCCCCCACTTAGATACTTGTTTTGCAATTAACATATGTTTCCAGCAGGTGGCAGTAGGTAATGAGTGGAGACATTAAGACAGGTGCTTCTCTGAGAACCAGGCAGCAAATACAAATTGAATGAGAGAACCCCTTGGTCTGCCTTGAGGCCAGACTCAGCATATCCCTTCCCTAAAACAAATCCCGTTTTTAAAGAATTGGTGAATAACATACACTTTATTGGAGGGGAGAAACAGGTGACAGATGACCACAGGATACATGACACACACCTAACCTTACTAGACTTCTCTATTAGCTATGTCTCAAGCTAGATCTCTCTCCCAAGTCACTCTCCTTGGCCCCATTAGAGGGTCTCTTCTCTCTCCTCTCCTTCACTCCCCTCTCTTGACCTGCGTCATTTAGCTTTGCTCTGAAATTCCAGTCTTCACTCGGTCAAACAAAGCCCTTCGGTGGCTGAACCCACCTTCCCTGGAAAACATTTCCACAACTGTCTACAGTTACTCAAGGATGGGCCATAGGAGGGTCACCACTATCTCCACTAAAGCTGACCAACACAAACAAGTCTCTCTCTCTCTCTTTTTGTGTATCCTCTTGCTTTTTTCTCTTTAATATATATTTTTTTCAATTACAGTTGATGTACATTGTTATATTAGTTTCTGGTGTACACTCAGTGTTTAGACATTTATATAACTTACAAAGTGATCACCCTGATAAATCTAGTACCCATCTGACACCACACATAGTTATTACAATATTATTGACTATATTCCCTATGCTGTACTTTACATTCCCATGACTATTCCGTAACTACCAGTTTGTACTTCTTCATCCCTTTACCTCAATCCCCCTCCCATCTGGCAAATATCAAATTGTTCTCTGTATCTGTGAGTCACAAACAGGTCTCTTTGAAAGCCAGGTCAGGGAAGTTTTGTTCGAAAATCTGCTAAGAAAAAAAAAAAAAAGACTTTTTTTTCCATATTAGAATCCCAATTTTGTTTTTCCAGGAGTTAAAGGAGACATGTGTAAAGGTACCTGTGTCTGGGGATTAGTGAATAGAAAATCATTTACCAGCAATCTTCCTTTCCTTTATTTCATTTTCAATGAATTTGCTCATTGCTGCCCCTGTTTAGACCAGTTCAACAACTTGTTTATATTATAGGTATTGGATCATTTGAATAAAACTACTCTGAGGTTAGAATAACAATTTCATTTCCTTGGGCCTTGATTTATGTGTCTTTAAAAGTTATTTTCTTTAATAACTCCAATTATGGGAAGACTGCTTTTTAGTTTTATTGCTATTTCTTAAAAAAAAAAAAAGGTTTGTTAGGATATAGATGTAATAATCACTAAAAGTGATCAGCCATTTACTCTGTGCCAAGCGCTGTTCTAATGGCTGTACAGAATTACTGCCCTAGGTCAAAGTACTGAAGTGTGGACATAGAAACTGGGGAAAATCTGGGTGCAAATCCTCATATCACCACTGATTAGTGCTTTGGCTGCAGGCACTTGCCTAATGTCTCCAAACATCCGAGTGATCTGAAAACTGGGGACAATAATACCTGTCTCATACAGTACAGAGTAAATGTTCAATAATTTCTAGCAATTATCAGTATTTCCTTGAACCGTGAAAATAACTAGAAAGGCATTTACAGTTTGAACCACCTTGCCCAGTATTGCAGGCATACTACATGTCATTCATCATACATGTCATAGTTACTTCAGTCCCCTGAATCACTTTATTTGTTCGATCTTTATTTATTGTACACTTACGCATTACCAGGTGTTAGCTTTTTCAGACACTGGAGATGCAACACGGAACACCCAGAAGCAGTCCCAGCTTCATGAGACTTACAGCTTCATGGGGAAATAGACATTAAACATCTCCAAATTCACAGATAAATATGTAACTTTAAATTGTAGTGTTGGGAAGAAACAGTGTGGGACACTGGGAGAAAGCAATGGGGAAGGAGGTATAATTTAGCTATAATTTAGAAAACAATGGGGAAGGAGGTATAATTTAGATGTTGGTTGGGGAAGACCTTTCTGAAGAAGTCACCTGAGGCTAAAGGTGGTAGGGGGTACTCAGGGGAGGGAATGCTGTGTCAATGTGAGCTCTGACATCTCAGGGGAGCCTTTATATGTAGAAATGTTTATGGCTGCTCTGGTTTTAAAATAATATCAATTATCAACAATACAATGTAAAAAACTAGTTTTCAGTAAGCCTTCAAATTTAACTTGTAAATCTTGATATACTCTTTATAAATATGAAAAAATAGGAACAATTACCTTATTTCAAACTCATCATATTAAATGTCCTTCAACAATCAGTCCTATTTATAAGTTCAGCTAATTAAATTTCCTGAAACATTTAACTGAATTAATAAACTGAATACATTCAGTTTTCTTTTTTTAGTTCTTCACATGCCAGACAGGACAAATCTGCAACTGCCATAGCCCTTTGCAAGTCTTTCCATAATCCTGGACATCTAATAAATTAAACTTAAGTGGTAAATCTAATAAATTAAACACATGTGAATCTCATCTAATCCTAGGTAGATCTAAATCAAGTCCTCTTAACCATGCAAATATTTTAAAAATGAGTCAAATTCCCTTGAACTTCAAATGCCAAGTCAAGATTAATTATAAATTTTAAACCAGAGGTAAATCCCAATATGCCAGATTCTTTTAAAACTATAGACATTTTAAATATCAAACATGGATTGTCCTGAACTTTATATGAGTCTGATTTATCTCATGATCTCTGCACTGACTGCTTAACCTTCTCAGGGTTAGGAAGTCACTTACTAAGAGAAGCAGATTTACCTTCTCAGATTGAAGAAGGTTTCTAGGTTGAAAACTTAAGAGTACAATACTATTACTCATTGATCAGAAATCTAAGACAGGGATGTGGGACCTGAGGCTTCCATATACACAAGATGTTTATACTCAACCAGAGTTGGATATGCTGGATTTTTAAAATATGTCAATAGAAGCCCTGTCCCAAGTCCCAGGCCCACGTCCTTGGTATCAGTTTTACAATTAGTGTTGTCTAGGTACGAGTTACAGCCTTACCAATTTAAAAAACACGCACAACTCTTCTAACTTTTACCATCTGATTTAATTCTGCAATACGTGCCCAACCTCCTAAGTTATAGTCATCCAATCTCATTATTGCCTGTGGAATCCTGCATTATTTTAAAGAATCCTAAATTCTTCCTATACTTCTATCTGGTTCTTTAATTACAACTTTGAAGTCCTTCTAATGACATACACACATATTTTTAATTTACATTTAAACAAAATAACCTATTTATTTATATTATTTATCACTATAATAAATAAATACAAAGCAACAAAATGAACACCTATATGATGGCCGGTGAAAAACATTTAGAAAAAATGCAATTTATCTTAACTTTTTCTTATTTGAAGTACCATTATGCAGTCTTTATTTTTCACAGATTCAACATATTTTATTGAGCTATAATTGTTATTCTCCTTTTACACCCATGTTTCACAACTTAGCCAGTGGGGGCCCCTTGAAGCTGACTCCCCATGTCTTTATCTCTACAACAGGAGGTCTCAGATTCACCTTGAAATCCCCTTCACAATATGAATATTCATTAAAAAGTACTAAATGATATTCACAGTTGGACATCACAATCACTCCTATTCCCAAGAGTGATAAATAGTCATGTTATTTTATCTAGAATCATCCCTACTATATATAGTTCATCTTTTTAAAGGCTCATTTTCCTTTTAAGGACATTAGTATTTTTCATACCTGACCATCCTAATTTAGTGGCAGCTTTCTACTGCTAGAGGTTAGGGGAAGTCCATGTAATAAGATCAATTCCATCTGCAAAGTCAGGTATGAGTTTCATTTAGCTACCATCTGCCTCCCCTCCACCCATTGTGACTCAGTGCAGGGCTATATGTTCATTCTTCCTTCCACTGCCCTTAAAAATAGTATTTCTGGTAATATTGAATTAGCTGCTTTTAAAAATCTTGTTTTGAAATGTAAGTTTTTCCATTTTTCTTTTTCTCTTTTTGGTTCTGTTTCCTTTTTTTTCTTTCTTGTATCATGTTTGCTTACTGACGAGGTTTTGTCATACGAAACTTCATATTTAAGTTATAATATTATTTAATTATGACAACTGTGTGCACTTCTTGTATTCTAAAGCAGCGACTTTAAACCGGTGTGCTGCAAGAATTTTTAAAACATGCAATAACTGACTATTTAGTCAGGGGGCACTGACCTTCTTTCCTTTAGATTGTAAAAAAAAAAAAAAAAAAAAAAAAAAATGACAACAACCAACATAATAATAGTCATTCAGTGTGAATGAATCAAAATTTTACATATTTTTTTTCTGTCAGATCGGCAAAATATATAATACATATTTTGGTGTGCTGCAGAATTTTTGTAATTAGTTTTTGTGTGCCATGAAATGAAAAAGGCTGAAAGTCGCTGTTCTAAAGTCTTATAGTGACACTAGAGGCCCAGTGCACGAAATTCGTGCATGGGGGGGTGGTGTCCCTCAGCCCAGCCTGCACCCTCTCCAATCTGGGACCCCTTGAGGGATGTCCAACCACCAGTTTAGGTGGGATCGGGCCTAAACGGGTAGTTGGACATCCCTCTCACAATCCAGGACTGCTGGCTCCCAACCGCTCACCTGCCTCTGCCTGATTGCCCCTAACCGCTTCTGCCTGCCAGCCTGATCACCCCCTAACCACTCCCCTGCCAGCCTGATCGACGCCTAACTGCTCCCAGGCTGGCCCGATTGCCCCTAACTGCCCTCCCCGGCCGGCCCGGTCACCCTTAACTACCCTCCCTGCTGGCCTGATCACCCACAACTGCCCTCCACTGAAGGCCTGGTCCCCCCCAACTGCCCTCCCTTGCTGGCCTGGTCTCCCCCAACTTCCCTCCCCTGCCAGCCATCTTGTGGTGGCCATTTGTGTCCACATGGGGTCAGCCATCTTTGGCCACATGGGGGCGGCCATCTTGTGTCTTGGAGTGACAGTCAATTTGCATATCACTCTTTTATTAGATAAGATGTTTCATGCAGAGAGGTAATAGAAAGATAGGGGCAGAAAAGGGCTTGGTGAATTTGAGGAAGGGAAGAATCCCAAGTGGCAAAGCTCAGTGAGCGAGCAGAGAATGAGGAAAGATGGAGCTGGAGAGGGGTGTGGAGCAGGGTTATATAGATTGTTCCATTCACTAAACTGCTCACTTCACTGCAAAGTAACATACTTGGGAAAGTCACGTAAGTTAGAATGGGTTTTAATTTTGGAAAGGTAACATAGCACATACAAAAACATGCAAATAAGAATTTTCTGAGAAGAAACACGTATTTTTTTAGTTTGTCTACCAAAACTCAATGAAGTGTTTACTGAAGATGATGACTTCTTTTTTTGTTTTTAAAATTCTCACCAGAGGATATATTTTTATTGATTTTAGAGAGAGAGGAAGGGAAAGAGAGAGAAACAGAGAGACATTGATCAGTTGCTCCCTGTACCCTGACTGGGGATCAAACCCACAACCTGGGTATGTGACCTGAATGGGAATCAAACCCATGACCTTTCGGTGTATGGCACAACACTCCAACCAACCCAGCCACACTGGTCAGGGTGAAGATATCTTCTTAACCACATATCTTTCATGGAAATTTTTAGGAGGTTAAATTGTTCAAAATTATATACTAAGTGTGTGTCAGAAAGTTGAATTGAGATAATAGAATAAATTTGCAACTAATAAAACTCCACTAAACTAAATTAACTGGCCCATAATAGTACATTATTGTTTATGTGAACTTAAAAAACCACTCTATATTCTAAAAATCAGTTCTGGAGTAAGTTTTAAGACAGAGAAATGGAACAGGGTGTTTTCTTTTTTCTGGAAAAAAAAAGAAATATACAATTTAAAAATTATTTTTATTGCTTTTACAGGTGGTACCATAGAAACATTACCAGAAATCAGGCAGAACGTCTTTTGAGACAAGAGGTAATTCAATTTATTCCTGAATAAATCTGAATATTTTCAAAATTTCCATGAGGACTGCATTGTAAAGAAAGACCTTACCCAACTAAAAAGTTTTATTGCTTCCTGTTCTTTTTAGTTTTAAAGTATTATAATTTCATCTCTATATACATTTTTTTCTCTACACATTATTTTTGATGTTGTAAACTAGTTGTCCTTGTATCAGATTATGTTTTTTATTGATTTTCATCATAACTTCAGGAACATTTTTTCTGAAATGATTTCAACACCAACATTCTACAACTCCTTCATCTACTTCAAAGTGCATTCTGCCATACAATCTATATTTGAATGGCCCAAACACCTTTGTCTCAGTGCTAATCAAATATACACCCTAGCCTCATGAGCTTAGCTTAGGCTCATTAAAAACACAAATATAAAAAAATACATGGTGCTGCACCTTCTTTGATCTTTGGGAACAAAGGGAAGAGTAAGGTAGCCAAAATATCAAGCTTGGTCAAAACTGATCATTTAGGTCAAAACAAAACAAAACAAAACTGCATAGAGTTTAAATTTCCAACTGACAGTAAACATTAACTGTGGGTACACGTGGAGTCAAAACTAGAAAGTAGGTGCAAGGTATTTGTGTCATTACACACTGCTGTCGGATGTTGAGGAAATCTAGAAATGTAAGTGAGAAAGAATCAGTTCTGTAACTAAAAACCCAATGCCAGGAATGGCTCAGGACACAGGGAGGGTCCAGGTAACAGCTGGGGGACAGGCAGAGAGAGCATGAGGGACATAGACCCAGCTCACCTCACGGGGGTGGGCATGGAGGTTGGAGGTCAGGCCTGGCTTCACTGGTTAGGAGGAAATGGAGAGTGCCACAAAGGTGGCGTCCTCCTGGCTTTCTGTAAAGTGATCTTAGTAGGTCCAGAAAGAACAAAGAAAGTGGATGAGAGGCAAGCAGAACCGGAGGAGGGAAGTCCAGAAGTAGATCCACAGTGAGCCAGTTGATCACAGGGAACGTGGCTGTGCAGGTTCAGCGTGAGTGGTTCTGCATCTGAGAGGAAGCCTGACAGGGTGAGGGTCTGACCTCCCCACAGAGACTAGGACAGGGAATTATGTGACAACCCCCACACAGCCTAGATATCACAGCATGCAGTCACATTTGGCCATGACATTTCCTAATGAAATAAAACATTTAGCCTATCCTCTCATCTTTTTTGTACTCCCCTACTCCCCAGAGGCAATCACAGTAGAAGAACATTTCCCATTTTGTCCCTATGTTTACATTTTTATCATAGATTGTACAATAAGCAAACTGTAGTGTTATTTTATGTGTTTTAACGTTTAACATAAAGGAGGCCATATGTGTTGATTTTTTAAATTAAGCATTATATTTTCAATTTTATTCAAAAGGGTGCAGATAGATCAAACACATTCCTTTAACTACTGTCTACTATTTCATTATATGAGTACTAGAGGCCCGGTGCATGAAATTCGTGCACGGGTAGGGTCCCTAGGCCTGGCTGGTGATCAGGGCCAATCTGTGGGGTGACCGGCGGGGTGATCGGGGTGGGGGGGGGCCCCGCAGGCACCTGCCTTGGCTGGCCTGGGGTCTGCGGGCTGGGGGCAGCTCCGGCGTTGAGCATCTGCCCCCTGGTGGTCAGTGTGCATCATAGCGACCAGTCGTTCTGCCAGTCGTTCCACTGGTCGTTCTGCCGTTTGGTCAATTTGCATATTAGGCTTTTATTATATAGGATACCCAAACATATCCATTTCACTAGTGATAAACATTCAAATTATTTCTAATTTCCTACTATCACAAACAGTGCTGCAGAGAACATCCGTGTATGTTTCATTTGATATGCAAAGGCAAGGGGTTTCTTTCAATTATACCCAGAAATGGAATGGTCTGGTCAGGGGTATGTGCACATTTAACAATACTAGATATTATCAAATCATGATTCAAAGTACTTGTACTAGTTGGAACTCTTCCAGGGAATGAGAAAACCAGTTTCCTACATTCTTGCCAACATTTGGCATCTGCCTGGCATTGAGTAAGAACTTCCCTATGTATTTTGAAATGTGCATTTCTTTGACAAACATCTCTATGGAGTAACTTTTCATGTGTCCGTGGGCCAGTGGGCTTCCTGTGCTGTTCCATGCCGGGTCATAGTCGTTGCTCATTTTCCTGTAGTATTTGTCTTTTAAACCAATGCGTGTTTTAAAAATGTATTCTGAATACCAATCTTTTGTCAATTATGTGTTACAACGATATTCTCCTGGTTTCTGGCTTTTAAAAAAACTTTATGCTGTTTTCTTATGCAGAATTTCTAAAAATATTAATACCAAATTTCTCAATATTTTTCTTACGATCTCTGCTTTTTTTTGTTTATTTGTTTATTATAAGAAATTCATCTCCCTCCTGAAGTAATAAAGAAATTGTATGTTTTCTTTTAAATGTTTTTAAAGACTTGCTTTTCACATTTAGGTCTTTCACTTGGAGAGAGAGCTAGATTTTATCATGTGAAGTGGCTATAAGAGGTGCTTTGGTTTGACAATTTGAGCAGGAAATGGGGCTTGTCTCTTGGTAAGCATCTGGGAGGAGGAGGAGACTCTGCCTTATGGACTGTGTCACCTTGAGGGCCAGGCCATGCTGTGGGTGGTGCAGCTCTCCAACAACTTATCGGCAGCACTTCACGGGTGTAAACTTTCATGCGTTTGACAAGATTCTGAGATAGTTTTCTCTCCACAAGTGTAAACACCCTCAATAAAGCAGAAGCATTTTAAAATAACAAACACACACACACACACAAAATCAAATAAAACTGCCCAACATTCAAGATATTTGAAAGCAATTCACAGCTTTATTGAGATTTTACATAAATGCCGGTGGGGATGCAATTCATAATCTAACATCAAACTTATTATAATGTTCTTTGCTCTTGCCATATCCCTTTTTGTGTCTTCCATACTCAGAGCAACTAGAATGGCTCTCCTCGCTCCTCTCTCCAGACTCCCCCAAATTTATTCTCTTTTCTTCCTTATTACAAACTCTGGTCTCCTTTCCCACTCCGATCCCAACAATTTCAGATGCATTTCTCCCTCCCTCCTTCGCACCCCTCCCCCCGTCATTTTCTTTCTTTTCTTCCAAAGTACAACTCTGTCAGTCTGTTCATCCTACTCGTCAGCTGTTTCGACCTATCATCCTGATCAATGTAACAAAAATAACTAAATGGTGGTACATAAGGTTGTCAAATGCAGGATTTTGCTTAGGAAAACTGGGGGCAAAGTGTGAAGATACTCATAGATACAATAAATCCTTGTCCTCAATGTATTTTATTTTATAGGTATTATTTCTAAACCTGTACTTTTAAACACAATCTCAGGCTTTTATAATAAGTCAACATGGCTTTGGTTTTCATTACTGAGATGTGGGTTTGTCTGCCTTCCTAATAAATGTAAACTTGGGCAATGAATGAATTGTTTTGCAGTCCAAAGAAGGTGCATTTATTGTCCGAGATTCAAGACATTTGGGATCCTACACCATTTCCGTGTTTACAAGAGATAGGAGGTAAGCCATTGTGCCTTCGGTCACTTTAGAAATAACAACTTCTGGGACAGCCCTTTTCATGGAGGCACCGTCACTTACAGAGTGTAAGCGAGAGCCTCGCCTAGGGAGATTACTAGACTGGAAATTAGGACAACAGACCAGTTCAGTTTGTGCCCCTACCAAGATCTGTGTGTGGCATTGGGTGTTACTTAAGTTCTCTCTTCTCCTTTTCTCAACCATCAAGTGAGGAGGCTTGATTAGTTGTAGCCCAGCTGGTGGTGCTTTCCTCATATCCCTCGTCTATCCTGGGTCTACCTGCCCAGTTCACCTGCACTCAGAAAGCTTCCTGTGTCTCTGCCGAGGAAGTTCTCTGGATGAGGGAACGCATGGTCCCCGTGGCTAGGCTGGATGTGCCTGAGAATGAACATCCTAGGAGCCACCCTCCACCAATGGGGAATGGGAGTTGGTGGATAAGCACCTCAGCTTCTTTGCACTTTAGTGGGACAATTCCAAGGTGTGTTCCACAGTCTCTCAGCTTCCTCTGAAGATTAAACTCTGTTTGCCCATAGCAGCTTCCTCTGAAGATTAAACTCCGGTTGCCCATAGCAGAACTGCTCATCAATACCCCCTGTATTGGTTTTCCTCCCTTCTTTGTCTCATATTGCCTCACACCCCTCACAGTGCATTGCTTCATTCATATAACATACTTGATAGTCAATAAACACTTATGTGCCCATTATGAGGTCTTGTTGTCACCTAGACTTTGGCTGGAAGTTATGTTTGATTCTAAGGCTCCAATAATACAGCTGAGGAATTTTCCTGGGTTGGGGAGGGACCTGTTTAATTTAACCCAATCCCGGCTTCAGTGGGTAGTGTTGCCAGGCTAAGGGATTGAGAGGTGGAGCCCTGTTGCTTAACGAATTGACTTAGTTCCAAAGTGACCTTTTATTTGTTCACTAATTTACATTTTATTGACTGTAGAAGCATGGAGCCTACCATCAAACATTACCAGATTAAAAGGAATGACTCAGGAGCGTGGTACGTGGCTGAAAGGCACCTCTTTCAGTCAATCCCTGACTTGATTTGGTATCACCAGCACAACGCAGCTGGTAAGTCAGGAACTTCAGGCTGGGAGAGTCGGGGAGCCAGGCTCTAGATGGGCAATGCATCTTTGGTCTTGGACACTTTACACATATATCTGCAAAAATGTGTAAGAGCTTGAAATACAACGTGCTTCTGAACAATTCCCTTCAATGACGCTTCTTTGGTTTTCTAGTCAGGGAGCAAGAGGTAGGTCCATTTTTTACATTTCTGCCAGGTTAGAAAAGTGATAGATGACAGAGAAGCAAAGGCTATTGAGTCATTATACATTTGTTAAAATTTGCGCAGGGCTAGATGTAATAGGATTTCCAGTGTCCTAAGGACTCATGCCTCCTTTTCCTTGCCCCATAAATTTGCTCTCTATTTTGGACGATTGCAATAGAAAATTTGCTCTCATTCTCTGTTCTTTTCTTGTTTGGAGAACAGAAAATGTTACACAGGATGCAGCCTCTCACTAATTACATTTTGGCTTACATATACTGGAGGCATATTTAGCCCCCACCCCCAGCTATTGTTTGCAATAATTGCTATTTGTACAAACCTATCATCTATGGAAAGATATAGGATTCCAGAAAGTTCCACCACAATTGCAATCACATCTCTGGCCTTCAGCCCTCATCAACCTCTGCTAGACCACTTGGAGCCCATGGGGGAATCCTCTCACCTCAGTTCTATAGAATTTGGAACCCACTGTAACTTTTCATATTTTTTTGACTTCTTGTCATACAATACTATTTTAGATTTTTCTCATGAAAAGTTGTATTGACAAAATAAAATCTTTTTTGGAAAGCAGCCACTTTTCCGTTGTACTGGTTCTAAATATCAGGAATAAATCCAAGGACATTTTTATCCACTTATGGGAATGGGATGAGTTCTCATGGATATTCCAGGTGGTCAAGGGAGTTTGATTAGAGAGGAAGTGACAACATTTCTGAGCGGGGCCAGGGAGGGTAACCCTTTCAATCAGGAGACCAGTTTTGAGTTTTCTCCTTCACACTCCTCTTGCCCCTTCCTTCAAAGACAAACTTTAAGAAACTGAGTGGTTTTGGTGGTGAGGTTAAAAACAAAACAAAACTGAGGTAGATCAGGATGTACCGAAATGAAAAGATGTTAGTGATAAGTTATTTAGTAAAAAAAAAAAAAGTACAAAGCAATATATTTAGAGTATAGTTCTACTTTTGAAAAAAAATACACATTTGCACATATATGTGTGCACAGAGAAACTTGAAATTTAGGTAATAATTTTTAAACTGGTAAGATTATAACAGACTACAAACTGTTAAGGTTTACCTCTGGGGAAGGAGATTTGAATATGGGAAGCTTTATAAATTGCTTTAGGGTTTAATTTTTTTATTGCTATGTACATAAATTATTCTTACAATATATAAAATACCATACAGATAACTTTTAAAATAAAAAACCTGGATTAAACAATGAAAAATGGGACTTGAAAACTTAAAACGATGGCTGCTATTTATTTATTTTTATTATTATTTTAAAAAATATATTTTTATTGATTTCAGAGAGGAAGGGGAAGTGAGAGAGAGAGAAACATCAACGATGAGAGAGAATCATTGATTGGCTGCCTCCTGCACACCCCACATTGGGGATCAGCCCGCAACCCAGGCATGTGCCCTTGGCTGGAATTGAACCTGGGACCCTTTAGTCCACAGGCTGATGCTCTATCCACTGAGCCATGCCGGCTGGGCTGGCTGCTATTTATTAAAGAGAAAAGAAGTAGAAAAGAAATACAGCAACAAGAAAGAAGGGTGATAAGAAGAAAGGCATGGGACCCAGAAAGAACTCATTTATTGCAGACTTACTTGGGGCTAGACCCTGTTCTGAACGCTTTTATGTATATTTATTTATTTAACCTTCAGAACAATCCTATGAGGTAGGTGCTGTTGCTATCTCCATCTTACAGGTGAGGAAACTGAGGCATGAGTTGTGAGGTAACTTGCTCAAGGTCACACAGTTAGTGTGTGAGCTGAGATGTGAACTCCCATAAATCTTGGAAAGTGTTGGAGCCACTGAACCTGTGAAATCCAGAATCTGCACCCAACTCCTGCCATCGCCTCCAGAAAGAGGCAAATCCTGTCACTGGGGAATATTGTGGAGGGTCCACTTTTGGAAGAGGTTGTGCATCAAAACCCATGACTATCTTGTCTATTTTTTTTACCTCTGATTAAGTTAGCTCATGATGTTCCATCTCCTTAGCAGATGTAACGGCAATGCAGACAGTGACAGACTTCTTTCTATCAGAGAGATACACTATCATTAAACCACTGTGAGTAATTCACAGAATAAAAAGATTTGACAAAATCTTTTTTAAAAATTTTTTTCTTTATTGATTGAGGTATTACATATGTGTCCTTATTGACCCATTGCCCCCCTCACTCATGCCCTCACCCCCCTGTTGTCTGTGTCCATTAGTTAGGCTTATATGCATTCATACAAGTCCTTTGACAAACTCTTTTAAGTTAGAGCAAAGTGTTGGGGTCTTAAGGAAATTCCTTTTTATGTTTGTTTGGACCATGAGTTATAGAGACCCAGATTGATGAAGGCTCAAACCTCAACTAGGTCTTCAGAGTCACTGGGGATTCTTATATATGTGTCCTGACTGGGGATCAAACCCAAAACCCTGGTGTATTGGGGACAATGCTCTAACCAACTGAGCTACCTGGCTAGGGCTCCAATGCTATTTAAAAATAAATAAATAAACTACTCTCAAAAAGTGAAATAGGGAAATGGTTACACTTGAGCACTGTTGAGTTGATAAATTGGTACAATTTTGGTAGATTCCCTTTGATCAGGAAACCACATTTTAAGGAATTTATCCTAAGGCGATATGTTGAGAGGTGCATACAAGTTCATACAGCATATTTTACAATAGGGAAACCTTGGAAATAACTTTAAGGTCTATTTATAGTCATTGGTATATATCAGTTACATGTTGGTGGTATAAGCCTATAGCAAGGCATTTAAATTTCTGTAAAATGTATTGGATGTGTGTAGTCTTTCAAATACGCATATAGAGATTTTTACAAAGATGTTCATCAATAGTATTTCTCCGGATGTTAATATTTTGTGAGGGATCTTTATTTCATTTTTATATGTTCTTGAATTCTTTAATTTGTGTTCAATGAGAATATATTATTTAATGAAAAATGTTTTTCAAATGGGAAAAATAAGCAAACAGATGAAGTAGAATAGTGCCTTATTTATGTAAAGAATGGTACTATCATTTAGTATGTTGTTTATATTAGTAACTAGGCTTGAGATGCTGATTTCTCTTTCTCCCTAGGTCTCATGTCCCGTCTCCGCTACCCAGTTGGGCTGATGGGCAGCTGTTTGCCAGCCACCGCTGGTTTTAGCTATGGTAAAGTGTACACATGTGCTCCAGTAAAGCCTCAGATCCAGTAAAGAATTTACCCCAAGTTCCCTCCATGTTCTTTAAGTTCTCAGTCGCTGAGATGTCTATTGAGTTACATTCCTTCTCAAAGTTTAAATCCCCCTTCTGAGATATTTAATTACATGCATCTCCTAAGGGCAGTTTAAACTTTGGGGGGAAATGTTTCACTTTTACCCCAAATTTTACTATTAAGAGCCCTTTTGATAAATTATAGTTCTTTTCATTTGAGTGTTTGGGCTGTTGTTCTCTGGTTACATGGGTGTCTGGCAAATGATGCTTCCCAAGAGAACCTGTTAAAATGAGCTGCTAAAAGTGTCCTCATCCCTTCTTTTAAACAGCACAAAATCTGGACAAAATTTGATTTAAGTATTTTCTAGCAAATGGGTTATTTGCAAATCTGTGAGAATACATAGAGACAAGGAATCCCATATTCTAATTTGGTGAAACTTTATTCTTTTAAATTTCTCTCATTAGTGAGACTCAGAATATACTGGAAAAAAATGATGACACAATTATATTGTGTAACACGTAACCAGGACTCAGGGTCTCTATGTTAACTGAGATGGAAGAGTGATTTCAGGGTGTTATGGGTACCTGGATTCTTTCCTTGACCATAAGTAGTATGCATATATATATATGCCTAAGCAATCATTATGACTGGTCACTATGATGCACACTGACCACCAGGGGGCAGATGCTCAACACAGGTGCACTCCCACAGCCAACCTTCCATGGCTGGCCAACCTCCTGCGGCCCCCCCCGCACCCCCCCCCCGCCCCTGATCCCCACCCACTGGCCAGCACTGGTTGCCCTGATCACTGGCCAGGCCAAAGGACCCCACCCATGCACGAATTCGTGCACCGGGCCTCTAGTATATAATAGAAGTTCCACCATTAGCAATTTAAGTAACAATGGCCCTGTTTAATTTTTTAAAACTAAACTCAATTTTTAACATCCAGAACAGTGCACAATTTATTAGTCTATTGCTCAGTTAGTTTTGCCTGGTTTTGACTACTTTACTAAAAATGGAATTGGACACCATGTGTTCTTTTGTGCCTGGAATCTTTTTCTTAGTCCATACGTCAGCTCACCCATGGTATTGGGTGTAGTTGGTCCATTTTCATTGTGTTGTGTGGTGCTGCATGGCATGACTATACCACAATGGATTTTTTTTAGATGCCCATTTGGGTTATAACCAATTTTTGTCTCATATATTATGAATATTCTTGTATGTCTTTTGAAAAAGTCCAGTACACATTTATGCTCCAATGTTGGATATATACTTAAGGGTAGAACTTCTGGGTCATAGGGTATGCACTTAGATTTCATCAGTTTTCCAAAGAGCTTAACGAAATTACATTTCAATGAACAGTATAAGGAGTTCCAGCTGCTCCATACCTTCCCCCTTGCCAATATTTGGCATTCTTGTGGTTTTTGTTTTTGTTTTGTTTTATTTTCACTTTAGCCAGTCTGGTAAGTGTGTAGTGGTATCTCATTATGGTTTAAATGTGCAATTCTCTGATGACTAATTATTTTGATCAAGTTCTCATAGGTTTAGGGGCCATTTGGGTATTCTCTTTTTGTGAGGAAAATAAGTTCAACCCTAACTGGTTTGGGTCAGTGGATAGAGTGTCGGCCTATGGATTGAAGGGTCCCGGGTTCGATTTCAGTCAACGGCACATGCCCGGGTTGCAGGCTTGATCCTCAGTAGGGGGTGTGCAGGAGTCAGCCTATTAATGATTCTCTCTCATCATTGATGTTTGTATCTCTCTCTCCCTCTCCCTTCCACTCTGAAATCAATAAAAATATATTTAAAAAATAGATTGCAGTTAAGTAAAAATGATTACAAAAAGAAAAAAAAGAAAGTTCAGGTTATTTAACCCTTAAAAATAGGATTATCTACTTTTTCTAATTGATTTATTTATAGTCTGAATAGGCATTCTTACACACTTGCTATTGGGAGGGAGAGCACTTTGCAAAGCTGTAAGAACCATCAGCTCTTACGATTCGTTTAACTGCATTATTTTAAAGTTCCAGCAGATGGCGGTATTGCTATATAAAAAGAGATTTAAAAGATTTGATACTTAGAGTTTTCAAGAGGTTTTTTTTAAAAAACATTTTTCCCGCTGACTTGCTTCTATAGGATGAGAAATATGTAGTAACGTAAATGTCACTTCAAACACACACTTATACAGTATATATATGTGGGTTAGAATCTTAACATTGGACATATTTATCAGATGGATTGGTTAGACTTTTTCCTAAAGAGGTCTTAGAAAAGCCCTTTAGGAATGGGAATGGGCAGTAGAAGGAAGTGAAATGGGGGAGGGAAGCCCAAACTTTGTCTCACAAGTTTACTCACTAGGACAAAAGCAGACTTTGGACATGAATATTTCAGGTCCCAGATCTAGTTTTGGTAGGTTTAGCTTAGAAAGGCACAGAACTGTTTTATCCTGGCTCTCTCTGAAAAGAGAAAGCATGTTTTAATGTCTATAATTCTTCTCCAAGTAAGTCAAGCTTGTATTTTTGTTAATCCTCACCTGAGGATATTTTTCCAATGATTTTTTTTTTTTTTGGTATTTTTAAATTTTTTTTTTATTGTTTAAAATATTACATATATTAGTACATATACCTCCTTTTTCCCCCCATTGACCTTCCTCCAGCCTCCCCTACCCCCTGTCGCATGCCCTCATCCCCCCCACCCCCCGCAGCATCTTATGTCCATTGACCGTGCTTATATGCATGCATACAAGTCCTTTGGTTGATTATTTCCCTCCCTCCCCAACACTCCCCAGCCTTCTCACTGTAATTTGACAGTCTGTTCGGTGCTTTACTGCCTCTGTATCTATCTTTTTATTCATCAGGTTATAATGTTCTTTATTTTCCATAAATGAGTGAGATCATGTGGTATTTTTCTTTCATTGCCTGGCTCATTTCACTTAACATAATGCTCTCCAGGTCCATCCATGCTGCTGCAAATGGTAAGAATTCCTTCTTTTTTATAGCAGTGTAGTATTCCATTGTGTAGATGTACCATAGTTTTCTAATCCACTCATCTGCTGACGGGCATTTAGGCTGTTTCCAAATCTTAGCTATGGCGAATTGTGCTGCTATGAACATAGGGGTGCATATATCCTTTCTGATTGGTGTTTCTAGTTTCCTGGGATATAATCCTAGAAGTGGGATTACTGGGTCAAATGGGAGCTCCATTTTTAGTTTTTTGAGGAAACTCCATACTGTTCTCCACAGTGGCTGCACCAGTCTGCATTCCCACCAGCAGTGCACGAGGGTTCCTTTTTCTCCACATCCTCGCCAGCACTTGTCGTTTGTTGATTTGTTGATGGTTGCCATTCTGACAGGTGTGAGATGGTACCACATTGTCGTTTTGATTTGCATCTCTCTGATGATTAGTGACTTTGAGCATGTTTTCATGTGTCTCTTGGCCTTCCTTCTGTCTTCTTTCAAAAAGATTCTATTTAGGTCCATTGCCCATTTTTTTATTGGATCATTTATCTTCCTTTTATTAAGTTGTATAAATTCCCTGTAGATGTTGGAGATTAAACCTTTATCAGTGATAACATTTGCAAATATGTTCTCCCATACAGTGGGCTTTCTTGTTGTTTTGTTGATGGTTTCTTTTGCTGTGCAAAAGCTTTTTTAAATTTTTTTTTATTTTTTTAAAGTAATAACTTTATTATTAAAAGTGTAAATAAAAGCCTTATTTCATGAGTCTTCTACTTGTTATTTCCTGCTGTGAATGTTTATTTTATTTTATTTTTTAAAATTTCTTTATTGATTAAAGTATCACATATTTGTCCTCATCCCCCCATTCCCATCTCAAACCCCTCCCCACACATGTCCCCACCCCCCTGTTGTCTGTGACCACTGGTTAGGCTTATATGCATGCACACAAGTCCTTTGGTTGATCTCTCCCCTTACCCCCACCCTCCCCTACCTTCCCCCTGAGGTTTGACAGTCTGATCGATGCTTCCCTGTCTCCGGGTCCGTTTTTGTTCATCAGTTTATGTTGTTCATTATTTCCCCTAGATGAGTGAGATCATGTGATACTAGAAATACACTTATAAGAACCGAAAATGAGACAAGCAATAATGGTTATGCTGAGAGGCAAATGAGTCAGTCTGTAGTGAGTTTCTTTCTGGGCCAACAGTTATTTTGAGTCCCAATTTCAATGTCAAACAGTTCCCTATGTGTACATGTCAGCGATGATATTTCAGTTCTGGATGGTGGACAGATGGTGGTAATGCAGGTCCGACCCTCTCTGGTTTGGTCCTGGGCAACCTGCCGCTATGCACAGCTGCTGACTGTTAGTATGGCAAGGCGTTGTCAGCGTCTTCCATCTCCGGACTGTTTCTCTTCTGTCTTCATGGCTGGAGCGGTCCTGTCAATTCCTCTCTGTTGCAGGAATCCACATGGTCTTGGAGTTGTTTTCTGAAAATATACAAACATATTCTCGACCAAAAGTTAATAAAGGAATCTTTTCTATAAATTTGACTTGGGATCCTTTTTCATTTTTTTGCCCAAACGATTTTCCTTTGGCTTGTTTTGACACCATGTGTGTTTTTCATGGGTGTGTTGCTGTTAGCATTACAAATGAAAGTTAATTTTCTAAAGTAAAAATTTTCTAGATGTAATTTACTTACAGGATATTTTTCCTTACATGATATTCTTCTACTATCCCCCCTTTTTTGATTTAAATATTAGGAGACATTTGGAAATTTTATAATGTAGTCTTGATAGCTTTTAAATTTTAATTTTTTACACTAAAATATGACTGCTTTAGGCTCATTACATGTTACGCAATTTTACCATGAGATGAACTACCAATAAAAATTTTAGTTAACACTTTAGGAACAGCTTTTTGTCCAGTACCATTAATTTTTCTAGAATATTCGCTTATTTCACTTAGCCAATTTAAATTAGTCTGAGAACTTGACTACTATTTTACTGTCAAACTTAATACTCTAACAACAATCTTATTTTACCCTGTAAATATTAGTGGAAAGGATTATTTGCCTTCTTGAGTAGGCCCTGAGCATTCCTGGTGCTAGGCTGGATTTAGATATCAAAAACCCACTTCCTCACACCATGGGTACAAGACAACTCAAACAAGTCTTGTTGCAGTGAGAGGGCAGCTGCTGTCGGCCAAGTCTCTGTCTGTTACCTGGGTCCTGATTTGAGCTGAGTATGGGAAGCGACACAGCCATAGGGGCAGGAGACCTCCCTCAGAAGGGGTGAGGGTTCAGGCCCCTGCAAAGTTGGGGGTGTGAGGGTCTGTGCCCCACCTCTGTTGACCCCCAAGTTCTCTCCTGATGGCCCCTCTGCCACTGTGCCTGTCTTAGGTTGTTCCTTCCCTGAGGAATCTTACCCGTCTCTGGCTAACCAGCCATCCTCTGGGGCCAAGCAGGGTGATGTGAGGTTCAGTTCTGTCTCCTTGGTAGAAGCTTTTTATTTTGATGTAGTCCCATTTGTTTATTTTCTCTTTAGCTTCCATTGCCCTAGGAGTGGTATCGGTGAAGAAATTGCTTCGGCATATGTCTGAGATTTCTCTATCTGTGGATTCCTCTAGTATTTTTATGATTTCCCATCTTATGTTTAAGTCCTGTATCCATTTTGAGTTTATTTTTGTGTATGGTGTAAATTGGTGGTCTAGTTTCATTTTTTTTGCATGTATCTGTCCAATTTTCCCAACACCATTTATTGAAGAGACTGTCTTGACTCCATTGTATGTTCATGCCTCCTTTGTCAAATATTAATTGCGCATAGTGGTTTGGGTCGATATCTGGATTCTCTATTCTATTCCATTGGTCTATATGTCTGTTCTTTGAGAACAGTGGCTTTGTAATACAGCTTGAAATCTGGTATTGAGATCCCACCTACTCTGTTCCACTTTCCCAGGATTGCTGTGGCTATTTGAGGTCTTTTTTTATTCCAGATGAATTTTTGGAGAGTTCGTTCTAAGTCTGTGAAATATGCCGTTGGTATTTTAATGGGGAGTGCATTGAATCTATAGATTGCTTTGGGTAGTATGGACATTTTAATGATGTTGATTCTCCCAATCCATGAACATGGTAGGTTCTTCCATCTGTTTACGTCTTCCTCTATCTCTTTTTTCAGTGACATGTAGTTTTCCATATATAGGTCTTTTACCTCCTTAGTTAAGTTTATTCCTAGGTATCTTAATTTTTTTGGTGTGATGATAAATGGGATTGCTTTTTTAGTCTATCTTTCTGTAAGTTCACTATTGGTGTATAGAAATGCCATAGATTTCTTGGCCTTAGTTTTGTATCCTGCTACATTGCCGAATTCATTTATTAAGTCTATTAGCTTTTTGATGGAGTCTTTCGGGTTTTTTATGTACAATATCATGTCATCTGCAAATAAGGACAGCTTTACTTCTTCTTTTCCAATTTGGATGCCTTTTATTTCTTCTTCTTGTCTAATTGCAATGGCTAATACTTCCAGTACTATGTCGAACAGGAGTGGTGAGAGTGGGCATCCCTGTCTTGTTCCTGTTTGTAGGGGAAATGGTTTTAGTTTTTGCCCATTGAGTATGATGTTAGCTGTGGGTTTATCATATATGGCTTTTATTATGTTGAGGTATGATCCTTCTATTCCCACCTTGTTGAGAGTTTTTATCAAGAAAGGGTGTTGGATTTTGTCAAATGCTTTTTCTGCATCAATTGATATGACTATGTGATTTTTATCTCTCAATTTGTTTATGTGATGTATCACGTTTATTGATTTGCAGATATTGTACCATCCTTGCATTCCTGGGATAAATCCTACTTGGTCATGGTGTATGATCTTTCTGGTGTAGTGCTGGATCTGATTTGCTAGAATTTTGTTGAGGATTTTGGCATCTATGTTCATGAGGGATATTGGCCTGTAATTCTCTTTCATTGTGTTGTCTTTATCTGGTTTTGGTATTAGGGTGATGCTGGCTTCATAGAATGAGCTTGGAAGTGTTCCTTCCTCTTGAATTTTTTGGAATAGTCTGAGGAGGATAGGTTTAGTTCTTCCTTGAATGTTTGGTAAAACTCCTCTGTGAAGCCGTCTGGCCCCGGGCTTTTGTTTGCTGGAAGCTTTTTGATGATTACTTCCATTTCTTCCATAGTTATTGGCCTATTGAGCTATTTAGATCCTTCCTGATTGATTTTTGGAAGGTTATATTTTTCTAAGAATATGTCCATTTCCTCTAGGTTGTCCAGTTTGTTGGAATAGAGTTGTTCATAGTATTTTTTTTAAAACAATCCTTTGTATTTCGTTGGGGTCTGTTGTTATTTCTCCTCTTTCATTTCTGATCTTGTTTATTTGGGTCCTCTCTCTTTGCTTCTTGGTTAGCCTGGCTACAGATTCATCAATCTTGTTTATCCTTTTAAAGAACCAGCTTTTGGTTTTATTGATCTTTTGTATTGTTTCTTTGGTCTCAATGTCGTTTATCTCTGCTCTAATCTTTATTATTTCCTTCCTTCTGCTTACACTGGGATTTTCTTATTGTTCTCTTTCTAACTCTTTGAGTTGTAGAATTAGGTAACTTATTACCATTGTTTCTTGTTTTTTGCAGTAGGCTTGTAGAGTTATGAACTTCCCTCTCAAGACTGCTTTCGCTGTGTCCCATAGATTTTGGATTGTTGTGTTTTCATTGTCATTTGTTGCCATGATGTTTTTTATCTCTTCCTTGATCTCTCTGGTAACCCAGTCATTGTTTAATAGCATGCTGTTTAGTCTCCATGTGTTTGATTTTTTTGGATTGTTTTTATTGTAGTTGATTTCCAGTTTTATGCCACTGTGATCTGAGAAGATGCTTGATATGATTTCTGTCTTCTTGAATTTGAAGAGACTTTGCCTATGACCTAACATATGGTCTATCTTTGAAAATGACCCATGTGCACTTGAGAAGAATGTATATTCTGTGGCTTTGGGGTGAAATGTTCTGAAGATGTCAATTAATTCCATCTGGTCTAATGAGTCATTTAGGATTGATGTTTCTTTGCTGATTATTTGTTTAGAGGATTTGTCCAATGTTGATAGTGGGTTATTAAAGTCTCCTACTATGATTGTATTGCTGTCAATCTCTCCCTTGATATCCTCCAGGAGTTTTTTTTATGTATTTGGGTGCTTTTGTATTGGGTGCGTATATGTTTACCAGAGTTATTTCTTCTTGTTGGATTGCTCCCTTTAGTATTATGAAGTGGCCTTCCTTATCTCTTGTTATGTCCTTCACTTTGAGATCTAATTTGTCAGATATAAGTATTGCTACCCCAGCTGTTTTTTCATTTCCATTCACCTGAAAAATCTTTTTCCATCCCTTCACCTTCAGACTGTGTGCATCTTTTTTTCTGAGGTGGGTTTCTTATAGACAGCATATATATGGGTCGTGTTTTCTTATCCAATCCGTTACCCTATGTCTTTTGATTGGGGTATTTAATCCATTTACATTTAACGTTATTATTGATAGGTGCTTATTTGTCGCCATTTTTATTCTTTACCCCTGTGTTCCTTCTTTGCTTCCTATTTCTTTTTTTTTTTTTTTTACATCAGACCCGTTAGCATTTCTTGCATTGCTGGTTTGGTGGTAATAAATTCCCTTAGTCCTTTTTGTCTGTGAAGCTCCTGATTGCACCTTCAATTTTGATTGATAGCCTTGCTGGGTACAGTATTCTTGGATTCAGACCCTTCCTTTGCATGACTTTGTATATTTCATTTCATTCCCTTCTGGCCTGATGAATTTCTGTTGAGAAATCAGTTGCTAGTCTGATGGGGGTTCCTTTGTAGGTAACTTTCTGTCTCTCTTTGGCCGCTTTTAAGATTCTTACTTTGTCATTGGTGTTTGCCATTTTAATTATAATGTGCCTTGGCGTTGGTCTTTTGGGGTTCATTTTGCTTGGTACTCCTTGAGCTTCTTGGATTTGTGTGGGTTTTTTCTTCCCTATATCAGGGAAGTTTTCTGTCATTATTTCTTCAAACAGGTTTTCTATTCCTTGCTCAGTTTCTTCTCCTTCTGGAACCCCTATTATGCGGATGTTGTTTTGTTTCGTGTTGTCCCAAAGTTCCCTTAGGCTCTCCTCCTGCTTTTTAACTTTTTTTCCTAGAAACTGCTCTACTTGGGTATTTTTTCCTACCTTGTCTTCTAGCTCTCTGATGCGGTCCTCTGCTTCTTCTAGTCTACTCTTGATGCTTTCTATTGAGTTCTTTACAGCAACGATGTCATTTTTCATTTCTTCTTGGTTCTTCTTCATTTCCTCTTGGTTCTTACTCATATTGTCGAATTTGTCTTCCATTTTTTTCATCCACCTTATGACCATTTCTCTGAATTCTTTCTCTGACAGGTTGCTTGCCTCCATTTTGTTTACTTCCTTTTCTTGTGAGGCCTGCTTTTCTTTCATATGTGGGCTGTTTCTTTGTTTCCCCATGGTCTCTCTTCTCCCAGTGTCTGGTTATGTAGTTCTCTCTCTCCAAAAAACATTCCCCATGCGACTCTCAGCTGTTCTTTCTATCTGCTCTGGGATAAGGCTCGGGACATGTCTGTCTATTCCGCTGCCATTTTTTTGAGTCTCCAATGACTTTTAGAAAGTGTGGAAGAGAGGGGGTGAGACAGAGAGAGATAGAAACATCGATGTGAGAGAGACACATCAATTGGTTGCCTTTCCTATGCGCTGCAACTGGGGCTGGGAATTGAGCCTGCAGCCAAGATACATGTCCTTGTGCCCTTGACTGGAATTGAACCCAGTACCCTTCAGTCCACAGGCCGATGCTCTATCCATTGAGCCAAACCAGCTAAGGCTCAAGCTTGTATGTTTTTTAAAAAATCCTCACCCAAGGATATTTTTTCCCATTGATTTAATTTCTTTTTTCTTTTCTTTTCTTTTTTTTTTAGAGAGAGTAGAAGAGAGAGGGAAAGACAGAGAGAAACAACAATGTGAAAGAAACACACCAATTGGTTGCCTCTTGCATGAGCCCTGACCAGGGCCTGGGCTGGGGAGGAGTCTGCAACCGAGGTACATGCCCTTGACTGAAATCAAACCCAAACCCTTTGGTCCACAGGCCAACGCTCTATCCACTGAGCAAATCAGCTAGGGCTCAAGCTTGTATTTTTAAATTTGAATTCTGGAATTACACATTTAAGCCACAGTGAGAGTATTAAAAATGATTGTAGGCTCTCTTCAATCATGTATAAACTTTTTAACCTCTCTATAAAATAAGAGACTAGATCTAGGTGATCCCTAAATCTTTTCTAGCTCTAAAATTTTAGCAAGCTTTTCCCTATTTATAACATGAATTTTTATTATATATTTTTTTACTTTTCAGAAAAGTGGGAGATAGATCCATCTGAGTTGGCTTTTGTAAAGGAGATCGGAAGTGGTCAGTTCGGTGTGGTCCATTTAGGTGAATGGCGAGCACATCTCCAGGTAGCTATCAAGGCCATCAACGAAGGCTCCATGTCTGAGGAGGATTTCATTGAGGAGGCTAAAGTGATGATGTAAGCATAAAGAATACCCAGACAAATGTCTTACAACACCCTGGTATCATGGAAAGAACATGGATTTTGGAGTCAGTCACACCTGGATTTGTCACAACTCTGCCCAAGCTAGTTGTGTGACTTGAGCAAATTGCTTAACCTTTATGTGGCCTGGATGAGTCAGTTCACCTTTCCAAGCCTGTCAATTTCCTCACCTGTAAAATGGGGATAGTAATACCTACCTCAATGGACCAATGTGTGGATTAATTGAGATAATCTAGGAAAGTGACAAAAATGAGTGTTCTCTTTGCTTCAATAATAGGGCTTAATAAGTGCACTTTTTGTTCATTTTCTCAGAAGCAAAAATGTTGACTTTGTCTTTATAGTAATATAAGGATAAAGTACTTGCTTTCAGAAGATATAAGAATTCTGAACTTTAGGGGGGACGGGAGCAGGCTGGAAGAGGTTAATGGGGGGAAGGAGGAGCTATGTAATACTTTCAAAAATAAAGATTATAAAAATAAATTTTACCTTGAGAAAAAAAAATTAATGAAACCAAAAGAAAAAAAGAAAAGAATTCTGAGCTTTAACAGAAATGGCTTTTTATAGACCCTTATAGATCAGGATTTTGACTCAGCTGAACCCGTGGCTGTCTTTTACGTCCATAAACTGGCCTGGACCAGGACAGGCTGATAATGTGACACAAATCAAATCAACTTTAAGTATTTGTTCAACATTTACTTGAAAGGGACAACGATGTGGTGAAGAAGAAAACCCGGATCACCTAGATTCTGTTTTATTATCCCAAGCAATTTAATTCTGGGTGCATGGGATGATGCACAATCAACTGAGCCATAATGGCCAGGGCTCCTAATTTTTTTTTAAGTGAGGCAGGAAGAGCTCCCTTCTGACTTCTAACTGTGGAATGCAAATACATTCATCTTAAAAAAAATTAAGCTGACACACATTGAGCTCTATCTGGCAAGCATATACAGCTTGGTAATATACTTATATTATATATGTGCATATTATATGGTAATATACACATTACCTCCTTTTTATAAGTGTGTGGTCTGAATGTCACCTCCTTCAGGAAGTCTTCCCTGACTACCCCGTTTAATTGGCATACCCATCCCCAAATGCTTTCTATTATATCACCTTGTGCTAGTTCCATCAAAGCCCTTGTCACTACTCCAAAGCTTCATATATATTTGTTTTGTTTCCCCTCCACTAGAACATAAGCTCCATAATAACAGGAGCTTATTTATCTCTCTTCTACAACCTGGTGAATACCTAAAATGATGACTAGCATGTGGTTCAAAATATATTTGTGGACTGCTGAGTGAGTTAATGAATCCTCACAATTCTATGAGGTAGATTCCATTAAGATCCCAATTTTATAGATGAGAAAAAGGAAATTTTGTAAACTTATCTAATTTGCCTACAGTCCCACAACAAAACATTGGTAGAGTTTCTAATTGAAATCAGAACTGTGAACTGTTTGGGCACAAAAGCCATGATCTTCAATTAACTAACATAATGATCAACAAACACTTATTGGGCAACTACTATAGGCCAGATCTTACAGCTGTTAACCAAAACTGCTGGCATCCTGTGTAGCTGTTCCTTTTCAGTAAAAGAACAACTTCAAATCTCTTCTGGGCTCTTAATCACTGTATTTTGAGATGGAGCCTAACGTGGGAGCCCACACGCATGAGGCTTCCAGAGCATGTGCTAAAGGTAATTTAGAAGAAAGAAATAAAACCAGTCTTTTCCATCTTAGACAACGTAAGCCCTTAAAAAGCTTATTAAATTAAAAAGTTACCTACATATTTTACCTTGGTTTATACTATTTATAATATATTCACATACGTGATCTCATTTATTGTTCACAAGGAAGAAGGATAGGTTTTGGCATCTCCATATCAGGTGTGAAGAAAACTGGGGTTTAGGAAGTTTAAGTAAGTTGCCTGGTCAGGCAGCCAATAGGAGATAAAACTTGAATCCAGCTCTTTGGATCAGGGGCATTACGTTTTCTTTAAATCATTTCAGCACTGCATTGCCTTTAAGGGATTATTCATTTCAGTTGTTGAACTATGGCTTTGTGTTTCTGGGTGTAGCTTATCGGTGGCAATATATTATATGGAGATATATGAACCGATTATATTTATAATCATAAAAATATATGTATAGTAATTTTAATTTTTTAAAGAACTTTTTAACTTGTATCTCATTTTATTCTTTATTTCTACATCATCATATCTTCATGCCAAAATAATTTAGATTTTGAAAGAAAAGTTTTAACATTGTATGGTCATATTACACAGAAATGTATAAGGTAAAAAACTGCAAACACCCCAATCTTCTTGCCTCCCTAAGTGTTTTTCTCCAGGGGTAATTAACGTTGATAATGAAGATTTTTAGTTAAAATCCTAGCCCTATAATTTAATTGAAATACATTTTTATTATTCCATTTTCTTTTTGTATGCATCATTCACTCTTTTGTCCCTCCTGTCTGCCCAGGATTTTTTGTCTGAGCAGCTATGGTTAAGAAGGTTAAAACTCGAGGAACAGAAATTCTGCAAGATCGGGGAAGGAGCAGCCGTAGTAAGGAAGCAAAAAGCATATGAAACAGAAAGGAGGAAACATAGAATATGGGGCATGTAATAGTCTGTATCTACAGTGACTTAGGCAGCCTGCTTACTCTCTGGACCCCACTTTCTTAGCGCAGACAGTGGACAGGAAGCTGCACTACTTTCGCTGTGGTTGGGTTCCTTTGGATCGTATCTCGATGGAGAAAATGTTATAGAGATGGCCAATGTTCACTGTGCATGTGTTTCTGCCACAGGAAACTATCCCATTCGAGGCTGGTTCAGCTCTACGGGGTATGCATCCAGCAGAAGCCCCTCTACATCGTGACGGAGTTTATGGAGAATGGCTGCCTGCTGAACTACCTCAGAGAGAGGAAAGGCAAGCTCAGGAAGGAGATGCTGCTGAGCATGTGCCAGGACGTATGTGAAGGGATGGAGTATCTGGAGAGAAACTGCTTCATTCACAGGGACTTAGTAAGTGTGGTGCAATTTCGCTGATTATTTTATGTAGCATACTTATGTTCAGAAGGACGTGACAATTTAGGACTTTTGATACTTTGAATAATGCATATGCTGGCTTAATTTTAAAGCATTTTCTTCTTCATGCAATTTGTTCGGAAGTGTAACTTTATTTATTTATTGTCTTTATTTTTTCTTTATTGATTAAGGTATTACATATGTGTCCTTATTCCCCCATTGCCCCCTCCCCAACCCCCTTCATGCCCTCACCCCCCCCTGGTGACTGTGTCCATTGGTTAGGCTTATATGCACGCATACAAGTCCTTTGGTTGATCTCTCCCCCTTACCTGCCCCGACCTCCCTCTGAGGTTTGAGGGTTTGATCCATGCTTCTCTGTCTCTGGATCTATTTTTGTTCATCAGTTTATGTTGTTCATTATATTCCACAAATGAGTGAGATCATGTGATGTATATCTTTCTCTGACTGGCTTATTTTGCTTAGCATAATGCTCTCCAATTCCATCCATGCTGTTGCAAATGGTAAGAATTCCTTCTCTTTTACTACAGTGTAGTATTTTATTGTGTAGATGTACCACAGTTTTTTAATCCACTCATCTGCTGATGGGCACTTAGGCTGTTTCCAAATCTTAGCTATGGTGAATTGTGTTGCTATGAGCATAGGGGTGCATATATCCTTTCTGATTGGTGATACTTTTCGAAAGAGGACATAAGGAAGGCCAAGAGACATGAAAACATGCTCAAAGTCAGTAATCATCCAAGAGATGCAAATCAAAACGACAACGTAGTACCATCTCACACCTGTCAGAATGGCTATTATCAACAAATCAACAAATGACAAGTGCTGATGAGGATGCGGAGAAAAAGGAACCCTCGTGCACTGCTGGTGGGAATGCAGACTGGTGCAGCCACTGTGGAGAACAGTATGGCGTTTCCTCAAAAAACTAAAAATGGAACTCCCATTTGACCCAGTGATCCCACTTCTAGGAATGTAGCTTTATTTTTAATTGCCCAGTTGATGCTGTAGCCAAGTAAGGTGCTACCTTAAATATGCCTTAAACTAATCAACCACCATGCTATAAAACTAATTCACTTTTCTTTCCTCTCTCACTCTTTCCCCTCCCTCCCTCCCTCCATCCCTCCCTCCCTTCCTCCCTCCCAGTAATCAAATAGGCATTGAGTCCCTAGTAAATGCCAAGAGCTCTGCCAAGCATTGGAGATACAATAGCTAAGAACATGCTCCAGTGGTTCTCACCAGGGTATGAAACCGCCCCATGTGGACATGGTTTGGTTCTAACAGGATTGCATCAGCATTACTGACATTAATGAGAGGACTAGAAATACTAAACTATTCTGTTTTGTAATGTTCAGAATAGTCCAAGTAAACAAACAAACAAACAAACAAACATACAAACAGAGTCAAGGCTTATCTTGCCCCAAATGCTAAGAGTCTGCTTTCCTGCTTTGCTTATTCCCCTTGAAAAACATTTTCTAGCTACTCCATATTTGTTCATGATATTCATACTGTTCCTTCTATGCCCTTCCATGTCTAATTTCTAAGCCCAAAAAGAACTCCGACGAGCATTCTGTGAGAAATCCCTGCTATTGGCACCTAGAGGTAATCCTGTACTCCCATCACCATGACCAGAATGACCATATTATTCATCACTCTGACTGAAATATTTTGGAGAGAGATAGGAGGCATAATTTCATTGGCCCCAGGACACCATTGCTTGTCCTACATGACTTAGAATTCATGGAATTTATTATTTTATTATTTCTACTTCCTAATTGTTTTTATTGTTTACACAAATGCTAGATTCTAAACTCCTGGAGATCAAGGCCTAGGAGCTTTTAAAACATCACAATACCAGATAATACCCCAGACCGATTAAACCAGGATCTCTGGAAGTGGAATCCTGCCATCAATATTTTTTGAAACATGTCCTGGAAAGTCCCCTGTGCAGTCAAGATCGAGAACCACTGCTCCAGAGCTGGGCTGCCTGGGTTGAAATCCGCCTCTGTTTCTTACCAGCTAAGAAGCTAGTTAACTAGTAAAGTGGTGTTGATTATAAGCACCTCCCTCATGTGGGCTTATTGGGAGGGTTACATGATTAATATGAATAAGCACTTAACTCAGTGCTCTGCTCACAGAAGAGCTCGGCAATGCTAACTATTGTTATTACATAGCAGGACCATTCTTTCGCATCCCTCCTGGCATATTCCCCAGTGTCTAGCACCAAGTAGCTATCAAGCAGATTTTGGAGTGGGTGGATTTGGCATCCATTCCACCTAGCTCACCTTCCTAAACTCTGCAGGTCTGTCTTTCCTGATGAGGGTTAGAATTTAAAACTCGGGTGACGGTTCTGATCATTCTCTTTGCTCCAAGGGTCTTCTTGCAGACCTTCCTTCATTGTTTTCCTTCATCTCTCCATTGTTTTCTTTTGTGTTCTATTTTATCCACCTAGATACCACTTAAAATATATTAGCTAACAAGGAGTCTTTCCCTGTCAAGGGCTTACCATGTGGTTTGTCTTTGAGATTGCCAGCCCTTGCCTTGTCACCATCTTCCCAACTGGCTCCTTCTGACTTAACCATTTCAAGGTTCTTGCTTTTATTTTAGGACTAATTACACCACAAAAATTTGATAAGAGAAAAATTCTATCAAACTAACCTAAATAATAATTTTCTTGATTAGGTTGACTGAAAATAGAATGATTGGCAGCAGATAGATCATATTTGCATTATATAGTCCTATATTTAGTTCGCTGTGGTAATATTAAGAAACTAGAGTCCTGGTGCATGAAATGTGTGCATGGGTGGGGGGTGTCCCTCAGCCCAGCCTGCACCCTCTCCAATCTGGGACCCCTCGAGGGATGTTCAGTGGGATCAGGTCGAAACGGGCAGTCGGATATCCCTCTCACAATCTAGGACTGCTAGCTCCCAACCACTGGCCTGCCTGTCTGATTGCCCCTGATTGCTTCTGCCTGCCAGCCTGATCACACCCTAACCACTCCCCTGCCAGTTTGATCGACAATTAACTGCTCCCCTGCCAGCCCAGTTGCCCCTAACTGCCCTCCCCTGCTGGCCTGGACACCCCCAACTGTCCTCCCCTGCAGGCCTGGTCACCCCCAACTTCCCTCCCCTGCAGGCCTGGTCCCTCCCCAACTGCCCTCTCCTGCAGGCCTGGTCACCCCTAACTGCCCTCCCCTGCTGGCCTGGTTGCCCCCAACTGCCCTCCCCTGCCAGCCATCTTGTGGCAGCCATCTTGTGTCCACATGGGGGTGGCCATCTTTGACCACATGGGGGCAGCCAACTTGTGTGTTGGAGTGATAGTCAATTTGCATAGTCTTTTTTATATAGGATGTGAAAGTATCATTATAAATAGTTATATTCAATGAGATGTAAGTTTTAAAATACAAGTCCTCAATTTTTATTAGCAATGATATGTCCCAAAAATATGTAATGACTATCCCTTATTTGTCATGTATATTGAGCCTTCTTTTTATTTAAGATACATTTTAAAATACACACTATTTTTTATGTCAAGATTCATAGTTTACCATCTTTATTTAAGAGGATTCCCTCATTAAGATTGAGTTAATATTCATATTTATTGAGGATACTTTTTGAAAATATAAAAAATCTTTAAAAAGTGTTACAATTTCTTTTCACTTTTTTGTTCTTTCTTTAAAGAATTATTAAAATCTCCCATGTGAGGGCAGATATGCCAAATCACATACATCAACCACCACAGGTGCCACCATAAAAATAACAGGCTGCCCACATAGAGAAGTAGGCTGGGGCCCAAATAAACTAAGGAAAAGGAAAGTAGAAACTTGAAAGAAAAACTTAATATTCAAACTCAGGTTCTCTTCTTCTTTTATAGGCGGCAAGAAATTGTTTGGTCAGTTCTACAAGTATAGTAAAAATTTCGGACTTCGGAATGACAAGGTACATAATATATTTTGCTATTGTTTACTCATAAGAGAAAATCTTGTATTTGTCTACTGACAAACTGAAAGGTGTTATTGGCTTTGCTTTTTCCCCCTGTTAATGTGGCTGTATGGCCTGCTGACCCACTTTAGGACATGCACCAATTTTAACTGTGAGGTAAATGGATACTTTGGGCTATTCTGATCTCTTTTCATATATCATTAAAAAAACTGTGACATATACTAAAATTAAGAGTAATTTCTCAGTCTACTCATTATATGTGTAAGATTAAGAAAGAAGCACTAATAAAAGAGTAATATGCTAATTAGACTGGAAGATCTTCTGGAGACCTTCCGGACAAAGCCATGGTGGCGGGGCCGAGGCAGAGGTGGTTAGGGGCAATCAGGCCAGCAGGGGAGAGCAGTTAGGGGGATCAGGCTGGCAGGGGAGGGCAGTTAGGGGGATCAGGCCAGCAGGTGAGAGCAGTTGGGGGTTATTGGGCTGGCAGGGGAGGGCAGTTGGGGGCGATCAGGCAGGCAGGCAGAGAGATTAGGGGCGATCAGGCAGGCAGGCAGGTGAGTGGTTAGGAGCCAGCGGTCCCAGATTGTGAGAGGGATGTCCGACTGCCTGTTTAGGCCAGATCCCTGTGGCAGTAGGACATCCCCCGAGGGTCCCCGATTGGAGAGGCTGCAGGCTGGGCTGAGGGGAACCCCCCCCCGGGGGTGTGTCCCTCAGCCCAGCCTGCACCCTCTCCAATCGGGGACCCCTCGAGGGATGTCCGACTGCCCGTTTAGGCCTGATCCTGGTAGGATCATGCCTAAACGGGCAGTCGGACATCCCTCTCACAATCCAGGACTGTTGGCTCCCAACTGCTCGCCTGCCTGCCTTCCTGATTGCCCCTAACCGCTTCTGCCTGCCAGCCTGATCACCCCCTAACCACTCTCCTGCCAGCCTGATTGATGCCTAACTGCTCCCCTGCCAGCCTCTTTGCCCCTAACTGCCCTCCCCTGTAGGCCTGGTTACCCCTAACTGCCCTTCCCTGCAGGCCTGGTCAACCCTAACTACCCTCCCCTGCAGGCCTGGTCCCCCCCAACTGCTCTCCCCTGCAGGCCTGGGTCCTCCCCAACTGCCCTTCCCTGCAGTTCCGTTAGCCCCCAACTGCCCTCCCCTTCTGGCCTGGTCACCCCTAACTGCCTTCCCCTGCTGGCCTGATCGCCCACAACTGCCCTCCCTGGCAGGCCTGGTCCCTCCCAACTGCCCTCCCCTGCTGGCCATCTTATGGCAGCCATCTTGTGTCCACATGGGGTCAGCCATCTTTGACCACATGGGGGCAGCCATCTTGTGTTGGAGTGATGGTCAATTTGCATATTACTCTTTTATTAGATAGGATAGAGGCCTGGTGCATGGGTGGTGGCCAACTGGTTTGCCCTGAAGGGTGTCCCGGATCAGGGTGGGGGTTCCCTTGGGGCGTGGGGCGGCCTGGGCGAGGGGCCTGCGGTGGTTTGCAGGCCAGCCACGCCCACCGGTGACCCAAGTGGAGGCCCTGGGATCTGGGATTTATTTATCTTCTACAATTGAAACTTTGTGTCCTTAAGCAGAGCCAAGCCTCCTGCTTGCTCTGTGGCCACAGCCATTTTTGTTGGGATTTATTTATCTTCTATAATTGAAACTTTGTTGCCTTGAGTAGAGGCCTGGGCCTGTCAGGGTGTGCAGAAAGCTTGGCTTCCTCCATTGCCGGGAAAACCCAAGCCTCCTGCTCATTCGGTGGCCGCAGCCATCTTGGTTGGGTTAATTTGCATACTTGCTCCTGATTGGCTGGTAGGCGTAGCTTGTGGGTGTAGCAGAGTGATGGTTAATTTGCATACTACTCTTTTATTAGATAGGATATATATATAGCTATCTATATTTCTGAAAGAAAAAATAATAAATTTGTTTGCTCAGTTCTGATTTTTCTATGTCATCATCATACATCCCTATTATCTGCCGTAGGAGTTGACTTTCAGTCTACAGCTCAATAGTGTAAAAAATCTAGCCATATTCTTTATAACTCCTTGCAGTTTATATTCTGGACCCTTTCCTTCAGGTTGCTAAAAATTTAATTTCAGTCAATTTACAGTTTCTCCTTGACTCTCATCAGGGCCCAAATCCCAGTTCTGTGTGTTTCTTGGGGCCATAGTACTGGTAGGGAGATGGCCTGTTTGCTCTTTGTTATTGTCTCTTGTCCATTGACACTGGCTTCCTTGCAGTCACCATCCTCTTGTTTTGTGCTTGGCTGGCCATCCACACAGGTGGCCACTGACTCATCCCGAGTTTCTATCTGCAAGATTCCTTCACAGCTGACGTTCCTGTGGGCTATCTAAGGCCCCATTTCCCTGGGCACATCCAGAGCTTCTTGTTCTCTGTGATCTTTCTGCCTTCCCTGGGCTCCATCTGGGAAAGAAGGCACAGGTTCTGTTTTGCTTTTGAATTCCACTAACCTATTGTGGTGAAGTGGGGTCTTCTTTCTCTGCTATGTGATTGGGGCAGCTCATGTAGGGTGCAGGGTCAGTTCTCTATCTCAGCCACCCACTGAGGTCTACTATTTCTACCTACTTCCCGGCTCAAGGGGCCTTTTCTAGAGGGACAGATGGTAGTGGTGATGGGGGTAGGTCTCACTCTTATTCTCCCAAATGAGCCATTCCCCCAAATATTTTGTTAATAATTCCATCCTTCGCCTTCTCTAGAAACTCAAAATCTATGAAAAATGGTTCTTTCCCTTTTGTTTTCTATGATTCATTCTTTCCCTTTAGTAGAATGACTTCTGGTTCAGTGAAGACCTTAAAGATGAGGTGAGATAGAGTATGTGGGGAAAAGAAGTGCAATGTGGGGAAGCATTAATAAATAAATGTAAAAATACTATACTACATACTCAAGACAAGAGGCTACATAACACATGTTAATGATCCTCTCTTCTCTCCAGATGCCCATTCTTGGATATTTCTGCAAATATCCAAAAAAAAGAGATTATTGAATTCTCAAAAAAAAGAGAAGATTTAATTTCTTTTTTTTAAAAAATATATTTTATTGATATTTTTGCAGAGAGGAAGGGAGAGGGATAGAAAGCTAGAAACATCGATCAGCTGCCTCCTGCACACCCCCCACTGGGGATGTGCCCGCAGCCAAGGTACATGCCCTTGACCGGAATCGAACCCGGGACCCTTCAGTCCACAGGCCGACGCTCTATCCACTGAGCCAAACCGGTTTTGGCATAATTTCTTTGTTATTTTCTAAAGGAGGTGGTAGCTATTACTGATTTCTTTCCCTATAGGGTCATTTTAATGCACTAGAAATTTTCCACCTCAAATATATTATGTTCAAATACTTTTATTTCTCCCTTCTCTGTCCCACAAAAAATATGCAGAAAGACAAGAAGACATTCAGCTGTGAATTTCTTTTTTTATTATATTTTTATTTTTATTTCCTTTTTATAACCTTGGTTGCTAGACCATTCAGCACACTTCTTTGCAGATTTTATTGTAATTAACATAATAAGTAGGGTATGTTTTGGACTGAAGCATGGCTATGGTTTTCTGAGACCCAAATAAAATAAATAAAATTGAGGCTTGGCTTGGAAAAGAAACACTATAAGGACTGCTTTCCCACTTTGAAAACAAAAAGGGAGGGTCTGCAGAACTTTTGGCGGGTAAAACACGTTGTCTTCTGGAACTGACTTCACTGAAGGGACTTGAAGTAAATAACTTGGAGGTAACACAAAACACAATGTGCTTTGCAATCTGATGGCTGTAGGTATGTTTTGGATGATGAATACATCAGTTCTTCTGGAGCCAAGTTCCCAGTCAAGTGGTCCCCTCCGGAAGTTTTCCATTTCAACAAGTACAGCAGCAAATCTGATGTCTGGTCATTTGGTGAGTGAATTTAATGTTCTTTTAATGGAGCTTTATGTCATAAAATAGGCCAGTCTCCTAAAATTTTGATTTCATAATAGGATGCAGCATTTGAAAACAGTGCTTTCTGTCTTAAGTGTTCTGAACACGCCCAGGCTGTCTTTGACAACTGGTGTCCTTCACATTCTGACATAAGTCTGCCTTTTGGATCTTTTCCTTTCCCACTGAGCACTTGCTGTGAAACCCTAAGAGGGTATAGAGCAGCCGTGGGCAAACTACGGCCCGTGGGCCGGATCCGGCCCGTTCAGCTGTTCTATCCGGCCCGCGGAGCCGAAAGAGTGGAGGGTTCTCTTGCTCTCCCCTCCACTCCTTTACTTTGAATTTATATTAGTTCACACAAACACTCCATCCATGCTTTTGTTCCGGCCCTCCGGTCCAGTTTAAGAACCCATTGTGGCCCCCGAGTCAAAAAGTTTGCCCACCCCTGGTATAGAGTCTTCTGATCTAGAAAACAAACTCAGCCGACATGTCCACACCACAGAAACTTGTAAGGAAAACTGATCTTATGGGGTCATTGACTTTCGAATATGATTAATAAACTTCATTGTCTAACTGCTAAGCAACATCCCTTAATTTACTTCATTACTGTCAAATTTTATAGAATTTAGACATAGGCCTCCTTGGGATCTGTCAGTCGATATTTATATTGGGTAATGTTCTTCACTGAGAAAGAGACACTGTAGACCTATGCCCAATGGAGTCTGTTCTTTTAAATGATCTTCAAAGAGTGGCAACAAATGTGTGAGTATCTACTCTCTTTCACCCAGACTTTCCTGGATGGCTTCGTGGGTTTGGAGGAACAGCTATATCCTCAGCAGGGTGTGAATTTTATTGTCACAATAAGGTTCAACTTGTATCATTGATCTCATTAGCTCTCCACTGACATGTGGCAGTCCTGGCAGGTGACATTTTAAGCTCTTCTGGAGAGTTACGTTCTGAGACTAATGGATAGCAACCCAAGGGCCTCATCAAGTGGCTGCAGAACAATGAGAACTCCTGGAGTTTTACCTGTCCACTTGTCTCTCTTCAGCCCCTTGGACAAGTGAGGCTGTTATGCACCTGGAGTGGTGTCATTCTTAAGAACCCTCAGGCTCTAGCACAGGCCTGGCCTCTTACTCAATACCAAATACAAATTTGTAGAATAAGTGAATTATTAAATAAACTCAAATTGGGAGACTTGAAGAAGTTTCATGAATCAATCAGTTAACCAATCAACACCTGCTTATGTGCAGAGCCCTTGCTAGATGGTCTTGGGCTCAACCCAGCAGTCTAACTCCCAGTGTTGGAGCGGGATGCATGCCATCTACTAGCTGGTAAACTCGTGGTCTTAGCAGGCAGCAGAGCCTCAGACAATTCTGTCATTTTCTGTGCAACGGCAAAAAGGTTTATCGATTTCAGGGTGTGGGGACATGAGAATACTTACAAAGGAAAATGCTGGCAGCATTTTCTTCCAATAGGGAGGCAGACAAGGCCAATGGAAAAGGAAAGGCATTGTTTCCAACTGGAACATTTTCAGATTACAGGCCTGTTCTAAAACTAAGATGCACACAATCTGCTCCCTAGATGGACCTGCTCTCACTCTGGGTGATTATGGTGCAAAGACTGGAAGAGGAAGATAATGCCGTATCGTTTGAGACACTTCTTTCAGCTCTAAGTGACCATTTCTCTCTAACCTCTGGTTCTTGTGCATTATCTTTGCAGGCGTTTTGATGTGGGAAGTTTTTACAGAAGGGAGAATGCCTTTTGAAAATAAGTCAAATTTGCAAGTTGTGGAAGCCATTTCTAAAGGCTTCAGGCTGTACCGCCCTCGCCTGGCACCAATGTCCATCTATGAAGTCATGTACCACTGCTGGCATGAGGTGAGTGTCCCTCACTTTCCCATGAAGGTTGGCAGCTCCAGCATCTGAGAGCAGACCCGTGTATCACATACCTCACCGCAAGACCCCATCATCTCTGTTCCTTGGTAATGACCCCTGAGAGCCAGAAGCACTATTTCTCTCTCAAACTCCCACTGCAAAGTCATTAATCTATTTTGTTTTTAACAATGGCCTTTCATCTGAGGAATTCAGGATATTTTCCAAGTCTTATCTTTCTGAGATTGGTTCCTGCAGAAACTTGCTAATAAAGCCTCAGAGATTAGCTGGTTTACACCTTTTAGGAACTGGTGGGTGTGAACTAAGGGTAGAATCAGGTTTGTTAAACTTCCACATTGAGAGAGAAGGATGGTGTTTTTACTTACTTCACTCTACTAATTTGTCTTGCTTTTCTAAGGCTAAAAGTAGTGGGTTTCATCTCTCTTGGGGCACTCAGGACTCTTGATAGAGAGATTAAACCAGAACAGAATGAAGGCAGAAAGGGTGCCAGCAACTTCTACTCAGGAAATGATCTTTAGGGAGCCCAATTTCTCTTTTTCTTAAAATGGTAAGCTTAAAAATAAAGCCAGAAGGGTTTATATCTCACTACTGTCTTTTCCGGGCATTGATTCAACACACCTCTCCTGTCATATCAGACTCCCCAGTGATTTTGTTAGCTCCTCTCTTTCCAGCTGACAGTTTCAGCCCAGAAAAACCACAGCTGGGTGAGGAGTTTCCTCCTGGCTGAAAAAGAAACCACTTGATTTCCAGTCCACAAACACTGGAAAATTCAATATTTCGAGAGTGATGTGGTTGTTTATATCCAGCAAAGTATTAATTTTATAAAGATACCTGGTGTATGAAAATATTTTATATATGACTAACTGCTCTGCAAGGAATCTTGTAGGCTTTTAGTAGCAAACAGCTGTCTTAAGAGCAACTTTGCATTAACATTGTAAATAGCTCAGGAATTACATATTGTACTAGGAGCCCAGCGTGCGATTCGAAATCGCGCGGCGCCGCCCACCCTCGAATCGCTGGTCTGGCCCTGCCTCCCTCTTAGGCCCTCGAAGCAGCCACGGCCACTGCTGATCAAGCCCTCCCCAGAGCAGGCGCGCCGAGGCCCCTGCCGCCCCACCCCCGACGCTGCTCACGCAACCTCCTTGTATCTGGTCGACCCGTTAGGGCGTCCCGGTTAATTAGCATATTTCTCTATTTTATATAGATATAGATATGTATGTATACATATACATACAATAAAATACCTATTGAAATTTTATATTTTGTGGGGAGGAGACAAAGAAGGGGCAAGTGACATCAGTCTCAAAGAACAGTTGGAACACGATTAAAGCAGTGTTTTGGTTATGTTGATGTACTTGTTTGCAAAGTTGATTTTGCCTACAACTTTTTAATGTAATCTAAAAGCCCTAAGGACTTAGGCGCCTCTAAATCCAACATGATAATAATAGCCTTGATACACACGTTTCATAGTCTCTAGTAACTGTGGAACTTCAGCCCCTACAAAACTTCACAATGTATTCTTGGAATTTCAAGGAGGATTCTCACATGAGCTCACATCTTCTTTTGCTCTTTTTTATTGTTCAAAAGCCACTAAGGGCGTCTGTCTCCCCACTAACCCTGCCGCCTCTGGCCTTGGTGAGAATGTGGGCTACCATGAGTAGCTGCATGTGGGAGCCTAGTACTCTAGATGCCCCCTCTTCCCCGCTCTTCCTCATGTCTATCAAATTATCCAAATTGATCGTGGGCAGCACTGGCCAACAGAACCTTCCGTGATGATGGAAATGCGCTATGTCTGTGCTATCCAATATGGTAGCCACGCCTGGCCTTGAAGACTTGCAGAGTGGCTGGTGTGACTGGAAACTGAGTTTTAAAATGGACTTAATTGAATTAGTTGAAATTTAAATAGCCGCCTGTGGCTAGTGTTTGCAGCTCTAGCCATTTTATCTTTGCAATGCTCTCTACTCTTACATTTTCACTTCATAGCTCACTCCACTGCCAATCATGCCCCGTGGGACAGCCAAGGTATCTTTCTCTCCCATTTGTGGAGAACCAGCCTGGATCCAGGTCCGTGCCGGCAAGTTCCAGAACTGGTGTCTGAGTGAGTCTGAAGCTGAGCTGACCACCTCTGCTTCCCTTTTCCAGAAACCCAAAGGCCGCCCTACGTTTGCTGAGCTGCTGCGGGTTCTCTCTGAGATTGCAGAAACTTGGTGACTTGAGTGGAATGCCAACCCAGACGATCATGTTGTAAAATTGTTTCAAAAGGAAATGCTGTGTGGGTCACTGATGGTGAATATCTCCTTCAGAGTTGCTGCCTCTTGGAAACATTATCAAGATCACAGGCGTCCCAAGCTTTTTATTACATTTAAGAATATCCTGACAACAGATTTCCTACATGTTTGAGAGGGACTTCTAAACGCTTCATTCTTCATGTCCTATTTATGAAGATGGAAAAAATGCTCTGTCGTATTTATAAGAATAGCCCTGAGAACCCCTGAGGGTACATGGAAACATGATTCTTTCAGGGTGAAAGAAATTTGTCTCCTGAAGAGGAGTGACACTCCTTACTGCAGTCAGCCATGCACAGAAGAGGAACATAAATTTTGCCAACTCCTGGACTAAAGGACCTCCCCTTCAGAATCTCATGCTTTTGATCTACGCAGATCTTTATAGAAACCTACCTTCATTTCACAAACCGCATGTCTGTGAGCAGCCTGGACCTGTCCTGTATAGTCTTCCCTATATTATTTGACAAATGGTTTTTGCACATATCTGATACTTTTGGAGACAGTTTCTTATATTCCAGTTTTAAACACTGTTGTAGGAGATAACCCACATTCTTCTTTGTACAGGTCCTGGTAACATTTCCCTTCCCAGTAATCCCCATTGTGGGGACTCTGGCCAGAGTACACTGGATGTTAAAGGCCCATTTGCCATAAGCATGCAAAAAGGCAATGACTCAGCAGTATCACTATACGTACTGTGCAGGCGCACCCTTATATAACCTACTCATGTTCATGTAGCACAGATGTCACTAATTGGCATGAGGCCTCTTTTGTTTGAGTGAGTATATAAGGTGCGTCACTGACGAGGCAGTTGTCTGCTTTGTTTGTAGTAAAGCATGACCCACCTCCCTATGGCTGCTCATGTCTTCTTCCAATTCCTGGCATCCAAAGAAATCAAGTCCATAGCAGAGGAACTTGGACCCAACATCCATTGTCAGGGGCAATTCAGAGCCTGAATTTCAATTCCAAGATTTCACACTTTGTCCATGTGACATTGGACAATAAGAAGTCTTATTTTGTCATAAAAAGTACCTCCTGCACCTTACCAGAAGATGACTTGGTTTTTCCACAAGAACAAGAGGGAGGCAAAAGTAAGACAACCAATTGTTCCATCAGGCTCCTTCGTTTCTGAAGTCCAGGGTTTTGGATTCATGGTTAAGCAACCAGCAGTCATAAGATAAAATCTTAATTTCTTATGCACTGTTTGTAGGAACGATGGGAAATTAATCTTTATCATTCTTAGGGCTTCAGAAGTTCCATGTGAAGAAGGTTATGATGAAAGCACACGTATCATTACCATGGGGTCTAACAACAGGAGCCCATTATTTTTATGCTATCCTGCCCTGCACCATGGTTCTGAAGGAACTTGTTTTATAATTCTCTTTAAATCCTAACTTGCTGGCTGTCAGTAGTTGTGATTTTTAAATCATATTTGCCCACTCTAAGAATGACATCTTTGAATGTCAATAGTATCCAATAAATGTGCATTGAAATAATCGGGCACAAGAAGAATCTTGGTAACTCAAGTGGTGGTCTCAGACATGTTCATCTGAGACACTGTGCCATTTCTGATATTATCACCTGCTTTTCCTCATGGATTCTGCTACGGGGAGGGAAGACAGAGGGCTCCTACTACTGAGACTATAGTTCAAGTAAAATCATGTGAAAGTCTAGCTCAAGAGACCATGAGTCCATTAAGCAGCAAAAGCAGAGGGAGGGAAGGTTAATGTCATAACAGGAAATAAAGTAGTACCAATATATGCAGTAAGGTGTCTTTCTCGGGTTTTACTAAGCTTAGTAGTCCTCACTCTCCCCTCAAAAGAAAACAACAACGTACCAAACACTGAAATGCTGGGAGTGCCTATAGAGAATCTGCCACCACTATCAATGCACGCAGGGAGACAGAGCACGGAGCAGAGTGGTGGTACAGGTAAGTTATCCTGGAGGTCATAGGGTGGCAGCTGGGACTTCTAAGAGCATCTATGGTGATGGAAGGCAAGTTCTATTCCTTCTGTTTTAACATTTTAGAAAAGTTTGAAACACCAAATTAGGAACAGGAATCATGAAGGTAACTGAGACTCAGATAATGTGTGGATTTGGAATGTCTATGGACAGAGAGTCAGCATTCCCTGTCTAACAGAAGAAAATTTTCCTTAAGAAGTAGTCAGGCAACTCCCTTTGGGAGGGAGTTGTTTGGCAACCGATCTTTGTATTAGTTATTGACATGAGCTCTCTGTGGGTGGCTTGACTAGTTAAGGATGAGATAGTTCAATAGTTAAACAGTTCTGCATAAGGAATGGACAGGAAGTTTAGAGGTTGATTTTATGTGAGAGCCCTAAAAAGGAGAAGACAGGAAGTCAAAGGAGAGAGGGAAGCTCAGAAAAACAGAGTGAACTTGGAGGCCAAGCAGAATACATGATCAGTGTAAATAGCCTTTTGGCAAGAAGAGCCAAACAATGTTTTTTGTTTAGTAAACTTTGAATTGAAGTACAATACATGGTCCCACCACTGCATTGGTGACATGTTTGAGTGGCAATCAAACTCACAAGACACCATAGTATTTAATCCAGCACTAAGTTTACTTGGCTGTTTAGAAAGATCCAGGACAGGAAAAGAGTATGCACAGCCCTCAGTTCCAATGGAAGCCTACCAGTTCTCCATGTGCATAGATGCTCGGGTCCCTCCTCATCTGCCAGGAGAGTGTATGCTTGCCGGCAATGAGGCCATGATGTGTGGTGTTCATCTTGATGCAAAAAAAGCTTATTTCTTGGTTTTCTATCTGTCATTTAGGCCTGCAGTTCACAGGCCTCCCAACCCATGTGCTGTCTCACAGATCAGAGGTTTCACAGTGTACAAAACACATGTCAGGCCCTGGTACCCAACAGTCCGGATTTACCTTATCTTGGGACTTACCTGAGGGACTGGTAGTCCACTCAGGCAGGTAGGTCTAGATCTGGGAGAAAAACAGTACAGGACTGCTGTTGACCCTTGGCTCCCACACATAAAGTACACAAATTGTGTATATAGCTTAATTTTCACAAAGTGAGTACATCTGTGAAACTAGCACTAGATCAAGAAGTGGCACATTCCAGAATTTCAGACTCCATTCTCATTCCCTGTTCAAGTCATTACCCCAACAGCAATCAATATCCTGATTTCCAACACAAACTTTCTGTAAATAGAGTCCTATGGCATTGTACTCTTTGTGCCTGGCTTCTTACACTTAATATGTCTGTTTGGTTCATCTATGTTATATATAGGTAGTTGTATTTCATTCATTTTCATCTCTGTATAGTCTTCCATTATACAATTATACTGCAGGTTATTAATCTACAGTACTCTTGATGGATATTTGGACTGTTTCCAACTTTTGGCTATAGATCAGTGCTGCTATGAACATTCTTCTACATGTCTTTTGGTGAAAATATGTATGCACTTCAGTTAGGTATATCTAGGAATGGAATTGCAGGGCCAACAATTATGTGTATATTCAGCTTTTGTAAATAGTGCCAAACAGTGTTCCTAAGTGGATACAACCAGATTCATAACCCGCAGCACGGTATGAGTGTTCCAGCTGCTTCACATTCTCAACAACACTTGGAATTGTCTTGGCCATAACAATAGCTAAAGGGCTTTTATGGGCAAGAGTGTCTCATATTCAATTTTAACTTCCTTATTTGAGCTGTGCTACAATATGCTATCTACCCACTCACTCCCTGATCTTTGTTGTCAACATAACAGTATGCTATATGCCAGCGGTTGCCAACCTTTCAGACCTACAGACCACAATCTAAAATAAATAATATTTGAGAAGATTGAAGTAATGTAGGATGATAAAAAAAAAGAAATATTAGAGGTGTACTGCAGAGCAGAGAAGGGGGGTTTGATAGCAACAAAAACTTATGGAGAAATTATGAAAGATGTGGATGTACCATCATATGTAGGATGGACACACACAGAGAGCCATTTGTATTTTTAATTTATTTTTTTAAATATATTTTTATTGATTTCAGAGAGGAAGGGAGAGGGAGAGATAGAAACATCAATGATGAGAGTGAATCATTGATTGGCTGTCTCCTGCACACCTCCTACCAGGGATCGAGCCCGCATCCAGGCATGGGTTTGGTGATTTTTATGGTAAGCTGTCTAGGAAAGCTCAAAGTGCAGGTGATGAATTGATGAATCTGTTTGGATTGGAGTGGCATGCTCTGTTTACTGCTGTCACCTGTACCTATACACTCATTTATCTCTTGCTACTCTCCGATTTGCCCATGCTAGCCCTTGCAAATCCCAGACACCTTCTTATCTCAGACCTGTACACCTGTTGTACTCTACACTGGGAGTCCTTTTCCTGGGTATCTATATCGTTTGCTTCCTCATCACCTCCAGGTTGTTGCTCAAATGTCATTCTCTCTGTGAGAGATTTCTCTAATAACACTATTTAAAATTGTACCCTCACCATGAATATGCCCTGTCTACCTTTTCTGAAGAGTTCTGCTCTCAACACGATATAACAAATCATATAGGACTATTTATTTATTTGGTCTATTGTCTGCCCCGTTCCTCCTGCAACTGTAAACATGTGTGAGGTCAGGTATTTTTGACTGTTTTGTTCACTGCTGCATCCACCTGGCCCTCCTGTCTCAATGGTACCTTCAACCCATATAATACCACTTACCACTGTCCCTCTTTTCAAAACCACTGGTCTAGAGGATGTTTGCTTTTTACTTCCTCTTCCTGGCGTGGTCCTCTCACACTAGAATGATCTGAGACCTTTAGGGAAGTACAATTGCTCAGGTCCCACCATTTCACTCAGCTTTCCATTCTGACTTAACCGCTCTGAGGGGGACACAGGCATTGGTGGTTTTAAAACAAATTACCCCAAGTGATTCTCACCCAGAGTTGAGAACCACTGTTCTAGGTTCTCAAACTTCAATGCTTATTAGTATAATTTAGGGAACTTTTCAAAATCCTGATGCCCAGGCTGTACTCTAGGCCACTTAAATCACAATATCTATGGCAGTCGTTTTAAAGTTCCTTTTAAATATGAGAACCATGCCAGTTCTTCTCAATCTGTAATATACACATGGCTGCCTGGGGACTTTGTTAAAACGCAAGTTCTGATTCAGAAGGTCCACAGTGGGACCTCATTTCTGCATTTCTAACAAGCTCCCAGCTGATGTCAAAGGTGCGGATCCATGGACCACACCTTTCCTCCCAGAAGACATTTACATCCATTCCCTGACCCCAAGGCCAACAGGATTCAGAGCGGGGAACTCTGGCTTATGGGTAGGTGAAGGTATTTCAAAGACATTATACCCATTACATAAGGCCACAGACAACTTTCTAGTAGTTGCTATGGGCTTATCTTGCAAACGTCAGTTACGACCCTCATTCTTCCTATTATGAAGGTTAAAATACTCAGTTTTCTGCGCTCTCTTGCAACAAGCACAGCCACACCAGCAAGTTCCACATAGTGAAATGCAACAAGAAGCACCTGAGGAGAATTTGCCCAATAAAAAGCCAAGTCTCACCAGAAGGAAAACTCTTTAGACTCTTCCTGCTTGGAGCGTGGCTTGGAGACCTGGAGTTGGCGTGCCCACCTGTGACTCAGAAAACAGGCGTGAAGAGGAAGGCCCACAGATAGTGTTGCCAGATACAATATAGGATACACAGTTAAAGATACATTTCAGATAAATAACAATATTTTAGTGTGTTGTGGTCACCTCTCCTGTTGGGGTTCACCCTCAGAAATGGATGGAACCCCGCCCCCCAATCCCATGTTTGGCCCCAGTGTTGAGACTGTTGACATCATACACATACCAAGAGGGCATGAGAGATTTGTGACTCACATCTTGAGTTTCTGAGGACATCAGGGAAGGCCCCCCAGCGGATCTGAAAATAGCTGGAGAGAGCAGGTGGGAGACTGCCTTGGGGTTTTGTGGTGATGAGGGGTGGGGCTGAGGTGCAGGGGCTGGGTGGGGCTTGCTTGGTTTGAACTTCCAGCTGGTTCCAAAGGAAGAAGCACCCGCCTATCTGATAAGCTTGCTCAGATGGGGGGCAGAAGGAAAAGGGAAAGTGTTGGGGCTTGAAAGCTATCAGCAAACATAAAAAATGGAGTCAGATTCTTTATTACACTGTATATGTTCCAAATGTTGCACAGGACATACTTATGCTAAATTTATTTGTTTGTCTGAAATTCAAATTTAACTGGGTGTCTTGTGCTTTTATTGTTGCTGTTAAATCTGGCAATCCCATCTACAGGACAGAAAAAGGAAAGAGCGTGGCTCCTTCCCGGGGTTGTTCAGCCACTACACCAACTCTAAATCACCTCCTTCCAGACTTCTTGTTCTCTGAGACAAATGAACCCCTATTTCTTTAAGCCACTATTAGTCCAATGCTCGCCTGCCTGAGGACAAGCCCATTCGTAAAGGACACATCTCTGCTGATTCTTCCACTGGCAGCTTTTGCACTTGACACTTTTACTCAAGTACAGGTTATGTACCTTCTTTCCAAGGTTGCTGAAATCTGCCCAGTAAATGGAAAACAACCACAGAATGTGTGCATATTATATTTTAGCAAATTTTAAAAAATGACTTTGAAATTGGGATGTGACTTATAACCGGTAGGGTCTTCGATTAGATCTGTGTTTCTCAACCCTGGCTGCATATTAAAATCATCTGGGGAGCTTTTAGCAAATAGCTGCCCGTATCCAACCTTCAGATGTTGTACTTAATTGGTCCGGGGTGGGGCCCAGACATGGTAATTTCAAAAAGCCTCTTCGGTGAAACCATGTGCAGCTGGGGCCAAAAATCATTGCACTAGATACACTACTCGAAGTGCATGTAGATATGCTTACTCTGGGCCCAGGCTTCTTGTGAAGTTTATTAAAAGGCGGAACAAAGGGAGAAAATGACCCATCCATGCCTGATGACTAACAGCTGTCCCTTGCTAACCCACCATATGCCTGACTAGCCGGCCTGCCATTTCCCTGCTTCAGCCCCCAGAGTGGCTACGGAATCACAGGGAAGGAGATCCAGGGCCAGAAACCTGGCGGCAGGGAGCGCACACTTCTCCTCACTCGGTTTCAGTGCTAGCAGACAGGTCTCTAGAGAAGATATTAAAGATGCCGGGAAACTGGTAGGATTTACTCTGTGTATCTCATGGGGTGGATGGGGGCTGGGGAGCACTCTCCATGCCTTGGTTTGTTGTTTTGTGGCATCTATCTGCTGGTTGACTGGGGGAAATGAATGTCGATGAGTGGACTTGTGACTTTGAAGTCGTCTCATTTTCTTGTCTGCTTGGCAGCAAAACTGAAAGTGTTTCTGCTTCGCGACATATTTTAGATCTCGCCCTTTACGTCTCATTCATGATTAGGAAGTCACGGCCCTTCGGAGACCCTGGACACACAGAGGTGTCTGGTGGAAGTGGTTAACCGTCCCTCCGTTGGACAGTAAATTATGCTGAGGTTGTTCAAGTAGATCCTGCGCTCCAATGGAGGGTACTTGCTTCATCCAGCCCCAGCTACTCCACGCTGTGCAGCTAAACAAATAATACAACCTTGATCTTGTTTGACCAGTTCCTCTACACTTTTATTTTCCCTCTTGCTGCGGGCTAATCTTCAATCAGCAGGCACCTCCCGTAACAAGTGGAATTGCTGCCTGTAACCTGAATTGCATCGAGTTGCTTAAGTCCTTTTGATTCTGAACCAGTTTGGTTTGCACAGAAAGCCACCATGGTGCCTTGAATGTGGGTCTTCCTTTTGCCCACGTTAATTCAATCAGGCAGCTTCCCTTTGCTGAGTACTGTAGGTCTCAGTTCTTGCTGAAAAGACCGACTGACCACATTACTTAGGTTTACACCCTGTAATCCTGCAAACAGACTCAAAACTGGTAGACAGCTTTGCTCTTTTTCTTCTGTGCATGCAAGATTATTCAGAAGGAATTTGGTCCAATAAATAAAACCCAATTCTACCCATAAGAACTTATTTTCTGTCTGTTTCCTCTAAGGCTTGTACATTATGACCCAGCCTCTCAGTTCCATGAGTCAAGGAGAAGAGAGATCCCTTTTATTCAAATACTAGAGGCCCAGTGCACAAAATTTGTGCACTCAGGGTGGGGGGAGGTGTCCCTCAGCCTGGCCTGTGCCCTCTCGCATTCTGGGAGCCCTTGGGGAATGTCCGACTGACGGCTTAGGCCCGCTCCCCTAAGTTGGACATCCTTAGCTCTGTCACGGGGGTGGGAGAAGCTCCTGGCTGAGTGGCGCTCCCCTGGTGGGAGCGCACTGACCATCAGGGGGCAGCTTCTGCATTCAGTGTCTGCCCCCTGGTGGTCAGTGAACATCAAAGCAAGTGGTTGAGCGTCCTTAGCATGTCATTAGCATATTACACTTTGATTGGCTGACCGGATGACCAGACACTTAGCATATTAGGCTTTTATTATATAGGATATTTTATTTAAAACTCATCTAGAAATATGCTGAAATGTTAATAGTGAAAACAAAGGCAAACTCTGAGAGATGGAGACCTGAGCCGAAGGGCTATTTTGCTCATTCCTGGTCGATGGAACAATATGTTTAATGGGCCTGAGGTTACGGGATATCTTTGAGTTTATTTTCTGGATGTTTGTTGGGCACAATTAACTCAAGGAGGAGTCACATATCATTACCCAGGATTTATTCTAGGGGAGAGCTAGAGATTTTCTCAGCGGAAACTAAACAATCAGGACTCTGTATTTGGTTTCCATGGTCAGTGAGTTCCTATGGAAGGCATTCACAAAGCAGTCTTCAAGCTTTTGGGCCATGTTTGAGTTGCATGCTGTTTACTTGTGGTCAGGAGTTACTGGCTGGATCATAGAAGGCAGAAAGTGGGAGGGGATTGTAGGAACATGGTACTCAGAGCATGGCTTCTTTATCTCCACTACTAACCCTGCCCATCTGCCTCTTCCCCCTGCTCCTCCCAGTCAAGTAGTGGCTGGGGCTACACAGGATGGGGTGGGAGGGAGGTCCACGTGGTCTTAGGAGTACACCGGTGCAGTAAACTGGTGTGAGGCCTGTCTCCCGAGGGTTGGACAAGCTCCTGAGGCCGGTAGATAGAGCTAGGCCTGCATAGATTCCTACCCCCCTCAGCCCACCAGCCACAGGGAAGTTCTACATATAAAAACTAAAATACTGCCCTAGCCTGTTTGGCTCAGTGGATAGAGCATTGGCCTGTGGACCAAAGGGTCCTGAGTTTGATTCAGGTCAAGGGCACGTATCTTGGTTGCAGGCTCTTCCCTGGCCTGGGCCCTGGTTTGGCTCGAGCAGGAGGCAACCAATTGATGTGATTCTCTCACATGGTTGTTTCTCTCTCTTTCCCTCTCTCTTTCCCTCTCTCTAAAAACCAATGGAAAAATATCCTGTGAGTATTAAAAAAAAATAAAAATAAAAACTAAAATGCCTTCTAACTCAAAGGTTTTCACCTATAATAATGGTGTTTCTAGAGATTCAGTTTTCCCTCAAGAAGAAAGGACTTCATGATTTGTAACTGAAGTGGAAAAAGAGTGGCTCAGGTAGTCAGCTCTCTCAAAAAACTGTGTGTGTGTGTGTGTGTGTGTGTGTGTGTGTGTGTGTGTGTGCAGCCAATCAAAGCTGTCAGTTGGGAAGAATATGTTGCTCTTTGTTATACAATTTAAGACTCTTTGTAACTTAAGCTCACCTGTGGCTTCCTGTACACTGCAGCCAGGGTGCTGAAATGTTTGTCTATCAGGCGTCCTCAAACTATGGCCCGTGGGCCACATGCGGCCTGCCAAGTACATTTATCCAGCCCGCTGGGTTCCACTGCCTGTCCTGCTTAGCAGCCGACTCGTCCCGGGCCCGCAGTGCACATAGGAATTTGTTCATAGTTTTTTTTTTAAACTATAGTCCAGCCCTCCAACAGTCTGTGGGACAGTGAACTGGCCCCCTGTTTAAAAAGTTTGAGGACCCCTGGCTATGCAAACAACTTGCTTGCGATAATCAGTTTGTTCTAACTCTGCTGGGATACATGTGCTGTTTCCAAGCCCTTCTTAGACAGGCCTATGTTCCATGGATTGAGTAGTCTGGGGTGTTGGGACACTTGGATTTTGGTTCTCATTCTGGCCCTAGGTAAATATGTGATTTAGGGAATTGCATCTATAATAATAAAAGCCTAAGCGACCATTGCAACCAAACGGACGACCGAACAGGCTGCGTGGGGTGACTAGGCCGGTAGGGGGGTTAGTGAGGGACAACCAAATGATTGAGTAGTAGGCTGCGTGGGGCAACCAGGCTGGCAGGGGAGGTAGTGAGGTGTGACCAAATGACCAAACAGCAGTCTGCGTGGGGCAACCAGGCCCACAGGGGGGGAAAGTGATTGGTGACCAGGCTGGTGGGGGGGGGCAGTTGGGGGCGACCAGGCCAGCAGGGGAGGCAGTAAGGGGTGACCAGGCCAGCGGGGGGGGGGGGGCAGTTGGAGGTGACTAGGCCAGCAGGGGGGCAGTTGGGAGTGATCAGGCCAGCGGGGGGGGGGGGGGGGGCAGTTAGGGACAATCAGGCAGGCAGGCAGGTGAGCAGTTAGGAGCCAGTGGTCCCGGATCGTGAGAGGGATGTTTGACTGCTGGTTTTAGGCCCGATCCTCAGACATCCCCCGAGGGGTCCCAGATTGGAGAGGGTGAGGCTGGGCTGAGGGGACCCACATGCCCCCCCCCATGCATGAATTTCGTGCACCGGGCCTCTAGTATTATTTATAAAATGGCAGGAAAGAGGGGGCATGGGACACAGGTAAGAAACAAGCCTTTCCTACCCTACACAACTGAGGGAGTTGTTCTCAAATATGAGTCCTAATCAAATCAGGGAGAATCGATCAAGTCATGGTGATGTGGTCTCTACATGAAGCGAAGTTTTAGTTACACAGGGGCTAGAGGCAGTTTGTGTAGGGTCTGTAAATGTAAACTTTGATGTAATGCAACACTACCCAATATTTTTATAATGCTTTCTTTGCCTTCTTATAAATCTCTGGACTGAGAGATTTCATTATACTGACTGCTTTGAGCTCCTATCTTATTCAATGAAATTACTGGAAGATGAGATAGTGTCTCCTACCTGTTGTTCCAGTGACGAGTCAGTTGTATGGAAGATGGTTTGTGGAGAGCCATTTCTAAAAAACAGGTTTGAATTTCAAAGGAAATGACAAAACAAAATTAACCTAAGTGCAGATTTTTTTTAAAACCTTGAAACTTTCTTTTATAACCAAAAACTAAATGGGGATAATTTTGCCATTACATGAACTTAACTCCAATAAACTAAAAACTGAACTGCAACAAGCATAATTAAACCACATTATTTTATTGAAAATGAAAAATATATAGAAATATTAATTTAAAATTTGTAAACTTTTAAAAATGAACAGTATTTATAAACATTTGAAAAATAGAAAACTTCATGACCACAGAGTTCATTCAAAATATCTGAGAACATTTCACATATATTCATGTAAATTACTTTTCCACAAAGTTTGGTTGGAATGTGAAGTTTGCAGTTAGTTCAGTTTTATTAGTTTTATTAAGAAAAATAAAATATTTCTGTTGGAATCCTTTTGTATCCGTTTGTGTTGAGATAGTATAATGATGGAATTCATTTTCACTTGAATTACTTAAAATGAGCTACTGTGACACACATTGAGAAAAGATGAAGAATGTTTGAAAACTGGCAATGAATGGTCCTTACCTATCTAGTAATAAGACTGTAAGAATTAAGATATTGATTCAAAGAGAATTAAATTTTATTAATTGCCCCATCTAACAGAATTAAATTTTATTAATTGCCCCATTTAATTTAGTACCCTTAAAATAAGTAAAGGTGTTAATTTTATGTTGCTAAAGCTAAACGATTTTATGAATATTTTGCAATCTGAACTAAAAATAAAATCATTAACCATTGACCTAAGAATAAAATTACAAGACCAAAAGTAAAATGAAACTATTATGTTTACAGAATTAGGAAAAGCTTTCAATATGGCTGTGTGAGGACAACTTTGTAATCCTTAATGACACAAGTGCAGATATTCACATAATAAACCTTTAGATATCATCTATATGAGATAAAAGAAAGTGTATATTTTAAATATATATACATACATCAAACTTCCAGTTAAGACTAACATGGTTAGTCTAAAAATGGGGATCCAGCATTTTATTCCTCCTCAGACAATATATCCCTATTTGGAGAAATTTATTCTGAATTTAAGGTTTGCAATAACATTTTAGTTTTTCAATGCATATTGAAAAAGCCCACCAGGGATTTTTAGCGTATTTGAAATATTTCACTGTTTCTCAACGTATTTCAACTCGTTAAATTTTTCTCAGTCTTTCTCGCGGGCATATATGTCAACACCAGTTTATTTTCCAACCCAGGGTACACATGGTTCTTGTGTTCCAAGAACCTTCAACCTGAGCACAACACACCAAGGGCAAAGCTTTGTAACAGCTGACATTTAAGAAACATCTGACACCGGAATTCACAGCCTCAGTGTGGATGCCATTAATTTCCTCACCAAGAAGGATAAACCAATAAAGTTTTCAATAGAAAAAAAAATTTAAATAATGTCTACATTTTTCAAACACTACCTTTTCCTACAAATTTGTGTTCATAGCTTATATATCTGATATACAATTACAGTGAAACAGCAGTCAACACAGTGAACACATATTTGACCTGAGGTATCAACGCATGTATCTTCCATGGATTATCAGTTTTCAGAAACCTAGAACACACTGAGTTGCACTCAACACTAAACTGCTGAAGAGGTGATAACAGTACTTTAGGACTTGGCAGTCACCTCAGGTTGTCACTGTGAAATCAGTGATGGTTCAGTAGAACTGATGAAGTGCTAAAGTCAGTTTAACAGAATTCTGAATAACAGAATTGACTATTATTATCCAGGGTAGACATGAGCTAGATTGCAAACAAACAAAATCACAGACCTTTGATGTTAGAACAGATAAATGCAGTTAACAAGAAGGGTTTTTGTTTTTTGAATGTCAGTTTTTTGGGGTTAGGATTTTTGTTTTGTTTTGAGAGAAGTAAGTTCAGAAGGCAGCTAATTTCTCCTTTTCTAATAAATCAATGAGTGATCAGAAATCTGCCTATAAACATTAAAGACCACGACAAGTGTTATTCCTGATATGCACTTGGAGACAGGAACACTTTAGGTAAGTTTCAATACATAAAATGTATTTTCTGGTAGTAGTTCCTGAGGTCTTAATATTTTGTTTTCTAGGAAAGTAACCCCCCTTCTTATTCTTCCAAACACACTTATAGATAAAATATACAGAAAACATGGTCCAGGTGAGATTCAACAGAAAGAGACAATCTACCACTTATTGTGGTAGGATATGTATACTTTCAAAAAGGTTTGTAACTAATGATAATTTCCTTAGTAAGCTGGAAAGTGCTAAATTTCAAGACAATGATTATTATAACTCATTCAGGTTTTTCACAAAGATTTTTTTAGTTGTTTCTAAATAGTTTGTGGAAAATCCACCCTTTGGGAATTAAACATTTGAAAAAAAAGTGTTTACTTAAGGTATAAAATATTTCCCTCCTCCGTTCTCCCCTTTTTATTTGGTAATAAGCTTCTATGATATGTCAATAAATTACAATTACAATCCGTAGCTCTTCATGGACACATATTTCTTTGCATTCTAACACACCAGGAGCAGATTTCCAGAGCAGGCCTATTCTTCTCTTTAACTTTCTACCCTTCAGCTACCATCCAGTTTAGCTAAATGAAGTTGGAAGGGGAGGGAAAGCATCAGTGATCTCACTTCTCAGTTTCAATCATTTGAAACTATGACTCATCAGAGAATGACTGATACTCTGCTATCAGCACACAGTTATCTATTAATTACTATGAAACCAAGACTAGCAGCCAATGAAATGAAGAGCCACCTGGCCAGGCCAAATATACTGTGACCAGAAGAAAGAGATTTCAAGTTTGCAGAAATGAGAAACAACAGAAGTCTTCTGGAGGATAATCAAAATCTTGATTTTTCAAAGATGATGGCCAAAAATGAAGGCATTTTTTAATTTGGCCTTATATCTAAATTACTAGTTAGAACCTTAAAAATGTCAGCTTTCCTAATAGTTCTGCAGGTATTGCTTCTCCTCTTCAAGTGTCTCTTAATGGTTCAAGCTCAGTGTTTGTAGAGACTTTGATCATTCACGAGTCCTGCTAAACAAGGTAATGTCATCCTCATATCCCAAGGTTGAACATTCTATATTCTCTAGTAAGACATACTTGTCTTCACTGCCATTTAGAGAGAGGGCTTCTTTCTGAGTGGTGGATGTCAGGTCACTCCAGGTGATGTCCGTGTTTTTAAAAGCATGTAGAAGGAAGATGCCATTGATAATGGTGAAGAACCCACTCAGGGTCCCGATGATATCTCCAGCTTTCATGCCATACCATTCTTGGAACAAGATGGCGGAGCACGTCACTACCATGGACGTAAAGAACACATAGTAAATGGGAGTCACAAGAGATGTATTAAAGGTGTCTAGGGCCTTGTTGAGATAGTTAATCTGTGTCATCACCGAAAGCACAAGTACAGCCAGCAAAACAAAGACCAAGGGATTCTTGTAAACTGGCTTCCATTCCAATAGTTCTTTAATGGCAATTCCCAGGCCCTTCACAGAAGAAACTGAAAATGCTCCAATCAACGAGCAGATTGAAATGTAGACTAAGATGTTGGTCTGTCCTTTCTTGGGAGCCACGATCAAAATCAGCACCAAGGCGATCATGATAATGATCACAGCAAAGGAAATGAATCCTGTTAGGAAGAGAAAAGAATTAGACTTCAGAAAATGCTCAGAAGATCATGTCTTTGTGAAGTATTATTAGTCAGGAGTTTAGGAGCACAGGTGTTTTAGAAAGAGAAGTGAGATTAAATGAAAAAACAACAACACTTGACTGCATAGCTCTTTATATTTTACAATGGACTTCCCCAAACATGTCATTTGAATCTCACAGAAAATACTGTGGGGCATGGAAGATATTGTCTGATTGACTTTTTATTTTTGAGGAGTGGCCAAATTTGGGTTGGAGCATAAGTCTTTAGCCTCTCCTCTCCCCGTGTCTTCGTTTCATTGTGTAGAGGGAAAGCATGGACACAAAAGTAAGTTGTGTCACCTTTTCAGAAGACTTGTAATACTCAGTGAAACTTAACTGTGTCTCTCAATGCATGACTTGGATTGTAGGAAGCCTATTACAATATTATTACAAATTTATTTGATGAAGAGAGCAAGTGGAGCAGAATTTGAGTGTTTCTTTTGGTTGAAGCACAGACCTGGGTCTCTCAATTTCATTTCCATTTCATGCAAAGAAGCGACTTCCTCTTCTTGTGGGGCATGGATAACCATCACAGTTGACCCCAATATACTTAATATGCAGCCTATTTTCCCATGAATGTTCAAGTGCTCATTTAAAAAATAGGAAGATAATATTGCACTGTTGGGAGAAGAAAAATAAATCACTCTTATTCAATTATCTTTTGATTCCATAGCAGTTCAGAAGTCACACTGTGGCACAAGCCACTGTATCCCAATCAACTGATCTGAATGTGCTACGTGACACTGAAAACCCTGATTAGTTTTAAAACACAGAAATGATGGTCAATCATATCTGCTTAATTGCTTTTATATCTAAAGAATTAAAACAGACATTCTCTACCCTCTAAACTTCCCATGACCTTCTAAAAAGGGCCCACTCAATTCATTTTCAATTTTTCCACCTTTTCCATCTTATTGGCATGATACACTTAGAATACACATGTTCATGAAAACTTCAAAGAAAGATATATGCTTAAAGATTTACTCTGCTCAGGACTGATATTTAGCTAGAACATGTGTAAGTACAATCATATGGGTTGTCAAAATATTGAAATATCTCCTTACCAGCTGCTCTTGCCCTGATACTTTCACCTACCCAATGCTCCCACTACTTTGGTTGCCATGGTTTCAGGTGGTTCCAGGTTAGCACCACCATGGACACCAGACTGTGCCATCCTGCTGCTTCACCAGTAGGTACACTGTGGCTCCTGCACACCAGCCTCCTTCCCCTGATGCCCTGGCATTCCCATCAGGATATTACCAGTACCCATTTGCACACAAGACTGGTCAATTATCAGGTGTTTTCTAAGAGTCGCTCTGCTGTGGTCCCTTGTGAGGTCTTCAGACTCAGCAAAAACATAGCTGTCATTCATTGTATAGACAGTGTTCTAGTGCTTTATGTGTATTGACTCACTGAATTCTCAAAACAATCCTACAAAGAAGGAGGAAAGAAGTGAGTAGGCCTAGTCATAACCTTTCTACCAGAGGTTGATAATGAATGGAGATAAAAGGAAAAGAAAAAGAAAACAAACAAAATAGTTGCTTAGCTACAAAATAAGAGTTCATGGGCTCATTGAACACATTCATTTGGGACCGTAAGAAAGACTAACTCAGAAGGATTAGATCCCCATTCTATGAACGGGAAATTTTTCCTGTTCCCAGCACTAAAAGAAACAAAGAGACCTCCAAACAGAAGTATCCAGTAGTAGACGCAAGACTTTTAGCGAGAGTTGAAATTTAACCCAATCACTATGCTTCTTAAAAGTCCTCTAATAGCAATGGTCATTAACCACTATGACAACAGAGAGGATTAAAAGGGCTGTGGCAATTCGTTCAGGTGAGAGAGAAAAAAAATCTGCTTCGTTGAATCGTCACAAACATAACACACAATTGCTTTGTTAGCAGCAAACCAAGCTCACTCTCATAGGTTTTCTAAAAAACAATAAGGCAATCTATTTCCTATTTCTCCTACACTTTACTGTGTAGTCTTCTCAAGTTACTTTTGTGATTTCTAGATTTTGTTTTGCGATATGCTTAGCAATATATTTCTTGTGGGTTAAGCTTATTATAGTTTTAAAATCCCTACAGAAGCCACACTCTTTATGGCTCACATACCTGATGAGAACACTCAGTGCGCCCAGTGGCGTGACCAACGTGGCAGGTGCAAAAGCGTAAGCTGCAAAGTTCGCAGCCTCTCCTGCTCCCACTGGAAAGCAAGCAGCAGTATTAATATAAAAACGGACTTACTTGTCAGGAGAGAAAAACAAATGACAGATGCAAAGCTGTGGACTATGATCCCAAAGACACTCATAAGTTGAACAAAAAGGAATAATGAACTCTTTTTAGGGAGGGTGGGGGAAGATTGGTAATAGGGATGCAGATAAACCATAATTACCTGGTCATACAAGCTCAACTAACACAAAAGGTGGTGATGGATACACATTTTAAATGACTTTCAATAAAGGTTTTAGTTATTTCAGTACCAGAAACATACATGGTCACTGATGAAATCTAGTAGAGGTGGCTTTGGAGTAAGCAGAGAATTATTCTGTTTGCTCAAGAATACTTACTGTTATGCAAATTAACAATAAAACAACTCCTAAAATAGGAATGCCCAGTAGAGATCTACTGCCTAGGCAGGGGACAACCAGACATGCCCACCACAGGCCCATGTAGCCAGGCTTCTCTGAATTGCAGATGACCTTCAAGAATGTAACACTATCTTAGTAGCTCAGGGAGATCCAAGCACCCGTTTTAAAGTCATAATAATGTGCTCCAGCAATCCCTTTCTTAGCTGAGGAACTCTAAACTTCCATGAGCTACTGTGATGCAAATAGCTTCTAGAGTGAGAGAAAACTCCTTTAAGAACTGGGTCCTCTATTTGGGGCCAAATTATTCTCATGGGTCACAAATGAACACCTGAACACTTGCCCACGGAATGTAGTATTTCACGCTGGTCAACTACGCAAAACAAACTTATTGTAGAGAAAGTTCTGGAACAGATGAAAGACACCAGCATACTTTTTCTTTCCTCCTCTGGCTGCGATGCTCCAGCCCCACGCCCCCAGCCAAATGTACGGGAGTACTTAGCTTTAGGAAAACATTGTAAGACAAATAGAAATAATTAGGAGACTCCTCTCATAAGAAGAGCAATGGCAGTTTTCTTAGAATATTAAGCTTTCTTGAATACTTTATATTTTTATCTTTATAGATGACTTTTCAAGAAGATAAAGGGCTGTACAAATTTATTTTTATTCATCATCTTTTTAGATTCTGCCATTTGTTAAAAGTATTCTAATTCTTTCTTATAACTGGATCTCACAGATACTGCCATAGTATAGGAAAATAAATGGAAGTTTTAAGGTTTCTGGCTACAGATGTAGACGACTAGCAACTGGTGTGAAACTATAATGTATGAGGCCCTTTCTTTGGAAGTCTTAGGTTTGGGGTTTAAGAAAGTTCAGAGGCATTAGGAGGGAGGTAGAAATCTGCAGAGGGGCCTGAGGGAGGTAAATGCCTTCTATTTGGACATCACCTTGGTGTTTAGAAAGAGCTTTCAGATGCTACAGAGTCCCATTTAGTCCTCAGAGCACGTTTAGGAGGAAGGGGAGTGCCGACAACCTCCATCTCTCTCTTTCAGTGATTTTCAACCTTTTTCATCTCCTGGCACACATAAACTAATTGCTAAAATTCTTTAGTACACCAAAACATATATATTTTTTGCCCATCTGACAGAGAAAATAGGTATAATTTTGATTCATTCTCACCAAATGGCTATTGTTGCATTGGCTGTTGTCATTTTTTTTTATTTTTTATTTGACAATCTAAGGGAAAGGAGGTCAGCACCCCTGACTAAATAGTCAGGTACTGCATGTTTTAAAAATTCTTGTGGCACACCGGGTGAAAATCGCTGCTCTATTTGTTTAGTTGCTAAGCAGCCAGAGGGGACTTGAATTTATCCATGTTTTGGTCCTGGCCAGGAAAATGTACCCATTCCTTAGAAAACATGCAGCTAGAATAGTCCCAAATTTTAATTCAGCACTGGGAAAATGTGGGGGGAAAGCATTTTCTTCAATTATTATGGAGAACAGAATAAGAGAAAGAGAAGTCCATGATAAAATATAATACGTTACATGTTAACTTTTCCCTTTGCATTCCAAGATAGTATTGAGAACATGGGGGTGGGGAAGAAGGGTAAAAATAAATTCTAAATAAATATGACTTATTTTATATATAAGGCAATATATGTTATAGTTGCAGAAGTTGCTAGACTTAAATGCCATCCTTACCAGGCAGTTAAATCAATCAATTTTAAATAATTCCATGTAATCTATTTATCATTTTGCAAGCAAACACTGTTCTCAGCATTAAGGACTTACTTGAGAGTAATCCTGCCCACCAGAGCCATTCCTTGAGGTAAGAATGTCCACCTTGACCTAGGAAAAAATAAAAATGAAAAGTAAGTTCTTTTTTTTATTGATTTCAGAAAGGGAGAGGGAGAGATAGAAACATCAATGATGAGAGAATCATTGTTCAGCACAACCCTTTTTGGGGATCGAGCCTGCATGTGCCCTGACTAGGAATCAAACCATGACCTCCTGGTTCATAGGTCAATGCTCAACCACTGAGCCACACTGGCTGGGCAAATTTAAGTTCTAACATGAAGGAAGGTTTGGAGAATTGACTTCTAGGTACTGGAATAAGGCTGGAAAAGGCAAGATTAAGGCCACGTCAGTATACTTAGTCTTTTAGCCTAGTTATGTGGCCATTTCCAAAGATTCTCTAACACTTTCTATTATATTTTGAAATATTTTACCCAAGTCATTTTCTTTCTAGTTCAGGTGTTTTGTTAAAGGTGTTGCCATGTAGATTTTTTTTCCCAATACAGATCATCTCTTCTTTTATATAGAATAGTTTCTTCCTTTATTTCTATGCTTAGAAATGCCTTCTTTTAGGTTTTTTTTTTTAAAATTTAACTCTAAACTATGTATTATTTATTTTGATGAATGGTATAGAGTAGAACTTTTATATTTTTCTCCTCTAATTTTCACCAATTGTCTCAATAGTTTTGGTTGAATAATACATTCTTTCTCCAGTGGCTCAAAATGCCACTTTAAAAAAAATCATACATTAAATTGTATGTACTTGGGTCCCCTTAGACATTTTAAATTATCTTTTATTGTTTTGTCTTTTTAAATTAAGATAGCACTATCACATAATCTATTTTCTGGTGGTCTAAATCTCCCTTCAATAGTACGCTTTTATAAACTTGTTTGCACAATTTATAGTTATTTATTTTTTCCATATGAACCTTATATTAGAATAATATTTAGCTCTGTTATAATATTATTCTTGATAAGAATGAATACGAAATTCATGGTTAATGAAGGATAGTCAAGCAGAACTATTTAGCATATGAAATGTCATTATTAGCAACCTAATTCTATGGCTATCCATTTGATTTAACAAATATTTATTGGGTGGCAAACATTATGCTAGGGAAGGCTCCTGTTCTTGTGGATCTACTATTAATAAATAAGTAAACCCATTGACAACAAGTAAATAAACAATAGAAGGACAAGTTATTCTAGGTACAATGAAGGAAACCATTAGTGCAAGGACAGAGCAGGCTGGTGTGGGAGACCTGCCCAGAGAGAGTGGTCAAGGAAGGCCCTTCTGGGGTGATGGTATTTAAGCTGAGATCTCAAGGAGGAGTCAGTCAAATGAAGGGCAGGGAGAAAAGAGTTCCAGGCTGAGGGGAAAGACTTGAGGTGGGAAAGAACTTGGTATATTCCAGGAACCAGAGAAAAGTAGGTGACTGGAAGCATAGCAGAAGATGAAGCTGGAGAGGTAGCAAGGGCCAATTCATGCAGGAGGTCAGAGTCTGTGGGAGATGTTAGATTGTATCCCGAGCGCAGGATCTGACTTTGACTCCTGAAACTGCAGAATAAAGCTATGAAAAGAAGAAACTGTAGTACACTCCAAACCTCTAGAAACAAGAATTTCAGACTTTCCCTAAAGGAGATACAGCTGGTTCAATCTTGGAAACTGCTGAGAAAAGAACTGCAACCAATGGAGACAGAAGCTACAATAAATAGACAGTAGTATGATGAGGTTACAGTAAGGTTATTTCTGCAGTTAGCAACTTGAATTCGTTAGTTGCATCCGTTTCTTACCAGCTCTAGTAACGCCCTTGTTGGCCAGTTGCAAAAGGCCCTTCTTTTTCAATATGAAGCTGGAGCCAATAAAAATACTGGAACTTACTGCCAGGACCAGGCCCACATAAAGACTGTATTTGTTTTCTACATTTGCAGAAATGCTCAAGTTGGTTAGGCTGGAATTCAGGTCCCTGTAGAGGACAGGAGAAGCCAGCAGCTGTGACACGTTTGTGATCTCACACCAAGCCTGGGAGGAGTTTGGACAGACCAAAGACAGCACGTAGCCTGGAAAAAAGGAAAGAAGAAAATGTCAACAAACAAAAGGGAGATGCATTCGTGTTTACTACGCTTCTGCAAGAAAGAGAAACTTGAGTGGACAGCACTGAAACTCCATTTTCTATTGCATGAAGGGAAGTGTCCAGCACGTGGTCCTCAGGCCCGTGCACATGCTTGATTTGGAGGACACCGGTTCTTAAAAAATATGTAAATATATTTAGTTTTTATCATTTAAATATGAGAGATTGTGCATCAAAGTCTGGATTCCTCTTATAAATTGGAAACTTTTGGCAATAGTTGGTTCTTTGTTCTAGAAAAACAGTAACCTGCTCCAGAAATTCATCACAGTTCCCCTTTCCCCCCCCCCCCCCCATATCCACTTCTCTCCTCAGTGTCAGTCCATCTCCTGGAAAGCAGTGTCTGTGACACCTGAATGTAGGGAAAGGGAACAGCAACCCATTGGTCCAGACAGAAATCACCACCTTACAAGAATTTAACGCATTTGGTGGGGTATGAATTGTGCACTTCAAAAAATGTGTTTAAAAATGGGTTCCATTTTCTGTACCACATTCCCTGAAGGGAATGATTTTTCAGGCCCACTAACCCACTTTCCCCTAAATAAAGTAGAATCTAAGAGAAAAATGATTCCACCATCTTTAGGCTTTACTTTAGAACTAGAGGCCTGGTGCAAAAAATTCGTGCACGGGGGTGGGGTGGGGATGTGTCCCTCAGCCCGGCCTGTGCCTCTTGCAATCCAGGACCCCTCAGGGGATGTCTGACTGTCGGTTTAGGCCCGATCCACAGGGATCAGACCTAAATTGGTAGTCGAACATCCCTCTTGCAATTCAGGACCACTTGTCCTAACCGCTCGTCTGCCTGCCTGCCTGCTCACCTCTAACCGCTCACCTGCCTGCCTGCTCAGTGCACACCATAGCAACCAGTCGTTCTGGTCGTTCCGCCTTAACGGTTGCATAGACTTTTATATATATATAGATGGGATTCAAATAACCATGTAAAGTTACTGAACATAACCCATTATTATTGAAAGAAGTTTTTAGGGGTAAAATAGTCAGGTTTAGGGAGTCTTAGGAATTAGGGGGCCCATGGGGGAGGAAGGCACAAATGGTTGGGAACTTGAAGCTGGCAAAAGGCATAAATTCACAAAGAACAGAAGGCGCCACAGAATAAGGGGAGGGGAAGACACCCATTCACAGAAGATAAGGGGAAAGCCACAGGGAGTGGAGAAACAAAAGGGAGAAAGAGGAAAACAGATTTTCACAAGGTATAGAGAATTCTTCCACTGAAGCTGGGAGAGAAAAAGAGGGTCCCCACGAAGGGTTTGAGCTTGGAAGCTGCTATAGTGACCACTAAGAAGGGAGCATCAAAAGACAAAGAACTGCAGCCTTTATAAGCTTTAGGAAATAGGGCTTAGTGGACTACCCCATTGGGACCCCCTCTCCACATGGGAGTCTATACTTGTTCCCAATAAATTTCCACCTTTTCATATACCACCTTTTGTCCGAGGTTTCATTCTTCGAATCCACCTGGACAAGCACCCAGGAAAGAAATCACCTTTGCATGCTGCCCAGGAAAAAACTACATGTTTCAGTTTGGCTTCCACATTTCATTATATAAGTACCTTGGAATTTTAAGGCTAAACACTAAAACAATAAATGAAAACATTTTACACTATATTGCAAACTTTTTGTAATCTGTTCTCCACTTGAAAAGCTGTCAACAGGTGACATCGTGATTACAATTTTTTTACTGTCTTCTCAACTTTTTTTTCATTATAAAGTCATATTTTCTCATTTTGAATTACCCTAAATAAAAAAGGGCAAAGAAAAATTAATCAAGTAACAATTTTAGAATTGAATGAAGAATCAGTTTTATGTCTCAAAAATCTTAAGAATGCATAACAAACTAAAACAAAGCAACAAAATCAGTTTGATCAGATGATGTCTTACCAACAAAACTTTAATAATTGGATGGATGCCTCCCTGTCAAACATTATGAAGACATCTGAATTTTATCACATATAAAGTTATGAAGCAACCAAAAAGTTCAGGTCTAGAAAAAGGTAAAAAATGTGAATTTAAGCTTTCCATGATTATTATTTCATTTATTTCTGCAACTTGAAGATGAATCAATTTTGATTCAGAGATAGAGTATAAATTCTGAGACAAAACTTATATTCTGAGGAAAATTGTATTACTTCAAGGATATTCTATATCATTGGAAACTTTTCAGTCAGGTTGTCTTACTAAGAACTGCAATAAATTTTCAGACAAACTAGACCTGTTCTGGGCACTGTTCATTTCCTTTAAACCCCAAGAATGGAAAGTAATTTTTAATAGCAAGAATTTCAACTGGTTTAATTCATGAGAAAACATGTAATTGACTTTCTAGCAGATTCCATGGCTACATTACTGTCACTTACTATGTAGAAACATAACCATTCCAAAACTTCATCTCTGAAAACAGTGTGGGTGGACCTCATTCCAGTGAAACAATATTCTTTTAAAACTGTTGACACAGCAAAATGTTTCCGACGTTTTAGGGGGTGTGGGGGCAGAGGGTGATAAGGGAGAGCAAATAATCTTTGTTGCATTTTGTAAGTTCTCATTGTAAGTGGCATACATTAATGCTGCATGTTTTATGGCAGGCCAAATAATAAAAATCTTGTCTAGTTACTGACCTTAGAACTTACTTTATGTTTTGGGTGTATGTTAAGGAGAGACTGCAGCAGATGTGACTGAAGGAGGGAGTGAGGGAGTGGATGGTGAGTTGGTGGGTGTGCAGTGGAGAGCAGCAGGGGAGAGAAGGGTGAAACAGGATGTGTGGGCAGGAACTTTGGAGTGTTCCTCCAGAGGAATCAGAAAACTCTCCAAATCAGAGCTGGCTTTTTAAGATGTGTGTGAGCAAAGTAATTATACGGGGAATTTCATCCAAATTTTATTTGACATAGAAAGAGAAAATCTATTACATTCATTATTTTTCATTTTAATAGACACTATCAATAGCCCTCTAAAGTGACTGTACCGACTTATACTCCCGTCAGCAGGGAGCATACATTAGTTCTTTGATGTTATTACTTAGTTTTCTAAATATTAAGTAATTAATATTTAGAAAATATGTGTCAGTTATAAAGAAAAACAATTCAATAGACACTAATGAATCAACCACCCAATTGAAGAAATAAAACAGTACCCCTCAGACGTAACGACCATCCTGATTCTCCTTTGCTTAAAAAGTTTTCCCCTTGTGATTATATTTTCAAATAATAAATTTAGTTTTGCCTGTTTTTGCACATATAAAATATAATCATTCTGTATGTATTCTCTGGTAACTTGCTTGTTTTTGAGATTTATTGATGTAGATGCATGTGGCTGTAGGGTTTGATATTTCCCCACTGTTCAATGGATCCCACTGTATGACTATCTCACAATTAATTTTTGTTTTATTGTTGATGAACATTTGGGTAATTTGCACTGTTTTTGATTTTACAAACAGTACTGATAATTTCTCAACTATGTTGAAACATATGTACTTGATATATGACAATTGTTGATACTACAATAATAGCAGTTTCATATGGTTCAACTTAATATATATCTTTTAAGTATAGGTGTGAGAGTTTACTTACACACACAATTTAATAATTTAAAAACAATATTACATTTCCTATAGGAATATATGCCTTTTCCCTTAAGCTCTATTACTATCTGTAATTATGGGCAAGTTGAGTAATCAATCACTCTTAGCTTCAGTTTCCTTATCTCTAAAATGAGGGCAAGATGCCTTCTAAAATTTGGGGGTTTGATCATAAGCTATCTTTGTTCCCAGAATAATTTATTGATGATCCTGGTAGATGATCCTGGTAGCTCATAAATGTTGCCAATGGACCAGCTCTAAACTCACAGGCACTTGCAGTTGGAAGGCATTTTAAAGAAACTAATGCCAGGATATTAAGTGACTTGCCAAAATCCTGTAACTGCCCTAACCAAGACCAAGTAGCTGTAACTAATGTTTCTAAAGTGAGGGAGAGAGAGAGAGAGATCAATGCAGCACCAATTGCGAGCCAGAAGGGGACAGAAGCTGTGCTGGGCTCATGTACTTCATGTACTGCAGCTCTGGGTCCTGGCCCTCCTCCTGGGCTTGGTGGGGACAAGTGTGTGGCTGTGGCCCCAGAGGCTGCACTTCTGCAGTGAGATGGAGCTGAGCCACCTGGTCATGGGTGAGACATCGGGCATGGTGTACCTGGGGACAGTTCTTTGTTTTCCCTCAAGTAAATCTTGCCACTAGACCTCAAATCCTCCTATGTGTGCATTCCTCAAATGCATTTTCTGTGATACCATGGAATGATCCTAGTTCCTCTGGCAATACCACAAGGAGACAAATCCAGATGGACATGTAGCCTGATGCAGAGACAACCAGCTGAATCCAGTCTACATTAGTCAACTATCAGCTTAACTACAGACACATAAGCAAGAATATACAGGGTGAGGCAAAACTGATTTACAGTTGTGAGTATGGAAAAACAGAGTTTATTATTGTATTATTATTTATTAATTATTGCAAATAATTAATTTTCCATATGAACAACTGTAAAACTACTTTTGCCCCACCCTGTATGATTGTTATTTTAGCCACTGAGTTTTGGGTTGTGTGTTATGTAGCAATAGCTGACTGATACACCTACCTATTCTTATTAGCAAAGTAAAGAATGACTGAAATTTCTTGGTGTCCCTAAATTTATTCTGCAGATAAAATTTTTATTGAGTGTCTATTATCTGTCAGGCATTTTCTAGAAGCTGGGGATACAACAGTGAACAAAAGAACATTCCTACTTTCTTATAGTCATTCCAATGAGGGGAAAATAAGATAGACAAATGAACTAATAACTACATAGTATGTTGAGTGCCATGGAAAGTAGTAAAAGCAGCATAAAAAGTACTTTTTAAAAACAACATTAAATGGAAAACCTCTCTGCTAAGTGTAAATGCAAAAATCTTGAGGGGGCAGTTTGCTTGACGGGTAGGAGGGACTGCAATCAGACAGGCTGTTTGGGCTGAGAGATTAGGATAGCAGAGGACAAGATCAGGTGAAAGAGCCTTTAAATAAGTAGGTCCGATGTTGTCATTTCTCCTTCCCAAATTCTACAATGGCTTCCCTCCTCATTCAGAAAAAATATCCAAAATTCCCACCACAGTTTACAAGGGTCTACAGAATCCTGCCTCCAGCTACCTCTGCAACCTCATTCCCTACTATTATTTTTTTTCTCTGTTCCTTTCTTAGGCTAAGTTCCTTCTCACCTTAAAACTTTTAAGTAACCCTTACTTAGCCTGAGTAGTGAAGTAGTAGCTGGCTGATGAGGAGCTACCTCCTTAGAGAGATCTTCTCGGCCTTCCCAATCTAAAGGAACTTCTCAGTCACGTTCCATCATATCACCCTACTTAATCCTTCCAAACTTCTTACAGTTCAATTATGGTTTTATATATAACAGTATTGTACATCCATAAAGCTTTTTCATTAATTCATTCAACAAAATAGTTGTTGAACACCTACCACACAAACATATGTTAGGTATTCATTTATTCAACACTTAGCGAATTCTTACCGAGCACTTCCTGTGTGCCTTGCCCTGTTCTAGGAACCTGCGAGATAGTGATCAACAAGGTAGGTAAACAGGTTTCTGTTCTCACAGAGCTGATGATTTTAGTGAGAGAACAAACAAAGAACAGGAGTAAGGGGAGCAGAATAGAATGAGTAATAATTTTGAGTAAATTCGGAAATCAAGTCATAGTAGACTACATATCAACTCTGATAGGATGGGGAAGAAGCCAATTAACCAAAATAAAATTGAAAAGATACTATTGATTTTTTTTAAAGTTAAAAACCTGTATCTTCCCACCATCAGTGTGTTTGGAAGCCAAGAATTCCAATAATTATCAGATTTCCTACCTAAACTATTGTTTTCACTTTACAATCTGTATATTACTAAAGTCACTAAATTGTTAAGATAAAATTCCCATAAAGTTAATAAATGATTAATGAATGAAGATGCAGGAAAAGAACCTAAGGACTAATATTGCAATAGGTATGCATTTATATCAAGGTTTTTAAACCTTGATACAGTTCATATTAAATATTAAACTAAGCAATTAATAGCATATTGTTTTCTGAACAAACTTTAGTGGGAAATTTTTACTACCTTTAAGCACTTTTAAATTTCACCACTTAGACAATTTGTGGAAGGCTGGGAAAACAACTTGTGCAAAAAAATTTAAACTTCTAGTAAAAATCTGAAGGAAGTCTGTTTTAGTTCAACATACAAGCCACTATATTTTACACTGAAAATACAGCTTGTCCTGATAATACAGGTTGTGTTCATTTGGTGGAATGTTGAAAAATGTTTAAGATATGGATGTTTTTAAAGAGTAAAATCTCAGAATCATTATATTGGATACCATTGAACCAAGAGGCCAGAAAATGGAGATGGGCTCCTATTGAAAAAATAAAGGCCCAAATAATTTTGTGCTTAGTTTGATCACTAATTATGAAACCTTATTTAATCCTCTGGGCCTTGGTTTCTGTATCTGAAAAAGGATATAATGGTTACCTAATAAAACTCACAGAATTTAACATGTGTGAGGGTAAACTGATATATTTTTATGTTAACCTGTTTTGAAAATGTAAGATTATATACATGGAAAAAAAAGATTATATACATGAAAATGGGACACACGCTAATCAGTACATGAGAGAGACAGCCAGTTCTTAAAGAAGTGCACAGTTCCTGAATTTTCTCCTCTCAAAACCACGAAGACAGGCTGCATCAATTCTAAATACCACCTGTCATTTGTCAGTCACTCTTCTGATTGGCTGCACCCTGGCTCACTCAAAGAAAACTTTGAAAACCACTGGGTCCCTCTCCATCTCCAATCCTGCCGGCCAAACCAGGTCAGAATTCTCAGGAAGATGCCCTGTCTTCCTTACAGCCCAGGCTTGCTGACCTTGGCGTCCCCTAGCACATAGTCTTCATGCAGTTGGTGCTTCACAGGGTGATGGGTGTATTTCTTTCTATTTTCATCATGTCATACTTTCATGTTAATAAAGCTCTGCTGGAGTCAAATTAAAATCTGTAAGATAGGTGACATAATGGAAAAATCCTGAATGAAAAAAAAACCAACCTTCATATGTGTTTAAATTTATTTTTTGAGATAATTTTGGATTAGAAGGCCTTTTAAAGCATCTATAGTGTTAAAAGTAAAAACCACACTGCGGGGTTAACTCTTTCTGCGTGGAAGTACAACCGAATGCTCTATCCTCAGGTCTTATGATGGACTCCTTGTCATTTGGGTCTCAGTGCATATGTTTCTTTCTCTAAGGAGTCTCCCCCGTGTACCCAGTCTGAACAACCCGAGCTTCTCATTACATTATCCATGACACTCACTGCTCTTGTCCCTTTTTAGTCGTTTGTTTCTTGCATAGTATCTGTCACATAGCTGCATGGGAGCAGGGACCTGGCCCTAAAGTCTAGACCAGACTAACATGCAAATTCCTCTATTACTCGCCCTAGGCAGATGCCTGGTACATGGGACTTGTTAAAATTGAGACTTTACTCCATGTCAGGCTTCCTATGTAATCCCACCTGCTCCTCGTCCTCACAACTGTAAACTGTAGGAATTATTCCCAATTTTTAGACGAAGAAAGACTCAAGGACGCTTAAATCATAGCTGAGAAAACAGTCTGATGCTCAAGTCTAATCCCTTCCCACCACTACGGACAATGTGGATTCCGAAGCTTTCCCGCCAGTCTCCCACACACCGATTACCACAATTAACCACCGGTATTAAGCACCGAGCTTAAATATTTCTTCTTGGAACTAAATGTATTAGCAAAGCAGGAAAAACATCAGGTAGTTCAAACAAGCTGGTGTAGTCCACACACCCTCCTCACAGATCCTTGGGCAAACAAGGGTGGAAGGGTTAGTAGCCATCTAACTTACTGGCTTATGAATTATTTTGACAAAGGTCGCACAATCTGACTATCTAGGAAATCTACAATCCAGCTGCCTTGGTAACCGCTTCCAGAATCTCAGCTTTTGAAGAGTTTGTGAACGGTTCAGGCAGTTTCTCTTTCTTTGTGTCCCCTTTTCTCTCTCTCACCATAGTTTTGACTTTTGACTAGTTCACTGCCTTAAAAACCAACAAGCAAACAACAACAAACCTCTCCAAATCCAGGAATAAGCTGGAGGGACCAAGAGGAGAGAAAACCGGGGAAGGTGCCAGCAACTTTGGGAAAGGTATGTAGTTCTTGTCAGGCCCTTCACTGTCCTCTCTGTGTGTTTACATTCTCATCAGATAAATTAAAAACTGCCTTTATGTGAAAACCGTCACAATTTCCAGCTGATACACACTCTTCCTGTCGCACCCACCCCACCACCCCCAATTTCCGTCCGGGGTCGGGGCTGTGACGTGCCTTGTGACTGCAGAAAGCCTGCGGGTGTTGTCAATCCCTGGGGCCGGGTAGCGGCTGAAGCCCCCGCCCAGCAAGCGGTGAGACCTGCTCATGACTGTGCCCAGTTCTCTCCTCCTCTTCTCTTGGGCTCTCCCTGAACGCAGCCAAGAAGTGACTGCACAACGAGGCAGACGGGAGACTGGTGGGGCAGGGACTTCTCATCTCCAAGTAAGAGAGAGGTGGGCGGCCCCGGCGGGTCCAGCGCGCTCCCCCGCGGTCCAGGGCGCCTGGCGAGGGCGCAACACAGGACTCCGGTCCCCGGGCACGCCCTCTGGCCACTGGACGAAGTCGACAGAGGAGGACTCTGGAAGTGAGTCAGAGTCTTTCTCAGATGAGACTTGGAAGTCTTCCCACAGCATCCTGAACTTCTCCGTCAGCATCGTGTAATTTACAGGGATCTCCCTTCCGGACTGGGGTGGGAGCCACGTAGGTCTTGTTCGACTGACTCGGGCTTTCCCACCCAGGCTGGCACGTTGTAGGCACCAATAAGAAGCTGTTGCCTGGCTGGGTACTGGCTGAGCGACTGAATGAATACATGCACGATGAATGCATTAAGAGTCGGTGAATCCCTTCCTCGCCTCTGCAAGTACCCGGGACAGCCCATTCGACCTCATCGCCACCCAGATGCCAGGTCCCCTGGCTCGGGGCAGACACTCACCTTCTCGGCAGGGCTCTCCGGGCGGCAGCCTCACCTCTCCCCCCATGGCCCCCAGGCAGGGCTTCCCGGGCGCAGGCGCTCGCTCCTCACCCCCCTGGGCTTCTCCTCCACCGCCTGGACCCGGGCTCCCGCGGAGCTGCGGGCTCAGAGCAGTGTGCGCTGACCCCGCCCCCGGGAGGCCTCAGCCAATGGGGGTGGCTGGGTGGGGCCTGCGGGCGAGTCACGCCCCCGACCTGCCAGGTTGGAGGGTAATTCTCGGTGGGAAGGCGGCGGCCGCGTCTCCTAGTCGCTGGTGTGACGCGCGGAATGGCTTACTGCGTCTCCTCTCGCCTGCCGGAGCGGGGCAGTGAGAAGCACAGACACACTTCGCAGGGCGAAGGCGTCTCTCCGAGCTGGAGGCCGCCGAGCCAACCCTCGGGGAATGAGTGGAGTACATGGACAGGCTGTGCGGGGGGCCCTTCTGGCTCGCCCGTGTGGAAGTGCCTCCTGCTGCTGGATTCTGAGCGCTCTCCGTCGTACGTGAGCGGCTTTCCGTGGAAGTTGCTGGCCACCGGGATTCTGCTCTGAGTACCATGCCAAAGTTTAACCTGAGCGCTTTGGAAACAGGCTGCGCCCTTCTGTGCCATCATCAGCTTCGCCCGCGCTCCTTCGACTTCGAACTTGTGCCCCTCTACCCGCCTTTTTCTTGGTCATAAGAGTTATTTGCAATAAACCCTAAAGGAAAGGCAATGCTCAATCGGAAACGACTGGTTCCTACAAAAGAATAATAGTTCACATTTGTGATATTCTTACTTTACCAGGCATGTGTAGGCACTTTATATGTATGAACTCAGTATATGTCACAACATAGTCTCTTAACCCCTCGTTTACAGATGAGGGATCAGCGCTAAAAAGCGAGGTTGGGTCAACCAAGTAGTCAGTGGACGGCTTCCTAGCAGGTCATTATGCAACATGAAATGATTACCATTCCTGCTGAAGCCCTCATCACAGGCCTTTGTGCTCTGGAATTCACTGAAGGAAAGGCTGTCGGCTCACCTTGTCTTTGCTCTAGGTTGTCATTAACTTTATTACCTAAGAGTTTCAGAGCAGAGGCCTGTCTTGCTTTTCTTGTTCTTCGGCTGATGAGAGAAGAGTTAACAATCAGTCAGCATGCTGCACACAGGTTCACCTGTGGATGACTTGGTGGAGAAGGAATAGCATGGGGAGGGGTATGGTGAAGACTGGATGGGAGGGAGATTTATGGCAAACTTGGATAACAAGCCTTAAAACTTAGATTTCTAGTTAAAGGTTTTAACATCAGATTTGAAATTTTTACCTTTATCAAAGATTGGTGAGAATAGTGAACGTGCTCTGAAGTATTATTTATTACTTAATATAGTTAACCGACACAAATAGCATTTATGTGGGTGAGCAGTATTCTAAACACTTTACAAATACTTGCTTTTTAAATCATCATAATAGATACTTTATTAATCCCCCTTCTCCCTTTCGGATAGGAAAGGGAGGCAGATAGAGATTAGGTAACTTGCCTCTGGACACATAGCTAATAAGTGGTGGAGCTGGGATGCTAACTAAAGAAGTCTGGCTTCAGACTCTGTGCTTTTACCCCATTTGCTAAATGGATATTTTTAAAAATTGGATATTTAAAAAACTAAGAATTACTGTTGAGATGCTTTTTTGTAAAAATTGAATTCCGGCTTCTTAGTAAAGTCTATTTTAAGTAGGAGGCACTTTGTGGTAATTCTTGTTTGTTGGTTCTAGAAATAAAAACAAAAACACAGAAAAATAAAAGTAAGCTTATCTAAGATCACTGTTTTCCCAGTTTAAACGTTGCTTATCAGAACTTTACAATATATTTTCCTTCACTGCCTATTTTAGATGACTTTTGGATATTATGCCATTATAGCACCATAGACTATCATTAATTTTGGAGATTTTTATTCCTATTAGAAAATACGGTGTTTATTTAACTAAAAGAAGAACATTAAAAAATCTACAACTAGCCCCCTCCACAACTCTGGGAAGATTCCTTTCTGACTCAAAACTTAGGATGTGATAACACATGAGGTCCTCTAAAACGTCAGCTCCTGACTTACTGGTCTTGTAGACTCGGTAGTGATGGTCCAAATAATGAACAACCGTTGAGGCCTCAAGGAACAAAGCCACAGTTTCTTTGAACAGTGCAGGGGTGTGATAGGGTCCTGTTGTCTAAGGCAGTGGTCGGCAAACTCATTAGTCAACAGATCCAAATATCAACAGTACAACGATTGAAACTTCTCTTGAGAGCCAAATTTTTTAAACTTAAACTTCTTCTAACGCCACTTCTTCAAAATAGACTCGCCCAGGCCGTGGTATTTTGTGAAAGAGCCACACTCAAGGGGCCAAAGAGCCGCATGTGGCTCGCGAGCCACAGTTTGCCGACTACGGGTCTAAGGCTTTAACCCTTCAGTTGCTAGATTGTGGAGAGGTCTACGGTTCCTGGGGCAGGGATGGGGTGAGTAGGCAGGAGAGGTGGTTTTGGAGAGGGGACTTTAGACTATTTGCAGAAGTTACAGTCCTGCCTAGCATTATGCCAAGTCTACTACTGGGAATTCATGATTCCTTATTTTTTTCTCAATCAGTCTAGCTAGGAGGTTATCAATTTTTCCAAAAACCATCTCATACCTTCATTGATTTTCTTTACTGATTTTAAAAAGTTCACTGACTTCTGCTACTATTTTTTTTTTTATCATTTTCTTTCTTCTGTATTGAGTTTAATTTGCTTTTCTTCTTCTGGCTTCTATGGTAGAAACATAGATCATTGCCTTCAAATACTGCTCTAGCTATATCCCACAAAAGTTGAGATGTGTTTTTATTATTAACTAGAGGCCCAATGCACGACATTCGTGTACCAGGGAGGGGTGGGTTCCCTCAGCCCGGCCTGCACCCTTTAGCAGTCCGAGAACCCTTGGGGGATGTCCGACTGACAGCTTAGGCTCTCTCCCCAGCGGGCCTAAGCTGCAGGCCAACATCCTTAGCACCACTGTGGAGGCGGGAGAGGCTCCTGCCACTGACACTGCGCTCTTGCCAGCAGTCAGTCCGGTTTGTGGCTGAGCAGCACTCCCCCTGTGGGAGCTCACTGACCACCAGGGGGCAGCTTCTGCGTTGAGCGTCTGCCTCCTGGTGGTCAGTGTGCATCATAGTGACCGGTCTGTCCACCATTCAGTTAATTTGCATATTACCCTTTTTTTATATAGGATTAGTTAAAAATATTTTGAAATTTTCTCTGTGATTTCTTTTTTGATGCATGGATTATTTAGGAATGTGCTGTTGATTTATAAATATTTGGGTTTTTTTTTCAGATATCCTTCTGTTATTGATTTCTAACTTAATTCTGTTTTGGACATAGAACATATTCTGTATAATAACAGGCCTTTGACATTTATTGAGATCTGGTTTATGGTCTATTTTAGTGAATGTGCCAAGTGAAATGGAAAAGAATGTGTATTCTGCAGTTTTGGGGTATAATGTTTTATAAATGTCAATTACGTTAAATTGCTTGCTCAAAATCAAGTTTATTACTAATTTTTTAAAATTTAATAAATCTTTATTGTTCAGATTATTACAATTGTTCCTCTCTTTTCCCCCATAGCTCCCCTCCACCTGGTTCCCACCCCACCCTCTGCCCTTATCTCCCCAACCCCCCTGTCCTCATCCATAGGTGTACGGTTTTTGTCCAGTCTCTTCCTGCACCCCCCACACCCTTTCCCTCTGAGAATTGTCAGTCCACTCCCTTTCTACGCCCCTGATTCTATTATATACACCAGATTATTCTGTTTATCAGATTTTTTTATTCACTTGATTTTTAGATTCACTTGTTGATAGATATGTATTTGTTGTTCATAATTTTTATCTTTACCTTTTTCTTCTTCTTCCTCTTCTTAAAGAATACCTTTCACCATTTCATATAATACTGGTTTGGCGGTGATGAACTCCTTTAGCTTTTTCTTATCTGTGAAGCTCTTTATATGACCTTCAATTCTGAATGAGAGCTTTGCTGGGTAGAGTAATCTTGGTTGTAGGTTCTTGCTGTTCATCACTTTGAATATTTCTTGCCACTCCCATCTGGCCTGCATAATTTCTGTTGAGAAATCAGCTGACAGTCCTATGGGTGCTCCCTTGTAGGTAATTAACTGTTTTTCTCTTGCTGCTTTTAATATTCTCTCTTTGTCTTTTGCTCTTGGCATTTTAATTATGATGTGTCTTGGTGTGGTCCTCTTTGGATTCCTCTTGTTTGGGGTTCTCTGCACTTCCTGGACTTGTAAGTCTATTTCTTTCACCAGGTGGGAGAAGTTTTCAGTCATTATTTCTTCAAATAGGTTTTCAGTATCTTGCTCTCTCTCTTCTTCTGGCACCCCCATAATTCGGATGTTGGTACTCTTGAAGTTGTCCCAGAGGCTCCTTACACTATCTTTATATTTTTGGATTCTTTTTTCTTTTTGCTTTTCCGGTTGAGTGTTTTTTGCTTCTTTGTATTTTAACTCTTTGACTTGATTCTTGCGATCCTCTAGTCTGCTGTTAGATCTCTGTATAATATTTTTTATTTCAGTCAGTGTATGCTTAATTTCTAGTTGGTTCTTTTTCATATCCTCGAGGGTCTCGCTAAATTTATTGCCCTTTTCTAGAAAATTCTTGAAAAACCTTATAACCGTGGTTTTGAACTCTATATCCAGTCGTTTGCTTTCCTCCATTTCTTTCATTTGTGATCTGTTTCTTTGTCTCCGCATTTTGGCTGCTTTTTGTGCTAGTTGTCCTATAGGGCCCAGTGGCTCAGCCTCCCCAGTTACCTGAGGTGGACATTCTTGGTGCATCCCTTAGTGGGCTGTGTGCACAGTCTTGTTGTAGTTAAGCCTTGATTGTTGTTGGTATCACTGGGAGGAATTGACCTCCAGGCCAATTGGCTGTGAGGATCAGCTGTGTCTACGCTGGGAGAACTTCTGTGCTGGAGACACCCTTATGAGACAAGACTTGCAAAAGCCTCTGTGCTCAGCTTGGATGGGGCGGAGTCTCAGGGTGGAGCAGACAGCATTGGTTTCCCATCAGCCCTGCCCTAAGAGGCCCATATGTCTCAGTGTCCTGTGGTAATCGCTGCAAGCACCTCTGAGAGAAAGCCGCCCTCAAGTTCCGCCCGCTGCCAGACAGTCCATGTTCTCCCTGAATGAGTCTGGGTTCCCAGAGTCTCGCCTGGAACTGGAGTTCAGTGCAGTTGGGAGCTTTTGTCTTCCTCCCGTTTGAGAAAGCCAGCCGCGTACTCAGTTGCCCGCCCTCCCCCCATGCGTGCCTCGGTACCTCTGCCTTCCGCAGCTCCTCTGAGTCTCAGTGTGCTTTTCTCTTTCCTTCTAGTTGTAGAATATCCACTCAGCCAGCCTTCCTGTGGTTCTGGATGATGTCTGTTTTGTCTTTTAGTTGTAGTTTTGAAATTGTTGTGCGAGGCAGCAGTTTAGGTATTTACCTATGCCACCATCTTGGTTTCTCCTCTATGATTTTTAAATTTTTTCTGTCAATTACTGAGGAAGAAGTGTTAAAATCACCTGTAATTGTGAGTTTGTCTATAAATTTAGTGCTGTTAGCTTTTACTTCATGGATTTTTGAAGCTTTGTCATTAAGTGAATATACACACCTGACTGTTAGGTCTTCTGAGTCTATTGACACTTTTAGCATTATTAAATACAAGTGGCCCGGTGCACAAAATTTGTGCACATTATAAGGGCATTAATTACAGGAAATATTTTAATATTGCTATTTGCCCTTTCGCTATAATAGAAGTCCCCCATCAAGCCATGCCAGGCAGGGGATGAAGCCTCACGTTTCCCATCAAGCCATGCCGGGCAGGGGATGCAGCCTCACGTCCCCAGCCTTGCTGCACCCGCAGCCCTGCCTACCCGCGGCTGCTGTGCACGCAGCCTCCTGCTGATTGGTCGTTACTGCGTGGGGGCATCACAACCATTTGCATATTAGCCTTTTATTATTATAGATTCCTGTTTATTTATAGCAATACTTGTTTTATTTGATTGTACTTTGAAATTTATATAGCTAAACCAGATGTTTTATTATGAGTTTACATGTTATACCTTTTTCTATCTCTTACCTTCTAACTTATCTTTATATTTAAAACTTATTTCTTATAAATAAAATATAGATGCATTTTATTTTTTTAAATCTTTACCTGAGGATATGTTTATTGATTTTGAGAGAAAGAAAGAGAGAGAGAGAGAGAGAGAGAGAGAGAGAATGATAGATTGGCTCCTTCATGCACCCTGACTGGGGATCAAACCTGCAACCTTTTGGTGTATGGGACGATGCTCCAACTAATTGAGCCACCTGGTCAGGGCTGCACTTTACTTTTTTAACCAAACTGTCAATCTCTGATTTTATTAGTCTATTTAGTGTGTGTACATGTTTTATAATTATTGATATAGTTGGATTAAATACTGAAGAAGTTTCTTTAACATTTCTTATAGTGTGGATTTGCTAGCAATAGATGCTCTCCATTTTGTTTTTCTGGCGAGGCGGGGGGAAGTCTTTATTTTGTCTTTGTTTTTGAAAGTGATATTTCCTTGGTACAGAAGTATAAGTTGATAGTATTTTCTCTTGGAATTTTAAGGATATTGATATTGTTCCATTGTTTTTTAGCTCACATTGTTTCTTTTTTTAAAAAATATATTTTATTGATTTTTTTTTTTACAGAGAGGAAGGGAGAGGGATGGAGAGTTAGAAACATCGATGAGAGAGAAACATCGATCAGCTGCCTCCTGCACACCCCCTACTGGGGATGTACCCGCAACCAAGGTACATGCCCTTGACTGGAATTGAACCTGGGACCCTTCAGTTCACAGGCCGATGCTCTATTCACTGAGCCAAACTGGTCAGGGCATCACATTGTTTCTATTAAAAGACTGTGACTATTATTTGTGTTTTCCCCCATGGTATGTGATGTGCCTATTTCCCCCCTCTGGCTGTTAAAAAATTATTTTTATCACTTATTTTTATTAATTGGGCTTTTATTTGCCTTGGTGTGATTTTTTTTGTGTTTATCCTGTGTGGGTTCATTTGAGATTCTTGAATATGTGGGTTTATCCTTTATATTACTTTAGAAAATTGTTGGCCATTATTTTTTCAAATATTTGTTTCTACCTCTTCCCTTCTAAGATATCAAACACTCATATGTTTAACTGCTTAATATAGTCTCATGAAGTCTATAGTCTATGAGTCACTGAGGCTCTGATGTTTTATCTCTTGCTTCAATTTGGATACCTTTGATGGCTGTCTTCCAAGTTTACTGATCTTATCTTCTGTATTATCAATTCTACTGAATAAATATCTGGTAAATTTGTTGTTAATCCTCACCCGAGGATATTTTCCCATTGATTTTTAGAGAGAGTGGAAGGGAGGGGGAGAGACACAGAGAGTAAACATCAATGTGAGAGAGACATATGGATTGGTTGCCTCCTGCACATGCCAGGATTGAGCCTGCAACTGAGGTATGTGCCCTTGACCAGAATGGAACCTAGGACCCTTCAGTCCATGGGCCAACACCCTATTCACTGAGCCAAACCAGCTAGGTCAATATCTGGTAAATTTTTCATTTTGACAGCTTCCTGCTAATTCCATTATCTGTAGGTCTGAAACTACTGCTATTTATCCTGATTATAGATTACATTTTCTGCTTTTTTAGTAATTATCTAGCTAGTAACTAGAAATTCGTGCACAGGTAGGGTCCCTAGGCCTGGCTGGCAATCAGTGCCGATCAGGTTCTCTGCCTCCCGGCCTCCTCACCTCCTCCTTCCCTTACTTCCTCAGTGCCCAGTCGCCGCCACTGGTTGCCTGCCATGTTCTGTGCCTCCCCCTGGTGGTCATAGTGAGCGATTGAACTCCTGGTCTCCCGGTTGAACTCCCGAGGGGACATTTTCCATATTAGCCTTTTATATATATAGATTTCTGACTGAATGCCAGACATTATGAGATTAAATTGTGAAGGTTTTGGATTTTTGTTGCCTTCCTAAAAGAGAGAAAAGGAGGTGAGTTACTTGGAGACTAGCTGGATCCTTTACAATCTTGTTTTAAGATTTGTTATGGTTGTTTGAGTATATCCTTTGCCCTAGATCTAGTTTAGACCTGTTACTAAAAGTGTGGCTTTTCTGTGAACCTTGTTAATGCTAGGCTTTTCAATGAGATCATTCCACTCTGACAGGAACTTGACTCTCCAAACTCTGTGTGAATTCTGGCAATTTTTTAACATTTAGTTCCCTGGCAGTGATATGCTATCTACTTACCTAAAAAACTTAAAATTCTCAGATACAACCCTGTGCTGCTACATGATAGATTCCTTTCCTACTCTGACTTCTTCTGAGCTCTTCTGTATTTAATCATATTACTTCTTAACTAGAAATTTGATACTCTAATAGAGAATTATTAATTAATTAATTAATAGTGAGCTCCAGTAACTGTCTCTCAGTGAAAAAAACAATAATGTTAATAGTTACCATATTTGAGGACCTGGTTTGTGCCAGACACTGTGGGAAGAGTTTTGTGTAGATTATCTCTAAGTATCACAACCTGATAAAAGGAATCCTCCAGTATACAGATGAAAAAACAGAGACTCAAGGAAGTTAAATAATTTGCCCAAGACCATAATGCTGCTGGTAATTGGCAGAGTTAGAATGCAAGTCTACCTTAGTTTAACTCCAGTCTACTAAATTTCCAATATTCCAAGCAACTATTAACACCAAGTGCTAAAATTTTTATTACTCAGCTCCTCCTAGATATATAAGAGGGTTAATCAAAATTCTATTGGTTAAATTCAGACATAGTAATAAATATTTTATTTATTTTAAATTGTATAATACTTTGTGAAGGGTCTTATAATTTCAGTTACCATAGAATGATGGTAACTTGTTATGTGTACAACTCTGAGGGGTGGGATTGTGACTGTATAGGCTCTAAAATTCTACTTCGTTTATTCATTCAGTGGGTCTGATTTTATAGATTAGATGACCATGTTCTATATGAGTGAGCTTTCTCCCTGTAAACAGATTTACCTGAGAAGCTAAATTATAATCAAAGGTGGTTTGCTCATTAGCAGAAATCTGTCAATGTATTAAGCACCTTGTGGAAGACAGTTTACCATACTAGATATATCATTTAACTAAGAAGTGAAGAAGTTATATAAGTTGCCCTAGGTAACACAGCTAGCAAGTGGAAGAACTGGGATTTGAACCCATGTATCTAATATCCAAAGCTGATATTCCTAAGTATTAAGCCAAACCACCTCTTTTAGTGGGTAATCTTATGAATGCTCCCTAGCCCAGTGCCTAGCATGTAATACTATACTTTTTTTCTTTTTAACTGAATAAGAACAATACCATTTTCTTACTTTTGCACATTTTACGTATTTCATACTCTAATTGAGTTCTCTAAACAAAGAAGTGTTAATAGATACTTAATGAATTTATAATATATTAATCCAATTAATATATTAACTATTTGGGAAAGGCAAATTGATGAAAATCATGGACCATCTCAGAAAATAACACATTTTCATCTATATACCAAATTATGCTATGATATCATGGGGTTCTGGACCCTCAAATTCTGCCAATGGAATTCATGTAAGAACCTTTGCACTCCAAGGACAGCAGAAGGCAGTTCTACTGTTTCTCTTTATGAATATTGCTACTCTCTGAACTGTGCAGCCAACGTTTCATCTTGGCTGAATCCTCATTAATAAAGTAAGTAGAAGAAAATACGTACATTTTTATTTATTCATTTCAATGAGGCACTGAGATGCAGCTGCTTATTTCCCAAACAGGACTCCTAATGTCCCTCTGTCCCCAGTCTGTTCTTCTTGGTGTCCTTCCTCCCTCAGGAGATGGCGACCTCATTTACTTAGGTCAAAAAATCTAAAGTCATCCTTAACTCCACTCTTTCATTCACACCCTACATCCAATCAATTGGCAAATCTTACTGCTTCTGTCTTAAAAATATATCCCCTTCTCACAGCTCCACTCCTGCTATCCTGGTCTGAATCCAGAGCAGGGAAGGAATCTATCATGGAGCCTCCTAACTGTTCTCTACGTGGTGTGTCCTCTAAGACCTTAATTCCTCCTCCTCCTCCCCTTGCTCCCTTTAACTTACCCACTTGGCCTCCTTGATGTTCATTCACTGCTCCAAGCACAGTCCTATCTTCAAGCTTTGCATATGTGTTCTTGCCAGGCAGATCTCTAACCCCTCCACCCCCCCAAGTGGGCATGGGTAACTCTATCACTACTAGTATATTCAGGTCTCTGCTAGATGAAGCCTTTCTTGACTATCTCATCTAAAACAGTCCTGCCTGTTTCCACACCATTTTCTACTCCCTTGTGTTGCTTTCTTTATCATGTTACTAATTGCTACCTGACTTCTGTTTGCTGCTTTGTTTGTATTTTCCACCCCTGAGAATGTACACTCCACCAGGTGGGAACATAATTTTGTTTACTGTTGATGCCCCAGTGCGTAGAAGAGAGCCTGGCACTTAATAAATATTTGTTGAATCAATAACTCTGCATGGCATTGAACTTCACACTACAGGCACAGTAATGAACAACACAGACACAGTCTCTGCCTTCATGGAGTTTACAATTCTTACAGGGGATACAGGCATTAAACAATTAATCACATGACATTTAATTATTATGGTTATGAATCCTGGGGAGACCTCATTGACCCCTCTGGCTGAAGGTCTTCATATATTAGAAGACACACTAGCAAATACTTAATAATTTAGGGCCAGGAGCCAAATTCTCTCACAGCACATACAGTAGAGTCAATGTCATGCAAATGAGCATCTATAATTAGAGGCAGTTTAAACGGGATTATAAAGATTTAGAGGGAGCTGACAAAGCAAGACTGGGAACCAGACTAAAAGTAGCCTACTAAACAGATAATCCAGTGTGGCTCTGTTCTTTCCATCCGTGAAGGTTACTGCAGGCCCCAGGAAAAGAAATCCATTCAGATTGAGTGAATAAAGCTGTTTGCACTTTGGTGGGGAAAACAAAACAAACTACACAAAATAAAACACACTCTGGCCCTTTTAAACTTGAGTAAATTGGAAAAATATCCTAATATGTCTGTTTGTAAATGAAACAACATTACTACTTCCCTTCAATTTCAGCAGAGACACTTTTCCCCCAGACATCTTCTAGTCCAGTTCCTTTCATCCCAAACCATAGGGCCTCTTAAATGTGTCCCCTTAGCTTTTGGTAACCCTGTACTGAAGCATCCCTTCTTTAACCCGTTTTCCTCCTCTGTATAGTTTCAAAGAAAGGGCTTGCAGGTGCTCGCAGACCTTAGAACAAACAGTGCCCAGCACATGTGGTGCTCAGGAACTATGTGTTGAAAGGACAAACACTTGAACAAATTCCATGTCTTTATGAAGAATTATTGTTTCTCATTGTTAAGCACTTTACATGCATAAAACAGATTTCCATTAAAATTTATTTCCAGCCCTAGCCAGTTTGGCTCAGTGGATAGAGCATCAGCCTGTGGACTGAAGGGTCCCAGGTTCGATTCCGGCTAAGGGCACGTGCCTGGGTTGTGGGCTTCATCCCCAGTAGGGGGCGTGCAGGAGGCAGCCCATCAATGATTCTCTGTCATCATTGATGTTTCTATCTCTCTATCCTTCTCCCTTCCTCTCTAAAATCAATAAAAATATATTAAAAAAATAAAATTTATTTCCAATAAATTACTATATCATTTGATCATACTGCTAGAATTATATAATAAATTATTTAGAAATAAGGTATAAATAAGGGCCCTGTAACTTCACATAAGTTGGTCATTTAATAGCCACACGTTCCTGCCTATCAAAAGTCTCACTGCATGCCCAACAGGTTTGGCTCAGTAGATAGAGTGTCGGCCTGCTGACTGAAGGGTCCCAGGTTCAATTCCGGTCAAGGGCATGTACCTTGGTTGTGGGCACATCCCCAGTAGGGGGTGTGCAGGAGGTGGCTGATCGATGTTTCTCTCTCATTGATGTTTCTGACTCTCTATCCCTCTCCCTTCCTCTCTGTAAAAAAATCAATAAAATACATTTTAAAAAAAAGTCTCACTGCAACATACTGGTGAAGCCTAAGCAATGTGGGGCAAAGCCCCAGCTTAGATGCTGTCCAAGAGCTTAGAGGAAAGGGGAGGAAGAGGGGAAAAGAGAGTACATTTATTGAGTTCTCTTGTATACCACCAGGGTGTGATTTGTTATAATCTTACTCCATTTGTCCTCACAAAACATTAATGAGGTTGGTTATATTTCCATTTTACAGAAAAGGAAACTGAGGCTCAGAAAGATTAAGTCATTCTTTCAAGACTATACAACTAATAAGTATTATCCCAAGAATTATAATCCTTAGTTCATCCTTAGTTATAGTTTTGGTGTGGGAAAGGTGCATGAAGAAAGTACAAGAGCTAGTAAAAGAAGGTGCATTTGAGATAAAAGGAATGAGTCATTCCAAAGAGGTAAAGAATTGTGTGTGTGCATGGTGAGGTGGGGTGGGGAGAGGTAGGAACTGTTTCATAATGACAAGTTCTATGAAGTTTCATGATGTCAGCCAGGAGTTAGGAGAAAGAGAGGTTTATTAGAATCATTGATCTGATGATTTTATTTAATTCATTAAATAATTTAAGAACATGTCAAAGAACAAGAAGACCATAAAAAAGAAACATTTCATTTCATTAAGAATAAGAAAATCATTTTGAAATATTTTAGAGCAGAAGAAATAAGTCAGTGATAGGGAAACCAATAAACAAATTATGAATAATGGAATATGGCAGGATATTATGCACTCTTTAAGAGGATGCTTTAGATAGATATTTAATAATGTGAAAGTGTTAATATAATATTAAAATCAGAATAATTTTATTAAAATATATTTATATATTATTATACATTTTAAAATATATATTATCCTATATAATAAAAGGCCAGAGGCCATAAGTGTCACAACCAGAACAACTGCTGGACCAGTCGCCATGAGGTGCATTGACCGCCTCTCGGTCCCTCCCCTGTGGCCCATGAGAGCAGTGGCAGGCAGGCAGGTGGGTGGGGGGGGGGAGCACGTTGAGCAGCGACAGGCAGGTGGACGGGGCAGCGGGCTACAGCGGGCAATTTCGCGTGCTGGACCTCTAGTATATTAATATCAATTGTCCCAGAATGGTAAGAATATGTTGGTTTTGTTTTCATCTCTTCCATACTATCCACATTTTATGATGCATATTTTATTTTATAATTAGAAGTATGTTATTTTAAAATTCTATAACCCACAAACCAACTTTCCAAAAGAATTCAGTACTCTGCTAATTTTCTTTGCTAGGCATCTTGGGGTTTCTCCTCTTTTGATTGCTTCCTAATCCCACTCGGAGCTGTAACCACTTATCTAAGGCCGTAAATGCTACTGGGTTGTTTAATGGCTAACTATTCAGCAGGACAACTGTTGCAAGTACTGGAGAAAGAATGATGTATTTCTGGAGAGATTGCTGGCAGATTGCTAGAGGGAGACAGTATTTATTTCATGCCATTCTGATTTTGAGCCTTAGGGGGAAAGTATTGTGAACATGTAAAAGGTCAAATGTTGCATTAAAAAATTCTTAGGGAAATTTACTTTTAAGTCATTAGAATAATATTTAGAAACTAGCTGGCCTATTGATGTTTTTTGCACATCTAAAGCATGAATTATTCTTTTGGGCAAGCTCAGACTCATTCTTTGTATTTCTTGATCAGATATGTTTCAAACATGCAGTTCTTCCACACAATAAACAGGTCAATGAATAAATAAGTGCACCCTACTTATATTTTAATAGTTTTTAGTATGATAGCACTATATTTAAATTTTTAACTATGCTTTGTGAAAACCTAGACAATTCTCCTCCCCCCCCCCCCCCATCCCCTAAATGAGTCAGAACTTAATTTTTCACTTCAGAACCAGCATCAGAGACTCTAGTCTAGTCTGAGAAATCATCATTCCCAATTTAGGGAGACCTGGATCAGGGGAAGCCATTCTGGGAAGGGATCTTACTCAAGGATAACACCGGTGGACATCTTCAACTCCCTCAAGGCGCCGTAGACCCGCCTGCGGGCATCCGGGGCCTGCCTCGGGAGCCATGCACAGACGGCCTGGACGCAGGACTGCCACCACCCCCTCCTTTGGGGGCAGGTTGGCACGTCACACATGGGCTCCAGAAAGCAGCTCCTCAGACAAAGAGCCACTTCTTTCAAGATTGCAAACCTGGGGAAATTGATAGTATAAATAATAAAATTAATCAGGCAATATTACCTTTGGTTAATTTTACTTTCCAACTTGTTAAGAGGTGTAGTTCTGAGACACCCCTTTTAGCCCTAACTCCCATACATATTAATAAGCTGGGGCTCTGGCGAAGGAGAATGGTGATTTGGTGGCTGTTGTTTTCATCCTTATATAAATCCGCAAATCCAATACTGACTCAGGAAAATCCTCCTTGTCAATGCCACGGGATTGTTTCTCTCCTTTCTGAAAATGATTATGAAAACTAGCCACTTGCACATGTTTAAAGAAAGGAAAAAGATCAGCTTTTTTATTATTTTTAAAAGTTAAGGCCTGGATTTTGACAATGTCAAGGTTTACACTATCTCCCTGTTTATTTTGGATACACCACTGACTTCCATTTCTAGAAGACACAGATACATTGCCTAAGCAACCAAAGGTAAGAACCAATGGTAATTACAGTTGTGTTTTCACATATGCTTACACCTCGGTTTTGACTTATTAAAGCATCAGCATCTGCTTTGTTTTCCATGCTACATGCTTTCTAGTTACAGCTGATGGTTGTATTTTTATTAATTTCTCTGTATTTTTTACAGATAAATTAATTTTCAGCTTACAATTTTAGTTTAACATGATAATACATAAAGGCCTAGCAATATGATTCTGCTAATCTGAATATCACAACATGGTAAATGCTACCTGCTTTTTGCAAATTTCAAACTCATTTTTAGAAATCAAAAACAATAACTTTGGCAGGTGTGTCTTTCCCTAAGGAAGTATTATATACTGGCTTGCTTCTTCTTTAACGTATTTGAAGATAGAACACCATCAAATTCATATAATTCTTAATAAAAAATTAAAATATGAGCCTCAACTCATTGAGAACCTCTTAAGAATTAGGTGCTTTATAAACATTATTATAACCAGTACACCTCCTTTTCGGATGAATAAGTGGCTCCTTCAAGGCAACATCTTGCTATTATGTAATGGAGCCAGGATTTATATCACTTGGCCGTCTTTTAATTTTTCATGATAAGCATTTCTATTTCAATTAGATTTTGAAAACAATTATCAATTACTGTCATGTTTTGTTTTTATAAATTTAAAAATTACTCATCATTTTGTTTGTGCAAAGATTACAGGATTTTAAATATTTGTGATTTCATTCTACATTAGAAAGTTAGACATTATTAAACCAAGCTTTTAAAATGTTCCTGTCAATAAAGACACATCTTAAATTGACTTTTTACATTTTGACCATTTTTGTTTATATATATACCTTAACTCATTTGTTCTGCTGTATTTATTCTTTTCATAAATATCACTCGCTCATGTCATTGTTAGATCAAGCAGGCAGACAAAAGAAGATGGTTGTGAATGAAGCATCAGGGTATAAATAAAAACCTAATAGTTATTGATTGCACTTTATATCCCATAGAGAATCAACCTCTTTCCTCTACTTTTGGAATATTTATAAATATTGATCACAAAAATAATCTCAGCAAGGCAAAAAAAAAAAGTATACAAGCTACATTCTCTGGCCACACAGTCAAATAAAATTAGAGATTAACAAGTAAAGTTTATGTTAAGGACCCTACCCTTAGAAATGGAAAAAGTAAAGTATAGGGAAGAGAAAAACAATGTCAAATAGCTCTTCAATGGAAGATAACAGCAAATTATTTAATTCATTAAATAATGTAAGCTATTAAAGATCTTTTTCTTTTTTATTGAGGTAGTTTTTAACCTGTGAAGTTGATATGCGCTAAAAACTAAAAAGTCTGGATAAGATAGACTATTTTCTACACTCAAAATGTCTAAATTTAAATTAAGAAAGAAAAAATTAAATTGAATAAAAATTATGGGCAAGATTGAAAAAGCCCAAGAACTACCTCCAAAAACAGGCAGTGTACCTTAAATATGTTTTACTTTGTCCCGTAAGCATAGCTCAGTGGTTGAGCATTGACCTATGAACCAGGAGGTCACGGTTTGATTCTGGTTGCGGGCTCAATCTCCAGTGTGGGTGTGCAGGAGTCACCTGATCAATGATTCTCTCTTATCATTGATGTTTCTATCTCTCTTTCCCTCTCCTTTTCTCTCTTAAATCAATAAAAAATATATATGGTTACATATATAATAATAATATTTATATACACTGAGTTGCCAGATTATTATGATCTCTGAACGCATAATAATCTGGCCACTCAGTGTATATCCTATATAATAAAAGGTTAATATGCAAATTGTCCCCTCGACCAGGAGTTCGACCAGCAGGCAGGCCGGCCAACTGCCCATGTCCCTTCCCCCTGGCCAGGCTGGCCGGACCCCACCCATGCATGAATTCATGCACCCAGCCTCTAATATATATATATATATATATATATATATATACATATATATATATATATATATATATAGACACACACACACACACACACACACAGTGGCCAGATTATTATGTGTTCAGAGATCATAATAATCTGGCCACTCAGTGTACATAAAGAATTCTCTTAAAAATATTTTTTACTTGTTAATTTATTGATCAAAAGGAGTGAGTCCACATATGCCAGAGCCTTCACCTTGGGTAAAAGTACGTGGGACTTGAGCTGCCATATTTTAAGTTTTGGCTATAGCACCAACCAAACTTCCCACAGCTGTTACTTTTCTATACTCCCTTAAAGGAGGTATATAATGTAGCTTTCGATCAGCAGACAACCACTGTGCCAAGATTTTGCCAATATAGGTACTTTATAGTGTGGGACAAGTGCTTATAATTACACTTAATGGTTCTCAAATGAGCAAACGTTCCAAAATATAAATCAACTTAACTTTAACAACTCATACAGCTTTCGTGGATGAAAAGGTAACTGATAAAATTCAACATCTACTTTTGACAAAATAAGAAATTAATAATAAAAGAAAACTTCCTGAATAAAATAAAGAATATTTATCTGAAATCAATGGACAAAAATAGGAGAAATTCTAGCAACTGAAACAAGACAAGGAGTGATGCTATCTATTATTTAACATTGTTCTATAACTTCTATCAATGTAAGACAAGAAAAAGAAATAAGTTATATGTTTTGAAGAGATAATTTTGACTTTCCAAAAACACCTCTCATCAACATGCATTTCTGAGAAATTCCATTATGAAGCAGAAAGAATGAGGTACCCTAACAAAAAAAGGCAACTAGATCTTCAATTAATCAGAATTTGTTAAATTTTTAATCAAATTTTGGAATTCTGAATACTTTTTTGTTCAATGGAGAAAGTGGGAATAATAACACATTTAGGCCTTCTACCATCATGAAAAGTCTCTTTCTTACCCTTGATTAGTATGGCATCTTGATTTTTTAAAAAGTACTTTCTTTCATGATGTAGGGTCTTGCAATGTTCTATGACCATAATATATATGTGACTTTATAGTTATAATAAATTCTTTAAATGGATGTGAAAAATATTTCTAGTTCTGGTCACTAGGAATAGTAGTGAACAAAACAGATATTTTGCTCTCATGATCCTTACATTTTCTGGCATTTAAACTACTCTTTTATTTCAACATGTCTTTTTTGTAAAATGTTTTGGTTGCAAAAATAGTACTAGATAATGTATTTGGATATTTGATGGTTTCATTAATTGAATTTGATTAACTGAGATTTTATTTTATGATGGCTGCTTTGTAAACTTTCTTTGGATTTTGAAGGTAATGATAATGATTATGACAATAATGACTTCCTTGGTGAAATTATTGTTTTCCTGAGAAAGTATTTTGTTTTCTTCATAACTAGATAATAATGTACATAACAAGCCTGACAGGTCCCTGTGTTTGCCATGGGCATACATAGCAATAGTGTTGCGTCAGCTTTGTTTTCTTTTTTGTGGGAATTACAGCTTGGGTATGATCCTATGAAGATAATTGTTAACTAGTTGCCTTAACAAATTTGACTTCTCAAAGTTATAGTTCAAGAGGGCAGGGGATTAAAGGAAGATTATTTTAATCATTTTAGCTCTGTTTGTCTCCATAAGATAGTTGATAGTTGCCTCTCTCTGAGCTTGGAGATTATAGAATAATATCATCAACTTGCTTTTGTATAACTCTTCACAGTCTTTAGTATTGCTTCATATATATTTTGCATTAGGTCCAAATAGAGAATAATTAAAACAGGCAGGGAAGGAATTACCATCTCTACTTTACAAAGAGGAAACTGAAACTCAGAAACATCTCTGCTGAGGTCTCCCTGGCAGTTTGGTGAAGAGCAGAGGTTAGAACCCACGTCTTAGCCAAACAAGAGATGTCTGTTTTCAGGCATGGCGACCTGTTGCAGAGCTAGCAAAGCCTGTTGTGGCTGGTTACACAACTCTGGGGGCATTGCTAAACATCAAGAAACAATCTAAGCTCTCAACTGACTACTGAGATTGGGAAAGAACTGCAAAACATCCCTTTAAAGCAAAAGTGCTAACACGTTATTTTTGCCACTAAACAAAATCCTATGTACAAGTACTACCATTTTTCCTAAATAAAAAATAAATTATGAAAAAAATACAGAACACAAAGAAGAAAGTGAAAATACTTATGCCACCACTAAAGTCTTAGCATATGTGACATTAAGGTGCTTATCTTTTCTGTGTACATATACATAATTTTTAATAAAATAACATATGCTATAAATATTGCTTAGCAATCTGCTTTTTTTTTTTTTTTGGCTTAACACTATATCATGAACATTTCTATAAGTCAAATAATATTCTGCCCAGCTGGCAGGGCTCAGTGGTTGAGCTATGTATGAACCAGGAAGTCACGGTTTGATTCCCTGTCAGGGCACATGTCTGGGTTGTAGGCTCGATCTCCAGTAGGAGGTGTGCAGGAGGCAGCCGATCAATGATTCTCTCTCATCATTGATGTTTCTATCTCTTCCTCTCCCTTCCTCTCTGAAAAGTCAATAATAAAAATATATTTAAAAAAAAACAATTCTTCTTTGCTTTAAAATAATGTTCATTTGAAAAAAATATTTTAATATTTATCCTTTTATTATAAAACTAGAGGCCTGGTGCATGAAATTTGTGCATGGGGGGGTGGGGGGTGGGGTGGTTCCCTCAGCCCAGCCTGCACCCTCTCCAATCCAGGACCCCTCGGGGGATGTCTGAGTGCCAGTTTAGGCCCGACCTGGGGATCGGGCCTAAACTGGCAGTCAGACATCCCTCTCACAATCCTGGACCGCTGGCTCCTAATCGCTCACCTGCCTGCCTGCCTGGTTGCCCCTAATTGCCCCCCTCTGCTGGCCTGATTGCCACTCACTGCCCCCCACTGCTGGTCTGGTCACACCCAACTGCCCCCCCTACCAGCCTGGTCACCCCTCATGGCCCCCCTGCTGGCCTGGTCACCCCATACAGCCTGCTGTTCAGTCGTTTGGTTGTCCCTCCACTAACCACCCTGCCATACTGGTCACCCCACGTAGCCTGCTGTTCAGTCGTTTGGTCATCCCTCACTAACCCTCTGCCAGCCTGATCGTAGGCAGCCATCTTGTGAGGGCGTGAGGGTTAATTTGCATATTACCTCTTTATTATATAGGATTAATACATGCTCCGTGTATAAAATCCAAACAATATAGAGCTCTACTCTCATTAACAGCACATATAATTCCTGTTCCTGCCCACCTGTACCTACAGGACCTCTAGTTTTACCACCTTAAAAATCTTCCCAGGGAACCCCTCAAGGGGTGCCTCACATGTGCTGGCTTTTGTGGAGATAGGTATGTTCTTTTAAGCACTGACTCATGGAAGATGAAGGCCCCTTTAGGCCCAGGTGATCAAGGGAAGCAGGGGGTTGGGAGGGGGAACAATCTCCACTCTGCAGGCAGGATTGCTGCATGGCAGCTGGGGGAGCATCAGGGAACAGCATCTTTGTCATGGTTTCTGGCATTCCTAAGGTGGGTACCTGCAGAATTGGGGAGAGGGTCCTTCTGAGGACCATGGACAGAAATGATACACTGAGGGCAGTTGAAGTCGGGAAGGTGGGAAGGCAAGGCAGTAGACAGCAATAATATGAGCATGGTACATGCTGGAAGCAGCTGTAAAGTGGATCGATGTTTGGCCCAGCTCATTTCACCTGAACTTGGAAAATAATATAACCAGATAAGAGTTTAGGCCAGTGTTTCTCAACATATGTTGCTGGGACTATATGTATCACAATAATTTAGAGGGCTTGCTACAAATGTGGATCAGTTGCATCCTTATTCACTCCAAAGTGAATACCACTCAAGACATTTTTTCTGAATGCCTATAGACATTCACAGCTGATTACATCCATTTTGTATTGTATTTTATTATTTTTTATTATTTCTTAATTGTTAATGTATATGTGAGTTCCCTGTAGTTTTGTCTTACACCCACAGTGCCTGAGTATTTCAAAACTGGGTAAATCCAAAATTAAAAAAAAAGTCCTATCCCTCTCTTATATTCTTGAATTAAAAAAAAATACACCAAAAACTGGTGAGTGGTGATTAAGGGCTTAGGCCATGTTTCTATTCTATTAAAGAATAATTCTCACATATAACTGGAAATAAGATTAGAAGCATTACAAGAATGGTAGAGTGAAACTTTTGATTATGTATGTAAATATATAAAAAAAACCTTCCTACTAATAAGCCTTTTCTCTCCCCAGATATTAAACTAACCATGAAGAAAAATATTATCAATACACAGCATTCTTTCATAAACGTTCCCAATGTGATTGTCCCAGATATGGAAAAGAAAATAAGAAGGATGGAAAATGGAGCATGCAGGTAACTTCATTCATTTTTTTCATGTATTTTTAATGGAGCTCTTAAATTTCAATATAACTTTTAAAAAGTTTTTTAATCCTTATGAGAGAGAGAGAGAGAGAGAGAGAGAGAGAGAGAGAGAGAGAGAAACATCCATCAGTTGCCTCCTGTACATGCCCCAACCAGGGATGGAACCCTCAACCTCTTTGGTGTGTGGGACCATGCTCCAGCCAATTGAGCCACCCGGCCATGGCTCAATTTAACTTTTAATTTGTAACCTTGAACTTTATAGTTTATTTAATGTAGTAAATTTATTTAAACTTTGAAACAGCATAACTTGCACAACAAATAAACATAGACATTATTGTGCTCATTTAGAAGCCCCTATGCCAAATATTTTCCTAGTCACTGGCAACATTTCAATTCTAAAGGGATAACATTGTCATGTTGTGAAAAAATACAGAGTGTGAAATGCTAGCACATTTTAAAAGTATAATTTAAAGCAGTTACTCTATTTCTATAAGTGAAGAGAACATGTATACATGTAGTTGAATATTTTTTAATGGAAGGAATCCTATATAATAAAAATCTAATATGCTAAGTGTCCGGTCATCCAGTCAGCTGTTCAACCAACCAAAGTATAATATGCTAAAGCCACTCAACCGCTCACTATGACCTGCACTTACCACCAGGGGGCAGACAGTCAACTGGTCGACCAGTTGCTATCACATGCACAGATCACCAGGGGACAGATACTCCAACCGGTAGGTTAGCTTGCTGCTGGGGTCCCGCCGATTGGGATTGGGTGAGACAGGCCCGACATGCCCTGGAGCCCTGCTGTGGTCCCTCCCTGGCCAGCCAACCTCCCGCATCCCTCCCTGGCCCCAATCGTGCACCAGTGTGGTCCCTCGGCCTGGCCTGTGCCCTCTCACAATCTGGGACCCCTCAGGGGATGTCAGAGAGCCGATTTTGGCCCGATCCCACAGGCCAGGCCGAGGGATCCCTACTGGTGCACAAATTTGTGCACTGGGCCTTTAGGATTTTTATAAGTTAGTCCATATCCCTGTATATGACCTAGAAAGTATTTTCTTAATTACATGTATCTCACTGAATTGTAGTTACAATTCTACGTATTCTGTACAGTTCTCATTTCATTCTAATTAAAAGTTGCTGTGTGTGTTAGTTTGAGAGGGAAGGAAAAGGGGTAAAGGTCCCCCTGATGAGAACTGGCATTTCTCCATATCAGTTTAGAGCAAGCATGTCAAACTCAAAGGCTAACATGGGCCAAATAAACAAGGTTTAAGTTTATGTGGGCCGCAAAAAAACAAAAGCTTCAATTTTCATAGAAACGTAGGTTTATTTCAATAGAGACATGCTGAATACAAAGGGCTGAAATAAATTAGTAATTGTTAACATAAAATAATAGAACATTTTAATAAAAATTAATATTTTTTCTTGAACATTAACTTACCAGACACTGAATAACTGCACAAATTAATAAGCATAACACAAATAAACCTATTTTTCTTGTCCTCCGAAAGCAAACTATTTCCTGTTGCACACACCAAACAAGTCAGTCCAAGACTAATGATGTGGCAATTGGCTCTAAAATATTCGCTGCTAGTATTAGTGGAGAGAAATGGTGCACGTGCATGTAAGGCGTGTAAGGGAAACGAATGCAATATGATCACGTATAGTAATCAGTCATTAGCGAACATTGTAGTTTGTTATTAATAATTATGTATAACAGGATATTGTAAAAATTAAGTTACAAAATTTTCACTAAAATGTTTCTTACATACCGTTATATTGGCTGGGCCGCAAAAATATTTCTTGTGGGCTGCGTACGGCCTGTAGGCCACGAGTTTGACATGCTTGGTTTAAAGCATTGATCTCATTCATCTCTCCCTCCCGTTGGACTGTAGCTCCTTTTCTGATGATGATGACAGTGCCTCTATATTTGAAGACTCCGAGAGTGAAAACCCCTGTGAAAGGGATTCCTTCAGAAATAGGTCACGCAGGAAGGGAGGACCATCACAGAGGTGAGCAATCTGATTTATTTCCCCATACTGGTTTTTAAACCATTGTTTAGATGAAAAAAAGATCTCCTTTGAGTGGACTTAGCAAATGGTCCTGCTCCCTCATCACTATGCAGGATCTCAGGAGGAACTCGCTACTTCTTTTCTTGGGAGACTGCTACTGCCTGATGATTATTATATATATTTTTTACAGAGAGGAAAGGAGAGGGATAGAGAGTTAGAAACATCGATGAGAGAGAAACATCAATCAGCTGCCTCCTGCACACCCCCCACTGGGGATGTGCCCGCAACCAAGGTACATGCCCTTGACCGGAATCGAACCTGGGACCCTTCAGTCCGCAGGCTGATGCTCTATCCACTGAGCCAAACCGGTTAGCGCTGCCTGATGATTATTCACGTCCAATGGGCTCCAAGTCATACTCTGGCTGATCATTTTCCCTGAGACACATGTCTGTCTCTTAAGAAGCCTCATGCGCCAGTCCTCTCTGATTTCCTCCTTCTCTCTGATCCTTCTTCTAGGGCCCTGAAGTAGTTTAGCTCTGTTTGTCTCCATAAGAAAGTGTTTTAAACTTGGCTGTCATTTTTTAAAACCCCATTTGCCTTTCCTCTCAGGGAAGTAGAGCACTGGAGTGAGTAGGTAGAAGAGCAAAGCTTACAATCCTTCATAGGGAATAAGCAATCATGGAAACTTCAAACATGCTGCCCTGAGGGGGTGGGAGCTGTGTGTGGCGGTGTGGGTCAGCGGTTGCCATCCTATGGAACATGGTCACTTTTTATTTGCTGTTTGTCCTGCCTTTTTTTCCTTCTCTCCTATTTCTCTTTTCACCGACTACCTCCAGTTTTTCCACTATTTTCATTTGCCTTTCTTTCCCTTCCTCGCTTCCTAAGTGTAAGTCTCAGGTCTCTTGCTGGGAGTTAGCGGCATCCAGTTGGCTCAGTGGAGACCAATAAGGATGCCACTTCTCGGTGTGATCAACAGGTGTTTTCTAATCATTTTGGTTCATGGCATGATATTTGGTAGCTCATGCTTCATGGAGGCTCTATATTTTCAAAACTTGTCTAGACTATCATTAGTAATAAGTAGAAACTGAAAAAAAGTTGTTCTTTGAGACTGTGTGCTTACCATAGACATATGGATGGTGACTTCTATGATTTCACTGTACTTCTTCATTCCCTAGGGAACAGTACTTGCCTGGTGTCATCGCACTTTTCAATGTTAACAACAGCAGCAATAAGGAGCAGTAAGTATATTTATAATAGAAAACTAAAGCTTGTTTTTAGAGAAAAACCATTGAAAAGGTGGGGATATACCTGAACCTGTTATAGGGCAGATATTAGGCAAACTCTACCTAACACAATGACATTGATATTCTGTCGCTTTATTGTTTGTTTATGTACTTCTGAAAAATGTAGCTACCCATATTGAAAGTAGTATGTATGCATGTATGCATGTGAGCATTTCAATACTGTGAATTACTATTGTGGGCCCCATCTCTCTTTGAAGGGCAAGCATTGCCCCTAGTCTCTGTTCTCTCTAGATCCTGGCATCCCTCTTGCTCTTGGGGAGCCCAGTTCTGTAACAGCATCTCCTATTATCAGCTCTGGCCTACAGAAGATGTACCAGTGATGCTGGTGCCCTTTCACCCGCACATTTCAGATCATTTTTGTATTCTCTGAGCCTTCTTAGGGAACATAGGCAGCTGGTGGGCTATCTCCCTTATGTAGCATACCCATTTTAGCATACCACTCTCTGAGCCTTTTTGATACTTTCTTTTAGCATCTGGCGTGGCATTTTGTAATTTCTATTTCACTTGGCGTGAGCCCTCACCTCTTCTGAGCTTCCAAGCGCCATCTGAGCAGCGTGTGAGCACCATCTTCCAGGATCGATGCCAGGGTGTTCAATCCTGTCTCACAGGAGTGAGTTCCCATAGAGACAAATTCTCCCCTTTTCAACGTTATGCTCTGTTCCCATTTGACGGGATGACCTTAGATACCAAGCCTCACTTGTCAGTTTTATCTCCTATTTCTCCCCAATAGCAGCTTTTCCCTTCTGGTCATTTGTACCCACATGAAATTTATTTGTGCATTTGTACCTAAAATTTTCCTCCCTTTAACATCCTCCCTCTTCTCAACTTTTCCAACTCTTGCTCATACTTTGAGGCCTAGGTTTAGACCTACCTCCCTTTAACAGCCTTCTCTGGTAATCCTTGTGGTAGTGACATGCCCGTTCTTTCATGTGCCAATAGTAAATCTTACCAAGACATTGGAGCCAACAATGGCAGCCTGCGGAGACCTTGGGTCTGGCTGTCTGACTCCAGAATTCTTTTTCTGCTCATGGAGAAAACCAGTCATAGAAAGAGGCCTCTAATCACATAATTTCCATTCAGAAAGAAATTGTATATAGAAAAAAAAATCTCAAATTTAGTGAATGATTCTAAGACTTAGGATTCCACTATGTTATCACAGAGCTTTTTGACTACTCATAAAATAATTGCTTCAGGCAGAATTAATGCTGTACAAAAATTGATGGTATTTTCTTAAAATTCTCAAAGCTCTTATTTAAGGGTAAATATAAATAATATCAAGAATCCTAAATTTGAAAGAATTTAAAAAATATATATTGAAACTTTGAAAGTACATTCTTTTAGGGGCTATTGTTCCTTAAATTTCTCTCCTTGGGTTGATGCCTTTGGCCAGCTCCATCTTCTTCAGTTTTCCACATTCACCTACCCAGGAATTATTCGTTGTTTGCCTTGTTACCTGGATGCATGTACATTTTAGTGGAACTCTCCGTTAGAAGACCAGATTTCTGGCTTCGAAGCACAGGGGCAGGTCTTTGAATACAAAGCTGAGAATTATTGCTCAGTGGAGAGAAAAATAAATCATAATGGAAGTCAGAATGGAATTTGATTATGTGATGGAGATATTATTTTTTCTCTAGAGAGCCAAAAGAAAAAAAGAAAAAGAAAAAAGAAAAGAAGAGGTAAGTTAGACTTCCACAGTTTTCTGCCCATGACATTTTTTTGCATTTTAATACTAACCAAATATCTCACTTTTTCAGCAAGCCAGATGATAAAAATGAAAATAAAAAGGACCCAGAGAAGAAAAAGAAAAAAGAAAAGGACAAAGAGAAGAAAAAGAAAGACAAAGATAAGAAAGAAGAGTAAGTTTTTTTTTGTTTTGTTTTTAACTCTCATTGAAATCAGGAATGCACTGGTGATGGGTTTTGGATCCAGGGGAAATTTCCTGAAATTTTACAGTAAAGAGGCCCTCTGTGAAGACTAAATAGTTATTAAATGTAGTTTGACTTTTTTCTTATTTTCTTAAAATTAACAACAGAAGCCTTATTCTTAGTTTTCTCACCAAGAATTTTCATTGTTATCATTAATTCCCTTCCCCAAACCCTGACAAAGATAAACTTAGTACGGAGAGATAGTTAGGCTCCAAGGAGCATAAGATTCCTAGGATCTTGCCATCCATTTAAAAAACTGAAATATGAATTCAATAATTTCATTAACATTTTTGCATAATAAACACGATATGGGAAATACTCCAAAGTAAAGGAGTCTCCTTGCAAAAGCCATGCCTAATTTCAAAAGCAAAAACACCAGCCATTTGAATGATCCTTTTTAAAACAAACATTTGAGAATGGGAATTGCACCATTAGAAGGCTGAGTCGATACTGTTGTGATAATGTGGTTATTCTTTAACAGGAAAGGAGTAGTGGAAAGGCTAGATAATATAGGCATTTCATTTATACAGCTTTGCTAATTTAACACTCTCCAAGTCTATTTCCCGCTAATCAATGGGGGAAGGGACTGGACAAAGGCAGTTTGGACATATGCCCAGTAAGATCTGAGTGACATGGGAAGGTGCCTGTATGCCAGTCACACCTGGAAGTGAGGCAGTGCTCAGGGTAGGTGTAGCCACTTAAGGGTGAGAAACCTGACCACTTAAACTCCTAGACAAAGGCGCACACACTCTTGGCTCTTGGCTCTGGGCCCTCTTGGGACTCCTGTTCCAGGGAGTGCACTCCCTGCATTTGCAGGAGTCTCAGTAATGTAAGACGCCATACAATGGACTAAGGGACTTGAATTAACCTGATGCTGGACGGGACCCAGATGCATCTTGGAATGAAAGCTCTGGACACTGGCCTTGCTTTGGCTTTGCGGAACCCACAGCTGCCCCTCCTTCAGGACTGGCTTAAGGAAAATGAGACATTGGAAGCTGAGGAATATAGCTCCACACAAATAAAGTCTTCTACCGCACCTCATTCTCCCGTGCTCATTTCAGTGGCACCCCAAGAACCCCACTCCCATGAGCAATGGGGGAATCCCACTCCTGTACTCCTCTGGTAGCAGAGTGATAGTTGCAAAGCTCTTTTTATTAAAGGAAAAATTGTTTTATAAACTTACTTAAAACTTCTTACCAGACAATGGTTCAATTATTTGTGCCTGTTAGAAAGTTGTTGAAGTTTGTATGAAGAAAAAAGTCCTTAAAAATATAGGCTTGATACTAAAAAAAGTTTAAAACTTTTATTTGAAAATATATTTTCTTCCTCCCTTCCTCTTGCCCACTCTTGCCTCCCTTAATCCTTTGTACATGCTTATGCATATGTACTTTTATTAGATTGTGTTATATTCTTCTTTCCTACAGATTAGAAAGAAGTCCTGAGTTCTCCCCTTAGAGTGTAGTTCCTGGTTGTTTCATTACCTGGTAGGGGGCATGGCAAAGCCAGAATTCTCCCACCACCTATACCCTACCAAAGGGTTCTGTGAAATGTCCAGGGTTTGGCATGATCTATGCCATGATTCCTTCTTTGTGGCTGAAGAGATAGAAGAGTCTACAGCATCGCAGTAAAACAAGGGCTTTAATTAAAGTGTAAAATATGGTTTAAAGTAAGACTAGTAATTTAACTATCTAGCCACCCTTCACGAACTAGTTTCTTATGACTAATGCACTTATGCCAAGCTAACCTTCCCAGAGTGAGCTTCTCCAGCTTCCTTCTCTTTCGTTAATTGTGGGGGATGGGCATAGTCATATTTGACAGGTGAAATTGAAATGTTTTCGTTTCTTGGTAACTTTCCCCTCTGTGTCTGATTGCTGCTAGCGAGAAGAAAAAAGTCATGGTTATTGATCCCTCGGGAAACACATACTACAATTGGCTGTTTTGCATCACCTTACCGGTCATGTACAACTGGACTCTGATTATTGCAAGGTCTCTATATATTTTTGTGGATCTCAGCTCACTTCCAGTTTTCAAGTTAACTGACTTAACTGTTTGGCCTAGAGCTCTTCAGGACATACCTCTTTTCTTCATCACAGGTTGTAAAGAGACTCTATGTTGTTCTCAACGTGTTTTCCTAAGATCAGGACTAGGTACTTTCCCTCCCAATATACTTGGAAATCCAGTAGAAGGATAGAGGGATGAAGAGGATACTTTTAAATTTTTGATTGCCCAATCATTTAATTAGAACTTTGGGGGAAATTTTTTTTTCCTACAGGAAAAAAATTTTCCAAGAGTAGAAAAAGATCAAGGATCTAGGTTGGTTTAGAACAAGGTGTGTTTCCCAAATGATTTCTATGGTTCCCTGTCTTTTAGCCAGTAAACAGCTCAGTCATCCAGAACCAAGCATAATTTCCTGAAGCATTTGGGCACTGACAGTCAGTATGAACCTGGTTATTAATGTATATGACCCAACGTATTTGACTTCAGCTCTAGGTCGTTCATTCTTATTTGATGTTTTCATAAAGCTAACTAGTATAATGGCAAGAATGTTGAAATTCAGAAGTGTGAGAAAACTAATCCAACCACTCCAATTTGGGAAAAGATTTGGGAAAGCCATGGTTGATTCAATGGACTCTAAGGACCCCTCCTAGTCTTATACGTCTCATCATGAGAAAATTATATAAAGAGGACTTTTACTGAAATGGCTCCCATTTTATTTATATAAGCATTTTTTTTTTTACAGAGCATGTTTTGATGAACTCCAGTCTGATTACCTTGCGTATTGGCTCCTTTTTGATTACTTGTCAGATGTAGTCTACCTTCTTGATATGTTTGTACGAACCAGGACAGGTAAATATATTCAGTTTGGGATATTTTGCAATTTCATGCTTTTGTATCTATAATATAATTTGAAATTTTCTACTTAAAGCATTCTTCAAAATAACTCACAAAAACCTGTTTTAGAGGAAAAAAACACACATTTGAAAGCAAGAATACCATATTCCCACCCACAGGCTTAGTTCGCTCCAACAGATTAAGAAGGGATGTTTCTAGGCAACCTTTTGAATGTGGTGGGTGGCTTTCCTCTGTTACCCTGTTCACTGGGTTTATGCCAGGTGAAAGGACTAGAGAGAGCAGAAATAGGCTGTCAGCCTTGTGGGGAAAGGGACATTGCTACCTAACAGAGAGATTAAAGAGGCATGGGGGGAAGTGTCATTGTACCCAGCAGAGCTGTATTAGAAATTTTGTAAGAAACAGAACACACATCCTTAACTCAATTTTGTGATCCATGGTGAGGCATTATTGACTAGGGGGAAGAATCTAATAACTACCTACTTCAAGTACTCTTGTTAAGTAGATGTAAGCTCATTGTTTCTACAGTGCTTCCACATGCAGAGGCAACCAGTGAACACAGAGCGTTGCAGTTGTTGTGTCCTATTTGCAGCTCTGATAGTCGGTATAGGAGGAAGAACAAATTGTTTTCCTAGTGAAATGTATTAGAGCGCCGAAATGCTGGATTTGCTTCATCAGGCCCATGGGAGCAGTGTAGGAGAAGGGAAGATCCCACATGTCTAAGGAATGCTGACACCAAAGACACTTATGCTTCACATTGAAGGAGCTAGGAAAGAATATTCACAATGGTACCCATGTTTCAAGGGTGGGGTTGGGGTTTTGTCAAGAGAGTAGCCTGAGGTATAAGCACAGTACTCAGGGGTCCAGGAGACTTTCCAAGAACACTGTTCATAAAAGCAGTGGCTTTGCCTGGATGGAGATACTGATCTGCAGAGATTTGTGTATATATATACATTGCATATAATTTCCCCCTTTACACTTGCAAAGTTTTACTTTTTATTTCTACAAAATAGTATATTCCATAGCTATATGTTGATTGGTACTCATATCTTACTACATTGCTAAAAGCATATTTATTGAAAGTGAGTTCTTGTTTTGAGCTCAATGAAGTTTATTGAGAGTTACTTCAAAAAAATTCACAATAGCATAAAAATAAAACACATTAAATTATTTTTTTTTCTATTTTAGGTTACCTAGAGCAAGGACTGCTGGTGAAGGAAGAGCTTAAACTCATAGAGAAATATAAATCAAACTTACAATTTAAACTTGATGTTCTATCAGTGGTACCAACCGATCTGCTATATTTTAAGTTGGGGTGGAACTATCCAGAAATTAGATTAAACAGACTCTTAAGGATCTCTCGAGTGTTTGAGTTCTTCCAAAGAACAGAAACAAGAACTAACTACCCCAACATCTTCAGGATTTCTAACCTTGTTATGTACATCGTCATCATTATCCACTGGAACGCATGTGTGTACTACTCTATTTCCAAAGCTATTGGATTTGGAAATGATACATGGGTCTATCCTGATGTCAATGATCCTGAATTTGGCCGTTTGGCTAGAAAGTATGTATATAGCCTTTACTGGTCTACACTGACTTTGACCACCATTGGTGAAACACCACCTCCTGTGAGGGATTCTGAGTATGTCTTTGTGGTGGTTGATTTCTTAATTGGAGTATTAATTTTTGCTACCATTGTTGGTAACATAGGTTCTATGATTTCCAACATGAATGCAGCCAGAGCAGAATTTCAAGCAAGAATTGATGCCATCAAGCAATATATGCATTTTCGAAATGTAAGCAAAGATATGGAAAAGAGAGTTATTAAATGGTTCGACTATCTGTGGACCAACAAAAAAACAGTGGATGAGAGAGAAGTTTTGAAGTATCTACCTGATAAACTAAGAGCAGAGATTGCCATCAGTGTCCACTTAGACACATTAAAAAAGGTGCGCATTTTTGCCGACTGTGAGGCTGGTCTGTTGGTGGAGTTGGTCTTGAAATTACAACCCCAAGTCTACAGTCCTGGAGATTACATTTGCAAGAAAGGCGATATTGGACGAGAGATGTATATCATCAAGGAAGGCAAGCTCGCTGTGGTGGCAGATGATGGAATCACTCAGTTTGTGGTATTGAGTGATGGGAGCTACTTTGGTGAGATCAGCATCCTTAACATTAAAGGCAGCAAAGCTGGCAATCGAAGAACGGCCAATATTAAAAGCATTGGCTACTCAGATCTGTTCTGTCTCTCAAAAGATGACCTCATGGAAGCTCTAACTGAATACCCAGATGCCAAAGGTATGTTAGAAGAGAAAGGGAAGCAAATCTTGATGAAAGATGGTCTGCTGGATATAAATATTGCGAATGCTGGACAGGACCCCAAAGATCTTGAAGAGAAGGTCACCCGAATGGAAGGGTCAGTAGACCTCCTGCAAACAAGGTTTGCTCGGATCCTGGCTGAGTATGAGTCCATGCAGCAGAAACTGAAGCAAAGACTAACCAAGGTTGAGAAATTTCTGAAACCACTTATTGAAACAGAGTTTTCAGCTATTGAAGGATCTGGAGTTGAAAGTGGGCCCACAGACTCCACTCAGGACTGAAGAGCTAGCTATTAGCAAGGACACACCTCATGATCCTTTCGGTCATGTGACTAAGTGATGAGTAAGTTGGAAGAAGAGGAAGGTACAGCTGGGGAATTTTCCATGAGGAAAATGTGCTTTGGTGCAGGACACAAGGCCAACACACTTGCATGTAAGGTACTATGGTTAAAGAATCATTGCATCTTGGGATTTTCCACAATGGACAATGTGCAAAGATATAACTGATTAACTTGTCAGTATCTACATCTTCTGATTTCCCCCCACATATGCTCCCTTCATGTAACAATATTGATAAAAGGAACAAGTGTCCCTCACTTTTAGGCAATTTACATGGTTGAGGAGTAACTGGGAAGTACCATGTACATCATGTTCAGAATACTATTTAAAAAGGATTAGGATGCAATAAAGAAAAATAAATTCTCAAAAGATAGTGAGTATTATTTATTTAATAATTTCATAGGGAGTTTGGGATCTTGTAGAGCTTCAAGGTCATTTTAAGGATATTAATTGTCATACTCTAGGCTTAGAAAGAGTGGTTGAGAGAAATTTCTTTTTTTAAAATATTTTTTAAAATATTACATATATTAGTACATATAGCTCCTTTTTTCCCCCCATTGACCTTCCCCCAGCCTCCCCTACCCCCTGTCGCATGCCCTCATCCCACCCCCCCCAGTGTCATGTGTCCATTGGTGTGCTTATATGCATGCATACAAGTCCTTTGGTTGATCTATTTCCTTCCCTCCCCAACACTCCCCAGCCTTCCTGCTGGAATTTGACAGTCTGTTCGGTGCTTTACTGCCTCTGTATCTATCTTTTTATTCATCAGATTATAATGTTCTTTATTTTCCATAAATGAGTGAGATCATGTGGTATTTTTCTTTCATTGCCTGGCTTATTTCACTTAACATAATGCTCTCCAGGTCCATCCATGCTGCTGCAAATGGTAAGAATTCCTTCTTTTTTATAGCAGCGTAGTATTCCATTGTGTAGATGTACCATAGTTTTCTAATCCACTCATCTGCTGATGGGCATTTAGGCTGTTTCCAAATCTTAGCTATGGTGAATTGTGCTGCTATGAACGTAGGGGTGCATATATCCTTTCTGATTGGTGTTTCTAGTTTCCTGGGATATAATCCTAGAAGTGGGATTATTGGGTCAAATGGGAGTTCCATTTTTAGTTTTTTGAGGAAACTCCATAATCTTCTCCACAGTGGCTGCACCAGTCTGCATTCCCACCAGCAGTGCACGAGGGTTCCTTTTCTCCGCATCCTGGCCAGCACTTGTTGTTTGTTGATTTGTTGATGATAGCCATTCTGACAGTTGTGAGATGGTACTGCATTGTCGTTTTGATTTGTATCTCTCGGATAATTAGTGACTTTGAGCATGTTTTCATATGTCTCTTGGCCTTCCTTCTGTCTTCTTTCAAAAAGATTCTATTTAGGTCCATTGCCCATTTTTTTATTGGATCATTTATCTTCCTTTTATTAAGTTGTGTAAGTTCCCTGTAGATGTTGCAGATTAAACCTTTAACAGTGATAACATTTGCAAATATGTTCTCCCATACAGTGAGCTTTCTTGTTGTTTTGTTGATGGTTTCTTTTGCTGTGCAAAAGCTTTTTATTTTGATATAGTCCTATTTGTTTATTTTCTCTTTAGCTTCCATTGCCCTAGGAGCGGTATCGGTGAAGAAATTGCTTCGGCTTATGTCTGAGATTTCTCTACCTGTGGATTCCTCTAGTATTTTTATGGTTTCCCATCTTATGTTTAAGTCCTGTATCCATTTTGAGTTAATTTTTGTGTATGGTGTAAGTTGGTGGTCTAGTTTCATTTTTTTGCATGTATCTGTCCAATTTTCCCAACACCATTTATTGAAGAGACTGTCTTGACTCCATTGTATGTTCATGCCTCCTTTGTCAAATATTAATTGAGCATAATGGTTTGGGTCGATATCTGGATTCTCTATTCTATTCCATTGCTCTATATGTCTGTTCTTGTGCCAGTACCAGGCTGTTTTGAGAACAGTGGCTTTGTAATACAGCTTGAAATCTGGTATTGAGATCCCACCTGCTTTGTTCCACTTTCTCAGGATTGCTGTGGCTATTTGAGGTCTTTTTTTTTTTATTCCAGATGAATTTTTGGAGAGTTCTTTCTAGGTCTGTGAAATATGCCGTTGGTATTTTAATGAATCTATAGATTGCTTTGGGTAGTATGGACATTTTAATGATGTTGATTCTACCAATCCTTGAACATGGTATGTTCTTCCATCTGTTTACATCTTCCTCTATCTCTTTTTTCAGTGTCCTGTAGTTTTCTGCATATAGGTCTTTCACCTCATTAGTTAAGTTTATTCCTAAGTATCTTAATTTTTTTGGTGTGATGGTAAATGGGATTGCTTTTTTAGTCTCTCTTTCTGGAAGTTCACTATTGGTGTATAGAAATGCCATAGATTTCTTGGCCTTAGTTTTGTATCCTGCTACATTGCCGAATTCATTTATTAAGTCTATTCATTTTTTGATGGAGTCTTTCATGTTTTTTTATGTACAATATCATGTCATCTGCAAATAAGGACAGCTTTACTTCTTCTTTTCCAATTTGGATGCCTTTTATTTCTTCTTCTTTTCTAATTGCAATGGCTAATACTTCCAGTACTATGTCAAACAGGAGTGATGAGAGTGGGCATCCCTGTCTTGTTCCTGTTCTTAGGGGAAATAATTTTAGTTTTTGCCCATTGAGTATGATGTTAGCTGTGGGTTTATCATATAAGGCTTTTATTATGTTGAGGTATGATCCTTTTATTCCCACCTTGTTGAGAGTTTTTATCAAGAAAGGGTGTTGGATTTTGTCAAATGCTTTTTTTCTTCATCAATTGATATGACCATGTGATTTTTATCTCTCAATTTGTTTATGTGATGTACCACGTTTATTGATTTGCGGATATTGTACCATCCTTGCATTCCTGGGATAAATCCTACTTGGTCATGGTGTATGATCTTTCTGATGTAGTGCTGGATCCGATTTTCTAGAATTTTGTTGAGGATTTTGGCATCAAAGTTCATGAGGGATATTGGCCTATAATTCTCTTTCATTGTGTTGTCTTTATCTGGTTTTGGTATTAGGGTGATGCTGGCTTCATACAAGGAACTTGGAAGTGTTCCTTCCTCTTGAATTTTTTGGAATAGTCTGAGGAGGATAGGTTTTAGTTCTTCCTTGAATGTTTGGTAAAACTCTCCTGTGAAGCCGTCTGGCCCCGGGCTTTTGTTTGCCGGAAGCTTTTTGATGACTGCTTCAATTTCTTCCATAGTTATTGGCCTATTGAGATGTTTAGATTCTTCCTGATTGAGTTTTGGAAGGTTATATTTTTCTAGGAATATGTCCATTTCCTCCAGGTTGTCCAGTTTGTTGGAATAGAGTTGTTGATAGTATTTTTTTAACAATCCTTTGTATTTCGGTGGGGTCTGTTGTTATTTCTCCTCTTTCATTTCTGATTTTGTTTATTTGGGTCCTATTTTTTTTCTTCTTGGTGAGCCTGGCTAGAGGTTCATCAATCTTGTTTATCCTTTCAAAGAACCAGCTCTTGGTTTTGTTGATCTTTTGTATTGGGTTTTTTTTTGTTTGTTTGTTTTTTGGTCTCAATGTAGTTTATCTCCGCTCTGATCTTTATTATTTCCTTCCTTCTGCTTACACTGGGCTTTTCTTGTTGCTCTCTTCCTAACTCTTTGAGTTGTAGGGTTAGGTAATTTATTACCATTGTTTCTTGTTTCTTGCAGTAGGCTTGTAGAGCTAAGAACTTCCCTCTCAAGACTGCTTTTGCTGTGTCCCATAGATTTTGGATTGTTGTGTTTTCATTGTCATTTTTTGCCATGATGTTTTTTATTTCTTCTTTGATCTCTCTGGTAACCTAGTCATTGTTTAATAGCATGCTGTTTAGTCTCTATGTGTTTGATTTTTTTGGATTGTTTTTATTGTAGTTGATTTCCAGTTTTATGCCACTGTGATCTGAGAAGATGCTTGATATCATTTCTATCTTCTTGATTTGAAGAGACTTTGCCTATGACCCAACATATGGTCTATCTTTTAAAATGATGCATATGCATTTGAGAAGCATGTATATTCTGTGGCTTTGGGGTGAAATGTTCTGAAGATGTCAGTTAATTCCATCTAGTCTAGTGAGTCATTTAGGATTGATGTTTCTTTGCTGATTTTTTGTTTAGAGGATTTGTCCAATGGTTATAGTGGGGTATTAAAGTCTCCTACTATGATTGTATTGCTTTTGATCCCTCCCTTGATATCCTCCAGGAGTTTTTTTTTATGTATTTGGTGCTCTTGTATTGGGTGCATATATGTTTACCAGAGTTATTTCTTCTTGTTGGATTGCTCCCTTTAGTATTATGAAGTGGCCTTCCTTATCTCTTGTTATGTCCTTCAGTTTGAGATCTAATTTGTCAGATATAAGTATTGCTACCCCAGCTTTTTTTCATTTCCATTCGCCTGAAAAAATCTTTTTCCATCCCTTCACCCTCAGTCTGTGTGCGTCTTTTTTTCTGAGGTGGTTTTCTTGTAGACAGCAGATATATGGGTCGTGTTTTCTTATCCAATCCATTATCCTATGTCTTTTGATTGGGGCATTTAATCCATTTACATTTAAAGTTATTATTGATAGGTGCTTATTTGTCGCCATTTTTATTCTTTACCCCTGTGTTCCTTCTTTGTTTCCTATTTCTTTCTTTCTTTCTTTCTTTCTTTCTTTCTTTTTTTTTTTTTTTTTACAGAGACCTTTTAGCATTTTTTGCATTGCTGGTTTGGTGGTAATAAATTCCCTTAGTCCTTTTTGTCTGTGAATATCCTGATTTCACCTTCAATTTTGATTGATAGCTTTGCTGGGTACCGTATTCTTAGATTCAGACCCTTCCTTTGCATGACTTTGTATATTTCATTTCATTCCCTTCTGGCCTGATGAGTTTCTGTGTGAGAAATCAGTTGCTAGTCTGATGGGGGTTCCTTTGTAGGTAACTTTCTGTCTCTTTTTGGCCGCTTTTAAGATTCTTACTTTGTCATTGGTGTTTGCCAATTTAATTATACTGTGCCTTCGCATCAGTCTTTTAATTCATTTTGCTTGGGACTCCTTGAGCTTCTTGGATTTGTATGCATTTCTTCTTCCCTATATCAGGGAAGTTTTCTGTCATTATTTCTTCAAACAGGTTTTCTATTCCTTGCTCAGTTTCCTCTCCTTCTGGAACCCCTATTATGCTGATGTTGTTTTTTTTCGTGTTGTCCCAAAGTTCCCTTAGGCTCTCCTCCTGCTTTTTAACTTTTTTTCCTAGAAACTGCTCTGCTTGGGTATTTTTTCCTACCTTGTCTTCTAGCTCACTGATGCGGTCCTCTGCTTCTTCTAGTCTACTCTTGATGCTTTCTATTGAGTTCTTTACAGCAGCGATATCATTTTTCATTTCTTCTTGGTTCTTCTTCATTTCCTCTTGGTTCTTACTCATATTGTTGAATTTGTCTTCCATTCTTTTCAGCCACCTTATGACCATTTCTCTGAATTCTTTCTCTGGCAGGTTGCTTGCCTCCATTTTGTTTACTTCCTTTTCTGGTGATGCCTGCTTTTCTTTCATATGTGGGCTGTTTCTTTGTCTCCCCATGGTCTCTGCTTCTCTGGGTGTCTGGTTATGTAGTTCTCTCTCTCCTGCATTGAGTTAAAGGCACAAAATACAACACAACCATGTACCACACACAAGGCACTGAACAGAAATGTATTCACAATATTAATCCCCCCAAATAAAGGTGACCACCAGAAAAAGGCAAATTAGGGGATAGGAGAGAAAGAAGAAGAGAAAAAAAAAAGAAAGAAAGGAGTACCAAAATGAAATTGGGAAAAGGGAAAAAAAAAGTAAGAGAGAAAAGAGAGAGAATAAGAAGAAAAGGGGAACAAAATGTATATATGGGGGGAAAACTCCAATAGAACAGCCACTAATCCCAGCAAATGCCAGCAACAAGTACCTGGAGATGAATACAAACTACAAAGAATAATTAATATCAAGTGAGGCAAGGAAAAACAGATGCAAAAAACAAACAAAAACAAAGCAAACAAAAAAAACAAAACAAAACAAAAAGAATAAGCAAAACAATCTCACAAACAAGCATAAAAAAAGATATAAACAACATTCAAGCAAACAACAACAAAAGGACAGAGAGAAAAACAATTTTGGATAGTGAAGACAGAGAAGAGAGAGATGTGTGTGAACTCGGAACAGGGGATTGGAAATTAGATATATAAGTAGCGTGAAATTTTAACAGGGGGTAAAAAGAAAGAATAGGGGAAATCTAAGGCAGGAAAAGGGTAAGAGAAAGAGGACAACAAAAAGGCAAAAGTTAGGAAGAGAGTGTTGGCATAAAGGTAGAGTTGAGATAGAGTAGAATGGTGCTAAAGGAAAGATGAAAATAGAATGCAGAACACTAATCTCAAAGTCAAATAAAGAAAAAATAAGTTGACACTTTTTTTAAAAAAAAGGTAAAATAGTAGTAGTAATAATACTGATTGAAAATAAAAATGTAATAATTAAAAAGGTAAAATCAAGTGAGGAAAAAAGAAAAAAATTAGTTTCTTAAGTAAAAGATGAAAAAGAAAAAAATAATAAAAAATAAAAAATAATAAAATAATAAAAATAATATGTGCAGTAGTGAAAGTCATTCACTTCCTCTATTGTTCTGTTTGGCACACCTGTTTCCCAGTCAGGACAGTATTGCAGTTCCCTGTGTTCCACTGCTCCTCAGTGTTGTAAGCCAGTCCTGATTTTTAAGCAAGTGGTGTGTCTTACTTTCTTGTATTCCTTAATTTGTGATTACCACAAGAGTCAATTTGTGATTCAGCCTCTGGGTTGCAGTGTTTCTGGGTTGACTTCCAGGTCTATGGGTCCTCTCTAGCCTCTGCTTTAGATCCTGCTTTCCTATGGCACTCAATACCGGTTTGTGGGAGTGGGCTGCCCCAGAGCTGGTTCTCTGGCAGTCACTCCCCGCTCTGATCCCCAGGTTCCAGAAAAACAACTTCCCCCTGCAGTCTCCTAGGGTGTCCCCAACTGGGTGATCCTATGTATTGGGCTCAGTAATCAGAAACAAGGATTCAAAGAGGAGAAAGCGCGAGTGTGCGAACTCCAGGTCTACACGTAAGCCTGCGCAATCCCCTTTTCCCCCTTGTGTCCAAACAGCTGGCACACTCCCCAAATTTTTAGGCTGTCTTTCTGCATCAGATCAAAATGGTTTGCTTTTTAGAGATCCCCTCTGTTAACAGCTCTGAGGACCCCCTTCTCCATTCACAGATCATGCCAGCCCCAACAGCCACGGATTTTTCTAGGTGCAGACTTCCCCCGGTCCTCCAGCTCCCACAGTACGCGCGTTTCTCTGGGACCAGAGACTTCACCTTATCCCAGGCGAAATCTGACCTTTCCGTGGTGGAGTGTAGAGCTCCTCTGAATCCGCATGTTTGCGCCAATTGGGGACTGGTGTTCTGGGGCTCGCAACTGTTCAGTGGGTGCCACAGTTGTAGATTTTCAGGTTTCCAATAATATCCACTTTTCCCTTCAAGATGGCGCGGTCTCCGGGTCCAAGCCGGTGGCTCCGGGAGGGAACCCGGCAGCAGTGGGGGCTGTCCGGTCAGGGGACCTCCGTCCAGCAGTCCCCCACCTTCTCCTGGAGTATAGCTGTCCCTTAACTCTCCAACAGACACTCCCCGTGCGACCCTCAGCTGTTCTTTCTATCTGCTCTGGGACAAGGCTTGGGACACGTCTGTCTATTCCGCCGTCATTTTTCCACCCCCGTCTGAATAATCCTACGGTTCTGACTTGATGATCTTTGACTCAGAGCTCCATGAGTCTTGCTTTGCTCGAATTGGACGGTGGCAGATTCTTGGTTTACTAAAGACTCGGGGTAAGTTGGGTTTAGCAAATTCTTTTCTCACAACTTTTCCAAGTAGAGACTTTGACAGATGGTGGTGAGGGCTCCAGATTAGATACCTGAAGGGCAATTCAGATGTTCACAACTGGATTTCAGCTTCATTAGGGAATATTGTAAAAAGACAGAAAACATGTGGCTTTGGGGAGACCCCGGGTGTGGTGCTGACCCCGGGTGAGGTACATGTGGCTGCCAATGCAGGAGCTCACCTTTTAGAAATCCAGAGACCAGCCATATTCCAGGCTGATTCCAGTCTCCAAATGCTTGTCTAGAACTAGCTTCTTAATGCATTGAGACTAGAACAGGCTTGGCATAAGGACAAGGGAGGGCTGGCTGGAGTTTGAAGATCTTTAATAATTGCATCTGGGAGATGAGAGAATGCTGGAACTCATGGATGCCAGATAGTGAGGGAGCAGAAACCCAATCACCAATCTTGCCAGTGTGTCTGATGAGTGTCCCTCAGCTCTACCATAATGTCAGGTCCTCATAGGAAGAGAGTGCTAAGGGTTTGACATATGTATTTTAAAAAAAAACAACTTTTCCAACTTGAAATATGTTGTGATTAGGCTTCTTACCATTAGGTGGCAATGTTAGTCTACCATGATTACCTTCAAAGCCTGAAGCTGAATATTTTTCTCCATAGAAATTAAAGGTAGTAAAATCAGAGCTGTTTGGCAATAACGGGTAATTTTTTTCTAAAGTGGATATTTCTAAAAGATTTTAGTATACCCAAATATATACTAGTCAAATAAAAACATGATCAAGTAGAATTTAAAATGCAAGGTAAATTGAAGCATTTTAATAGTTCTTAATTTCAGGAAGCTCACCAAGGCAATCATGATAATTATATTACAGGAAGCTTTTTAAAAATGTGTAAGATGTGTATTAGAGGCAAAAAAGGGGGGGGGAGAAGGAGCAAGCAGCAATTATATTGTGATTCAGTTTATATCTATATTTAAAAGTCCATTGTTTTAAAAAGTTTGAAAACCACTGACTTATATCAGCAGCGTTGGAAGTATTCCTGGCTAGGACACTGTCAGTTTAGGTCAGCGGTTCTCAACCTGTGGGTCGCGACCCCTTTGGGGGTCAAACAACCCTTTCACAGAGGTCGCCTAAGACCATCAGAAAACACATATTTCTGATGGTCTTAGGAACCGAGACACCGCTCCTCTATCTGTCTCCAGGTGGGTCCGCCCACGTGCAGATTCGCCCACATACAAGTATCCGGTGTGATGACATCATCACGCCAACCCCATCACATACACCCTGTACAAATACAGGTGTATGTGACAGGGTTGGTGCCATAATGTACTTATGCGGACCAGTCCACATGTGTAGAGAGCAGCTACTGTGTAGAAAGCAGCTTCTGTGTTGAAAGCAGCAGTATTAGAGGTAAAACGACACTTCATGAATTATAATTACTGGGTAAATGTAAAATCATCAACTACTGCAAAAAAAAAATCTGTACCATGGGAACTTAATCTGGATGCTGATCGGTCTTTTTATATTCAGCTGTGGTTGATGTGAATACTGCCCCCTTGTGATAGTAACAGGTATGTAAAAAACAACAACACAGAGAATGGTAAATCATAGGAAACTTTAATGAACTGTATTGACTGAACTAGCCATGTATCATCTTTTGTATTATTAAAGCTATTGTTATATATTATTTTCATTAGCAAACCATCCTATGACAATGGATCGTGTAGAGAAGAACATTAAGAAAAGAAAATATAGTGAGGATTTTTTACAGTATGGTTTTACCTCAATAATTACAGCAGGAATTGAGAAGCCGCAATGTGTTATTTGTTGTGAAGTTCTATCAGCCGAATCTATGAAGCTGAACAAACTAAAAAGCCATTTTGATAGCAAGCATCTGAGCTTTGCCGGCAAGGATACCAACTATTTTAGAAGCAAAGCTGATGGACTCAAGAAAGCCAGACTTGACACTGGTGGCAAGTACCACAAACAAAACATAGCAGCCATTGAAGCTTCATATTTGGTGGCACTCAGAATTGCCAGAGCTATGAAACCTCACACCATTGCTGAGGATTTACTGTTGCCAGCGGCCAAAGACATTGTTTGAGTTATGATTGGAGACGAATTTGTTATGAAATTGAGTGCAATTTCCTTATCTAACGACACTGTCCGCAGAAGAATAGATGACATGTCTGCTGATATTCTTGATCAGGTAATCCAGGAAATTAAATCTGCTCCACTTCTGATATTTAGTATCCAGCTTGATGAATCTACAGACGTTGCAAACTGTTCATAGTTACTGGTTTATGTGAGGTATATTAATGATGGCGACTTTAAAGATGAGTTTCTTTTTTGCAAACCTCTTGAAATGACAACTACTGCACGTGATGTATTTGACACAGTTGGTTCATTTCTGAAAGAGCATAAGATCTCCTGGGAAAATATTTGTGGTGTTTGCACAGATGGTGCTCCAGCTATGCTAGGATGTCGATCTGGATTTCAACGTTTGGTACTGAATGAGTCACCAAAAGTCTCCGGAACTCACTGTATGATTCATCGGCAAATATTAGCAACGAAGACGCTGCCACAAGAGTTACAAGAAGTAATGAAAAGCGTCTTAAGTTCTGTCAATTTTGTAAAGGCGAGCACTTTAAACAGTCAACTGTTTTCGCAACTGTTCAAGGAATTGGATGCGCCGAACAATGCTCTGCTATTTCATACTGAAGTGAGATGGTTGTTGAGAGGAAAAGTTTTAAAACGTGTTTTTAAGCTTCGTGATGAACTCAAAACGTTTTTTAATCAGAAAGCAAGACCTCAGTTTGAAGCACTTTTCAGCGACAAAAGTGAACTGCAGACAATAGCTTACTTGGTTGCCATCTTTGCCATCTTGAATGAGTTGAATTTATCACAGCAAGGACCAAATGCAACATGCCTCGATTTGTCTGAAAAGATCTGATCATTGCAAATGAAACTTCAGCTTTGGAAAAAAAAAATTGGATGAAAATAAAATTTACATGTTGCCTACCTTATCTGCTTTCTTTGAGGAACATGACATTGAACCAGACAAAAGGATTACGATGATAATTTCTGTGAAAGAACACTTGCACATGTTTGCAGATGAAATTTCATCACACTTTCCAAATCCACCTGACACCCCATTTGCACTTGCCAGAAGCCCATTCACAGTCAAAGTTGAAGATGTTCCTGAGACAGCACAAGAGGAGTTCATTGAACTTATTAACAGCGATGCAGCGAGAACTGATTTCTCTACAATGCCAGTTACAAAATTCTGGATCAAGTGTTTGCAGTCATATCCTGTTCTGTCTGAGACTGTGTTGCGCCTTCTTCTTCCATTTCCAACAACATATCTTTGTGAAACAGGGTTTTCCCCCTTGTTGGTTATCAAGTCTAAATACAGACGTAGACTTGTTGTAGAAGATGATCTTCATTGTGCTCTTGCAAAGACTGCCCAAGAATTTCTGATCTGGTGAGAAAGAAGCAATCTCAACCTTCACACTGATGTTGGCTTTTTACGCATACTGTCGCAAAATGTAGCAATGTAGTTTACTGTTGTTATATTGAGACTATTACCCATGCTACACCATGCTTCAAGACAAAATTTCATTTATTTGTAATTAGAAATAAATATTTCACAATATATAATTACATATTGTTTTTGTGATTAATCACTATGCTTTAATTATGTTCAATTTGTAACAATGAAAATACATCCTGCATATCAGATATTTACATTACGATTCATAACAGTAGCAAAATTACAGTTATGAAGTAGCAACGAAAATAATTTTATGGTTGGGGGTCACCACAATATAAGGAACTGTATTAAAGGGTCACGGCATTAGGAAGGTTGAGAACCACTGGTTTACGTGGTATTTTCCCTCACCACTAATGGTATTATTGGATGTCCTAGTTTTTAAACTTAAGAATTTAAAAATACCCAATAATAGGCTTCTAGACTCAAATAAAATAATTTGCTATTCACTGGATTAGTTTGTCTCTAGCTGAAGGGAGAGGGTGGGAAATTCATGGAAAGGGTATCAGAGAATATAGAAAGTGCGGAAAGCATCTGGAGGTCATCTAGTTCACTCCTTCTCACTTTATAAATACAAGAATGATGATCAGGCAACACTAAAACTGGTGAGAACAAAGACTATTAAGAATTTTGAGAGTGGGGATTTTTACTGTATGTTGGACAATGATATGATAATATCTGCTACAGCCCAAAGTTGAGCTCACCTAAAGCTCAGACATTTCATTCTTAGGCATAGCCACTAGAGAAAATTGTGCACGTATCCATAAGGAGGCATGCTGAAGAATCTTTATAACAATAATTTAAAAAGAAACAACCTAAATGTTCATCAAAAGGAAGTTAGCTATAGACCTGGCCGGGCAGCTCAGTTGGATGGAGCATCATCCATACACCAAAAATGTCGCAGGTTTGATTCCCAGTCAGGGCACATACCTAGGTTGCATGTTCGATCCCTGGTCAGGATAGTATGGGGGCAACCCATCTTCTCTCATGTCGATGTCTCTCTCTCTCTCTCTCTCTCTCTCTCTCTCTCTCTCTCTCTCTCAAATCAATAAACATATCCTCAGGTGAGGATTACAAAATTGTTTTAAAGGAAGTTAGATATATCAATTGGAATACATTCATATAACGAATGCTATAAAAACATTTGAATAGTCACAGATAACACTTATATAGTGCTTAGTATGTACCAGTTACTGCTCCAAGTACTCCCCAGATGTCAATACATCTAATCTTCATGACAACTTACAAGGTAGGTTCCTTTATGTTCCTTGTTTAATAAATAGGGAAATGGAGGTACAGAGAGGTTAAGTAATTTGCCCAAGACCCACAGGAAGGAAGTGACATAACCACTATTTGAACCTAGACAGTGAGGCTCCAGGGTGCCTGCTCTTAACCCTTTCATTAGTGCTGACTCTTGTATGTATGTATAATGTCATCTATACAAAATTTACAAACATACAGCACAATGCTAAATAGTGTTTGTGGATCTGTAACTATGATCTAGAGGTTTAATAACAGTCATGGGAATGGTAGACAGCAGAAATCAGAATAGTAGTTACTTCTATGGGGAATGGAGAGAATGAGATGAGATGGAGGGTGAGAAATTCATAGGACTTTAACTGTCTGTGCTGTTTCATATCTTTTAGAACAATCTGAAACAAATGAATCCAAATGTTAAGATTGGATAAACCTAAGTAAGATATATATATACTGAGTGGCCAGATTATTATGATCTCTGAATGCATAATGATGTGGCCACTCAGTGTGTGTGTGTGTGTGTGTGTGTGTGTGTGTGTGTGTGTGTGTGTGTGTGTGTGTATTAGAGGCCTGGTGCACAAAATTCATGCACAGGAGGGAGGTCCCTCAGCCTGGCCTGCACCCTCTCCAATCTGGGACCCCTCAGGGGATGTCCAACTGCTGGTCAAACTCCTGGTCGAGGGGACAATTTGCATATTAGCCTTTTATTATATAGGATATACACTGAGTGGCCAGATTATTATGTGTTCAGAGATCATAATAATCTGGCCACTCAGTATATATATATATATATATATATATATATATATATATATATATATGTATATACACACACACACACACACACACACATATATATATATATATATATATATATATATATATATATAAACTAGTATATATATATACATATATATAATCCTTTCTATAATCTTTGCTATATTTGAACTATTTCAAAAGAAGAAGAAAAAAAGTGAAATAGAGGAGCTAAGTCTAAATTCACATAGTTTAGTGGCAAAGGCTGGACTTTTGACCCTTGGTTCAGTGTTTACTTCCCTAAGAGGTTGTACTTGATTGCTTTCTACACAGCCCAGGTTGCATGCTTTATGAGGTTTTACTTGGTGATAACATGTCTGTTATCTGTATGTTTCCACTTTAAGTCAGTCAGAGTGCATATTGAGTAAATCCGAGACAATACTTTTTAGAATTACACGTCATGTCTGGATCTTGGTTTCCTGATGAATTAGAGGTATAAGAATGCATTTTTCACCAATGCCTTCCTTTGGGATTCTGAAAATGGCTATTTACCACAAAATTACTCACCAGCCTGACAATGCGGCCCTGAAAAAGAGCTGATATTAGATTTCTTGTCAGATTGCCAGTTTCTCTTCTTTTCAGTTAGGCTCTTTTTTGTTTTATCTGGGCTGAACTTCAGCCAGTTGGACTTGGTCCAAGAAGCTACCTGAGTTAGGTCTTCAGCGATCGGGAAGCCTGCTTCCTGGGTTTGTCACAATGATTCGTGATGCTGAGCAGCACAGGTATCCTGGTGGCACCAAAGTCCACGGTGTTCCAGGACGTCCCCCAGTGGCCTCTTTGATTACACTTAGCAGAAAGAGTAACAGATGAGCCACCCAGAGCACCTGCATTATGAAATGTAATTTTTTCCACTAATTTTTAAATGTAATAAGTCACTCTCCCCATTTCTTTAGTTTGCAGAAACAATAAAATTAAGTTAAATAAAATACTGACAATTAATCTATATTACAGATATTTCCTGCTCCATCCAGATGCAATATCAAAATACCCAAAGAGCACAAAATAAATAAACTTATCAAAGAAATATACCACAATAAATTAACATAATTTGCTTTGATAATATTCCTTTTATTTTTGTGTTTAAAATAACTGAGTGTTTGAAATTCATGGATTGAAATAAGACTTGTTGGTGATAGAAAAATGAGAGTTGTTTTTTACAGAACTGAAATAATGGATTTCCTTTTCTTTCTATAAATTCTTTTATTTAGATTTTGGTACTAAGTCCAATAATAGAGATCTCTAGATTTAACAGTAGTGACCTAGACTATTTTTTACCTTGAGAGGGGGACCTGCTCCCCTCGTCTCCACATTAAAAAGAAAGCATTGCTTCTTTGCAGCTCTTCTCTATATCCATGAGTTTGGAAGTTTTTTTGTTTTGTTTTGTTTTTTAAATTCCACATATAAGTGAGATGTTGGGTATTTATCTTTTTCTGTCTGACTTATTTAACTTAGTATAATTCCTTCAAATTCTATTCATGTCATTCTTTATTAAGACAATTAGAGGCCCAGTGCATGAATTCTTGCAAGGGTTGGGTCCCTCAGCCAGGCCGGCGATCAGGGTTGGCTGGGGGGGAAGGACGTGGGAGGTTGGCTGTGGGAGCACACTGATCACCAGGGGGCAGCTCCTGCATTGAGCATCTGCCCCCTGGTGGTCAGTGTGCATCATAGCAACTAGTCGATCAGTCGTTCAGTCATTCGGTCATTTGGTTGCTTAGGCTTTTATATATATAGATTATATATATATATAGACTAGAGGCCTGGTGCACGCAATTCATGGAAGGGGGGGGTCCCCTCAGCCCAGCCTGTACCCTCTCACAATCTGGGACTGCTGGCTCCTAAATGCTCACCTGCCTGCCTGCCTGGTCACCCCTAACTGCCCCCCCCCTGCCAGCCTGATCACCCCTAACCTCCTCTGTCTGCTGGCCTGGTCACCCCCAACTGCCCCCCCCCCCCCACTGGCCTGGTTGCCCCCAACTGCTCCCGTGCTGATCTGGTTGCCCCCAACTGCCCCCCCCCCACCAGCCTGGTCTCCCCCTGCTGCCCCCCTGCCAGCTTGGTCACCCCCAACTGCCCCCCCTGCCAGCCTGGTCGTCCCCAACTGCCCCCCCCCACTGGCCTGGTTGCCCCCAACTGCTCCCCCCTGCCGGCCTGGTCGCCCCATGCAGCCTGCTATTCAGTCATTTGGTTGTCCCTCACTAAACCCCCTGCCGGCCTTGTCGCCCCACGCAGCCTGTTGTTTGGTTGTCTGTCCAGTTGTTTCGGTCATGATGGCCCCTGGCTTTTTATATATTGGGATAATATTCCATTGTATATGGAACATCTTCTTTATCCAGTTATCCATCAATGGACCTTTAGGATGTTGTCTTAGCTATTGCAAATAATGCTGCAATGAATATGTGAGGGGGTTGTCAATATATGTTTTTAAATTAGTCTTTTCATTTTTTTTCAGATAAATACCCAGAAGTGGAATTGCTAGATCACATGGTGGTTTTATTTTTAATTATTTGAGGAATGTCCATACAGTTTTCCATAGTGATTGCACCAATTTACTCTACCACCAACAATGCACAGGGTTTTCTTTTTCTCCACATCCTCTCCAATACTTATTTCTTACCTTTTGGAGAATAGCCATTCTAACAGGTATGAGGTGATATCTCATTGTAGTTTGATTTATATTTCAAACTGATGATTAGTGATGTTGAGCACCTTTTCATGTACCCATTGGCCATCAGTATGTCTTCTTTGGAAAAATGCCTATTTATCTCCTCTGCCCATTTTTTAATCAGATTGTTTGTTTTCAAATTATAATTTTAAAATGATTTGCTCTAAGCCAGGGGTGGGCAAACTTTTTGACTCAAGGGCCACAATGGGTTCTTAAACTGGACCAGAGGGCCGGAACAAAAGCATGGATGGAGTGTTTGTGTGAACTAATATAAATTCAAAGTAAAGGAACGGAGGGGAGAGCAAGAGAACCCTCCACTCTTTTGGCTCCGCAGGCCGAATAGAACAGCCGAACGGGCCGGATCTGGCCCACGGGCCGTAGTTTGCCCACAGCTGCTCTAAGCAATCAAATGCAGTAAAGACCTAGAGGAGGAGTTTTGCAGCTTGTTATGTTCTCAGTGAGGAATTACTAGTACAAAAAGATCACAAAAAGGCTGGATTTCATTAGGAAATTTTAAGAAGAAATATTTTCTTATCTTTACAGAAAGTCATGGAGCATCTGAATTTAAAAATTGTATGCACTTCTGTTTAGTGAACCCTGAATATATTATATTAGAGGTGGCTGGAGTGCAGAGAATGAATAAAAGGTGACATGTGAATAAATGGAGGTGGGGAGAGAGCATGGGACTCCAGTCCAGAAAGGCAAAGGCTGAGAGAAATATGCTTAAAAACAAATAACAACAGCAACAACAAAGAAACCTAGTTGATTACCAGGAGAATGGAGTGACATAACATTGACTAATTCACCACATTATCTGATACTCCGTTTATCAGATTCCCTCTGAAGATGAAAATTCCCAGACCTATCTTTGATAAGTAAGAGAAAAAGAACATCTTAAAGTTCATCAAGTCCTACAGCCAAATGTGAGATAAACAATGATCCATTAGCCCCTGCATTTGCTTTACTGATTGGACTTTCCTGTTTGCTGGAGTTTTAGGACAGACAACAGATAACATGGTACAGAAACTCCAGGAAGGCTGTTTTCACTGGGGAACAAGTGATTTTCAGAAGTGAATATTCAGCAGAGTTTGGAAAGAAGTGAAAAAACATTTTCAAGCAGAGAGAGGACAGATTCAATAATGAGGGTAACTGTTTCTAGTCTGTTCAAATTTTCTTGATTATGACCCATAATAAGTGACCCATGTAAAATGCATTTTGTACTGTGATCCAGAAACCACACAGATATAACAAACCTTTCAGAAAAAAATACCCTTGGAACATGCAGTGTACTTGGGAGCTTTCTCTTTTATCTATTCTATTTCAGTTCTTTTCAAAAAACATGTCTGTTGCAAATTACTAAATTGATTTCATGATTAATTAATGGGCTACTACTGGCAATTGCACACTTTCAGAGGCCAGTAAGTAGAATTGCCTAGGAGAGGAAATAATTCACTTTAGCCTAGGCAGAGATGAGGAAAATCATATTATAAGTGGAAAGAACACAATAGTGGAGGTTCTGGAAGTCTCTTCATACAAAACATCAAGACAATAACTCCTCATAGTGCTGTCACTAAGTAGAAACAGCTTAGTTAGGGTGGGTGCCTGTTATTTCTTGAGACCATAACATACTAATGAGTTATCCTGATCCCAGCTGTGCTCTCTCTCTCTCTCTCTTTCTCTCTCTCTCTCTCTCTCTCTCTCTCTCTCTCATCAGAATGTCAATCCCACTATAGGTTGAGATTCTAGTTTTTAGAGGATTTTCTTTCAACACATTCAGAGAAATAGTGAGTCTTCTACAAGATCACAGAAGAAGGCAAGCATCTTTTACAAGGTGTATGGAGTTTAATCAGAACCAGGATTTCTGCTAGAACTTAAGTCTTGGCTGTGAGGAGGAAGAAAAAAAATCTGTTAGTTTCTTGAGTGGTCCAGAGCAGCCCCTCAAGTCTATAGCAGTTCCTCTGAGGAAACAAGTCAAGTAAAGCAATGGGAAGGTTGGATCCCAGACCTGGAGCTCTCGGGCCTGGAGCTCCCAGTCTCTAAGAGTCTCATGCCCTAAACAGTACACTGGCACTAATTACTTTAAACCTTAGGTTTTGCCACTATGGCGTCATTTCATTAATCGCTCTATTTCTAGTGCCTAGAAAGTCCTGGGGACATAATAGGGATTTATAAATCTTTGTTGAATAAATTAATAAATTCGTGAGTTTTCCAACCAATCCTGGAAAAGACAAAACTCAGAGTTCAAACTAAGTTGATTACAAGGTTATGGTTACTGAAATATGATTATTTACACATCTGAGTTTGTAAACTGAGAGTCATATCGACTATAATTCGAATTCTATGTAGCCATTCTCCCACAAGGCCTTCTCTAGCTCAAATTTTATTAGTATTCCTACATTAGTTTTCTTGAAAAACCTTTCATGACGTCATCACCCTTCTCTTGAATCCCATGGTGATTACTTAATGTCAAATTGAGACCACATTTTTTACTTCTGTTTTCAAGGTTCTCTCCAAACCTATTTATAACTTTGCTCTGCCTTATTAATCACCTTTGGTATTCAACAGACTTTTTCCTTTCTGGTTCAAACACATGCCATGTTTATTTGCACTTCTAAACCTTGGCTCATGCTGTCCCTACCACTCGGAATGTTTCCTTCCATCCCATTCAGATCTACTCTGTCCTTAATAATATTCTCACGCCCAGCCAGCGTGGTTCAGTGGTTGAGTGTCAGCATATGAACCAGGAGGTCACAGTTTGATTCCCAGTCAGGGCACATGCCCCGGTTGCGGGCTCGATCCCCAGTGGGGGACATGCAGGAGGTAGCCGACCAATGATTCGCTCTCATCATTGATGTTTCTATCTCTCTCTCCCTCTCCCTTCCTCTCTGAAATCAATAAAAATATATTAAAAAATAATATTCTCAGTTCTCAGCATCTTCATGAACCTCCCCATTCCTATTCTGATACTTACAGTGAACCCTTCCTATCTCTGAATTTGTATGACCAGTGCCTGACAGTATTAGATATTTGCTAGACTTGATTAGTGATTATTGGATGGATTATTTAACTGAATATTTGAAAAAAGCTCACATTGAATATGAATAGATGTTTGGATGATTTTTCCTGTGTTAGGAAGGTTTTCCTAGAAAAAATAAAATGACAGCCCATTTTAAAGAAAAATACTTGATTTTTATTTTCATGAAATTTACAATATACAATACTATTTATATCATTCAATTTTGAGTATTGAAAAAAAGAGGCAATCAGTCCTCTAAAGAATAAAAAGGGGGATCAGTCCTCTCAATCTGGCTAGGAAAATCAACTTGATAACCTTTTTATATACTTTATTTCCTTCTTACCACTTTTCCTTTTTTTCCCTATTGCATCCAGTTTGGTTGGTCATAGCCAGTATTTCATGAAAAATGAATATAAAATGTGTACACTACCTATATCAGTCTGGATTTAATCAGGAATGGAAACCATGTGGTGGGTTAAGTTTAGTGTAAAGAATTACTAAGCTCTGATAAAAAATTGGGAAACCATATGTAGTATTCTAGGGAGAGGACCCAAGGCAAGACAGATCTGGAGGAATCCACCTTTCCAAGGCTGAGGTTCAGATCCTACTGGATGTGTAGTTCAGCCCACTCGGTAGCAGACAAGCTTGCTAGTATATTCTGGCCACAGCTCTTCTGTAGTCCCTCTCAGGTGTAGGTGATCACGAACCCGTGGGGTGGGCTTGCAGAGAGAGTGGGAGCCTGGGCACAGGTGTGGTGCCCTGGTCTACAGTGAAAGTGATAGCAGGTGCAGGGAATGGGGATGCAGGTGTCAGGGAACAGTGATGACGGAGGGTGCCAGTGTGAGCAGGAGGCCTTGGGTCAGTTTCCATGTTGAGAAGGCTGCTGGAAGGTTAAGGCCAGGCCAAACCAGACAAAGGCTGCAAGGTTGCTGACCCACTGTGCGACAGCACGAAATACCAGGAGAGCACCTTCCCTCCTGCAATGTCTCTTCAGTGCCCTCTGCTGAGAAAACAAAACGTGGTGCTCTCCGTGGAGGTACTTAAAAGGAGTTCTTCCCATTATCACAGAGCATGTATTGAAGGATGAATTGAAGCTGAAAGGCAATCTATCTAATAATAGGATAATATGCAAATTGGTCGGGACACCGTCACATAACAACCGATGGGCAGGCTGCGTCCCTGCCCCCTGCTCAGGCAGCTGTGAGGCCCAGGGTAGGTAGGATAGGATAGGATAGGAGGGGATAAGAAAGGAGAGGGAGAGGAAGACAGGCCTGCATGCAGACAGGCCGAGAGGAGAAACAGAAATACAGAAAGGGAACAAGAAAAAGATGCAGGAATGGAAAAGGGAAGGAAACACGGGGCTGCATGCAGGAGGGGGTGGCGACCTCGGGGAGGCAGGGGGGAGGCGGCGTGGAGGGCGGTGGCCCCAGTGCAGGCCATTGGTGGGGAGGTGCCTGCGGTCCCCGGACGGAGGAGGGGTGGACGGTCCGAGGCCTTCCAGGCGAGGTGCTCCTGCTTTGCGGCAGCAGCACCCTCCCGGGCCGTGCGGGCCTCCGCCACCCTGGCTGGGCCGGGCGCCCTGCACTGGGAGGGGAGGCGCAGCTTAGCTGGGGTGGAGTTGGACACTAAGGAGGGTACCTCTTTCGTCATCGAGGGCTGGACCCAAAAGACACTGGCCAGGGTTAGATTGGTGGTGCATTAAGTGTACTTTGTTGACTAGAAGTTGGGGTCTCCCAGGAAGGGAATGGGAGGAGGACAGTGGTGGGAAGGCCCGGGAAGAGGGGGGCGGCGAAGGCCTGGCTGGGGCTGGGCCCTGGGCTGGGGGTTAACACCCCCCAAATGGAAGCTTTAATATCAGACTGTACTCAGGCAGGGCTGGAAGCAGGTCCCAGAGAGGAAAGGGGAAGGTTTAAAAGAGAAACCAGTGAACATGGTGGAGGGGGGTGTGGAGGGGGTAATAATAGGGAAGGAGGGAGGGAGGCAGGGTTCAGGCTCATAAGGAAAAGGTGAATGGGGCGGGGGGAGTAAGAAGGAGACAGACACTGGGAATGGAGGGAGAGAAGGGAGGAGGGAGGGAGGGAGAGGGGCCGGGGGAGGTTCAAAGGGAGAGAGGGAAAGAAGCAGGAAAGAGAAGGATGCTAAAATGGGGTGAGGCCAGGAGAATAGTTAAATAAAAAGAAGAAACAGAATGTGAGAGTGAGGGGAGTTTAAGAGGAGGAGTTAGTAAGAAAATTAAGTACAGGGTGATTTTTTTAAAATGTATTTTTATTGAGTGTGATTTTTAAGTGGAGAAGTCAGTAGTAAGGACGGAAAGCATAGAAAGAGAGAGAGAAGAGAGTATTTTTTTAATTAGCCTGTAAAAAGAGTAAAAGAGTGAGAGAGGAGGGGGGAGGATGGACAAGAAGGGAAGGAGGGAGGGAAGAACTTTATAAAGGAATCAGGAGAAAACAGAGTTAGAGAAGGAAAGAGGATTATGAGTGAACTGTAGGAGCTTTAATGAAAATCAAGTATAGTTGTGTACTGGGGACAGATTTTAAAAGTACGAGTCAGAAAAGAATAAAGATAAATGATAGTGAATAATTAGGCAGGTAGACAGATACTAAAATAGTGGAAGTAAGTAGAGAAGAATGTATGGGAAAGGTAGGATGAGAGAGAAAGAGGGAGGGAAGAAAAGTTTTAAAGGGGAGCTGGTAGAGCTTAAAATGAGAATGGGAAGAAGGAAGAAATGGGGGAGGGAGCAAAGCAGGTCCAAGGCAGGAAGTGAAGAAAAAAATTAAGGTGGGAAGGAAGGAAAGGGGGAGGGAGGGCAGGGGTAAAGATAAAGGAAAAAAAGGAATGTGGGGAGGGAGGGTTGGAGAAAGATGGGAAGAAGGATGATGGACAGAAGTAGGAAATAAGGAGAAAAGAAAAGTTTATAAATGATAAGTCAGTAGGAAAAAGTGTTACATAAAGGAGAGAGAAAAATTGTGTGAGAGGGAGAAGCCAATAAGGAAGTCAAATACAATTGTGTGTGAAGGGGATAAGATTTAAAAAAAAAGTTAATAAAAAATACAGTAAAGATAGCTACGTATGTGTGTGGATGAATAGATAGATAGATACATGCACAGGTAGATAGAACTGATTTGAAAAAGGAGAAACCAGTAAATAGTAAAAGTAGAGAGTTAGGAAAGGAAATAGAAGAAATGAAAAATGTTAAAAGTGGTCAATAAATAGAGGGTAAAAGAAGGGATGGGATGGGATAGGGTGGAGAAGGGAAGGGGAGGGAAGAGTAACAAGAGTGAGGAAAAAGGGATAGAGAAAAAGAAGTTGTAAAAGGAGAGCAGAAAAGAAAATACTTTTTTTTTTTTTAAATGAGAGAGAAAATGTGTGCAAGAGAAATTTTAAAAAGGATGAGCCAGGAAAAAGACAATAGGAGCAAGAAATGAGAAGTTTAAGGAGAGGAGTCAGTAAGAAAAGAATTCAGGTCAATGGGATGAGGAGGCTGTAACCTTCTGCCTCTGGATAATACGTCATTTCAGCAGCTATCTTGCTCCCTCTACCTGCAACCTTTAACTTCTACTTCCAGTAGAAAGTTTCAGGTAGGCATCTCAAACAGTGGCCACCTCAAATGCTTTTTGAAAAAGAAAATATAAAAGAAATTATTGTGAAATAAACTTATATAATAAATGGGTAATATGCAAATCGAACGAACCAGAGAACGACAGGTCGCTATGATGCGCACTGACCACCAGGGGGCAAGTGCAGTGGCCCGCCTCCACGGCCTCAGTCGGACATCCCCTGAGGGCTCCCGGACTGTGAAAGGGCAGAGGCTTGGCTGAGGGCCCCCCTCCCGTGCATGAATTTCGTGCACCGGGCCTCTAGTCTGTATATATAAAAGCCTAAGCAACCGGCCAACCAGCCCACCCTTCAACCTCTGACTGGTAGCTATGACACGCAACTGACCACCAGGGGGCAGACGCTCAATGCAGGAGCTGCGGTGACTTGGCAGCTGCGGTTTTTGGGTGACCCACCAGGAACCAGAGAGGAGGGAGCCTGACTCTGGGGTACATCACCTGAGAACTGCCCTCTCCGGGACCCCTCCGGGGATGTCGGAGAGCCAATTTTGGCCTGATCCCTGCAGGTCAGGCCGAGGGACCCCACCGGTGCACTAATCCATGCACCAGACCTCTAGTAAACTGATAACTAACACAGTTAGATGTATTTGTCAAGGACAAATGTATTTGGGGAGCATGTATGGATATGCTGGCAAAAAGAATTCTTATCAGGATACGTCTGAAATGGACAAATAAATGCAATTAAATCACACTTTTCAAATGGCTGCACAATAAAAGTATTTAGGTACTTTTTCTATACTTTATTTTAGAATTTTTTAGAAAATTGAGGTGTATCAAACATATAGTAAACCACACAAATCATAAATGTATATATATTTTTAGTTTTTACATATGTACACACATTTTCTCTGTTTTACAGCTGAGAACACTGAGACACAGATTAAGTAACTTGCCCTTACTTCCCCCGGCTGCCGGCACCAGCTTCCCTCCAGCACCGGGGACCGGGGCTTCCCTCCTCCTGTGGCCAGCAGGCACCCGGGGGCCGGGTTGGCTTCCCTCTGGCCCTGGCTTCATCAGGAAGGACGTCCGGAATGACATCCGGTCTAATTAGCATATTACCTTATTATTAATATATATATATATATATTGCACTTAATAAATGCTAAGTATTAGATATTATTAGTAATGTAGAGGGATTAGTTAAGTTAAAGGGTTGTATAAGGATTGTGTGGTCCCAAGCTATCAATGTATTTGTCAATCTCAGACAGACACCCCTCTTCCACCCCAATTTTGAAATCTCTTTCTTACTGGAAAACTAAGAGAAGTTAGAGATTTAGGTCCTGGTTCTCACCTACTTTCCTTAATAAAATCTACTTTAGAGAGCTATCCTGAAGGTAAAAATCAGCCTGCTCAGGAAAAGCATATTGTCAATTATGAAGCACTAGTATAATAGGCGTTAGATTTATCCTCTGCAGGGCTTTAGCAATTTAGAAGAGTGCTTTCTCCATTCCAGGCCCTTTTGCGGAACCCCCTCATTCCTCCCGCTTCCCCTCGAACCCAAGTGTTTTCATTAAGTGCTTTTTCCGTTCAAGAGAAAAGTTTTCCGCCAGCTGAAAGCCCCAAGGCCAGGGTAAAGATGGAGGGCGGTCAATTACAGCCACTCCCACAGAATCCGGCTACTCTGGGAGGTTTAAGCAGATGCGGGGACCAGCAGGATCTTCTGGTGTAAACATCTCAGGGGCGACCCACCTCCCCACCTGGCGCCCTCTTCGGCTGGGACCCAGAGCACGCCGGGAATTGTAGTTTCCGAAGGTCCAGTTCAGTCAGCGCATGCGCTCGGAACTCCCTATCCTCTCCCTCCCCGCCCTCGCCCCCGCCACTGCCGGATAAGGAAGTCGCCAGTGATGCCACGCGTTCTGCGGGCCGTGGACGTGGGCTTCTGGGAGTTGTAGTCGCTGGGGGCAGACTCGGTCGGTAAGGAGACGTAGCCTACGTTGGGGTCCGCTACCGCAGTTGGCTCCCCACGGGAGCTGCGAGGTCAGTCTGTACCTCTCCCCTCAGGGCGCTCCGCCTGAGGTGGAGAAGGCGCTCTCCTTTTCTCCGGCTTCCCCTCTCCGGCGCTGGATGCTCCTTGCCCCACATTCCACTTCCCTGCCTAGGTCCTCTCCCTCTTGGGTCCATCTCCAAAGCCCGGGGTTAGCGGGCACTCGCCCTCGGGGAGAGACAGGGCCGCGACTTTCTCCAACCAGGTCCCTGCCCCGCGGAGACCCTCCTCATTTGGTCCCTCCCCCGGCTGCCCCCGCGGCCGCCCTTCTTCGCGCCCGGGCACCGCTGCACTCAAGCTCCTTCCACTCTTTGTTTTTTTCCCTTCAGGGATGGAAGCTTCCTGGCGCCAGGTGGCCGGTGGCCGGGGCCGCGCCCGAGGACGGGCCACTGCGGCCCCCTCCTCAGGAAATGGACTCCATCTGCGCGGAGCCGGAGGAGGGCGAGAGAAGGGATCGGTGGGCGCCGCCGCGCCCGGCCCCAACCCCAGCCCCAGCCGAGCCACGAGCCCCGCGGCCGCAGGTAGCGCTGCCCGGCGCAGCCCCGCGGGACCCGGAGCGCTGCAGACTTCCGCGGGAGGTGAGAACGCTCCCGCCCGCCTCACCTGGGCGCCTGCGGAGGCGCTCGCCTCAGGGCTGCCTCGCCTGGGCTCGCACTCACTCCGTGTCTTCTCCTGGGGGCGCTTGGAATTGGCCCCACCACGCAAACCTTTCTGGCAGCTCCTCTCTTAGGCATTCTATGCACATTCCCATCTTAATTTTATCTTAATTTAAAAAATCTTTTTTTCTTAATTTTAATGCATCATTAATTTTTGCTAATTCTCTGCCCTCTACTCTTCCCCTCATTCATTTTGCCTGCTAACTTTCTAGACCAAAAGTTGCAAATTGTGGTCCGGAGGGCTAGCCTGAACTGCAGTTTGGTTTGGTTCACACAGGTTTTGAATCTGAATTGGTTCTCGTGGTGGTGGTTGCTGTGTGTGTTTGTTTTTTAATGTCATACAAATCTGCTCTGCTTTTCTTGTAAAATACTACGAAGGCTGCGTGGCAACAGTCAGCTGGACTGAGTTGTAGAAATCCCGTTCAGATTGAGCTGAGGCACATTCACGTTGTCTTTTCCTGCTTTGGGGGCCATTTGTCCTTTCCCATCTTCACCTGATTGCTTTATTTACTGACTTTAACTGTCTATGTCCTGTAAGCTCTGTAGTTGTGGTGCTTTTCTGGTTCCTGTTCACAATCTTCGGGTCTTTTCCTGGATGGAGCTGGTGTGGCCTCCTCCCCTATGTCCGTATCGTTCATTCAAGGCTGTGTTTTATGGAGCCTGAGAGCATACACACAACGCCAGGTTGTCATTGCTGATCAAGTGCGTGGGGCCACGGGAATAATTCCTGAAGTTATTTTTCTGTGTGAGTTTGGAATGTATTTTTCAGAATATATTCTTTTGTGGGGGGAGAAGCAAATTGAGCTTCTAAGTGTTTTTTTTTTTTTTTCCTCCTAAACTAATTTTAAAATTAGGTGGTGTTCTACTAGCTTGCAGTTACTGAGTTTATGATGGTGGTGAGGTTTGCAAGTTGGAGACCTGAGAACAGTTTCGGTAAAACTTTATTGAGTTTTGTGGATAGTATAAAAGCTAGCATTCTTAACCTGTGCTATAATTGAGATTTTACTGTTAGAAATAATACATGGGAAGGTTGTTTTGTCAGCTTTTCTTGAGATCGTCTTATGTGGTTACATTGATCAGGTTATGACTATTTTTATTATATCTTCTAATTCAACCTTTTAAAAAGTGTTTCCTAATTTCCCGTAATTAATGAGATTTGTCATCTCTCTTGATGTGCATCAAGTTTTGTTTGATTCATATATCTTATAGACATTACTTTTATCCTAATACTAAAAGATTCCTAGGTGGGCACATTGTACATTTTCCTCCAGTTTTACTTGAAACACTGCACAATCCCCAACCAAACTGGCTGCAAGAAGAAAGGGAAAACATTTCGTGAGGGAAAGAAAAGATAAAAATACCACCTAAAATAAGAAGGCTTATCTTAGTAGTGGCTCATTGGTTTCGAGCATAAAGGGAATTTTTAACTAGTAACAAAATTTTTTTTATTTAAAAACATTTTTTATCTTATTTTTTTAGAGAAAGAGAGGAAGGGAGAGAGAGAGAGAGAGAAACATTGATTTGTTCCACTTATTTATTTACACATTCACGAGAGGCCCGGTGCATGAAATTCATGCATGGATAGGTTCCGTAGGCCTGGTTGGCGATCAGAGCCTATCTGCTGGGTGACCTGCGGGCACCCACCTTGGCTGGCGGCCTGGTGCTGCCCGCTTGCCCGCCCCACCCCCTGCCACCCATCAGGGGCTCTGAGCTGAGGGCAGCTCCTGCATTGAGCGTCATAGTGACTGGTTGTTCCACGGGTAGTTGGATGTTCAGTCGATTTGCATATTAGGGTTTATTATATAGGATTGGTTGCTTGCAACGTTGGCATTTCAGGATGATGCTCTAACCTTTTTGAGCTGCCTGGGCCAGGGCCACTTGAAAATTTTAAATTAGTAAATTTAAAATCCTCTCAGTATGAGCACTAATTAATTCAGATCAATTCACTATGTTTGTGGCTCCTTTCTTAAACTGTAGTTGCTGTCCATTAGAGTTTATTAACACTTAGTGCTTAAAGAAAACTCCCATGATCCTTGCTCTTGAGTGTGCACTCTGATTGGAAATGTGCTATGAAGTAATCTAATTATTTTTGCATTATTATTTAACCCAGTAACAAAATGAGAAGTACAAATAGTGCTAAAAAGAATAATGGAAGAATAACTCAAAACTTAGCATTTCTTTTTGGAATGAAGTTGTAAGAAGTATATTCTCTGTGTTAGCAACATTTTGTGTGGATTAATGTTAAATATATATGTTTTGTGACCACATTTTAATAAAGGCAAAAAGTTCTTGAGCTTTCTAAAAAGCAGATTATATAAATGTAGTACAGTGAATGTTATTTGTTCAATCTTTGGTGGGCCAGTCACTGTTTTTAGAACAATTCACTGCTTTTAGCAGGGTATTTTACAAACTTGCAAGTTTTATTGTGGCATTCTCATTTTTGTTGTATGACAAGAAATTTGAGAATACTGTTTTTCATGGATGTTAGTAAAATAGAATGCTCCAAAGGTGACTTTTGAATCTATATTTTAAAATGATATAGTAGTGCTTGGGTCTTGCCTTTTGAGAGCTTGGTTTGCAGAAATGAGACTCATTTTTTTTTTCTCCCTTTAAGCAGAGCTAATGGCTCAAAGGAAATTTGAGGAAATCAAGAAGGCTAATCAAGCTGCGGCCAAAAAACTTGTTGAAGAACACTTTAGCTCTTCCTCTGAAGAAGAAGGAGATGAAGATTTGGAAGGAAAACAGGGAAAAATAGTTGCTAATACATTTATAACTTACACTACTCAGACAGGTACTGTATGATCTTTTAAATTTAGACCTTTTTGATATTAATGAAAATATATTCCTGGCTTTTATAAAACACTTTTACTCCATATGGAATAGTTTTTGCACCTTAAGAATGAGCATTTTTTTTGAAGTAGAGGTAATATTTGTACATTTTCCTATTTGCACCTTAAGAATGAGCATTTTTTTTTGAAGTAGAGGTAATATTTGTACATTTTCCTATTTTACTGTATGATACTGATCTTTCTATAAAGCAAATGGGATGGCAATGTCCCATACAGCCTTAGAAGTTCTCCTGTGTGTTTAACTGGTATTTCATTAGAATGCTGGGAGGGAGATGCCAAAGCTCCCTGTGAAATGAGTGGGGTCAAGTTGTTCCAGGTTATGATTTGATTACATTTGAGGACTTTGAACCCTTTAAATCTATTCACTTTTTTCTCATGTTAAATGTGTCTTGAAGTCATTTTCATTTCATGACTTTATTTCTTTATATCTTACAACTTTTGACTTTCATACCATTTTTTAAAACAAAGTACTCAGGTTTGACATGTACAATCACATTACATGTTGTTTATATCTGGGTTGCTCTTAAAGTCATATTTGTTTATGAGAGAGGAGGCCAAAGTGGTGCTGCTATGAAGGATTTGGTACTAAGTGTAAAAATAGATTATTTTAAATGTAAGTGTTTTACACTTTCCACATTTTATACCTAAAGTCATTATTAGAAGCATTCTTTCATGTATTATCAACATTAGTTGCCTGAGTATATTGATGGCACATGAGGATAGGTACACATCATCCTATAGGTTTCCAAGGAATTTACCTTATCTGCTATGGAATTAAGATTAGGAGGCTTGACTAAGAAGTCTGGCTCAGCCAGGTAAAAGTTGATAAAGAGTAGTCTTAAGGTTAGCAGGTACTTTCTTCTAGAGCAGCGGTCGGCAACAAGTGGTCCATGGACCATTGGTGGTCCGTGAGGTCCGAAAGGTTGGTGACCGCTATTCTAGAGGACTTCCTAGAAAGTAAACTTAAGAAGGTTCCTGCTTCAAGAGGACTTCACTTACACTAATGGTCGGCAAACTGCGCCTCGCGAGCCGCGGTTTGCCGCTCTGTTGACTAATGAGTTTGCCGACCACTGGGATAGGGGCTTAATCACAAGGAACAACAACAGCCTGTAATTATTGGAATCGAGAGTCTAGGTCAGTGGTCAGCAAACTCATTAGTCAACAGAGCGGCAAACCATTCTAGATAGACAGATTTTATTTTTAAGTAGGAAATTCAGTGGTGTAACTCAGTATTTCTTTGTAGTGTTTAGGAAACGTCATAAGTTTTATTAATTTTTAATCTGGCTTTCATCTTAAAGTTTAGGACAGTTTTTCTTACTTTGTTTTGTGTCAAATCCATAAATATTTTTATTCTTGTTCCTTTGTGTAAGTAAGGAAATTTGATCTCTTAAGAACAGTATATGCCAGCGTTCCCATCTCAGGTTAGTGAATTGTACATCAGAACTTGATCAGAGAAGTTCATTCTTTTTCTCTGCGCACAGACTTTGTACTTTTTTGTGATTCTCTCACATTTCAGATTTGCATGGTCAACTTCCTGATGGGTATCCCTATCTTACTGGCCATGGATGCATCAAGCATATGTTGAAAGATAACATTTCTTCTCTTGTTTTCTTTATCTCAGTTTGTAGCACCACAGTTTTCCAAGTCACTCACCAAAACCAGAAATCTGGGAGCAGGGATGGCACATTTATGACATGAGTGTGTTTTATTCACTACCACTCCTCCCCTCTGCCCATGTCAGGCATCTCATCAAACACAGCATTCTTTCCTTCTTACTGTTGACATGAACATAGACTTTTAAAAGCAGCATAATTTAAATGTTACCAAGTCCTGCTGAGTTTTACTTCCTAAATTTCTTGAATTCACCTTTCTTCTTCCATATACTAGCATTACCTTAATTCAGGCCGCTATAGCTATTTAATGTATGAATTAAATCCACATAATAACTGTGAGATAGATATTAATATTACTATTTTAAAGATGAGAAAAATGAGGTAGATACATTAGGTAACTTGCTAAAGGTCCATTTTTTGATTTATCTGCTATCACTGCCTCTTAACTGGTACTTTATGCTTTTAGTCTTAACTGCCTTGTACTTACTTTTCTTTAGTTACCAGGATGATGTTTTTAAAATGCATGACTTTAAATGTCATGTTATCCACCATGACATTTTGGGCAGTATACTGTATTGTCACAGCCAAACTTTAATACAGTTTTTAAAGAAATCTTACAAATATAAGGTTAGAATTTATTTTGTAAAGCCTATTTCATCTTGTTCTCATTCTGTTAGCTGTTAAATTAGATGGAATTTAAAATGTTAACATTTGTTAAAGCCAGCTATGAGAAAAGCAAAATAAGCACATAGAATATGGTTATTAAGTCGGCTTCTAAGGATACAATTGTATTTAATAATTTAACAATATTTTAAAGTTTTGGGATTGTTTTTATGTATATTTTGTTTAATATCCTAAATTATATTTATATTCTGTAGAGTATGTTTTTGTAAGTGCTGTGTTTCCTTAGATCAGTGGTCGGCAAACTGCGGCTCGCGAGCCACATGCGGCTCGCAAGCTGCGGTTTGCTGCTCTGTTGACTAATGAGTTTGCTGACCACTGCCTTAGGGAAAAACACTTAAAAAACATTTTAATAATGTACTAATGTCTTTAACCTGAAGTCAAAACTTCTGGGTAAGGGTAATGTCTTACAGCAGTGGTTGGCAAACTCATTAGTCAACAGAGCGGCAAACCGCGGCTTGTGAGCTACATGTGGCTCGCGAGCCGCAGTTTGCCGACCACTGCCTTAGATGATCTTAGAAAGTAAATAATTATCAAGCAACCTGTTTATTTAATTTTTCTTTTTGGAAACTTAAATTTTGATTTTGCACCATTTTATTGCCGTAAGTTCTGTACTTGGTTTATATTATTACTCAGTCAACCTCTGTAGAACAATCTTGATTGTACTAAAGGTATGTAGGTTTATTTCTCTTACACCAAGGTGACTCAGATGGCTGCCCTTTTGGTCTCATGTGTGCTTTGGTTCATTTTTCTGCCTTTCATTTTGCTTTTACCTGTTATTTCTTGGACCTTCCTGTGGTTATCCCTTGCTGCAGCATAACATAGTGATGAAGGGGGCTCATAGTGGTTAAGAGTCAAACTGAAATTACTTGTTATGTGCTTCAGTTTTCTCACCTGTAGAACGAAGATAAAAGTAGCTCATTTAATCCTACTGAAATACTAATAGTGCAGCACCTGGCAAATAAATACTCAATAATTGCTTAAGAAAATATAGTCTTTTTATAAGAAGTTCATGCTTCCTTTTTAAGCAGAAATAGTTATACTATAATGACCTCAGGATATTTTTATTCAGTAAGTTTTTATTAAAACAATGCTGTGTGTCACACACACATACACGCACACACACACACATACATACATGTGCTTATATTTAGGCTAAATGGCTCTGTTGAACTTTGATATTCAGTTTCTTTCACTTTGCTTTGATGTGCTTTCTCTTGTTACTTGACATCTTGCTGTTCTTGTTTGTGGCTCTGCCCCTACCAAATTTGGTAAGCACTGTAACAACAATAAAAGCAAGTATGCTCTGAGAGTGCCAAGATACTGGTTTTGAATCAAATATATAAGATTTAGTGCATGCACTTTGTGACCTTTTGGCAGCTCACTGGTTGCTTTTTTAAACTTCTAATTTTAAGCTATATTTTGAGCAGTTGATACAGTTCTCACGTACTATATAGTGCTATTAGCAAGTTTGTGTTATTTTCAGATGTTTAACATGAAATTTTCAATTTTTGAATTTCAAGATGGAGATGTACGTGAATTAGAGCGAACGAAACAGTATTTAAATGAAGCTTTTCAAGCAGGGGCTATGACATGCTTAATTTGTATTGCTTCAGTGAAAAGAAACCAGGCAGTAAGTTATTCTCCTTATCTATATTAATGGATCTCCCCAAAATATCTTACATTGCATTTGTAATACCTAATCATTTATTATGTTTTTGCTTATTTTTGTTTAAAAAAATGCTTCATTTGAGGATTTTATTGACCTTTATTTTGTAAATCTGTAATTTAAAAAAATCTACCTCTAAATGAGCATCCAATATATTTAGCACTATTAATATAATTGAAGCAAGTATCTTCAGTTTTAATGTTCATGTCACATTTTTAATATCTTTGTACTTTAGAGATTCTCACAAATACTGAAATGTTTAAATGGACTATATTTCATTACTTTTAGCAGGTTGAAAAAAAGATGCCTTCAAGGAAGTAGAACCTAGCAGTGACCATGGTTTATTAGTGAGCTTTTCTTGTGTTGAAGCCATGGTGGAAAGTGACTGTTGTCATTGGGGAGAGATGGATTCAGACATAACTTATGTAGTACTTAGGGTTGCGATGGCCTGATGGTGAAATTACATATATGTAAATTAAAAAGGGTGTTAATGGAGCAATTAAGGGGAAGTGATGACTGACTTTGATAGACTCAACATTTAGACCTCAGATTAATCCACTGCTATTATAGCAGTACTAGAGGCCTGGTGCATGAAATTCGTGCATGGGGGAGGGTGTCCCCTCAGCCCAGCCTGCACCCTCTCCAATTCAGGATCCCTCTCACAATCCTGGACCGCTGGCTCCTAACGGCTCACCGGCCTGCCTGCTTGATCGCCCCTAACTGCCCCCCCTTCCAGCCTGATCACCCCTAACTGCCTCTGCCTGCCGGCCTGATCACCCCTCACTGTACCCCCTCCCGGCCTGGTTGCCTAGTCGCCCCTAACTGCCCCGCCTGCCAGCCTAGTCGCCCCTAACTGCTCCCTCTGCCAGCCTGGTTGCCCCTCACTGCTCTCCCTGCTGGCCTGGTCGCCCCTACCTGCCCCCCTGCCGGCCTGGTTGCCCCTAACTGCCCTCCCCTGCCGGCCCCCCCAGCTGTCATGGTTGCCCCTTACTGCTCCCCCTGCCAGCCTGGTTGCCCCCAACTGCGCCCCTCCCCCCCGCCGGCCTTGTCACCCCTCACTGCCCCCTTGCCAGTGTGGTCGCCCCACATAGCCTGCTGTTCGGTCGTCAGTCTGGTTGTTTCAGTCGTGATGGCCCCTGGCTTTTTATATATACGGATTGTCTAGAGCAGTGGTCAGCAAACTCATTAGTCAACAGAGCCAAATATCAACAGTACAGCGATTGAAATTTCTTTTGAGAGCCGAAAACCGACTTCTGCGCATGGGCCACGAAGTTTCAATCGCACTGTATGTGCACGCCCGCACGTGGTATTTTGTGGAAGAGCCACACTCAAGGGGCCAAAGAGCCGCATGTGGCTTGCAAGCCGCAGTTTGCCGGCCACTGGTCCAGAGGAAGAAAGGCCAAATAAAATGGGTTGATCACGTAGAGTGAATCAGAAACTTAACACATTGGATAGGATAGCATAGCAAATGCAGATACCTTTGGTGCTTGGAGTCACATCTGGTTGGTTTATACTGATTTCAATTGCAATGGATGAATAGTCTCTGCATGTGGATACAGTTCTACCTTAAACACTCTGTATGTGTATGGATTTTTTTTTTTAACATTAATGCTCCCTCCTTGGGAACCAACTTGGCCAGTGCATGGATGTAGTGCAGAAGCACAGGGGAGTTAGTGCCCCTTGGGCCAACATTCCATCACAGGGAATTGGTAGATGAGTGCCCCAACCTCCTCTCTTTTAGGGGTTGGGGCTGGGGATAGTCCTAGGTATGTTCTTCAGAGGGTCCCTAGCAGGACTGAACTTTGGTCCTTAGCAGTAATCAGCTCAACTGTTTACCATTCATTGGCATTTCTTCTTTCCCACCTTGTCCTCTCCTAACTCCCACATCCCAGCTCTTTTCTTAGTTGCTGATTGAGGAAGAATTCAACTAAAAAGTTGGCTTTTTTTTAATGCTGTTGCCAGTTTATGCAATATACTACATGTCTGATTTTATTAAACAGTTGAGAAATGTTATAATGAAAGAATAACTGATTTTTGTCAGTTATATCAAAGCATTGGTAGGTTTTAAAATTAATTACTATTATTCCTTAAGCCTTTAAATTGTGTGTGTGTGTGTGTGTGTGTGTGTGTATGTATGTGTGTGTATATATATATATATTCTAAAAATTAGGTAAGCAAATGGTTTGGGAATATATCCCCAAACCATTTGCTTACCTAATTTTTAGAAATTAGCGTAAGTGCTAGACTAATAGGTTTTATATAACAAAAAACAGTATAGAGATTATATATACACATTTATGTTTAAGGAATTCTTTGTAGTATTATTTATAATTGGAAATAACCTAATTGTCCACCAATCAGTAATGGGTTAAATAAATCTACATGTTATATTATTATATAGTTATAAATATCATGTATGAATATGTTTAATAAGGTTAAATGTTTATTGAGTAAGCCCTCAATTTTGCAGACCTCGATTTAACAGACTTTAGATTTAGTGGACAAAATTTCCAGTCTGCATGTCATGTGAAAATTAACACCCTGTTAATTTTTAAGTGCTTTTAACCAAGATTTGCTTATAATTAACAGGTTATATTTTTGTTATTAATTCACTGTTATTTTTAACAAATTTTAGCAAATAGGCCATATGTTGGAAAAAACACTGTAGTAATTTTGTCAACATAAATATTACATATCTACAACTCTAGTCTACATATTTAAATCCAGGATTCATCGCTTATAAACTGTGTTGGGCGAATGATTAGCACGTGATCACACCCACATAGCTCCAGGGTGGTAATTGGGTCTACTGTCCCGTGGTGTGACTTTCTGCAGTAGCTTAAAGTGCTGGCCCATGTTCCCACATGTGCTAAGCCACTCCCCAGCTATGTGCATTTGTTTACTCACTGTGACTGGTGAATGCATACATTTACTAGACCTATTCAGTATAAATTTAAAATTACTGTAAAGCATGTAGAAAACTGTGAAATTAAACTTTTCATATATAATTTTAATTACACAAACATGTCTACATAAGTAAAAACAGATTAATTTGTCCATTTTTAACATATGCATTCAGAAAACCTACTTTATTATATAATGGACTTTTGGCTTTAATGGATATCCCCTCGCCTGAATTAGTTCATTATTTTGAGGTTTTACTGTACTATATTAAAAGAAGAGATTATGAAGTTACATATCAGTATGGCATGACTCCTTTTAAAAAATATGAAACACATTTTTAAAAATATTAGAGACGGGGGGAAGGAGATATATGTAATACTTTCAACAATAAAGATTTAAAAAAATAAAAATTAAAAAAAAGTATTAGAGTCTGACCAGAATGTTAGCAGTAGTTATTTCTAGCTGAATGAATCTGGATAGTTAATGATATTTTTCTTTAAAGAACATTGCTTCTGTTATTCTGGAAGGGAAAATTACATACATATTTTTAAGTATGTTTTTTAAAATTGATTTTTAGAGAAGAGAGAGAGAGAGAGAGAGAGAGAGAAACATCGATTGGTTGCCTCTCGTATGCATCCTGACCAGGGATCAAACCCAAAGCCTTGGTATATGCCCTGATTGGGAATTGAACCTTTGACCTTTCTGTGCATGGGATGATGCTAAGCCATACCAGCCAGGGCAAAATTATTTTTCTTAATCCTTAGTTTGCTCTTGAAAATAATTTACTGTGGTGCTTATTTTAAAGTATTATGTAATTATCAAAGAAAAAAATCATTGCATATATGTTAATATCTGATACTTTTGTCTTAGGTTTGGAGTTGTTCAGGATGTTTCTGTATATTTCACATGCCCTGTATCCAGAAGTGGGCTAAAGATAGCCAGTTTCTGGTATCTTCTTTGACAGATGACGATTTTGGAAGGAGAGATTATCCCTGGCCTTGGTAATTTTTCTAATTTTGGAATATCAAGTTGTAAAATAAATGAAAATGTAGCTCACAAGTTGCTATATTGGCAGTTTCAGTGTCCATGTTTGGCCTTTAGTTAGTCATTTGGTTTGTGAAGATACGGGGCTTGGTAATGGCTTTTATTTCCCACTAGTTAAATCATTATTCAGACTTTATTTTTCCCCTGCAAAACATTCTTTTCTATAAGACTGGAATTCTTCATGATTCTGGTACTTCTTTCCTGGAGTTCATATTAGTATACATTAATATCACATTGTATAAGACTGTCATCTAACATATTTTGATCATAAGCTTTTCAATTTTATCCTACAAATCTCTCAAAACTGTAGGTGTATATTATTCAATATTATTATTTTTTTCTACATTTACTTTATTAGATGGTTTATTCATGATTTGATCTTGAACTTCTGTAATATTTCCAGAAAGAGTTGGGGAATGAAAATTTTATAAATCTGCTAAATAAATACAATAAAAAATTTACTCACACTGGCAACTGTCAAGATAATGACGCAGAAATTTCAGGGGCTCTGTGTGGTCACATAATATTCACTTTGGTAACTAATTTCATATTTGTAATTTTGAGTTCTTTCTCTTAACAGAGGCCCCTAGATTATATAAGATTCAGGATTTAGAAAATCTGAATCCCATTAGACCTCTTGTTACCATAACTGATATACAAGATTGAGCAAAAGTAGGTTTGCTATTGTTCGTATGGAAAATAATGTACTAATAATTAATTCAAGAACAAACTCTGTGTTTTGCATACTCATAATTGTAAACTATTTTTGCCCCACCCTGTATTTATAAAATTGTTATAGAATGTAGTTGTTAAAAACATTTCAGATATAATAGTTATTTTGTAAAAGTAATTCTCAGTCATTTGTGAGAGATTGTATTCCCATGTTACCAATGAGGATATTAAAGTTAGTTGAAATAAAATGATGTGTTCAGACTTCTCTTACTCTTAATATGGTGAAGCCAGGATCTAGCTATTTATGCTGTTTTATACATTAGCAACTTGCCACCTGTGGTTATTTAAATTTTTAAAAATTACCAAAGTACTGTTCCTTTCTCAGTTGTATGCATTAACCACATTTCAATTGCTCACTGCCATATATGTTTAATAATTACTATATTGGACTTGGCAGGTATAGAACTGTTCCATTACCTCAGGAAATTATATTGGATAAGGCTGTTCTAGATGGTTGAAATTTATTTTAGTAAAATCTTATTTTTCACTAATATAAAAATGAAGCAGAGTGCCTTACATAAAGCTAATTGAGTATACTATATTGCTAAGTATATGTATATTTCTACCTCTTGTATCACTTTTAAAAATGAAATTAACTTTAGTAATTCTTCTTTGTAGTCCAAAATGTAGGTTTGAGTACAAACGATCTGACACACCTAGTAGGTACTATTGCTATTGTGGAAAAGTAGAAGATCCACCTTTAGATCCGTGGCTTGTGCCTCATTCATGTGGCCAAGTGTGTGAGAGAGAATTTAAACCTCCTTGTGGCCATAAATGTTTGCTCCTCTGTCATCCAGGTACGTTACATATTACATTTGTAATTGTTTGTGGGTCGTTATTTCTTCTTACGTTGAGGCAAAAAAAAAAAGTTATGAAAGTTGAATTAAGAACTTAAGTTTACAGAAAAAAATATTGGAAGGGGATGCCTTTTGAAGTATAAGCAAGGAAAGCTTTAGAAATCAATAATAGGTATGGGAATCGAAAGTTATCTTTGACCTCTGATTTTTCTCCCCTTTTATTGGATTCTAGGGCCCTGCCCTCCTTGTCCAAAGATGGTCACAACTACTTGTTACTGTAAGAAAGCAAAACCCATCCCTCGTAGGTGCAGTGCCAAGGAATGGTCCTGTCAGCAGGCATGCGGGCGGAAGTTGCTTTGTGGACAACATAAATGTGAAAATCCTTGTCATGCAGGTGAAAGGCCATACCTTTTAGCCAAAGTGAAAGCAGTCTCTATTGCTTTTATAATGTTTCAGTGCTCATTTATAACTGTGATTTTAGGAAGTTGTCCGCCCTGTCCAAGAGTTAGTAGGCAAAAGTGTGTCTGTGGTAAACAAGTAACTGAAAGAAGCTGTGCAAGTCCACTGTGGCACTGTGATCAGGTAAGTGCACATGCATTTTGAGGGCGTGGGTGTTAAAGAATACGGAAAACATAATCAAAAATGCTAATCAGGATTTAGCTCATTTGATTTAGTTGGATAAAATGAAAGGAAGAATAGTAACTTAAATGAATTATATTCACATTTTAGGAAACTTTTCCAATTTAATATTGTAATTTTTTTTTCAAATGAACAACTATTTGTTGAATTTTGGATTCAGTACATATATATGCTCTTTCTAGCTAGTTCTTTCTCCCTTTCTTTCCCCTCTCTTTAAACAACACCCCTCCTCACCTCTTGAGTTAATCCAATTGAGGAAGTAGAATTGATTTTATAGATTGTTTTTCTTAGAATTGGCATGGTTTTAGTATCATTTGGAAATCTTTGGTGGATGGCCATATGAAGCTGTATATACCTTTTTCCTGTATTATATTTTAAAAATATACTCTTTGGTGCATAGGAATGTGTGTATAAACATGTATATGTATGTATGTGTATATACTAGTATATGTGTATGTATGTGTGTGTATTTATGTTTTTACTAGAAGCCCGATGTACAAAATTCATGCAAGAGTAGGCCTTCCTTCCCCTGGCTGCTGGCACCAGCTTCCCTCCAGCACCTGGAGCTGGGCTCCGGCACCTGGGACCCAGGCTTCCCTCACAGAGGGAGGCCCCGCCCACCCGCTGCAGCCTGCTGGTCGGTTGCAGCCTCGTTGGCTTGCCTCGGCCCTGGCAGCCCTGGCTTTGTCTGGAAAGTTGTCTGGAAGGGCATCCGGTCTAATTAGCATATTACGATTTTATTATTATAGATATACCTAAGAGAGAAAAACAAATTATGAGGAACATAAAAAAGTTGCTTGTGATTGAAAAATGGGTTGTGCACAAAGAAAAAATGGATTATGTAATGTACAAAGTCTTTTTTGTTAACTTTTAAGTTTTTCACTAGTGCTTACTGCATTTTATTTTAGGTGTGTGGGAAAACCTTGCCATGTGGTAATCATACATGTGAGCAAATTTGTCATGTTGGTGCTTGTGGAGAATGTCCTCGATCTGGGAAAAGATTCTGTCCATGTCAGAAGTCAAGTAAGACTATTTTTAAACCTTTAATGGGATATGATTATTTTTTATGCTAACTAGAGTACTTTCCTCATTAGATTTTTCTGTGAGTTCATAATGTAGTTTCAATAATTATACACATTTAATGTTAGGTTTCTGTACATTTGGATGAGAAGACAGTATAACATGTTTAACCTCAGACTTTGGAATCAGGCATATCTGGGTTCAAATCGCACCTTCACGAACTCTGATTTTCTCAAGTTAAATGGAGATAATGATGGTACCTTCTTTGTAAGACGTTTGTGAGAATTAAATGATGAAATGCTCATAAAACAGTTAGTGTAGTGCCTAACATATAAAGGAAACCTAATAATTACAGGCTATTGTCATTATTGTGTATTGAGCTATAAGTGAATTTAGTTTTGGTTGCTTTGAGTTAAAGGTATGAAGGGCTGTAGACTCTGTACCAATGCCAGCACACATGCTCATAAGATTATTGCCAGTACTTGTCATGTTTATGTCGAAGGTGATTTTCATTATGTTTTTGAAGCTACTACTTTCCTTTTATCTGGTGAGGTTATTAAGAGCAAACTGTTTTTATAATTCTATATTGTGGAATTCTTTATAGAGGTTACATGACATTTCTTCAGATAAGTATTTCTGAAATAGTTAGCTTATAAATGTGCTTCTTGAAGTAACTTGTCATATGTCAAATTTTGTTTAACTTTTCATTAACTTCACAAATATTAAGGATTATTTTTATTAAAGTTAATTTTTCCAATAGTTACATAGATGAAAAAATTCATAGTCTGAAAGGGCTATCATTCTTTAGGGAGTCAAAAGAACATGGCATGTTGTTAGTGGTTCATAATAATGTATGTTTCTATTAACATTGACTTTTTGTCTGCTTTTAGAGTTTTCTTTGCCTTGTACAGAAGATGTACCAACTTGTGGAGATAGTTGTGACAAATTACTTGAATGTGGAGTCCATAGATGTTCACAGCGCTGTCACCGAGGTCCTTGTGAAACATGTAGACAAGTTAGTCATCTCCTATAATAATTACGTTTAAGAGCTCTCTATTATGTCACATGGGATTGTTCTGTAATTGTTTTCCATTACTTCGTTTTATAAATACCTATATGATGACCTGAATGAGTTTAGTGACCTAATGTGTATGGTGAAGAAGCATGAGAGTATGCCACCAATCAAGTCCAAAAATCACCTTTTGTTTGATTTTGCTTGGTTAAAGTTTGAACTTCTCATTTTTATGGTCCAGAGTGAGGTTATTTGTTCCCAGTAGACATTCAAAGCAATGATGAATTAGGTTTAGTGATGATGGAAAGAAATGAATGCTTAGACTTAATTGAGACTTTTAAGTTATATATATGTCACCTTGGTTATGACCATACAAGATAATCCAATTTTCTTGCTTTACTGAAATAAGATCTGGAGACGTCATGGTATAACCACATGTAAGCGATTTTAATGTGTGGTATTGTTTAACTATTTAGTATTAAATTCCTACTAAATTTAATAATGAAAATTCATATGAAGTCTTTTTTGGAACAAGGTAAGATGCAAACAATTATTTTAGGAAATTCTGCTTTAGTTTTGGTAAAGTCTTTCATACAAGTTTGCTCTTAAAGCTTTCCTCTTTCATTTTTTCAAAAATTTGTGTGTGTGTATTATTGATTTTAGAGAGTAAGGGAAAGGCAGAGAGAGAGATAGAAACATCAGTGATGAGAGAGAATCATTGATCGGCTGCCTCCTGCACGCCCACACTGGGGATCAAGCCCGAAACCTAGGTGTGTGCCCTGACTGGCAATCAAACTGTGACCTCCTGGTTCATAGGTTGACACTCAGCCAGCCACTGAGCCACGCTGACTGGGTTCTTTCATTTTTTAGTAATTATAAAAATTGGCAAGGTGAAAAAAAATCATGTTAGCAAAAGTTAGTTTTAATAGCATTTATTTGATTCTTACAGGAAGTAGAAAAGCAATGTCGCTGTGGAAAGCATACAAAACGAATGCCATGTCATAAACCTTATCTCTGTGAAACTAAGTGTGTGAAGATGCGTGACTGTCAGAAGCATCAGTGTAGGAGAAAGGTATGTGTAATAAGCTAGGGACATTGCTTTAAAAATTCCTTTGAATTTTTCCTCTGTAGGCCTATGATAAGCACCACCTTGACATGTTCCTCAAATAACCAAGCATATTTTATGCTTCTCATATGAAATATTAATACATATTCTATATTAATCCTAATGGTTGATATTAGTGGGAAATCTTACTAAGATTTTTAAATGACAAGAGACTTTTTAATCTCGTGCATAATTCCCTCAGCTTGTTTCTTAAGCGATTTTTGTTCCCTGACTTTAAAACATCATAGCAATGTTAAGAGTGATAGTTCATTTGCTGGCTTAATCTTTATTGTTCAAATCTTATTTATAGACACTTGGTTCAGTATATGGTCAACTGGATTATTTTATTGAGTTCGTAGATTTGCAGTTTTTTTTGGAGGGTCCTCTTTATTATTATGAATTATCCCTCTATCTCTGGTAAGATTCCTATTGAAATATAGTGATTTCAACTTTCTTTTGCTTAGTGTTAGCATGGTAAATCTTTTTCATTCTTTTTTAACCTATTCATACTTTACGTTTAAAGTGGTTTTCTTTTAGACAGCACTTAGATATTGTGTTATCCTAGCAGAACAAACTTTATCATTTAATTCGGGTGTAGATCACTTAATATTTAATGTGATCTTTAACATGGTTAGATTTAAATACCATTTTACTATTTTTTATTTGCCTATCTGTTCTTGATTCCTTTTCTCTTTTTCTAATTTCTATTTTGAGTGTTGCTCTTCAACGATTCTATTTTAATCCTTTATTTGATTCTTATACATTTTATACCCATGTATTTTATTTATTTATTTTTTTTAAGGTATTTTATTGATATTTTTACAGAGAGGAAGGGAGAGGGATAGAAAGCTAGAAACATCGATGAGAGAGAAACATTGATCAGCTGCCTCCTGCACACCCCCCACTGGGGATGTGCCCGCAGCCAAGGTACATGCCCTTGACCGGAATCGAACCCGGGACCCTTCAGTCCGCAGGCCGACGCTCTATCCACTGAGTCAAACCGGTTTCGGCAATACCCATGTATTTTATAAACCCCAAATATGACATTTTTATTTTTGCTCTAGCTAGTCAGGTATCTTTTAAAGAGATTGAAAAAATAAGAAAAAGTAGTCTTTTATAATTTACTAGAGGCCCGATGCATGAAATTTGTGCAAGGGGCTCGGCCCTCACGAATGGTGGCTTGCCTCGGCCCTTGCAGCCCCAGCTTCATCTGGAAGGACGTCCGGAAGGTTATTTGGCTCTCCCGTCTAATTAGCATGTTATGCTTTTATTACTATAGATTATCAAACTCATTATTTTTGGTGTTTTTCAGTTTTTTTTATGTTAACTTTGGTTTCTGTCTGCTTTCATTTTCTATGTGAAGGACTTCCTTTAACATTTTTTGTAGTGCTGGTCATTAATTCTTTCAATTTTTGTAAAAGATCTTTAGCTTTTGTAAAATATCTTTAGTTTGTGAAAAATACTTTTACTGTGGAATTATAGTTTGACATTTTTTTCTGCATTTTTTAAAAATGTTGCTCCTCTATCTTAGTTTGCATTTTCCCAGCAAAGGGTGTGTGCTGTGATTGTGTTTGTTTCTCTGTTTGCAAAATACCTTTTTTTCCTTTGGCTATTTAAAAATACTTTTCTTCTTATTACCAGTTTTTAGCAATTTTTGGTATTCCTTGGTATAGCTTTCTTCATGTTTCTTTAATTTTTTGTTGTTGAATTTCTCAGATCTGTGGGTTTATAGTTTTCATCAATTTTTTGAAATTTTCAGTTTTTATTTCTTGAAAGGTTTTCCTCCTACCCATTGCCTTCCTAGACTGCAGTATGTATGTTATGCTACTTGAAGTCTCACAGCTCACTGATGCTCCATTTATTAATTTTAGTTTTTAAAATTTGTGTTTTAGTTTACATGGCTTTGGCTTCATTAATTTTCTGCTTTTTCTAATCCATTTTTTATCACATCCTATGTTTATTCATCTCAGATATTATAGTTTTTTATTTTTGAGAGTTGGGTTTGGGTCTTTTCTATATCTTCCATGTCTGTCATATATTTTGTCTGATTTCCTAGTTGTTTAAGGCAGGAGTATAAATCTGGTCATTGTTTATTCCACCCTGGTCAGAAACAGAAGTGTCTAAAGCTTATTCAAGTCATGGACCACAAAATTTCTTTCCATACACTGCCACTAGCAAAGTGATAGGCACATAATCTTAGTAAATATTTGTCTGATTGAGTGAACTCTTTTGACTTTTAATGGATTTTCAATAAAGTATATTTTGTTTTGAGCTATTTTTAAATGTATTTTTAAAAATATATTTTATTGATTTTTTAAAGAGAGGAAGGGAGAGTGATAGAGAGTTAGAAACATCAATGAGAGAGAAACATCAATCAGCTGCCTCCTGCCCATCCCCTACTGGGGATGTGCCCGCAACCAAGGTACATGCCCTTGACAGGAATCAAACCTGGGACCCTTCAGTCCACAGGCCGACACTCTATCCACTGAGCACACCAGTTAGGGCTTGAGCTATTTTTATATACTGAAACTTGTTCTTAAAGTAGGTTTCAACCCTAAGTTTCTTTAAGACAATTATAGTCTGCATTTTCTCTCCAAAGTTTGGATAGATGAGAAGTCAAGGAGGGAATTAGAATAGCAAGGTGGACTGTAAGTAGTTGCCTTTTGTTCATGAATGAAAATTGGGACAAGTCATAGACGGGTGTATTTCTTACAAACAGATTGGAAATCAGGGAAGTTATAAAAGTTAGAAGCAAATAGCTTAATCTCATTTTTTTCTCCTTTAGTTAATCTCTGATTCCATGGCTTAAAAATAACTGCTAAACTAATCTATACATTTAACTGGCTTTATTTTAACTAAATTTTTAAAATAATCAGACCAATTGTTTGCCTGAATTGACTATAAGATTTGACCAGATCTATTCCTTTGGTTAATGTTGTCAATCTCTGCATAGATAAGTAGAAATGAAATTATGGGAATATTTTAAATCATAGAATAATGAACTGAAATGCAAGAAAATTTAGCTTGATTTTAGTAAATTAGGACATTCTCTATTTAAACTTACAAGTTCTTAATATGGCATGTCTACTTATCAGAAGAATGTTGATACTCTTGACTACTTTTATTCTTATACTAGAGGCCTGGTGCACAAAAATTCTTTCACTGGAGGGGCGGGGGGGTCCCTCAGCCGGGCCTGCCCTTTCTCATAGTCCGGGAGCCCTCAGGGGTGGAGGCGACCCGGCGATCAAGGGAAGGCGACGTTCCATCACACCTCTGCTGCTGCCACTGCTGGCAGTGCAAGCCTTGGCCAACCCTGGTTACCTGAGCCTCAGCCGGCCCTGGGCGGCTGGGCAGCCACCATCCAAGGCTTGCCTGTGCCTTGGGCTGGCCCTGGGCGGCTGGGGGGCTGAGGGGACTGGGGGACTCTGGAGGCAGGCACGCAGAGCGGCTGGGCCTGCCTGAGGGCGGGCCCAGCCTTGCGGCGCGCCTGCCGCCCCGGTGGGGCTGAGGGGACTGGGTGCTGCCATCTTGTGGCTGTGGGTGCTGCCATCTTTGAGGGTGTGGCAGTCAATTAGCATATTCCCTCCTTATTAGCTGTGGGCGCCGCCATCTTTGAGGGCATAGCAGTCAATTAGCATATTCCCTCCTTATTGGCTGTGGGTGCCGCCATTTTGAGGGCATGGCAGTCAGTTAGCATATTCCCTTCTTATTGGCTGAGGGCGGGGCAGCAATTAGCATTTTCCCTCCTTACTGGCTATGGGTGCCGTCATCTTTGAGGGCAGGGCAGCCAGTTAGCATATTCCCTCCTTATTGGCTGTGGGCACCACCATCTTTGTGATGGCATGAGGGTCAATTAGCATATTCCCTCTTTATTAGATAGGATTGAAAAGAAGTACAGTGTCTTTTGCTTTCCACAAGTTCTGTGAATACCTAGTAATGACGTTTATATTATGCATGCTTTTCAGATGACCTGTCATTTATATATTGCTTTCTCTTCAGTGTTGTCCTGGAAACTGTACACCTTGTGATCAAAATTGTGGACGGACTTTAGGTTGTAGAAACCATAAGTGTCCATCTGTCTGCCACAGAGGTAAAATTTAACAGTAGCTGTACTTTCATGTTGTATTTACATAGTGTTTTTTAGGTTAATAGAGAGCTTTCACATTTATTATCTTAGTTTGTCCTCTTAATAACTTTGAGAAGGTAGGGCAGTTGTCAAGATCATGATTTTATGGATAAGGAGATTAAAGTTAAGAGGGTTCAGTGACGTACGTACACGGAAATACCTAGTAACCAATATAGCCAAGATTTAAACCCAGGTCTTCGGAATAGAAAAGCTTTGTTATTTTATAACGCCATGTTGTTTCCTTCCTTCCAATCTTCCCCACAGAATTTTTGAATTAATAAATATGTTCTTAGGTTTTTCAGTTTTACTTTGAATTTTAGACATTTTTATGGAATTAAGTTTAGCAAGGAATTGGATATATCCTAAGCCAGTAGTTCTCAAACTTTTTAGTCTCAAGACCTTTTACACTCTTTTGGGACCCAAAGAGCTTTTGTGAATGTGGATTTTATCTATTGATATTTATTATATTTTAAATTGAAATGTAATATTTATTATCTTATTTAAAAATAGCAATAAAGCCCCATCACTTCTTAATATAGTAACATGTTTTTGTGAAAAATAACTTTGCTGAAAAAAATTTAATGAGAATGGTATTTTTTACATTTTTGCAAATGTCTTTAATGTCTAACTTAATAGGAGATGGCTGGAATTACAGACCTGCTTCTGCATTTAATCTCTTGATATCACTTGTCATACAGCTTCCGGAAAACTCTTTGTATGTGAGATCTTGCAGACCCCCTGAAGGAGTCTCAGGGGTGCCTAAGTTATTAGACATTAAAAACTGAGTTAACTTTACCCATTTGAAATAATGTCAGTATGAAATGGAATTTACTAAATGATGGTATAAGGTAGTGGTAAGAGCATGGACTTAGGGTAAGAGGTCCTGGTTCAAGTCTGGACTCTGCCGCTTAGTGGCTTTATGACCTGGGACAAACTACTGTTTTCCTTTGGGATGATGTGCATGTTAGATATTTTAGTTAATGTCTTACTCCTCTCAGAGATCTTACAAAAGCATATGGCACTATTGTTGTTTAAAGTAATGAGGAAACTGTCCAAGAGACTATTGGCCCACGGTCATAGAACTAGTTTCAGGGTCAGGATATGAATTCAGACTTTAATGATAATTTCCATTATATCACATTGCCTCCCCATTAGGAAAAGTGACAGATTCCATTAACCCTGAAAAAGATCTTATTTCCTTTATAGTCATACTAGAGGCCCAGTGCACAAAATTTGTGTGTGTCCCTCAGCCCAGTCTGCACCCTCTCCAATCTGGAACCCCTTGAGGGATGTCCGACCGCCTGTGGGGATCAGGCCTAAACGCGTGGTCGGACATCCCTCTCACAATCCAGGAGTGCTGGCTCCCAACTGCTCACCTGCTTCTGCCTGATTGCCCCTAACCGCTTCTGCCTGCCAGTCTGATCACCCCCTAACCACTCCACTGCCAGCCTGATCGACGCCCAACTGCTCCCGGGCGGCCCGATTGCCCCTAACGGCCCTCCCCTGCCAGCCTGGTCACCCCTAACTGTCCTGTCCTCCCCTGCAGGCCTGGTTGCCCCCAACTGTCCTCCCCTACTGGCCCGGTCACCCCTAAATGCCCTCCCCTGCTGGCCTGGTCACCTCTAGCTGCCTTCCCCTGCAGGCCTGGGTCCCCCCCAACTGTCCTCCTCTGCCAGCCTGGTCACCCCTAACTGCCCTCCCTGTTTGCCTGATCGCCCGCTACTGCCCTCCCCTACAGGCCTGGTCCCCCCCAACTGCCCTCCCCTGCAGGCCTAATCCCCCCAACTGCCCTCCCCTGCAGGCCTAATCCCCCCAACTGCCCTCCCCTGCAGGCCTGGGTCCCCCCCAACTGCCCTCCCTTGCTGGCCTGGTCTCCCCCAACTGCCCTCCTCTGCTGGCTTTGTCACCCCCAACTGCCCACAACTGCCCTCCCCTGCCAGCCATCTTATGGCGGCCATCTTTGGCCACATGGGGGCAGCCATCTTTGGCCACATGGGGGCGACCATCTTGTGTGTTGGAGTGACTGTCAATTTGCATATTACTCTTTTATTAGATAGGATTACATCATTGACTCAAATTTAAATTTCATTAACATTCTGTGCATTAATCATTAATTTATTCAATAAATTTTTTGCCTTGTCTGCTCAGTACCAGGCATTGGGATTACATGAGTGAATCATACTGACCAAGTGCCTGCTCTTATGGAACTTTTTTTTTTTTTACTTTCCCTCAGTTAGAATACAAATAATTAATCAAATTCATATAGAATATCAGTGGTGACACGTATAGAAAGGAAATTAGAGTAAAATTAAAATGGTGACAGGGGATGGTATACCCTGTTTTATATAGTGTGATCAGGGGATGACTTTGAAAGGACGACATTTGAGAGAAGACCTGAGAAGTAAGAGATCAAGCCCTGTGGCAATAGGGGAGGGTAATGTTCCAGGCAAGTAAGCAGCGATTACAGCAGCCTGAGACAGAAGCACTTGAAGGAACTGCAAGGAGCATGGAAGAGGTGCTCAAAGGGACAGATGGTAGGAGATTAGGTCAGAGAGATGGTGAGATAAAGATGGCTGGGGAAAGGAGAGTATGTATAGGGTCTTGTAGACCATTTTTAAAATACTGGCCTTTACTTTTAAGTAGAAAAATCTGACTAGACGAATGACCATTAAAGAAATTGGATCTGTAGTTTAGAATTTTCTTACCAAGAAAAAACCAGTCCTACTTGATTTTTACACATAATTTTTTTTTTGAAATCCTCACCCGAGGACATGTTTTTATTGATGTTTTCATTGATTCTACTATTGATGGGCATTTGGGTAGTTAAGTAAATTTTAACTTTCAGCCTTTTTTTTCAGGGAGTTGCTATCCTTGCCCAGAAACTGTAGATGTGAAGTGCAGTTGCGGTAATACAAAGGTGACAGTACCCTGTGGCCGAGAACGTACCACAAGACCACCCAAGTGCAAAGAGCTATGCAGGTTGGTATGAAGCTTTGCACAAACTTATATTTGTGTCTTACCAATTTAAATTCATATTGATTTTTAATATTGTTAGTATTTTCAATTTTGCTTAAATGTGTTAAAATACTAATATTCACAGTATATTCTGTATAGAATCACAGATACATAAGTAGATGATTGCACTTTAAATATAATTCTTCAATGATCAAAAGTAATTTTAAAAGTTGTACTTTATGATTTAGTCGCCCACCAACTTGCCATCATACAAGTCAAGAAAAACATCGCTGTCACTTTGGCTCTTGTCCTCCATGTCATCAACCTTGCCAAAAAGTGTTGGAGAAATGTGGTCACTTGTGTCCTGCTCCATGTCATGATCAAGCATTAATAAAGCAAATTGGCAGGGTAAGGAAACAATATTCTGACGAGACAGTGGATTGCTGTGGGTCATATTTTCTGAATTTCTCTTAGTCATTCAATAAGCTGTAAATAAGTACTTATTTGGTATTGAGCACTGTGATAGGAGCTAGGGTACAAGGTAACCAAGACTTGATCTTTTGTTTTAAGAAGTGTACAGTATAGAAAAGGAGAGAGACCAATAAACAAATATTTGCAAATATAGTGTGATAGTCATTTTATCATCAAGATAGAGATAAATTTGGCAGTTTTTCTTCACATACGTGGTTTAGAGTTATAGGTATCTTTTAGTTTCCTCAAAGATTCACTCACATCTTTAATATATTTATTGAGTCCTTACTATGTAAGCATTCTTCTCGGTGCTAGGAAGACAACAGTGAGCAAAATAATGGAGATTACATTCAGCTGGTGGAAGGTAGAGTTTACAATTCTGTTTCTCATTCTCCCTTTGGCCTATGACAGTGGTCGGCAAACTCATTAGTCAACAGAGCGGCAAACCGCTGTCCTATGAGAAGTGAAGGAGGCTATACTGCCTCTGTTCTGGCATTAAAACACTGGAGTCTGCCTCAGTTTTTAATATCAAATTTTATGGAGAGGAACAAGCTGATAGAATGCAGATGGAATGGAATATTTCAGTAAACACAATTTGTTTATTTTTTTGAAAAATATTCAACTTGTTTGAGTGGAGGATACATGGAACAATTTTCTAAGATTCTTTTAATGGCTGTGTGATTTTATCCCTCTGACTTAAAATTGTTATGCATTTTACTTCTAGCACCAGCCTACAGGCCCTTGGGAACAGCCTTCAGAGCCAGCATTTATTCAGGCTGCTTTACCTTGTCCTCCATGTCAAGTTCCTATTCCTATGTAAGTATTAAAATTTTAACTTTAAAAAATACCTTTGACATAGTTCAAAGTGTATCTTTTTAAAAAAATATATATTTTTATTGATTTCAGAGAGGAAGGGAGAGGGAGAGGGAGAGAGAGAAACATTAATGATGGGAGAGCATCATTGATCGACTGCCTCCTGCATACCCCACCCTTGGGATCGAGCATGCAACCCAGGCATATGCCTGACCAGGAAGTCAAACCAAGACCTCCTGGTTCATAGGTCGATGCTCAACCACTGAGCCATGCTGGCCAGGCTCAAAGTATATCATAAGTCACCTTTCCCCATATTCTTTGTTCAATTCATCATTTTAGGCCTAACCTATAAGCTAGTTGTTCTCTGTCTTCTTTAGCTTCATTCTTGTCCAAATGTATTTGCTTAAAAACTTCCTCTAGATTTCTTTTTTGAGTTTTCCCCTAGCTAGTGTTCGATGCCCTTCTTAGCTTTTATAGCAACTTGTGCTTACAGTTACAATAATATATCCAGTTTTCCTGACTGATTCCCATGCTAGTCCGTAAGCTCCTTGAGGACAAAGGAAAACCGGGTTTTATGTAAGACAAACTTAAAGGAGAGTGTTTGAGTGAAATACTGAAAATGAAAGGAGGTAGTGTCTTGGATTGGCTAGCAAATGACCTGGACTGAGTCAAACCTGGGTAATAGGGAATCCTGGAATAATTCATATTTCCAGCAGAGGTTATGGAATATAGGGGAAAAGGAAGCACAGAACTAGGAAGCAACATACATTACAAAAGGGGCTGTTGTCTACAATTGAAGTTCCAACTAGAATATTCGTATGCCTGTGTATTGGCCTTTAAAGAGAGGGTTCTTGTTTTCTGTACTTTTCAAAGGTCTCACTCCTGTTTTGTCCTTGCACAACTTTCCTTTCAGTTTGAATATATGTATATTTTTATGTATTGGTTGGGCAATCAGGTTGGGAGGCAGAGTTTTCATTGGGAGCTATAGCCACTAATAGGGTGATTTTAGTCTGTAGATTTATTGGAGGGGGGAGGTATAGTTGACAAAGAGGTTCTTTATCTACATATGCAACTAGTAATTATTAGAGACTATTCTTTTATTGAGGACTTGTATTTCATGAGGGACCAAGTTGTTTGTAGTATCTCTTACTAGATTTGAGTTATTAATGATTATCAATAACCTAAGATTTTTCCTTTTGGGGAAACAGAAGAAGAGACATTGATATTTTGATTCATAGGCACTAAAATTGACATATCATAGTCAATTACCTTTGAATTCCTTAATCTGTTTTATAGGAAGGCTATTTAACATACATGCTATACAGAATAGTTTCACTGCCCTAAACATGCCCTATATCATGTTTATCCCTTGCCTCCCTCCCCCTTGAATGCCTAGGAAACCACTGATGTTGTTTTTTATTGTCTTTGTAGTTTTGACTTTTCCAGAATGTCATATAGTTGGAATCATACAGTATATAGTCTTTTCAGACTGGCTTCTTTCACTTAGAAATAGGCATGTAAGGTCCTTCCAGGTCTTTTCATGGCTTCATAGCTCATTTCTTTTTATCACTGAATATTATTCTATTTTATGGATGTACCAGTTTATCTCTTCACCTGTTGAAAGGCATTTTTGTTGCTTCCAAGTTTTAGAAATTATGAATAAAGCTGCTGTAAACATTTATGTGCAGTTTTTTGAATGGCCATAAGTTTTCAACTCATTTGGGAAAATATTTAGGAGTGCAATTGCTGCCTCATATGGTAAGCCTATGTTTATTCTGTAAGAAATTGCCAAATTGTATCACTTTGCATTCACACCAGCAATGAATGAGAGTGCCTGTTGCTGTACATCCTTGCTAGTATCTGGTATAGTCAGTGTTTTGAGTTTTAGCCATTCAGATAGATGTGCTGTAGTATCTCATTTTAATTAGCAGTCCTCTAATGACATATGATGTTGAACATCTTTTCATGTGCTTATTTGCCATCTGTATGTATCCTTCTATGATTTGTCTGTTTGTTCATTCAAATCTTGTTCATTTTTTAAATAGGTGTTTGCTTTCTTATTGTTGAGTTTTAAGAGTTATTTTTATATTTTGGATACAAGTCCTTTATCGGGTATATGTTTTCCAAGTATTTTTCCCAGTCTGTGGCTTGTCTTTTCATTTAATATTTTTAAATGTTTACAGAGAAGATGTTTAGGTTTAATGAAGTCCATCCAACATTACCATTTTCTTTTATGGATCATGCTTTTGATATTATATCTAAAAAGTCATGACCAAACTCAAAGTCACCTAGATTTGCTCCTGTTTTATAGTTTCACATTTAGGTATATTACCAATGTTGAGTTAACTATTGTGAAAGGTGTAAGGTCTGTCTGGATTTTTTTCTGTTCCAGCACCAACCATTTGTTGAAAAGACTATCCTTTCTCCATTCAGTTGCCTTTCTCTTTTGTCAAAGATCAGTTGACCATATTTGTGTGGGTGTATTCTGGGGCTCTCTGTTCTGTTCCAGTATCTATTTGTCTATTCTTTCACCAAATACCATCTGCTTTGATCACTGTAGCTTTCTATAAGTCTTGAAGTTAGGTAGTGTCAGTCCTTTGACATCATTGTTCTTCAGTACTGGGTTACCTGTTCGGGGTCCTTTGTCTTTTCATATAGATCTTAGAATTACTGTGTTGATATCCACAAAATAACATGTGTTGAATCTGCATGGAGTAGGGAAGAAGCATCATCTTAACAATATTGCACTTTCCTATCAGTGAACATGGAATATATCTCCATTTATTTAGAACTATGATTTCTTTCATGAGTAATTTTCCTCATATGGATCTTGTATATATTTTGTTAGATTTATACCTAAGTATTTCTCTTTTTTTGTTGCTAATATAAATGGTGGTATGTTTCATGTTTTTAATTTCCAATTGTTCATTGCTGGTTTATAGGAAAGCAATTAGCTTTTGTATGTTAACTTTGTATCCTGTGGTGTTTCTATAATCACTTATTTCCATATGTGTTTATTTTTTACTCTTAATAAAACAAATAATAGAATTAGCATCTTTGCTTTGGGTGTTCTTTTTCAAGAATTTGTAATGTTTTTATTTCATTTTATTTTTTTCTTGCAGGCAGTGTCTTGGGAAGCATGAGGTGAGTTATAGGTACAAGTTTTGATTGTTTGTTTTTAATAAATTTTTATTGATTTCAAAGAGGAAGGGAGAGGGAGAGAAACATCAGTGATGAGAGAGAATCATTGATTGGCTGTCTCCTGCACGCCCCCTGCTGGGGATCAAGCCTGCATGTGCCCTTGACCAGAATTGAACCTGGGACCCTCGGGTCCACAGGCTGATGCTCTATCCACTGAGCAAAACCAGCTAGAGCTAGGCACAAGTTTTAAGTAAAACTTGTCATCTATATTTTTCCTATACTAGGATTGTTAGAAATAATGAAGTCAAAGTGTTGTTATTTCAGTGATTTAAAGAAAATAGTTTATCTACTAATTTTAAAAATACAGGGTGTGGCAAAATACTATAAAGCTACTTTTGCCACACCCTGTATACAGTGCTCTTATTTGAAAATTAGTTTATGAATATGCATTTACTACAGAATCGTATTGCATTTCCCTTTTAGGGAATATTTGCTTCTTGGCATTCATTTTTTGCATATTTTTTGGATAGGTTACTTTGTTTTTGATAATTATTATTAGTGAAAATGTTTCAGACCTTTGTGAAACTTGATAAAACAGAGTTAGTTGTTTTGGAAACATGGGTCTTGGAGGTGTGTGTGTATGTGTTGTGCTGATTTTCTTTTCTTTTTTTTTTTTTAAGGTGAGTCCACTACCATGCCATGCTGTAGGACCCTACTCTTGTAAGAGAGTTTGTGGACGAACCTTAGATTGTCAGAATCATACGTGTATGAAAGAATGCCACAAAGTAACTGAAACTGAAGCCTGCATTGGCAAAAACAAGGTAATGTCCTTAGGTTGAATGTGTAAACGCTTACATATCTCTGAATTTGCTTTCAAATATTTTTAAAACCTGACACATGAAACATGATGCTCATAATTTTAATAAATTCCCAAACTTCAGTTGGAAGTAAAGTAAATAGCATCACAGATGTGTGTGTATGTGTGTGTGAAATTCAGTAAAAGCATTTACAAGCATATGAAAAATTGACTCTAAAGAGATCTCTAAAAATTGCCATTTTATAAAGAAAAACAAATAGAGCCAATTAACTTTTAAATGATAATAAATTTTATTTCTTTTAAGTAATTCATGTTTTTTCTTAGGCTTTCATTTTATAGGGAATCATAATAGCAAGTGTGCTTAATGAGGAATAAGTAAAAAGTTTTAAGTTTCGTACTTACTAAGTAACATTAAATGAACAAATGTTTAAATTATTAATTTGAATTGTGTTATTGAAAATTTCAATTGCATTGTTAGGTTTTTTGGTCTTTCTTTTGGTAATTGTACTATATGACAGCATAAATATCCATAGCATCATTCTTGCTCATATGTAGACATAGATGTAAATGAGTTATAATTTCCTCATTAGTCCATGCCTTGGTCCTCAATAAAAATGTAGTCATGATAAAATGAAAGGGTATTGGAATTATAAAATCAAGCTAATAAATAATTTTAATGATTCAAAACTACCTTAAGTTATAGCTGCTATAAGGCAATCCTCCTCGAGGTTTTCATAACATCAGATGAGTCAGAAAAAATTCGTTTTAAGAGCTAATATGACAATGATTGGAGAATTCTCTTTGACTATCCCACCATTGCTTCCTGGGCAGTGGATGTGGCAAAATATCAGTTATAAGTTATGTGCAGTTTTTCTCAATTTAGCTACCAGTCCATTCCTATCTCTCACTCAAGGAAGGCTACTGCAATTCAGGTGAGTGAAAATTACATTATTTTAGGGTTAACTTTGCAATCACTCTAATTTATATATGAAATAAAATAATTCCAGAAACTTAAAAAAAAAATTTCTTACCATACCTCAATTGTGACCCATTGGAGAAATACTCCTAGTATCTATCTCTTGACCCAAATACCTCTGGAATTTTTAATACAGTTTTCTGCTTTCAGTTGTAGCATAGAGCCTACAACACAGCAGGTATTTAATAAGTATTTATAGAATTGACTGGACTCAAAGTTCTTTGGCTTATTTGCTCTTCTCTGGTATCCTTGCCTGACCTTACCCACAGTCAGGTCCAATGGAGGTTATTATAAGCAGTGGCTCTGATTGTTACCATTAGCAACAGATATTCCTGTTGTCTAATTCATTGGTTATAGTGAGTGGAACTGTGGTTGACAGGGAAACGTGTGAGGCTGATGACAATTGAAATGGTGTGTATTTCCCAGGCAAATGTGGGACAAATGTCTTTTGAAGTGCGTGCAACAAGAAATTGAGTAATTGGGAAATTTTTTTTGGCGGGGGGGGGGGGGATTTATCACCAAAAATAAATAAAAAATATATGTAGATACATAATCACACCTACATATATTCTATACTAGTGGCCCAGTGCACAAAATTCATGCGGGGGGAGGGGTGTCCCTCAGCCCGTCCTGCACCCTCTCCAATCTAGGACCTCTCGGGGGATGTCCGACTGCCGGTCTAGGCCCGGTGTGGTTGGACATCCCTCTCACAATCCGGGACCGCTGGCTCCTAACCGCTCGCCTGCCTGTCTGCCTGATTGCCCCTAATCACTCTGCCTGCCGGCCTGCTCGCCTCCAACTGCCACCCCCCTCCGCCGGCCTTCTCGCCCCCAACTGCTCCCCGCCACTTGCTGGCCTGATCACCCCCAACTGCCCCCCTGGCGGCCTGCTCATCTCCAACTGTCCCCCCTGCTGGGCTGCTTGCCCCCAGTTGCCCCCCCTGCCTGCCTGCTTGCCCCCAACTGCCCCCCCCCCGCCAGCCTCATCACCCCCAACTGTCCTCCCCTCCTGGCCTGATCACCCCTAACCACCTCTGCCTTGGCCCCACCACCATGGCTTTGTCTGGAAGGACGTCCAGAAGGTCTCCTGGTCTAATTAGTATATTACCCTTTTATTAGTATAGATAATTTTGTATGTTATAGATCCTTGCTACTCAGAGTGTTGTCTGCAGCCCAGCAACATTGGCATCAGCTGAAATCTTATTAGAAATGCAAAATCTCAGACCCCACCTCAGCATTTTAACAAGATTCCCAAGTGATTGATAATGCACAGAAATGTTTGAGAACACTGCTAAAAGCAGTGTGTGTGATGTGTCATGTTTCATTGATTTAAAAAAAACAAACGAATTTCATTATAATTATTAAACTTGCTAAGAGACTAGAATTTAATTATTCCGCTAAGAAGAAAGGATAATTCTGAAATGTGATAGAGGTGCTATTATTGCTGCAATGACAAATATATTACACTATATAAGTATCAAATTAACATCTTAACACCTTGAATTTATACAATACCAATTATATTTCAATAAAATGAGAAATAAAGTTTCATTTATCAGGATTACTACCCAAATGTTTATTCTGTGTTTCTTCTCATCATCCCATTACTTACAATTAGGATTGCTCTACTCCCTGGATTTCCAGAAAGTTGGATGAATTGAAAAAAGCTCATTTTAAAAGCTGATAATAAAAAATGTTGAACCTTTAAGACTTAGTATTCATATCTATAGCTCTTGTATTTGATCTCAGTATATGTGAAATTCAACACTATCCTGTAATAAAAATCTTTAACCTTCTTTAGTAGACAGATACTACTTAAATTATTACTAGAGCAGAGAGGTGACTTGTTAAGTTACAATTTTACAATTGAGATAATATTTATTTGTACTAAATGTGATTTAGTTTTGCCTTATTGAAGTGCATTAAAAAAAAATTAAACTGGTAGTCATTCTCCTTTTTTTTCTATATGTGCTTTCCTTTAGCAAGATGAGATGACTATCTCCAGAACATTGAATGCTTTTTTAGTTTGATGATCATTGTACTTGTTGGGTGTAAATGAATTGATAATGTCTTACTATGTATTTTTTTTTCTGCCATTGACTACTCTTTAGGAAGTAATTTATGTTTTTATTAGAGCTTTAATGTATTCATGTCCATTTTAAAGGTGAGGCAGTTTGATTTAATCAGGTTTGTATACATAGAAATCTTTGTGAATAATGGTCATATTGATAATCTTGCTATTCTTAATTTTGAATATTTTTAAGCTGTATTTCTAAGAGCTGCAGAAGTACTTTGTTTTAATGGGATATGTAAATTTTGTAACTACTGTATAGAAATGTTAGACTTTTGTATGTAGGTGATTTATTTCCTTGCAATTTGGCAGGCTGGCCCAGAATGCCTTCAGTGTGAAGAAGGGTGCTCTAAATCACGGCCTGTGGGCTGTCCTCATCCATGTGTTTTGCCATGCCACCCTGGAGAATGTCCTCCTTGTGTTCAGATGCTTAGAATAAAATGTCACTGCAAGATCACAACCCTATATGTGGAATGTAGGTAAGACTGAAGAAATATTGTTGTTCTACTGAAATTATTTTCATGATATCCTTTTATAATTCAGAACTCTTCATATGTAGTATACTGTAAGGAATATTTTTTCAGTGGTGGTCTTTAGACTCTAGAGACCCAGATTTTCCCTAGTGACCTGGAGGCAATGTAGACTATTTCATCTTGTAGGTACTTTACCCTTTTTTAACCAGGGCATTTCTGAGTTTTTCCATTTGGGGATTCTATAAGATTTTGTTAGGAAAAAAATTATAAAACTGTTATAAAAAAAGAAAAAAGGAGAATCATTCCTATAAACAGTGTGTTCAAATAACAGTGTCAAACTAGAATTTCATTGGATTAAAAATTGACTTACATATAATTACTTAAGTGTAAATTTTAAATTATATATTTAAAATGTAGAGTTTTGTTTATTACAGATGTCGCTGTTATGGCATTTATTATACAAGGATGTGACCTTTATATTTTCCTTACTTAAAAAAAATGCAGGTTAATTATGGTCTAACTCCGTGGTCGGCAAACTGCAGCTCGCGAGCCACATGCGGCTCTTTGGCCCCTTGAGTGTGGCTCTTCCACAAAATACCACGGCCTGGGCGAGTCTATTTTGAAGAAGTGGCGTTAGAAGAAGTTTAAGTTTAAAAAATTTGGCTCTCAAAAGAAATTTCAATCGTTGTACTGTTGATATTTGGCTCAGTTGACTAATGAGTTTGCTGACCACTGGACTAACTCATTGAGCTTCATTTCATCCAAGTCTATAAAGTGGGCTTTTGAAAAGTCTGATTTACTCAGTTAAATTTGGGAATATAATTTTATTTCTGATTTTTTTTGTTTTAGCATAAATGCTTTTTGAAAAATGCCTGTTAATTTTATCTTAAATTTGTTTTTGTCACTTGCACTCTAGTTTCATGCTTTGTAAAAGTGTAAATGTCAAAATTATTTTGTTGAAATTTTAAAAATAAAATAACATACTACAATTTTTAGCTTTAGAATTTTTGTAGGGGGAGTTAAGAGGGCAATTTTTCTTTATTAATGGGTGATACTGACAAAAAGGGATTGTTTTCTTTGGTCTTGCAAGGTCCTACATTTTCTTCTTTTCTTTTTCTCTTCATCATGTAGTCTTCAAAATGTGACTTTCCCTTTTTACCTTCAGTTCATGGCTCCTTGATTGTTGTGCAGTTTTCCAAGTCTCTTCCCTGTAGTTAGTGCTCTGATTACCAAGACTTTTTTAGTACTTTTACGCTGAGGGTTGACTTTCTTTTTCCGGAGTGATGTTAGCTCCCTGTCTTTTCTGTTCAGTTTTTCCAGAACTTCACTGACTTCTTGAAAAGATTTCCTATGGGAGCTTGAGAAATAGCTCTGCTAGGAATTGATACTTAACTTTTCTACTTACAGGTAATTTGAAGCTTGTAGATATATACCAAGGTCATGGGATTTGAATGATTTTGTTATTAATGAGCTGAACGGTTTTTTGGGGAATGTGTGGATACATTTGGATTGAGGTGGCTTCCATTATCTCAGCTACACAGAGTTCCTTTTTTGAATACATATTTAAAATATATGTTTTTATACAGAATTCCTTAGTTTCGGTTATCCTGATTATTTTATTTGCTTTAATTCAACTAATTATTTTATAAGTCATCTTTTCCTTTTAGTCCTTTTCTGCTTCATGTGTATTTCTTCTTTGGAAATTAAATGTAAAAGATACAGACCTTGAAAAGTAGGTCATTTTTCCTAATTTATAGAGTAACATGAATAATATGATTTTAATCCTTAAGTTCAGGGGTGAGCATCATACGTTAAGAATGAAAATATACAATGTTTAGTAGAGCTAGCATAAAACTCTGTGATAGTAAATGAAATTTTGCCAAGAAAATTGTGTATGTTAGAGTACATTTATAGATAATTTGATACAAATATTAAGATTACAATTTTGACATTAGTGAGGCTAACCTTATGTTATATTTTGGGAATTATGTCTAGTAAAAGGAAATAGAAAAAGCAGGAAAAGAAAGAATTAAAAAAAAAAGAAGAAAAAGCAATCTTGGGGAGGAGAAAAGTGCAATAGGTGTAATAGGGATTTTAAGATTGTCACTAGATACTGACTCATGTAGTATCTCTTCTGATTCTATTCAACTCCCTATTAGAAAGTGGTTTTATTCCTTGGTGTTTATGACTATTTCCGAATTACCTATTGAGTCATATAAAAGCACAGACTGATCTAAATGATGAAATTTAAAATGGATCAATTTCTAACATTAATAGCTTATCCAAAAACAACTGAAAGGCTTTCCTAATAAGCTTACCTTTCCCACAGAATAGCCTATATTTCTTAATTTGAACTAACATATTAAATGACTCATTTTTAATAATTTATGTAGAGGCTTTAAGGAGAATTTTAATTGCGAGTAATGATCGAACTATAGGGAAAGATAGTACATGAACTTTTAAAGAGAGGCCAGATACAGTGATATTTCATGTGTGTTTTGTGCTTCCTTCTTGCAGCGATTGCCCTTTTGGCATTTAATTTGTTGGTAGTTGATGAAGGGCTGGAGAATTTGATTTATCAGAACAGTAAAGTAGTTGGAAGGTAATTGTTACAGGAAGAAACAATTAAAATAGGTCTCAAGAAAAAATAAGAAAGATGATTTTATAGACATGTTTGAAATTGTGAGTTGCTTTTAGAAAATATGCTATGAAATGGACTTGGTTTAAATGTCACCAAATCTTTTCTATTTTTAGAAAAATAACCACAGCTGATGTAAATGAAAAGAACCGCCTCAGTTGTTGCAAAGATCAGTGTCCTAAAGAGGTAAGCTTTAATAGAACCTTTTAAATTGTATTTGGGGGGGCATTTTTTTTTCTTGGATTTTCTCTTTTCTTGTTTGGACATCCTATTTCAGGACTTTTCTGGACCCACTAAAGATGTGCGTCCAGAAATAAAAATGTGATGTCTGTGAAATGTAATACATATGAGTAGGGTGGATGCACATCTCTTTATGAAATTTGGGGAGTATGAGGTCTAAGATGACGCTTTGAAGATTTTTTTTAAGTAGTTTTAAAGATAGCTTATATACTTTATGCAATAAGTTATTCACCTAATGCTTACCTCCCATGTTATTCAGACTTAAAATATAAATATATCAAAAACTGTGTGGGTCTTAGGCAGTTAGAGAATAAATTCATAGTAGGTTATTTTCAAAAGACAGATGTACCAGTATGTTTGTGTGTGAACTTTAAAACTCATTATTATTTTGAATTAATTAGTATAAAGCATTCATATATAAAGTTTTGTTTTTAAAAATTCAGATGTCTGTCTATGCATTATATTCGAACTACAAGTATCAAAAGTGGTTCCAAAAAATTGTTCAGAGTAAAATGGTAAAATCTCACTATTGATTTATCCTGGCAATAATGTGAGAAAACAAGGTTATCCATCTGTATTGGGCCAGTCTGAAAGTGAACATTCTCCTTTTTGTTGTTGTTGGAGCTAGGGCAGTGACAGTTATTTGATTTGCAAAGGTGGAAGTTTATAAAGGAAGCCTTTTGACTTACAGATGTACTAATAGTACCTCTTTTCTTTTAAATCTTGGTCAGGAAGAGATGGCAACATAGTTTTAAATATAGTAATCAGTCTCTTTGACCAAATAAAACAAATCAGTGCATGATATGCCATTTTGTTAAAAATGTATTTTCTTTTAACTAAAACTTCGGACACTTTTTATGGATTTTTGTTCAAGAATTAGAATTTGACAGTTTCAGAATTTATGCAAGATTACCAGTATAAATTATGAGACCATTTCAAGCATTAAATGATTATTGTAATAATCCTGTCTTTGTTAATATGAGTAAAACTAGCGGCATGGGTTATTTCAAATTTAATTTTCTGAATTTTTCAATCCTGAGTTTTTCTTAAAATAAATTTTCTTCTGTCAAAATTCAGATTTGGTGTAATAAGTAGTTGAGAATGTAACTGCTTTATTTTGGTTTTATTTTAGCTTCCTTGTGGTCATAGGTGCAAAGAGATGTGCCACCCTGGTGAATGTCCTTTTAATTGCAACCAGAAGGTAAAACTTAGATGTCCTTGTAAAAGAATTAAAAAGGTAAATATTTTAAGTTATTGAAAATTCTTTTCTATGTACATTATTTTTGTCTTTGGTAGTTCTTTGGCTTATTTTTTGCTTTTTAATTTTAAGGTCTTATTTCTCAGAATTTTTTTATTATCCCATCTATTTCTGTAAATGCTCGTTTTAAAAATCAACTTTGTTTGGCAATTCAGTTGTTTGCAGTTTAATAGTAAAAGATTGTTTTACGTTGGAATCAAGTACAGTGTTCTTTTTCTGGATAGAATCAGCTTTGCCCAGGGAACACAATGAGTAATAAAGCGAGTTTCATGGTTTAAGAAATGGTCTGGAATTAACCTTCGTTGCTCTTAAGAAACTTTTTTTGCCATCTGTATTATGTTTTGAAAATGCCTTAAAAAGGACCTCACATGCACAGCCTTATAAAATTATAAAATAATATTCAAACTTGTAGAGAATTAATTTTAATGTAAAATAGTGGTAATAGAGGAGTAAGAGGGCAAAAACTAACGATTGGAAAGCTCAATCGCAACAAATTACATAATGCTGGGCAAAACTCCTGAAGAAAGAGTCTGAATTCTCAGATGCCAGTGGCTGAAGGGTCTTTTTCCACTTCTCCTTTTCTTTGCCTTTCCTGCTGACACTATTGACTCCTTTGAAGCTTTCTTCTTTCTTGACCTCTGGTTTTTCCCTGTCTCAGTTATAGTCGATTCCCTTTTGTCTTCATATTTCTGGTCATTTCCTAAAGGTAGGCTCCTTTTTTCTTCTTCTTTAAATTCACTCTTTTATTTACCTATTCAACAAATATTTATTTAGAATCTTTTGCTTTTATTAAGGTTCTCTTCATTTGTTTTTACAGTTCCTACTATCATTATTTGGGGTAGATAACTTCTGAATTTAAATGTATAGGCTCGACCTCTTCTATAGTTGAATTTCTTAAGTTTTAGTTGTTTAAAGTGAATCACCTTTACATGAAAATCAACACTTAAGTCAAGCCACTTTTAATCTGGGCCGTCTATCAGGTTTTCTCTCAAATCTCATGTAATTGTCCAGGTGCAGTTTGCCACCCATTAGAACTTCGGCAACAGCTTGCTCTTGGACTTTGGCAACAGCTTCATGATGGATTTCCTTGCCTCTAATCATAGCACCTCTTCTACCTGTGTTCTTCATGCATTATGGGGGAAAATCCTCATTTTATAAGAAAAGTGTATATACATAGACTCGACATAAAAGAGAATCTATGATGCTACTTTGCCTATTTGTCCAGTCTCATCCTATAGCACTCTGTGAATCTGATATTTAAGTGTCCTAACATACATGCTATACTCCCCTTTAGCCTGGATGTATACTGGAATATATATATCCCTTCTTTTGTGTAAAATACAATGTATTTTCCCCTTACCACTTCGCTTGCGAGAATCCTGCTAATACTCAGTGTAAACATTTCCTTGTTAGGGAAGGTCTTTCTTCCCTGACTCCCTTGGGAAGACTTAGGTGCTCCTTCTTCTGCTTTCTTTGTATTGGATGCTATAGAGTTTTCTCAAGAGCTTTGTGATTCTAGGCACATCTGTATCTTTGTTTCCTTATCTGTGAAATGGAGTTTATACGTAGATTTACTGAAAGGAATAAAAGAAGTAATGCTTATATAGCATTTAGCACAATGACTGCAATGTTTCTCATAACATTGGAGTATGTTTAATATCAGAGCAGTAGCTGCTATTATTATTTTTGGTTTAGCACTTATTATGCTCTTTTCCTTATGTATATTCCCTGTTCATAACAAAACACTTGGCATGTAATAGGCACTCTATAAGTACATCTTGAATAAGAAAAGATAAGATCTTTCTTTCAGGCTTATAGACTTAATGTCCACAAACACACACATTTAATTTTTTGTCTTTAATGTTTATTCATCATATTTTTTCTTTTTCTGGACTATCCTTAGAGGACAAGACTATGTTTATCACTAACATCAGCCAAAAATTAAGAACTAAAGGGAAAAACCTTCTAAGTAATAAAATTTCATTCTATAAAGTGCTTTCATTAAAGTATATGCATTTTGTTCATAGGAATTGGTGATCTTATTTCTTAACTGTGGTAGATTTGAACTAAAAAACTAGAATCTGCCCTAACTGGTTTGGCTCAATGGATAGAGCGTCAGCCTGTGGACTGAAAGGGTCCCAGGTTTGATTCCGGCCAAGGGCACATGCCTGAGTTGCGGGCTCAATCCCCAGTAGCGGGCGTGCAAGAGGCAGCCAACCAATGATTCTCTCACATCATTGATGTTTCTATCTCTCTCTCCCTCTCCCTTCCTCTCTGAAATCAATAAAATATTTAAAAAAAAACCAAACTAGAATCTGAGAGTGTTATGCGAGAGGAGAAATTGATACAAATAATAGGTACCCTCAGAGCAAAAGTGACATCTGACAGCAAGAAATAGGGATAAATAAAAGGCATATAAAAGATCTATATAATCAAAGTCTCAGAGTACCCTATATAATAAAAGCCTAATATGCTAAATGTCTCGTCGTCTGGTTGTCCATTTAACCAATCAAAGCGTGATATGCTAATAATATGCTAAGGCCACTCAGCCACTCACTATGACATGCATGACCACCAGGGGGCAGACGCTCTGACCGGTAGGTTAGCTTGCTGCTGGTGTCCTGCAGGTAGGGACTGAGCGAGACAGGCCAGACAAGCCCTGGAGCCCTTCCACAGTCCCTCCCCGGCTGGCCAACCCCCCACATTCCTGCCTGGCCTATGCCCTCTCGCAATCCGGGACCCCTCGGGGGATGTCAGAGAGCCCGGGCAGGCCAGGCCGAGGGACCCCACTGGTGCATGAATTCGTGCACCGGGCCTCTAGTTTAAAATAAGGACCACTTAATTCATTATAGCATAGTACACAAATTGATCATAGTATTGATATCAAGTCATTAAGATCCTCCTCTGTTTCATTAAGGAGGCAATGAAGCACAAATACAAACTATAGAAAGATTTTAATTTAAACTGAACAAAGGTTTACTAGTTGAGAGAAAAATTTGTAGCTCTTTAGAAAACTCTCTAGAATTACATTAAGTTGGTAGCCACTAGCCACATGTGGCTATTTAAGTTTGAATTTTAATGAGTTAACAGTAAATAGTATTGAACATTCATTTCCTCCTTTCACTAGACACATTTTGAATGCTCAGTAGCCGCATGTGGTTAGCGCTACTCAGTTGGGTAGTTAGTGCAGATTTAGAATATTTCCAGCATCTCAGAAAGCCGCTAGTTGGACTGCTCTGGAGCATTTTATTACCTGGAACCTTTACAAGATTAACAAGAAACAATAAAGAAAAACTGACCTTTCTCAATAGTTGTACTTAGTAAGTGGATGATTTTAATTTTATGGTATTTGCTTTTTTGTAATTAAGGGAAAATAAAGTAATGATCACTCTTTGAACCAAGAGATTTGATACTTGCAACCATATCAAATTATTAAATATTAATTAACATGACTGTTAAATAATTTGCATAACCTTAAGCTCTTAGGGAAATTTTGCTTTCTTATGACATACAGTTAGAAGGGAAAAATCTTAAAATCTGAAATGTAAAAACTTGCATTTGTTAGGAATTTCAGTGCAACAAAGTACGTGAAAATCAGATTTCAATAGAATGTGATGCAACATGCAAGGAAATGAAGCGGAAAGCCTCTGAGGTACTGTCACATTACAGTCAATATAATTTTCAATGTGCTAATGGTCTTTCCCTGTTTATTTTGTGCATTTCTTTATGTGCTTATTGCGAATGACTTGAAAACTCATCTTTTTTGCTTTTATAATTAAAACCTGGTTTTATAGGCCTACTTTGAATCTTCAGGTGTGCTTTTTATTGTCTAATGTGTACTAGATTTTCCATTCTCTTAACCAGTTAGAATATGTGTTCTGGGACATGGTTGTTCATCTTATGTTATTGTAAACCTCCTGAAAATTAGGTTAAAATAATATAAAAATAAGGTTTTAGGATTCTTTGCTGTGTGGGTTACCTCTTATGTCATTTTTTCTTGCACTCACCCCAGTCCATGAGTGAACCGTTGATTTTGTTTGAAAGTAAGGTTTCCCTTCAAGACATCTAAAGTAAATGATCAATTGTAACTCCAGAAAGAGAGTGGTATTTAATAATTTTGAGTATAGCTTGTTATTATGATTAAAGAAAAAAAACCATTTTAAAAGCATTTCAATTACTACTAATGTAGCTCTTTGAATTGTGATCTAATATCTATTATAGTTAAATTGAAGTGTTTATAGAAGGTGTAACATTCCATCTCTCCTCACCCCCAGTCTGTTAGATAGTATCTTGGTAACACTTTTCCCTATAACATTTACATTTCTTTAACTGCCAGTATAAATCCTCCAAAAGTCATTATGGGTTTGTGGAGCCTCAGTGAGATGATGCTAACATTCTATATAGAATTGACAATTACAGTGTGTTACTTTACTTTTAAATGTCTGTAAACAGATAAAAGAAGCAGAAGCCAAAGCTGCTCTGGAAGAGGAAAAAAGAAGACAACAGGTAACTGAACAGAACACCCAGGGTTGTGTTTCTTTGCATCATTGTTAGTTTTTATTAAAACACAAAGTATATCCTAGGTACAAACTAAGGGCTAGTCAATTCTATTCTGGACTGAAAATTATATAGTTCATACATTAAAGTATGCCATTCACTTACTTTAATCAGGTACACTGTACCTCTGAAGAAGTACAGGATCTCGCATATTCCCAGATATTTTATATATTCCCAATGTTCTTCCTTTGCTTCCTTGCCAGTTTCATCCATTCACCAGCCAGAGTTTTAACTCCTCTTTTAGTTTGTGGGAAAAGGGTTGGAGTGCAGTGCCATTCATTTTAAGGCATTTCCTGGAGGCCATGTCTTCACTCATCTAAAATTATTTGAATTCTGTTTTACTGAGTTGTAGATTATGTGTAGCAAATAAGTCCTGTTTACTAACCAAAACATTTGTGTTAATAATACATTCTCCTTTGTCCCCATTAGATTCTTTTATATATATATATATATTACATACACATACATACACACACTAGTGGCCCGGTGCACGAGGGGCGGGGCGGGGGGAGGAGTGTGTCCCTCAGCCTAGCCTGCACTCTCTCCAATCTGGAACCCCTTGGGGGATGTCCCACAGGGATCAGGCCTAAACTGGCAGTTGGACATCCCTCTCGCAATCCAGGACCACTGGCTCCTAACCGCTTGCCTGCCTGCCTGATCGCCCCTAACCACTCTGCCTGCCAGCCTGATCACCCCCAGTTGCCCCCCACACCCCCCGCCAGCCAGATCACCCCCAACTGCCCCTCACCCCCCCACTGGCCTGCTCACCCCCCAACTTCTCCCCCGCCTGCCTGCTTGCCCCCAACTGCCCTCCCCTGCTGGCCTGATCACCCCTAACCGCCTCTGCCTCGGCCCCGCCACCATGGCTTTGTCTGGAAGGACGTCCAGAAGGTCTCCCGGAAGGTCTCCTGGTCTAATTAGCATATTACCCTTTTATTAGTATAGACAGATATTTCAGAGATGAAGGGAGAAGGAAAGAGATAGAAACATCAATGATGAAAGAGAATCATTGATCGGCTGCTTCTTGCACACCCCCTACTAGGGATCGAGCCTGCAACCCAGGCATGTGCCCTTGACTGGAATCGAACCCAGGACCCTTTAGTCAGCAGGCCGACATTCTATCCACTGAACCAAACCAGCTAGGACCCCATAGATTCTTAAAAGTAGGATTATTATATGTTCTTTCTTATTACCTAGATAACAAATTCATTCCTGATACACATCCAGTTTGTTCAAATACTATATTAATCATATACTCCAAAGAGTGGTTTAACTTTCTTATAGTGACATGTAATTATTTGTTAATTTGCATTTTGGGATGCTTTATACTTATCAAGCAGGGTACAATATATGTTAAAATGCTGCTTTTATGAATTAGGAAATTAAAACTTGCATGACTTGAGGGAGGACATTAGAAATAATTTATGTGGCAAATAAAGATGGGCCAAAACGACCTATGATATTTTATGGTTCTATAAAGTCGATTTGCCTAATATCCCAAAATAAGTTGTCAGAGGTAATACAGTAAAATATGTTGGCTGAATTCCTGGGAGATTAAATTATTAAGAAGGGTTAGGGTGTCCCTCACCTTTTTATAAACCATTACGGATGGTGATTTCAAATATATTCCCTGTTTACTGACCTTTTAAATAGAGTATATAGAACATAATTTAAACTGTACGCATTGTCTGTGGATCATCATTAAAGCATCAATTATTTTATTGTCAGTGTTTCTCACGTTTGGCTGCTTTTAATATATTTTGATTTTCTATATATCAACAGCCACCTGACAATATTCTGACAATTTGGTTCATTGAAGAATGTTAGTTTTGATTTAATTAAGTACACGATTAGGTATTCAAATGTAGTTTATAGACAAAATAATAGAGTGTTAACTGAATTTTATATTTCTACTATTAATAAACATTTACAGAATCTTGCATGCATGTTACATATATATTTTAATTACCTATTAGGTTTTAGTTAATAACAGTGCATGTTACATTATTATGTATTAAAGTTTAAGAAGTTCTTAACAGTAAAATAAAACTCCACATTTTATAATGAGTGTCATTCAGTTATCCTTTTTTTAGAAGTAGTTTTTATATAATTTACTTTCTAAAATAGTCATTTGATTTAAAACATGAAGCATTTTTCTCCAGAAGAATTTTTATTCTATAATTTTAACTGTTTTATCAAGAGAAGAATGAGTTTCTAGTGGCTTTTTTTCTCTCTTTACTCACTTGAATTTCTACACAAGCCACTAATGTTATTTATCAACATTGTAAGAAACTAGATTTATTCTCACTGGGCATCTCTTAGCACTGCATTCCTAAACTCTGGATTTGTTGATTTGTTGAATACAATTAGTAGTAGAGAGTTTAAAACAAAAAATCAAATCAGTGTATTTATTACATTACATATCATTACTACTAAAACATTTCCCAAATTGATTTATTTTTATCTAAATGGAAGATTTCAAGTTAAGGTATGTATTGGATTTAATAAAAATGACACTATTTTGATTTAGGCTGAACTGGAGGCTTTTGAAAACAGACTGAAGGGTCGTCGAAAGAAGAACAGGAAAAGAGATGAAGTGGCAGTCGAGCCAACACTGTGGCAGAAGTATAAATATCATCTCCTCCCAGTGTGTGCAGTTTTGGTGTTAGTGTTTGCATGGTACATAGCCCCTGGTGCGGCTTAAAATTCTTTGATCTGTTAATATACCTCAGATTGGATTTAGACACACTGTTAAATTTGGAATATTAGGAAGTGTATATTGTACAACATGATATGTATTCACACTCATCTCTCTGTTCTCTTCCAGCTGCTGTTAGAAGGATAGAATGTTAAGCTTTATCTTAATTAATATATGAGAAGTGGCAATATAACATTGTTTGATATTAAAAGCATGACTGAAATGATAAAGTATTTCATAAGGCATCGGTTGTGGCAGGGTAGCATGTTAGTTGTTCATTGTGCTTCCTTGTATTAACATAGTTGTTTCATTTACTATTTCAAACCAACTTTTCCTCCCCCCCGCCCAATTAAGATGAAACTGAGCCACATGTGCTGTAAGAGGAATACTTCATAATGTGTTGGTTACTTATTAGAAGGTACTTTTCTTCATCATGTAACTTTGTACTTTAATAAAAAAGGTAATTCTCTAAAAGACCTCTTAAATTGTAACATGAAGTTATATAATTAGATTCCAGAAACTGGCTTATCAGTTATTGAAATACATTTTTATCTACTGTGTTCCTTAGAGGAAAATACTGCTTTCAAAATATGCCAGACTAGACTCCTCACATGTGGGTATTTCTAGTGTAGGAAGCTTTCAACTGAAGTTGGCATGTTTTATAAAACTTGTATGTGTCTTTTCAAAGTAATAATAAAAGAAAAACTATTTATGAGCACTATGTGCTGAGCACAGGGCTTATGAGCTTTATGTACTTTATTCTCATTTTTTCTTACCATGGTACTCTTAAGTAGATTTTTATCTGGAAATAATCAGTTCTTATGAAAAGCTGATAGAGAAATATCAGTAAGCCAAATCTGTTTAAATTGTAAGTCATTTTAAATGGTTTTGTTATTTAATTTTTGTATGCTTAATATTTTCATTAAAGTTTTTCATACCAAATTTGTGATCTAGAATATTTACTATTATCTAAAATATTCAGGAACCTGTAGGTTTAGGCTAGGTATTAGTATCAATGCATGAAAAACTCCAAAATTTGATGCAAAACATAGTAATTAATAGATAGTAAAAAGTGGTAGAAATATTTTTTAAACACAAGTACAAAGAAGGATTTTTAAATTTTGCTAAATTCAGGTTTTCTTTAAATGTCTTGTTGATTAGGTATTAGCTGGTGTCTAAAATTAAAGGGCACTCATTCCTTTTTTTATGGTCTTCGTGTTTTGCTTTTAGTTTTCTTTATTTTAACTTTCCCAGTTACTTTCTCAGTAACTCGGTTACTGAGTTGGTGTTTAAGCTGCTACTCTCAAGACGTTACCTTACTCTGATCTAAAATGAATATTAAAGAATATGAACACAACTTCGTGTCTGCCTGGGAGCCTGTTTTCATGTATGCCGGCATGTTGGCCTATTAAACAAATCTGAAGCCTACTTCATGTCTGTTTGTTGGGCTGCTGATCTTGTTAGGTTTTCTTTCTAATTTATGGGAAAGTAGTGAGCCGAGGAAGGGGCTTGAATGAGTGACAAATTAAACTGTTTGCTGTTTTTCATTTGCTTGGCTATTATCTCAGAGCTTAATTTACCCAAAGTCACACAGCTGTTTATTCATTTATTCAATCAACAGATGTGTTTCCTCTGTAACAGATACTCTAGATACTAGAGATAATTATTAGAAGGTAAGTGATCATTCTCTTGGGGAGCTGCTACAGGAATGGAAGAGATTTTTTTAAAAAAAATGAATACAATGTCATGTGTAATACATGGTATTAAAAAAATAAGAGAAATATTCCAGAAAGTGGGGGTAAAAGGGCACCAACTACTTTGGATTGGGAAAGTCCCTCTGGGATGGGTTCATTTTAGCTGTGACCTGAATGACCTTCACTTGAAGATCTTAGGGGAAAGTCTATGAGGGAGAGAAAGTAGCAAGTACAAAGTCCCTAAGTTGGCGAGATGCTTGGCATGGCCAAGCAACAAAAGGGCTGGTGTGGCTGGAGCTAGAGAAAGAGGGGGAGAGAGTCTAGGGCCAGGCAGTTCATATAGTACTTAATAGACCATGGTAAGGAGTTGGGATTTTATTCTAGTTGCAGTGGGCAGCATTGGGAGGCTTTAAATGGGGAATAGTTATTTTTTGTTTTTTAAAGATGGCTGGCTGGGGGATTGGGAAGACAAAGAACTTACATACTTATATGCATAGTCCATGGACACGGCAATGGGGTGGGGGGCCGGGGGTAGGGGCTGGGAGGAGGGAGGAGGAAGAGGGGTGGGGAGATATCTGTAATACTGTCAACAATAAAAAAGTATATTTAAAAAATAAAGATGGCTGGCTGTGTGTGGAGAAAAGACTAAAAACTAAAAAGATGAGATGGGAAGCAGTCTAGGCTGGAGGTGCTAGTGGTACTCAGATTCAAAGATACATGCCTCCAATTTCCACAGTTCCCTGTTGCCCAGAGTGAGTGGCGTGAGGATGCTGCAGAAACCACTGCATGGTGAGCAGAAGGGGAATGAAAGAAACTGGAGTTTTTTAAGGCCAAAATGAGGTTAAATTTGGTGTAAACACACGTATTTGTTCTGAGGGAAATAAAGCAATACATGTCCTTTTCGCTTCTATCTGAGCCAATTGGAGAAGGCATGGAAAAGGTTTTCAAGTAGCCACTAAGAAAAGGTAAAATTTGCACTATGATGGCCTTAATTTCCTATTTACTTTGTGACATTAAAAAAGTTTGTTAACTTACTATTTGAACTTTGTGGAATGTTTATATTGAAATCTTTAAAGTTTTTCCATTTAAACACTTTCTCAGATTGGCAACACCTAGTTTTTGTATTTCAATTAATTTCACTAAAGTCTAAATTAAATCCAGATAATCCCAAAAGAATTGGTATGTTCTTTGCTGAAATTGCCACAGGAACTTTATTGAACAAAAACACTGAAAACTTGCTTTTTGCAAAGAAGTCTGATGCTTGAACTTGATGGCTATGAGGGTTAAAATTTTTAAACAGAGGTAAGCATCTGTGGTAGTGTTTAAAGATGTCCTCTAACAATTGTTTGGCTCTTTATATAACTTTATTTTTAAAAAAAAATTTATTGTTGAAAGTATTACAGATGTCCCCTTTGTTTTTTATCTTCTGATTGTCCCCCTCTACCTCTCACTCGCCCCTCCCAAACCTTCACCCCACTATTGTCGTGTCCATGGCCTATACCAGTGGTCGGCAAACGGCGGCTCGCGAGCCGTGGTTTGCCGCTCTGTTGACTGAGTTTGCCGACCACTGGCCTATGCATATATGTATATAAGTTTCCCTGTTAATAGCTCCCCTCTCACCCCATATTCTGCTGAAATTCATCAATCTGTTCCATGGTTCTATGTCTCTGGATCTATTTTGCTCATCAGTTTATTTTGTTCATTAGATTTCACATATGAGTGAGATCATGTGATACTTATCTTTGTCTGACTTATTTCGCTTATCGTACTCGCTAGGTCCATCCATGCTGTTGCAAATGTTAAGAGATCCTTTTATTTTACTGCTGCATAGTATTCTATTGTTTAAATGTACCACAGCTTTTTTATCCATTCATCTGCTGATGGGCACTTGGGCTGTTTCCAAATCTTAGCTATTGTAACTTGTGCTGCTGTGAACATAGGGGCGCATACTTTCTTTCTGATTGGTGTTTTGGGTTTCTTAGTATATACAGACAGTCCTCGGGTTACGTCGGACTCGATGTACGTCATTTCGTGGTTACGTTGCCATCTCCCATTGATATAAAAAAATGTTCCATCATTTCAACGTATGTACATATGTGCTTTATGTTTTTTATTATTTACCACAAGTAAAGGTCAGGAGTTGTTATCTTTTAAATTTTTTTTTTTTACTGTTTGACTTCATAACTGCTGTGTATGTGCTCCATGTGAGTGACGTAGGTGCTTATGTAGGTGGGTTCCGACTTACAGCGAAAATTGCGTTGCATCGCGCCCTAGGAACGGATCTCCGACGTAACGCGAGGACCCACTGTATTCCTAGAAATGGGATCTGCCTATTTGGCCGCCATTTTCTCTCCTCCTCTTTGTGTAATTTTAAATGACTCAGGTGACTCCTCCAGTTGTTAATGTTTGCCTGTCCTGAGATAGTTGTCTAAGATCTGAAGCTAGAGTTGACATAAGGTAGTTATAACTGTGTCTCTTGTCCCATCTATAGAAGTTGCCCTCTTAATTGAGTGGCAGTGTTTAAACCTCCTAAGCCTGGGCCTTCGGTCTGCCTATGAGGTTGATGAGCTTCATGGAAGGAGGAAGAAGCAGAGTCCTGATTACTACCTCTAGAAGAGATGTGAACTCAGGAGGGATAGGAGGAGCTAGGGATCTCCCTGCTCTCTAGAAACTCAAGGGACAAAAGAGACCAGGTGTCCATCTAAGAAACCATTTTCACTTATTTCAGAATCTTGTTCTATTGAGCAAGTTTAGGTCTGTTATTTACTGAGCTTCTGTTCTTGCTTCATTTTCTAATTACTGTGGGGCATGTATTTAAATGGTGCTGTGAAGAATTACCCATTAACCACCTACAGGTGGTTATCTGCTTCGTGTTGATATTTACCGCTGTGTAAATATCAGCCCACAGGCTGAAATTCCACAATTCAGATTCATTTAGTTAAAATGCCTCTAGAGAGACATTCCCTACCTACCCCTATCACCCTCATCTGGCTATTCTCTATTTTCACAATATTTTCCCCACATAGCCCTAAACAGTACCTGTTCTTGTACTATGTATTTGTTTATTGTCTAGCTCTCTCACTGGATTGTAAGCTCCAGGAAGCCAGGGGTGTGGTTCTATTTACTGCTGGAACTCCAGAGTGGGGAACCATGCCTAGCCTCATAGTGGGTGCTGCCATAGCAAAATGCCACCGTGTGGCTTGAAACAACAGAAATTTATTCTCTTCCAGCTCAAAAGTCCAGAAGTCCAAGATAAAAATGTCAGCAGGGTTAGTTTCTTCTGGATTCTGTTCCCTGCCTTTCTTCTAGCTTCTGGTTGTAGGTGTTAGTCCTTAGAGTTTTTTTGGCTTGTAGACACATCACTCCAATCTCACCTCCATTTTCACATGTCTTTTCTGTCTCTTATAAAGACCCTCTCTGCTGAGGGCTCATTCTATTCTGATATAATCTCATTTAGTAAACTGCATCTGCATAGACCCGATTTTCCAAATAAGGAAGGTTACATTCTTAGGTTCCTGGTGGACATTAATTTGGGGGAGGGGCACTATTCAACCACTACAGTGCTCAATAAATATTTGATGGAAGAATGAATGAATGCACAGTGTAATTCTAGGCTTTAACTCCTTGGGCATTTTCCATTACTGTCTTAATAATTGTGCTACCTTCTGTAGGGGTTAAGAGGTCAGTTTAGTCCCAGAATGCTTGGGCTCCTACTTCTGGTTCTGTCATTTTGTAGTTGTGAGATCTTGGGCAATTATTTAACTTCTGTAAGCCTCAGTTTCCTCTTCTTCAAAGTAGTAACAAGGAGAAATAAGAGTAAGTGTCCAATAAGTGTTAGCTAATATTATGTGTCTGCAACTATTTAAAAACACGTTACATATTTAATTAATCCCCATAATAGCCTATGAAGTGGGTATATAATTATTCTCATTTTAAAACAGAGGAAACTAGGTTTATTTAAAGAATTAAAAACTGAGGAAATATATGTGTCATTTTGTGAAGTCCCTGGCACATAGTGCTGAGAAATTCTTTGCTATAATATAGATAAGCTAGTGGCCTGGTGCATGAATTCGTGCACAGCGAAAGAAATTAATTAGGAGGAGTATTTTAATATCGCTATTCACCCTTTCTCTATAATAGAAGTGTCAGCTAAATTCATGATCGACAATGACAGATGGAAATACACGTGTGCAATTGGCACCAGCGAGAGCTTTGTATGTATTGCGCATGTGTGAGTCAACTTAGCCTTTTATAGATATAAAATAAACTTGTTTAATTAGACCAGCTTTCTGATTTAGCTGAACTTTTTCCAGCCCAGTGAAGCACCCCAACTTCTCTTTCAGGTAATTGTCAGCAACACAGCAGTAAATATCAACATGAAACAGATTATTATGATCACGCAGGGCGAACAAAGGGTAAAATATTTAACTGCAGCAGTGTTTGACTATATTCTGCACATTGAGAAAAACCTGAAGTCATTTTCAAGGTCCACCATTTCTTACTTCTTTTTAGTCAGGTCAAGTTTCTAAGCTTTCTAAATCTCCGTTTTCCAGCTCATGAAAAGAAAATAGGATTCCACCGAGTCTCCTATCTACCTATTCCAGGACTTCTGTGAGGATCAAATGAGATGAGGTCCTGGGAAAATGCTTCACAGACATTTGGTTAAAGTGTGAAATGTTTCCACCTGGCTATAAAGCAAGTCATGTTCCTGGGCTGAAGAAACTGCAAGGAGGCAAGTTGTTGCTAAGGAGAGGAAGCCAGACGTTTCTACGTGATGTCATTACCTAGCACCCACAGCGACCGTTTCTGGGCTGGGCTGTGGGCCACATTTTGTGCCTTGGGGGTCTTTGTGCCTTTTGTCTTGGCAGGGTTGGCTGCGATTTGGTGGGCTGTCACTCTGGGGTGGTGGTGGTGGGGCCTGTGTCCCACGTGGGGAAAGCCGAGTGTTGCTTTGTGGGTGCCAGGTCCGTGGTGCCGTTTCTCTGTAAATGGCCCATGCGCATCATGGCAGCTCCTACGTTGAGTGCCCCCTGGTGATCAGTGCACATTATAGCAACTGGTCAGACAGCATATTAGTCTTTTATATATATATAGATGTGACTTAATCTCATAATCTCAAGACTTCTCTTACAAATTTATTCATAATCAGAAAATTATAAAATGAGGCACCTCAGTTTTTGCTCATGTGATCATTGTTGTTGAGAGGGTACTATTCCTGGGAAGACCAGCAGGATGGTGGCCAAAGGTAGGGGCATTTAGGTGGTCAAATTAGAGTATGGGGTGCCAGTGCTGGGGGAAACTAGCATTGGGGTGTAAGGGTGCTAAAAATACAATTCCTTTGAAACTTGTTATGGGCCTGTTCTTATGACCTCCTTCCCTATGACTACTCCGGTATATTAGAGTAGGGGATTGATGTCCCAGGAAAATGATATACAGCAAACAGAATGTCCACATGGGCTACTTTTATCATGTTTCAGTGTGCCGGAAGGTATTGCTTCAGATATTGTGTTGTTTTCACCTTTTGATTAAACTCCTCTTCCTGCAACAGGTAAATGTCCAATTTACTTGTTTCTTGCTTTGTTCCTTAATTTTTTAAATTTAAACGCTTTGCATTTTTAGATCTCAGCTAAAAAATATCACATTCTAATTCCTTAAAGCCAGTCGCACATTATTTGCAAGTATTTTCCGTAGTTTATGTATTTCTGTGTTTGTTAATACGTATTCCACTAGACCAGGGGTGGGCAAAGATTTTGACTGGAGGGCCACAATGAGTTCTTAAACTGGACCGGAGAGCCGGAACAAGCATGGATGGAATGTTTGTGTGAACTAATATAAATTCAAAGTAAAGGGGCGAGGGGAGAGCAAGAGAACAGGATAGAACAGCTGATGTGGCCAGAGGGCCGTAGTTTGCCCACGGCTGCACTAGACTGAGGGTGGGAACTCTATTTTATTCATCTGGCAGCTAGCAAATCCTAAGTGGGTGTTTTCTGAATGAAGAGCTAAGTAGATAAGCCAGGGGGTAGCAGACCTGTTTTAGCCACTGCTTACCTGTTACCATCCCTAGGTTCTGGCTGCTTCTCTAAGATGTCTCTGTCCTGTGTTCAGACTGCCTTTACTTGTAGTACTTACTAAGCTCTGACTTGGTCTGTAATATGATATGTAACCAAAGTTTGGTGTAAAATCACCCTTTCCAGAGGTCTATTCAATACCTTTAAATTAATTTTTCCATAAATCTATGCTTTTTTCTCTTAGATCATCTAATTATTTTGGATATATGCTTGAAATACTAGATGATAAAAGTTTCAAAGGCAAGAGATGTTTCTTTTTGTAAAATTAAAGTATTTTAAGAAACTAGATGATAGTTGTCACTTTAAGTTGAAAAGCAAATGAGCAAAAAAAATTAAGGAATAATTGAAGTAGTCAAATTTTGAGACTTCTAACATTTTTATGATTTCTTACATTATAAAGGTTGTTGCAAAGAATACAAAAATAGCTGTTTACCCTCACACAAAGAGTATCTCAAGTATTCACTCTGGTGCTTTTGCTAACTAGAACTATGTGGGTTTTCTTGCTGAAAGGAAGTCTAAGGAATGCTTTTTTACGTCATCAGTGCAGTCAGCCTTAGTTTTCAGAAGAACACAGTATAGTTGTGGATAGAGGGGAAGACTTATCTCCAATCTTTCTCAAATTTGCTTTTTGGCTACTTTAATTTCATAGTTTCCGTAGCACTTCCACTAGAGGGCAGCACGTGGAAGAGAAACGAGGTGAAACAAGTTTATACTTGGCTTCAGAATGCCTGTGGAAACCCTGAGGATTGAATCCAACCCTCACTTTATAAGCAGCTAGTGTGGCCCAGGAAGACTGAAGATTTGCCCAAGGTAGAGCTGGCAGATAAATCACCAGGCTCTCGATATTTCAGGCTGGTGTCCCTGTGGTGATGACCTGTGATGAGGCAGGATGGTAGCAAGAACACAGCCCTTGGAGAATCCCAGCTCAGCACTCGCTAGCTGTGTAAACTTAGGCTGGTTACTTCGACTCCCTAAACCTTTTCATCTCTCCAATAGTAATAGCACCTACCTCATAAAGTGGTACTAAAAGAGAATACTTGTAAAGTGTTTAATACAAAGCCCTCCACTAAGAGCTTAATTTTTGTGAATTATGGTAAACTTGTCGGGTATTGGACTTCAACTCTGATGTTTGGAACACTGATGGAATCAGCATTTCAACTATTGTACTATATACACATGCAATATTTTCTACTTTCTCATCATTTCAGAAACAAAATTTGGCAAGTTCCCTTTCCCCCACTGTAACATTCAAGGGACAGTGTCCGATACATACATACATACTATGCATGTCCTCCTCCAGAATAATGGTGATGGGTTCATTCATTAACCTCATGAGTAATTTTGGCCATTTCCGTTAGATCTTGACTCAAGTTGGATGAAAAAATCATTTCCAAGAAAAACGCAATGTAGTCTTTTTCTGCCAGACATTTGACAACTGTCTGGGGCTTCAAATGAAAAACTAGTCTTTACCTTGGTAAAGACCTGCAGTGCCCCCTTGGCTGCCTGAGGAGCGGCTGCCCATGAAACCAACGGGCACTGACCTTGGTCCCCGGTCCAGCTGCGGGAGCTCTGGGCGGGAAATCTCAGCCAGGGCTGTGGAAGCAGGCTGGGTTCTCCCTGCCCCTGCAGCCTGAGCGCAGCCTAAGGCAGCCTTGCAAAAGGAGTTTCTTCACTAAACGCAAGTCAGAAGGCAAGTTTCCATTTGTGTTTAATACCAATGATGCTCGCCCTGGGAACGTTAAACCTTTTTAAAGGTAAACTTGGCCTTTCACTGCCAAGTGCCGATGGTTACTTTGATTTTTACTTGGCTGCGCTCTGGCTAATAGGAAAGGGTCTAGGTCGAGGTGATAAGGGGGTTTGGGGGAGCCCAGGAGTATTCCTTTGCTCCCAGTTACTCTGTCTCATCTTTTTCGTGCTGCCATCGCGAGGTGTGAGTTTAGGTGTGTGTAGTGGAGGGTGGGGGAGGGGGACAGCGTTTCGCTGGGCTTCCGTCTGCCCCTGAAGGGTAACTTTTTTGAATGCGAAGAGGTGGGGTGGCGGGGATCTGTCATTAAGGGTTCCTATGGGTGGGACGCAGAGACGGGAAAGAGGAGGGAGTGGCCCGCGGGTGGGATCTGTGGAGCAAAGTGTGGGGCCTCGTCCCTTGAAGTTCAACTTGTCTCTTCCTGAGCGAGGAACAAGGTGCCCATAGTTCTCTCCCAGGGGCACGAAAAGGAGAGAAAAGCGACCAAGATAAGAGTGAACCGAGGAAAAAGCGAGACATGTTCTCCATGAAACAGTCCCCTGCCCTCGCTCCGGACGAGCGCTACTGCCGAGCCGGGGCCCCGAAGCGGGTAAGATCCACGAATCGCGCTCTGTGGGCAAACAGGTCGGTTGGCCTCTCAGTCGGATGAATTCAGGGCTAACCTCCCCTGCCGCTCGCCCCCTCCTCCCCTTCCCTTAGTTGCCACCTTCTTTCCCCACCTTAGTGAGCTTTCCCAGCCCCTCGCTCAGCATCCTGTCCTGCAACCAGTCCCAGGGCGCACGCTCCTCTTCCCCGGGGTGCCCAGCGACCGGGACCCTCCCCGGGTCCAGGGCAGGGTTTCCTTCAGGTTCAAGTCAGGTCAGTCCGGAGACCCGCTCCCCGCTCTCGGCTCTCCGCTCTCCTCAGCGGAGCAATGCGGAGTCCCCCCTCCTCCCTGTGCCGTCCCACATCTAAGAGACTCGGCTACCTGGGGAGGATGCTGCAGGAGTTGTCGGGAGCAGCCCCTGGGGGCCCCGGCTTCCTCTCCGCGGCGCTGCTGACTCCCGGCCTCTGTGAGGACTGCGCCGCGGGCTTGCCTGCCCCAGAATCAAGCCTCCTGCAGCCGTGGTGCGTGTCTCATCTTGTCCCTCTTGGAACCAGGAATGGCGCTGGGTTTCCCTACAACCGGCTGGTGCCCGGAGACCACTTGACCCTTCTGAGTGCTGGCGTCTCAGAACCGGTTCCACTTGCAGGGTGCTGGGGATCCCTGCGTCCCCTGCGCGCAAACTCTGTCTCCGGCGCACACCTGGCCAGGCACCCCGCTGCCGGTCACCGAAGGGCGCAGAGTCAGAGCGGCTCTGGGTTTGGCGAGCTCCGATTCTGTGGGCGAGAGGAAAGGTAGGGAGTAGCACCTCCATGGCCCGCACTGCCCGTAGCCGCCAGGAACCGGCTCTAACTTGCAGCTGCCCTCCTTCAGTGTTGGGAAGGTCCCTGCTGCACAGTCAGCCCCGGTGACCGTCAGTGCGGAAGGGAGGGAGGGCTGCGCAGGCGGGACGACGGTGGAGTGCGGGATCTTGCTGGACGGATCCCAGCTCCCGTGGCGGTGGCGGCGCCCCACGCCCGGTGCCACCCTCTGGGGCGGGTGGATGGCGGTGCAGGCGCTTTTTGCACTTCTGCACGGCAGGTAATTCCCGCGACCCAGCCCTGGGCGAAGCGGTGGGGCTGGGCCTTCCCAGGGCATCTGTCCCAGCAATTCATGATTAAGGGATGCTTTCCTTCCGCGGGAAACTTCTGAGAACAGTGCTCTGCAGAGACCAGCTCGTGTATGACGACTGGATGACTCTTCCTGCATTCACAGTGGTAGTTTGTAGGATTTCTTGTGGTTTGTTTTTGTAATTTACTGATGGAAGCCCAGAAAGAGAGCGAAGTCAGGATTTACTGGTGATCATTATCCACAGGCAGACATTTTAGCTGAAGGTGTTGAAATTAAAGTTGCTGCAAAAACTGTAATTGTGGCATAATCCAGAGAGAATGAGAAGGAACAATGCTTTTTTTTTTTTTTAAAGTTACAGAATCATTTTTTGTCGGTCACAACATTCGCCAGCGTGTTTGTGTTATTTGGTGCCTGTAGTTTTTGTTGTGCAAAAGGAAGCTAAAAATCAGTCCCGGAAACCAGGTTCCTGGGGGCAGAGCAGTCAGACTAGATGTCTGCCTAGACATGTGTGAGTCTGGGCTGAGCGGCCAGGTTTTCCATGGAATCCTTTCCACTGAGAGTCGCGCTCGAGTAGTAGAGTTATTTGGGTGTAGAATCGCATAAGCCTCAAAACCTCAAGATGCTGGAAAGCTTTATTTAGGGGAAGAGGGCTCTTCCCAGAAGGTTCCCTGTAGGATTGGATTACAGTTCAGTGATGACAGACTCCGTTAACCTGCCAGGAGGTTAAACAGACAAGGGTTGCTTTATTAATCTCACCAAGTATATTTCCAGGCACAGTGAAACTTCTTAAAAAGATGCGAAATTAATCACATCAGAAACCTTCCTCTTAGTGCTGCAGACATCTCCATAGCAAGAGCTCAGAAGGCATCGGTGCCTCCAGCACAAACCAGCTGTGCTTTTGTTTGGGGAGGGTCACGTCTCCCCCATGGCTTCATTTGGATTTCAGCGCTTGCTGGCTTCATGGCCCTCAGTTGTCCTTCTCCATTGCTGCGGACAAACAGGAGGTTGCAGAGAAGACTAGCCCAGGATCTCCAGAGAATTAGCCCCCCCACTCTCCGAAGCCTGCATCACAAATCTCCTTACCGCTAGTGAGGAACTCTGTTGATCATCTCCCTCTTTCCCTTACCTCCAACCCCCGCTCCACATGGAGATGTATGGCCTCAGGGTTTCCGCACGGCTCTGCTGCTGGTGGGACGGGTGCTCCCTGATGAGTAGGAAAGCTGTGATTGAGCATTTTTGCTGACTGTGTCCAAGGGAGAAAGGTTTCTTTAATGTGCCACTTCGGCCTTAGAAAGTTAGCAAGGATGCATTCATGCGTCCTGTTTGCTCCATTGTTGTTCTTGGCATCCCACTTTGTCTGCCCAGGTGGAAAATGGGGCCGGTTGGCTCAAGGACACTGACCTGTATAGAATACTGGATCTGCACTAAGCTCTTAAGAACACCTCCCCCCACCCCAACCCACTCACCCCGCCCCAGATTTACCTGTTCCTCACAATCTACTCAGACAGGTGCACACAAGTATACACACACTTTTGTGTTTAGAGAGTTCAGAGAGGGTGGGGATGGAGGGAATCCCAAGCGTGGAAAAGGTGCCATAGGTGAGGTGCCTTGGTGGAGAGCATGGATTTTGGTGTCAGAGCCTAATCCAAATCTCTGAGAAGCTGCAAGACACTGAGCAAGTCAAAGACTCTTGCTGAGCTTTGATTTCCTTATCCAGCCAATGGGGCGATACTACTGACTATCCCTAAGGACACCGAGAGGATTTAGGAAATACTTATGTCCCAGAAACACTGTGTTTAGCGGTTGTACACTCTGTGAAGGCTCCCTAACCTGTTAGTAATTATGGAGCTGTCTCATCACAGACGCAGGGACTCTCCCGGGCCTTTCTCCTCGGCCAGCCTTCTGCGACTCTAAAGCTGTGCTGTCCAATAGCGTAGCTGCTCGGCACAGGCGATTACTGAACTTAATCACAATGAAATCAAATTAAAAATTCGGTTCTTCAGTCTCACCAGTCACACTTCAAGTGCTCAGTAACCACGTGGACCAGTGGTTACTGCATTAGGTGTAGACAGAACATCTCCTTCGCTGGGAATGTTCTCTCAGAGCTGTCTTTCACTCAAGTGGTCATTTCACTGGACTCTCAGGTGATAAAAGTTTTCTTAGCCAACACCTCCCTTTGCTTCTTTTACACATGCCGGGGCATTAGTTGAATGTTACATGGCTAGATTCATTTATATATCAGCCAACAAATGTGTATGAGTCATAAAACCCTTGGGAAGTCTCCCCTCACCTTGATGATTTTTGCTAATGTATGGTTCGTTCCTCTGCATGATGAGCTCTGTGGCTGGTGGTTTTCCTGCTTTTAGAGCAGAAACACTGATATAATAGAGGGAGAATGTATCTTCCCCGTTTGCCCTTGCATGTTGTATCATTTTTCACAAGAATGACAGTACTAGAATACGAGGCTCAATGTTTAGATCAGATTCTACTGAGAGTGTTCAATTTCTTGTAAACTGATTAGATTCGAAACTATTTCTCTCCATAGGACCCCTTCCTGAACTCATCACCATGTGACAGACTATGTACGTTACCTCTCACCTTTGGTTGTTTCCTGTCTCCTACTCTAAGGGATGAACTCCAGGAGGCAGAGGCTTTTCTCTGTTTGTTCATTGCTGGAAGAGGGTCTGCACATAGTTGGTACCTGTTACCAATGTGTGAATGGATGACTGTGCAGAAGTATATTTGTAACTAGCTAAGAAAGATAACTGCTGTATTAGCTTCTGAGGGCTGCCGCTGCACGTTACCACAAACTGGGTGGCTTAACAAACAGGAATTTATTTGCGCACAGTTTTGTAGGTGTGGGAAGAATCCTCACTCCCCTCCTTTTAGCTTCTGGTGCTTGCTGGAAATCCATGGCTTTGCTTAGCTTGTAGCTGCATCACTCCAGTCTCTGCCTTCTTAGTCATGTGTCCTTCTTCCTGTCGCACGTGTTCCTTCTCTTTATAAAGACACCGGTCACATTGCACTCAGAGCTCACCCTGATCCACTATGACCTCACCCTAACAAATTACAAAGGCAAAGACTCTGTTTCCAAGTCAGGTCACATTCATGTGACAGGAATTTGGGGGACACTATTGAAGCCAGTACAGATGCATAGATCCTTTCCCTGTCTCCATTCCTTCCCCCCCAGGGCAGTGGTCGGCAAACTCATTAGTCAACAGAGCGGCAAACCGCGGCTCACGAGCTGCATGTGGCTCGCAAGCCACAGTTTGCCGACCACTGCCCTAGGGGTTTATTCTGTTTCTGGGACTTTGCTAAATGCACTTGAGAGCAAGTACAGTCCATAACGCTTATTATTTTTACGGACAGTCACCGTGCAGGTTGGCAGATATGTGTGCTTTCCTCGTGGGTGTGGAGTGCAGGGGACGCTCACCTTTGGGTTGTGCCTGTCCTGAGCCTGTCACTGTCTCCAGTCCCAGCTCCTCTCTTTGCCCAAAAAGAGCCACAGCTGTCCCAGAGCCCTGGCTCTTCTGTCTGCCTGACTCCGAGCATTCTGCAGCACTGTTTGCTCAGCGCGGAGCTCAGCTGAAGGTACCCAGGAATTCTGTCTGCCTCTCAGCCAAAGGCTGGCAGTACCCCATCCGCTCACCTGATGGCAGCTGTTTGAATATTCTCCTACGGGACATGTCTACGTGTCCAAACCATCAGAGTGGATGGTGACAAGCACAGTGCCGACGTGTGATAGGACCAGAGGACCAGGTGGCCCTGCAGGGGCTCCATCGTGTCCTCCCATATCAGTGCTGAAACTGCCAGCGCTCAAGAGGACCAAGGCCAGGGAGCCAACAGGCTGGCTTAGCAGGAGGGCAGCAAACACAGGGGTGAGTTAGGAAGAGCATTTTGGTGCCACCAGTTTGTGCTTATGCCAGGGCCCCTTCAAACCTTCAGGCTGCCAGCTCTGTTTCCGGCACTTGGCAGAGTTTTAAAGAAAAGTCCTTGTGCCGCTATGAAAGTAAAGGATGTCAGTCTGTCCAAACCCAGGAAGGTCATGCTGCTAGTGTCATCGCAGATAGCACCCGGAAATCTTAATCTGGGGCTCCGTGAACCCCATGAGTCAGAAAAAATCTCTATGAGCAGTTCAGTGGGAATTTTTCTGTCTCGGGCACCCAAACACCCGGTAAGTTAAGAAACATGGGTGAGACCTAAATAACTTCAACTCATGAGAATTCAGCGACATCGGCTGGCCAAAAAGAGGGCTAGATTCCTCCATTTAGTCAGCAAGCATTTAGGTGCCGGCACAGTTTCAGGAGTCCTCAAACTACGGCCTGCGGGCCACATGCGGCCCGCCGAGGACATTTATCCGGCCCGCCGGGTGCCGCTGCCTGTCCTGCTTAGCAGCCGACTCGTCCCGGGCCCGCAGTGCGCATAGGAATTTGTTCATAGTTTTTTTTTTAAACTATAGTCCGGCCCTCCAACGGTCTGAGGGACAGTGAACTGGCCCCCTGTTTAAAAAGTTTGAGGACCCTGGTTAGGTACTTGGGACCCACCGGCGACAAATAAAGATTGTGCTCGTGGGCAGCTCTGTTTCTAACTCGGCGATAAGCACTGTGTCAGGAGTGCGGGGAGGGGGAGGACCGTTGCAGTAGTAAGCGCCACTGGCCTGCCATTCTGCTCAGTGCCCTGTAGTGAGAGCCAGAGAAGGGAATCTGCTGGTACTCTCAGAACCCAGGTGCCTTTTCACATGTTTGTTTATTTTAATCCTCACCCGAGCATATTTTCCCATTGATTTTTTCAGAGAAAGTGGGAGAGGGAAAGACAGAGAGAAATATCGATGTGAGAGAAACATATCAATTGGTTTCCTCCTGCACGTGCCCTGACCAGGGCCCTGGACCATGGAGGAACCTGCAACTGAGGCATGTGCCCTTGACAGGAATTGAACCCAGGACCCTTTGGTCTGCAGGCTGGCACTCTATCCACTGAGCCACTCTGGCTAGGGCCCAGGTGCCTTTTATCCGTGTCCATCCTGCAGGCCTGCGTGTCATCCTGTGTGTAAGGATCATGCCTCTTTGTCCTCTGACCTCAGGCCAGGTAGTTAATCTGGTGCTCCGCTGATGAACCTGATCCGTCTTAGGAAAAAGTGACCATGTGGGATTTACTGACAGAAGCTGTATTGGCCTCCAGTGTGGCACTTTCCTCAGCGTTTTCAAGGATTATCACGCCCGTGCCTGGTTTTCACCCTGGCGTGCCTGTTTCAGAGCCTCATCCTGCAAGAGAGATGCCACTCTCTCTAGGGTGGTTTGGAAATCAAAGCTGAATGGTTTTACTTAATATTTCTCTGTGAGCCTTTAAAACAATTTGGTCCAAGTTGAGCAGAAACGGGAGTTCTAGTCTATATCTGATGCTAAATTGCCATGAGACTTCACAGAAAGCAGTTAACCCTTTTGCTCCCGGTTTCTGTGTAAAATGGGGTGGTTGGACTAGGCACCCTCCCAGGGCCTTCCCAGATCTGAAATCTGAATGTGGCAGAGAAAATGAGCAGCGCGCCGTACACTTTCCTTTCCTTGCCCTCCTCCCCTGACAACAGCTGAGCAGTGCTGCCTGGGTAGGGGCATCCTCGCAGACCTTAGTTTGCTTCCCTCTTCCTGGGTCTTTGCTAATCCTTCTTACAGCCACTTTCTGCCAAACTGCAAAATTGCCTGTTCAACCCCAAGGAAGACTGATCAGAGGCAATCTGACCACCAGAACCCAGGTTTGTCTGGGGTGTCTTCCCTGGGTGTAAGTCAGAGCTGAGCATTTTACCCGTGCATGCAACTGGGGGTGGGGGTGGTGGTGGACAGGCAGTCCCTGGTGTTTGGGGCCTTCCAGCAAGTGGCCTAGAGTCAAGCTGGGAGCCAGGCACGCCTCTGGTGCAGCTGAGCAGGAGTTTGATGCAAGATAAAGCCTTCCTTAAATAGCCAGGCAGGACATAGCCCCTCTGCAGTCAAAGGTGAAAAATAATGAAAATGTGTTCAGAGTAGTCAAGGGACAGAATTTTCAGGTCAAGAGTGAGAATTCTGGGATCTCTGAAATTTGGGAAGATTGAAGGGAAAACAACAACAAAACTCTCAGGAAGTGGAGTGAACCTGACTAAATCGTTAACTCCACGCCAGGAAAATCCTCACGGCAGCCCTGGGTGCTGAAGGCTCGGGTTCTTGTTCATCACTAATTAGTTGGGTTCATTTCTTTTGGGCTCAGCTTCCTTCTCTGAAAAATGGGGACAATATCCCTTTCACAGGGTTGTGATCAAGGATTTAGTGAGATAATGCCTTATGAAGGTGCTTTGTAAGAACACGAGTTGCTGGATAAATGTGTGAGTTTTGCTTTTTTTTAAAATATATTTTTTATTGATTTCAGAGAGGAAGGGAGAGGGAAGGAGAGATAGAAACATCAATGATGAGAGAGAATCATTGATCGACTGCCTCTTGCAGTGCCCCCTACTGGGGACTGAGTTCACAACCCGGGCATGTGCCCTGACTGGGAATCAAACCTTGACCTCCTGGTTTATAGGTTGATGCTCAACCATTGAGTCTCTCAGGTTGGGCTTGAGCTTTGCTTTTTTTTTTTTTTTTTTTTTTTTTTAATCTAGCGAAGAATTTCATTCTTTCACATCCCTAATGTAATAATATATAATAATATCCCTCTTGATTTGAAATCTCAGTTGCTCTCCCTAGAGAAGGTTGAAAGAAGAGAGGTTGCTTTCAAAGTCTAGACTCCCTTATAAGTATGAGTAAGACAAAAATAAAACAATTGAAATGTAACACCACCCTGCTTCCCTTTTGGTCTCTGGTAATCACCGTCCAACAGAAATAATGTCAGCCACATGTGTAACTTAAAGCTCTCTGGTAGCGACATTTGAAAAGCAAAAAGAAACAGATGAGTGTGATGTTAATAATTTAATTCAACATATCTAACATTTTATAATTTTAACATGAAATGAATGTGAACATTATTAGTGAAATATTTTACTTTCCTTTTTCTCATGCTCATTCTTTACATTCCAATACTCTTACAGCATGATCCAGTTCAGATGAGTCACATTGCAAGTACTCGATAATCACCATGGCTTGTGTCTACTATAGAACATGGTATAGAGTCACAAGGCATTGGCAGTTTGAATAATGTCCCCCCGCCCCCCCCCCCCAGTATATCCATGTTCTAATCCCCAGGGCCGGTAAATGCCACCTTGCATGGCCAAGGGACTTTGCACATGTGGCTAGTTAAGGATTTGAGATGGGAGATTACCCTGGATGATCTGCGAGGGCCTGGTGTAATCACAGTGTCCTCATAAGAGGGAGGCAGGCGGGCCGGAGTCAGAGGAGAAGGCAATGAGGTGATGGATGCAGAGGCGGGAGAGATGTACTTTGAAGAGGCAGGATGGGCCACCAGCCAAGGGGTGCAGACAGGCAGTCGCTGGAAGCTGAAAAAGGCCAGGAAAAGATCCTCCGCTCAGAGCCTGCAGAGGGAAGCAGCCCTGACCACACTTGACTCTAGCCGTGACATGGATTTCCGGCTTCTCACCTCCAGAATTACAAGAGAATATAAATGTGTGTTGTAAGCCATGGTGGCAATTTGTTATAGCAGCCACGGGAAACTAATACATTACTAATACTCTAATAGTACCATCACTTTCAATTCCCTTTTGAGAAGGCGTTCCCCGGGCCACATCGTAGGCAGTTACAGTTGGCTTCCTGGCGGCGTGGCCGAGGGCACCCATGTCCAGTCGGTCATCCTAGGGCTGGGGTGCACTGCCGCCCCCCTCACCGGGCACCGGTGGCTGTTTCTTACTTGGACTCCACTGCAGGCTTTGATGGCAAACACTTTGTGTCTTATCACTAACCTGGAGGATGCACAGGGGCGAAAGGTTTTTACCATTAGGCACACACACAGGAGAAGAAATGGCTTAAAAAGTCACTGGCTCTCTTTACTATCTATCTGCTCAAGGTTTTTGTACATCTAAAAATATGCTAACTATAATGTCTCTTAATTTAAAAAGGTACTGCCATGTGGGTTTGGTAGGGACAAAAACTCATACCGTTATCTATGAATGTCAGTGAGTGTGTGGCTGGACCAGTAATCCTCGAAGTGTGATGTGCGTGAGGATCACCTGGAGAGCCCGGCACACCGCGGATTGCTAGGCCCACTGCCAGAGGGTCTGACCTGTAGGTCCGGTGGGGCCCAAGCATTTGCATTTCTAACCAGTTCCAGGTGATGCTGATGCAGAGGGCAGGCAGGTGGGCAGGTAGGCAGGTAGGCAAGGAAGGTGCCTCCGAACACCAGGCCGGCAGGAGGGACCCGCAGGCCTCGCCTCCACCAGTGCAGGGGAAGACCCCCAGGCCTCTGTTCCCTTCCGCACCAGGGCCAGAGTCCCCTTCCGACAATAAGCTCCGCAGTGGATGCTAAGGGACTTCAGACTCAGCACCACTCCTCTTGCTGGGCTCTGCTCTGTGTCTCCCACCCTGAGGTCTAAAGTAGATGGCAATCCGGAGATCCCCGAGTCTCAGCTAAAAATACCTCGTTTGTCACAGGCCAGCTGACTGCTCCGGTTTCCCAGCTGGAGTGCATCCCCCAGCCCTGGGGCTGCCCCAGTGGAAAGTCAGTCAGCAGAAAATACCTGGTTAAAAATAGCCCTGGGGAGGCCCCTCAAAGCTCTCAGCCCAGCTGCCCACTAGCGGGACCAATTCTGGTTGTGGGGTGGAGGTGGGAGGATGCAGCTAGGAATGACTGAAGGACGGCCTGGTGTGGCCAGTTTCATTCCCTAGAGGAGTCAGGGCAAACTGGAGAGACCAGCTCCCTCCAGCCCCCCGGTCTTTATGTTTACCAGTATTCAATTTAAAATCTGGACTTGGTAACTATAGTCCTAACCTGGCCTAGGGTGTTTTCATTCTGCCTTCTTCTGCATAACAATAATGCTGAGCTTCCCGACCTTTCGCAATTACACAGGTGAGCCTTGCTGAACGAGGCGGTGAGCAAGTGCAGTGGCCCCTAGGAAGGAAGGAACTGCCAGGGGACTGGAGGAGCTGACTTGTATGGCCGGGTCTGGGCCACCTTGGGACAACCTCAGCTAGCCTGCTTGATCCCTGCTGATAGCACCTACAGTTTTGTTTGTATTGTTTTAACTTTACTCCATCAGCTGAATGTCAATAAGAGGAACAAAAATGCTCTCTATATTCCCAACTAGCAAGATTCTCCAGTCATTTCATGTTAGAAACTCCGAAAATCGAGCAACTGTCTCCCTCCTTCTTTGAAGAGAGCTTTGGTGAGAAGAAGATACATCCGTTTAAAATTTTCCAGTTACAGTTGACATACAATATTATGTTAGTTTTAGGTGTACAACATAGTAATAAGCCATTTATTTAACTTTGGAAGTGCCCCCTGGTAAGTCTAGCACCCACCTAACATCATACGGAGTTATTACAATACTAGAGGCCCAGTGCATGAAAATTCATGCACTGGAGGGGGGTTCCTCAGCCTGGCCTGCCCCATCTCACAGTATGGGAGCCCTCAGGGGCAGGAGGTGACCCGGCGATCAGGGGAAGGCGATGCCCATCACACCTCTGCTGCGGTCAATGCTGGCAGCGTAAGCCTCAGCAGGCCCTGGTTACCTGAGCCTTGGCCAGCCCTGGATGGCTGGGCAGCTGCCATCCAAGGCTTGCCTGTGCCTTGGGCTGGCCCTGGGCGGCTGGGGGGCTGAGGGGGTTGGGGAACTCTGGAGGCAGGCGGGCAGAGCGGGCCCGGCCTTGCGCGCACCTGCCATCTTGTGGCTGTGGGCGCCGCCATCTTTGGGGCGTTTCAGTCAATTAACATATTTCCTCCTTATTGGCTGTGGGTGCCGCCATCTTTGCGACAGCACGAGGGTCAATTAGCATATTCTCTCTTTATTAGATAGGATTATTGACTATATTCCCAATGCTGTACTTTACATCCCAGTGACCAGAAAAACTATTTATTCTCCTTAATGAAAATAAACAAAACCCATGGGATAAATACTTTAATTTAATAAATACTTTGATTTAGTACTTAAAAAAATTTTTAAGCGCACACTTTTCTTTAAAAATCTTTGTTGTTCTGCTTGGCTGGCATGGCTCAGTGGTTGAGCATCAACCTATGAACCAGGAGGTCATGGTTCGATTCCTGGGGTCAGGGCATATGCTGGGTTGTGGGCTGATCAATGATTGTCTCTCATCATTGATGTTTCTCTCTCTCTCCCTCTCCCTTCCTCTCTGAAATAAACAAACAAATAAATAAATAAATAAATAAATAAATAAATAGAATCAACCAATGAATGCATGAATAAGTAGAACAGCAAATTGATGTTTTTCTCCCTATTGCTCTCTCTCTCTTCCTCCCTCCTTCTCCCTCTCCCCTCCTCTTTCTCTAAAATAAATTTCTAAAAAAGTATTCAAGAAGGCTGAAGGATCCAGATCTTGTGATTTTATTCCTCTTTTATGTTATAAGAAAAGAGTGAAAAAAGGAACAACACCAATTGTTTTCTATGGACTTCAAACCTTTGTTTGCCTTTTCCTATTCCTTGCCTGTTGGTGAACAACCGGGTCCCGAATTTGTTCTGTGGGAGCAGCAAGGCAGACTCCCAAGGTGCCCAGAAGGGCAGCACAGTGGCCGAGTCCCCACAGGTGAGGATGCCCTAGGGTGGAGGGCCAGCGCCTGAGCAGGAGGAGGAAGGGGTGGATGGGTGCGTGAACCAGGGTGGGATGTGAGAGCTCCCTCAAGGTGACCATGGCGCCCTCACAGCAGAAGGTGCTGGGACTGGTGGAATAATTGCACATATTAACAGTAAGCCAGGTTAAAACTGGCTTATTGTTAACTGTTGGGAAAAAACAGTTAAAGAAAGTAGAAAACTGGAACCCTATGATATGGGATTGGAATTGGAGATGAGTGTAAGTGTACATGTTTCAACATATAAAGGTAAATATAGAACTGAGGGGGGTAAAGGGGCATGAGAGGTACCAAGCTCCAGTTATTAAAAAATAATTCATGGAGATATTATGTACAGTAGAGGGAAAATAGTCAATATTATCCTAGTAAGTTTATATGGTGACAAATATTTATTAGACTTATCGTAAGGAATATAAATATCAAATTACTATCTTATACACCCAGAACTTGTATAATATTGTATGTCAACTATACTTTAGTTTTAAATAAATGTGAAGTGTGTAAATAGCCTACGCTGTGAGTACCAAGGAACACCCAGATCTTGGTTTTAAACACCATTTTCTACAAAAAGGAACCAGGCTCCTTAGAGAAATGGCTGATAGCAAGAATGAGGCAAGGAAAGTCCAACGTGAGTCCAAAACCTCCTGTTCCAGAAAGCAGGGAACGGCCCAGAGAACTATGGGTGGCTGTTAAAAAGACAGTAGCCAGCTTGAATTGAATCTCACTAGCTGAATGGAGGACAATTTGACCATCAAAATAAATAATGATAGGAACAGATTATAAGCCATTAGATAAAATAGGAAACCATGCATATGTCAAAAAATAACTGAAAGTTATTTACATAATTTCAATACCTCACCAGAAATTACTTATTGATGACATGGCTGGGGAGAGGAGAACAATATTACAGGGAGACCTGGCAGACACTGTCTTTACCATATGATTAATATGATTATCATTCGTAAAGGAACAAATTGAGAGGATGCAGTGAGAAGAATGTCGTGTCACTTTTGTGATATTTCTGCTAAAGATGTCTGAATTTAAGCCTGAATCACAGCTAAGGAACATTCTGCAAAATAACTGGCCTGTAATTTACAGAGGGTCGAAGTCATGGAAGTTTAAGGAAGACTGAAGGAAACCAAGGACACATGGACATGTGGCCCTAAGTTAGACCCTTTTGGTATAAGGGGTATTATTAGGACTATTAGCAAAACTTGAATGGGTTCTGAGAACTGGATGGTAGCAGTGAATCAGTGTAATTTCCTGTGGTTTTGTAGAATACTGTCTTTGTTTGTAGGAAACATCCACTAACATTTTTTTTTTTTCAGAGTGATAGGGCATCTGGTTAGCAATTCACTATCAAATGGTTCAGATAAAAGGTTCTTTACACTATACTTCCAACTTTTCTATAAGTATGTGTTTGTTTCAAATTTTTTTTAAAGAGGGAAAAAAGTAAATACATTTCATTTGAAAATTTCAAGAGATTTAAAAACTTTATATTTGTGTCTACACTAAGATAAACTATTTGTAATCATTGCAACTATTTTTAAAGTTAAATTTATTGGAGTAACATTGGTTAATAACATTATATAAATTTTAGCTGTACAACTTTATAATACGACATCTGTAAAGTCTATTCTGTGCTCACCGTCTGAAGCCTAGTCTCCTTCTGTCACCATATATTTAACCCCCCTTACCCTCCTCCTCCCCCACACCCCTGCCCCTCTGGTAACCACCATCTGTATCTATGAGTTTGTGGGGTTTTTTGTTTGTTTGTTTGGCAACCTTTTTTTGAAAGCAGTAAATAAGTTAGTGTACCATTAATATACAATTTAGAAAGGATAATTTTCTACTGGAAAGTTGGCTCCTTAAAGCTTCAGATAGGCAATTCAATGCAAGGACAATTAGGGAAGCACACCTTCAAGACCGGACAGCTATGACAAGCAGAAGGATACATTCCAAAAGCATAATTTTTTCTAATTTCTTCAATTAAAAACAGGATTATTTATAGTCAATTCACAATCATAATTTTTAACTATATTTTCTTTGTAAGGGATAAAAGTCAATACATCAAGAATAGGCAATTACTAAACATTTAAAGACATCTTTTTCATTAGTTTAGTCTGTCTTAACTTGGATCTAGAGGTTCTCCTTTTCATAAATTAGATACGTCCATAATATTATACATATTTTAAAACATTTATCATTTATATGTTTGGTTTTGTCTTAAAATGCAGACAACTTTAGCACTGGTAAGAAACTCAAGAGAATTGACACATGTTATTCTTTGAGAAATACTGTATTGTGATTTTTAAAATGTTTTAGTACTTGGGAATACTAACTGTGGAAAGATGTCAAAAACAAAATTAAAAAATATGATGGATGGACTAATGAGGTTTTTACTCTCAAAAGCTGCCTTTTCATCAGTAGCTTCTTCTCATTTTAGGAAATGTTATGCAGTTCTTAATACTTTGGGCTCCCTAATCACAAATATTAAACATTCAGAACAGTTTATATTGTAAATATGTGTTAACATTATAAACACTTAAAACCATCAGTGGAAAGAAGCTGGGAAGGTAAATTATTTAATTATTGCTGAAATAGTTCTAGTAATTCAATTTTGAGTGTTTGTAAGAAATATTAATTATTTCTTGTCACTGAAGTATTTTCAGCATTAGTCTGCTGCCTGTTGTAGGTTTTAATAAAGAAGTCGAAGTCAGTTTTCTATGTTCATTTTGACATTACCACAAATTATTTACCTTGTACGTACCATGTGGCACTTAACCACAATAACAATTAAATGACTATTTGTATAACTATTTGTTATCTTTCTCCTCTGATAGACTGTTGTTCCGTGAATATTATTTTCAGTATCTGCTTGTCATAGCTGTCCAGTCTTGAAGGTGTGCTTCCCTAATTGTCCTTGCATTGAACTGCCTATCTGAAGCTTTAAGGAGCCAACTTTCCAGTAACTTCTCCCATCCTAGCCTCCTTGGAGGAAGTTAATTCATAGGTTCTTTGAGATCTTACCCTTCCTCCTCTGTTCCAATATCTCTCTTTTTCTAGTAGCTTCTTTAAGAGTATTAGACTTGGATGCAGCTCTTTACCATTCTGTACCCAGTATAGTGAAATATATGGAGTAGAGTGAAATATATGATGAATGTTAAGTTTGCTTTTGCTCTGGGTATTCACAAAGAAATTGCTGCTCCAGCCAAGACATAAAATCCTTACTTGTACGTTTTTTACTGCAGGATCCCTTTCAGCAGGTAGGTTCAGTAGGTTAAATGTTTTCAACATCTGTTTATGTTTTACTTTGCATTGAAATGCCTGACATGGATTGTTGTAGAGCATAAAATCCATTTTGTCTTGTATGCAGTCCCTGATTATTTTCAGCTGTAGAAAGTCAATATTTTAGTTCTTGACTCACTTTGTCAATCTGTTTCAATTTTTAAAAGTCACAACATGTCCATTGTTATTGGATCAGTGAGTCAATTAGGTCTCTAAGATTTGCACAAATTCAGCAGCTTCCTTAGAGCCACATGAAAAATAGTTTTGGCTTCATTTGGCGATCTGTTAGGCTCCTCTGGATTTTGCCATAGCTCCCTTAGAAATGTTGTAACTTATAATCAGGATGTGAAATTTAAAACGCTTTTATGAATAAATCTCAAATATTTAATTTCCGGAGGCATGAATAACCCAACCCCTTTTTTTTCTTCTCCCTGTAGCCTTCATTGTTTCCCAAAAAATATACTGAAAAATAATTACTTCTAAGACTGTCCAATATATGCAGAAAGAATTCTAATATTATATGTGCATGAAAATAAATCTTTCATTACATTAAGACTTATAAAATGGTAAGGTTGACATGTTTGAAATTGGGGGCAAAGTCATCTCAAAGCAGGATGCTGGGCCCAGTCAAGGTGGCTCAGTGGTTGAGTGCTGACCTATAAACCAGGAGGCCATGGTTTGATTCCCTGTCAAGGCATATGCCCGGGTTGTAGGCTTCATCCCCAGTAGGGCACATGTAGGAGGCATCAGATCAATGATTCTCTCTCATCATTGATGTTTCTATCTCTCCGAAATAAATAAAAATATATTTCTTAAAAAGTTAATTGGAAAAAACCCACACAGGATGCCGGGTCCTATCTGCCTTGTGTAGGTAAGGAGTTGCCTGTGTTTCTTTCCAAATCATCTGTGACTGTCACAGAAATATGAGCTTCCCACCTTGCTCTGAGAGAAACAGGGTTGACCTTAGAAGGTTCTCCTGTTGCCTCTGAAGACATCTCCTCACTTGAGTAAAGATTATAGCTTTCTACCAGGGAGACTGAGTTGAGCAAACTCCATTTTATGCATGGGAGAGAAATCGGGACTTAGAGCTTTCAGAACTTGAAAGGAATATTGCTATTACTGTTTTTCCCTTTTCTTTTGTGGTCAGAGGAAGACATGTATTTTCTATCCCTTATGTGCAGATATGGAAATATGGTTAGGACAGGGTGGTGACTTTATAAGGTCTCCTAGATTTCAGTGGTGGAGATGACATTGTCAGGCTGCCTCTGAAACATTCTAATCCCTTCTCTCACATTTCAGACTTTAGCTAAACAATGCTACCCTCAAATCAGAAAGGCTGAAGTGATCCTGAGTATTGGATTATTATTATCTCGTCTCCTCAAAGGGAAAGTATTTTGTCGGTATTTAGTCTCCATATTGAACACCCATTCTGGGATATGTGGCTTTGAAACTCGGGGGACAACTATCTGGTGTTATTATGTTGCTTTTCAAAGGAGAATGTGGGCAGGGTTGGCTTGTGGAACCATACGTTCTGGTGTGAATTGGGTAATTTCATTTTGAGAGAGTGCAGGAGTTATTTGAACTTTGTATGCTTCAATTAAATGCCAAAAAAATGGATGAAAAGACTTACTGAAAACCAGATGCTTGTTCTTCATGCCTCTTGGGACATCAAAAACAAGCAGCACAACAAAAGACATTTGGGTTTGGCAGAGTTCACTCACAGATGAATTTGGAGGCATTTTGCTTATTGGGAGAGCGGGAGAATTGTGGAGTATTGATAGATACCTGATTTGAGAACTGTCTAAATCACTGGTCTCTTATTCAATAAATCTACCTTTACTTCGTGTAAAGCACTCTCAGAGTTTATTGAGCACAGAGAGAAAACCATCTAGTACTAGAAGGTTTCCTTCTTATGTAAGAAGGTTTCCTTCTTATGTAAGAAGGTTTCCTTCTTATGTAAGAAGGTAACAATTGGCTCATTTTTGCTCAGTGGGCAAAACAATTCAGATCTCATTTTGGATTGATGGTTGGGTAAGACAATGTTCTGAGGTAAATATTTCTTAGAGAGTATAGTCTTAGTGTCTGCAGATTAAGGTTTTTAACATATAATTTTGAAATGTAAGCTCTACAAAGAAATTGAAAGAATACCAGCACAGATGGGCCATTTCTAAAATTGTTCAACTGTAGTGAGGTGGTAATCTTCTATTCTGCCATGTCTGACTTGAGAAGAGTTGCAGAAGCATGAAGACTCTGGAAAAAGTCTATTTCTTGCCCTCAAAAGAGCACTTACATTGAGGGATGGAACATATATATGTACACACACACACACACACACACACACACACACACACACACACATATATATATACATTTTATTGAATTCAGAGAAGAAGGGAGAAGGTGAGAGAGAGAAACATCAATGATGAGAGAGAATCATTGATTGGATGCCTCCAGCATGTGCCCTGACCAGGAATCGAACCGTGACCTCCTAGTTCATAGGTCAATGCTCAACCACCGAGCCACCACGGCTGGGCTGTCTGGGAAAATTTTTTCAAAAATCTTAATTGTTGGAAGTATCACATATGCCCCCTTTTTCCTCCCATTTACCCCTTATAGCCTGCCCTGCCCCCCACCCCAGGCTTCCACCACTCTATTGTCTGTGTCCATAGGTTATCCATATATGAATACAAGTTCTTTTCTGACCACTGGTACATTTACATGAGAAAGGAATAAATTATTTCTCATTAAATCACTGTTGATATGCATATATTCTATCACTTGCAGGTAAAGCAATTTTAACTGAACTATGGCTTTTATAATTTTCTACTTTGGATCATGGTGATGCTTGTACATACTAAAATTACTGAACTGTAATCTCAAGAGATAAAAAATAAAAAATAAAAATCCATTTTAATTCAATCAATAAAAGCTATATCATATGCCCAGAACATTATTTTTATCGCTTAGGCAACTAACCAGTGCCTTGTATAGAGTGGGATCAGAAGAAATATATATATGCTTAAGTAAATCAATGACTCACTATTAAAGGCCAGCAAAATTTCATAAGAGAAATTCGGGGTTTTTGATATATTTACTTTTTTTTTAAAAAAAATACTAGCCTTCCTATTTGTTCCTTATCTATATCTCTCCTGGAACTCTAACCTCCTGATTTAGTCTGAACTCTGAGATGTATTCACTTTTGATGGAAGGGAGGAAAAAACATTGAAAGTTTTCTTTAAACACAATAATGTTGGCTTTTCGCGACAAGTAATGTAACTCAAGTTTGTTTACTTTTTACCAGAATTAACAGCAACTCAGTGTGGCCAGACTCGATTATCTCCTGCTAATGAGAAGTTCAGTGCCTTTGTGTCTTCAATCAGGATAAATTCAGAGGAAAAAATTTACAACTTGGTAAATTACAACTTAGCAATTTTCAATTATAAATGACTAAGTAGAGTGTGATAGCCAAAGTGTTTTCAAACAGGGCTTAATAGTGTGGACGAAAGGGGCCACATGCTCACCTGACAAGCTCAGGGGAGTCTTGCAAACTCAGAGACCTGAAGTAACCACAAAGGATGGTTTGAAATTAAACTTGAACTAAAAGCAGCTATGGTGGGCAGTTATATCCTAGACAGGGATCTTCACTGACAAGCTCAACCTTTTTTTACCTTAACTGATAACAAACCCTTGAAATGTCTGAGTAACTTGTAACTTCCCTTTTTCTGGACCCCTTGGGGCACAACCTATTGTGCCTGGGCACCAGAACAGAACAGATACCACAAATTACTTCATTATTATCATGTTAATTGTTCCTGCACCCACCTATGTATGTGCCTATCATTTTACTCTTTATCCAATCCCAGGGGTCTCCCCCCCCGCCCCCCCTGCTCTGCTTTCTCCCGCCTCTCTAGTCTATCACCAATGGATTTCATGTAACCCTTGATTTGATTGCAATGTATAAATATAGATGTAACCTGCCATTCTCCAGAGCATTATCTCAATTTTTTGAGGTTCTGCATCCTGGCATTTGTCGACAGTTTGGCTCAAATAAACTCACAAAAATTCTTTACAGGTTTGAATGTTTTTATGTTAACATTACGAAGCAAACAATAAAAAGTAAGGTTGGTGGAAAGGCTGGCAATATCTGGACTAGGTCATCTTGCAGTCCCTTTGGAGACCCCACCTTTTCTATGTACTTCAGCAATCTCCTGTCTGGTTTCCCCATATCCTCACATGCCCCCTTCCAATCTCTAGCTGCGCCCCAGGTGTTCTTCTCAAAATGCTCATTTGGATATGTCACCTTCGGCTTAAAACCCTCCAGGGACTTAAGAGACAAAGACCAATATCCTTAACATAGTATAGAAGACAGACTTCGATGTGCATGTGACTCATGTGGGGCCTGAGGTTCTGCAATCTTTACCAGCTACTAAGGATACTGATGCTGGTAGTCTGAGGACCACCCTTTGAGGAGCAGGATCTGGAGATCCGTCTAGGCCTGCCCTGCCTGTACCAGACTCATTGCTCCCATTGCTTTGCATGCCTGCCACCTGCTCTACATGCCTGCCACCTGGCTCTTTCCAGCTCCTTATAAGTATTCTCTGCCTGGGAGGACCTCCCTGCATCTCCCAACCTGCTGAAGTCATGCCCTTTTAACATCAGCTCAGTCACAAGGGTTGAGGAGGTTATAGAAAAAAGGGAACCCTCATTGACTGCTGGTGGGAATGTAGACTGGTACAACCACTATAGAAAGCAGTCTGGTGATATTCCTTTTGCTGGGTCCTTGGTGGTAGTTGTGTAAAAAGTCATCCCATGTGAAAATCCATGTGGAACAGGTGGTGGTTTCCAATTTGATTCCTATGTTTGAGGTGTTGTGCAGAGCCCAACAGATGCACACATCCCATTAGTAAGTAATCGTGGTTAAGAATGACATGAAAATATTTTTAAATTTTAATTTATGTGTAGTATTTTTTCAACTGGCTACTAAGTTTTTAGGATACAAATATTTATAAAATTGTTGAACTAAACTACTTAATAAATGGAACTGCTAGTCATTTCTTTCTTTCTTTTTTGTTTTAAATAGGGAACACTTCACGAATTTGCGTGTCATCCTTGCACAGGGGCCATGCTAATCTTTGTATCGTTCCAATTTTAGTATATGTGCTGCCGAAGTGAGTGCATTAGTCATTTCTTTAAAATAAATGTTCTTATTGATTTTAGAGAGAGAGCAAGGGAGAGGGAGAGAGAGAAACATTGAGCCTGTAGTGGAGGCATTGTGCCTTGACCTGGAATCAAACCAGTGACCTCTCACTGCATGAGATGACACTGAACCACTGAGCCACAGAGGCCAGAACCTGTGGGGCATTTCTTTTGATCTAGGACTTCTGAAACCATTACCTGGATGCTGAGAGTGCTGTGTACCGAGAATGTCTGGGGATCTCTCTTTTAGGGGGTTAATAGAGTTACCAGGCTACTTATTTTCACGTTAACAGAGGTGGTATTTAAAAAATTTTGTCTGTAATAAAAACCACAATTTACTTTTTGAAACACATAATTTTCTGACTAGCTTCAAAGCTCACAATGGTGAAAGTGAGTATGGCATTGAACTAAGAGTGGTTTTTTTCTGAGCGGCATGCACGGGCGGTTTCTTTCCCAGGTTCTTGTCCAGGTGGATTTGAAGAACGAAGCCACGGACAAAAGGTGGTCTATGAAAAGGTGGACATTTATTGGAACAAGTACAGACGCCCACAGAGGGCGGGGGTCCCCAGGGGGTAGCCCCCCTAAGCTCCTTTTTCTAAGGTTTATAAAGGCTGCAGTTCTTTGTTTCTTGGTGCTGCCTTCCAATTGGTAGAATATCATCTTCAGAGTGTGAACCCCACGTGGTGCCCCCTCTTTTGCCCCCCCTTCAGTGGTAGAATTCTCTATCTCCTGTGAAAATCTGTTTTCCTCTTTCTCCCATTTGTCAGCATTTCTCTGTCCTCTGTGAGAGTTTGCTTTCCTCTTTCTCCCCATACCCTGTGGCTTTTCCCTATCTTCTGTGAATGGATGTCTTCCTCTCCCCTTATCCTGTGGCACCTTTTGTTCTCTGTGAATGTATGCCTTTTGGCAGCTCCAAGCCCCCAACCAACGATGCCTTCCTCCCCCATGGGCTCCCTAATTCCTAAAACTCCCTAAACCTGACTATGTTACCCCTAAAACTCCTCTCAGTAGTCCCATAAGAACTGATTTTATTATATTTTAGTATATTTTCCCTGAAAGGAAAAGATTTTTACTTTTCTACCAAATACATTTTCTTCTCCAAGTGTTTTTGGATGTTTCAAGAATAGTCTTTGTAAGGTGTATATTATTTTTAAAAAGAGGCAGTATTTGCATAATTATGTACAGAGTAATTTTTGTTCAGGTGCTTTAATCCACTCATGTATTCAGCAGGTAATAATCCATTCCTGACTGTGTTCAGTTGCTGTTCTAGATACTGGCTACCCTCACGAGAAAAGGGTAATGTTTATACATAGAGAGAGATACAGCTGTGTTAGTATTATTTATGCTGTGATTATGTTTTTACAGGAGCAAGAATAAATTTGTACTTTCTAATCTTATAAGTATTTGTTGGTTATTATAGTTTATAGTTCATGTTGCAGTAGTATTTCAGTTTGAATATCCCTGAAACTCGTGTTTCCCTTTTTTTCTACTGATGTAACACATATAGTCTTGATAAAATTTGTATTCTATTTTGAAGATTATTTTATGTTTGAACCTTTGTGAAGCAACCATGTTTTACAGCAAAAATTAGGCAGTTTTGTCTGTCAACTGCCACCTAAAAAGTAATATCAGGTTTTATTATGGGCCCTAATGAAGATTTACAAAAGTCTGGAGCTCAGAGGAAAGATCTCAGTTTGCTATTTAAAAATGTAAGTCACATTTTTAGGGCTGGTGACTGATGTATAGGGCTGGTGACTGATGCCATGTGTGTGGGTGACATTGTGGGGAGAAAGTGGGTGTGAGATAAGAGCTTACAGAAAGAGGAGGAATGACCAGAGAAGTAGGAGAAAGAGAAGTCAGAGGAAGAGAGTGCTTGAGAAAGATGGGAGTGGCTGACTGCGAATCTCTCAGATGCCTCTGAGATGTCATTACAATGAGGTCTGGGAAATGTCATTTGGATGTAGCAACATGGAGGTCATTGGGAACCACAGCAAAAGCTGTTTTGGTACAATTGACAGAAGTGGGTGCCAAGTTGTAGTGGCCACAAGAGTAAACAGCATGAGAGGAAATTTGGACAATAAATACTAATCCTTTGAGCATTTTGGAAGACAAAGAAGGAGAGAGATAGTGGCTGAAATGGGATATAGGCTTGAGGATGGATTAAAAAAACAACAATACAAGAGCTGGAAGAGACCTCAGCATGGTAAAAAGTGGATGGCAGTATTACAGGAGAGAGATGCTGTTAAGCACTAGGCACTGGAAATATATGGCTTAACTTGAAAGGAAGTTTGGGACTCAAGAGAGATTCAGGAGGCAGTTACACAGAGGTGGTAGTTCAAGCTCTGAAAACTGTCAGAGGAGAACATGCAGGAGAGTCCAAAGTCCAAGAGAGAATCGCAAGAAACACCGTCATCAAGGGAATAACTCATAGTGAGTTATTCAGGTCACTTTTAATTCCATCTCAGACCCTGTTGGAAAAGTCACTGCATGAAGCTAGCCATTTGCAATAAACGAGTTTCCAGACATCGTTTCTGGCAAGAGGTTGAACTAAGCAAAGTTTAAAGTATTTGAAGAGAAGTTTATGTGAACCATCACTGTGGCACCTCATCATCCTCTCACAAGTGGACAGGTTGCAGGGTCAGTGTGGACAGCAGGAGATGTCCGGAGGGATCATACGTGTTCAACTGGACAACAGGACAGGCTCTTTTATTGTTCAAGTTGTCACGAAACACGTGGTCAGTAATATTAAAACTTGCTGAAGTATTAATGGCTGAAAACTTATTTTATCCAGATTCATGCAGATTTGGGTTAGGACTAACGAGCCTAACAACAATGAAGTCTGGAGAATGTCTTGTCTACACCTACTCACCAATGTCTTATCACTGTACTAGGCAGTCTTTGCTTATAGCTCTGGGCCAACGTGAGTTCTTGCCATAGTTATTTATGGCCCTTTGGAATAATACCGAATTAGCAAATGTGTTTTTTAAAAACTCAAGATGCAATATCATTAAAAGTTCATGCACCTCTGAGAAACATTTCAGAAATAAATGATTTGCTCTGCCCTGAATGCGGTTGTACCGTTATTTGTTCATTAATTAGCGTGATTCGGTGATTAAACCTCATTTCATGTCCTAAAGTACACACAGCAAAATCTTTTATGAATGCTGCTGCTTTGAATGGATGGTGGCTGTGCTCTATAATTTCATGCCATGTACTGAGTTGCTTTGTAATATTAAAGCCATGTTTCATATTTCTCTCTCTTTTTTACTAGAATTATCACCTTTATATACATTTATACATATATATGTATATATATGTATATATATTTCAGAGATGAAGGTAGAGGGAAAGAAAGATAGAAACCTTAATGATGAGAGAGAATCATTGATTGGCTGCCTCCTGTACGCCCCCTACTGGGGATCAAGCCTGCAACCTGGGCATGTGCCCTTGACTGGAATCAAACCCAGGATCCTTCAGTCCACAGACCAACACTCTATCCACTGAGCCAAACCAGCTAGGGCTCATTTTTCTCTTTTGCTTTAGGTCTTGGGAGCTGAGGAAGATGCCGTGGGTGATGGCTGCTCTCAGCAGCTGACAACTGCTAATGTTCTCCGCTTCCTACTGCTGATCCTGGTTCCATGTATCTGTGCTCTCATTGTCCTGCTGGTCATCCTGCTTTCCTTTGTTGGTGAGTGCTGTCATTATTAAAATGAAGTCAAAATTAAAATTAGCATGGTTTATAAGAGTGATTTCTACTTAGTACTTTTATAAACTAAAATAACAATAAGAGTGTTAGCTGTTGACTAACTTAGGTAAATCTGCAGTTTCAAATCCACTATAATCACTCTCCTAATTATTATTAACTAGTGGCCCGGTGCACAAAATTCATGCACATTAAAATGGAATTAATTAGAGGAAATATTTTAATATTGCTATTTGCCCTTTCTCTATAATAGAAGTGTCAGAGATGAAAGGAAATTACTAAAATATGTATGAAAATCTTCCTCCTGTCAGAGTCTGGGCCGTGCCCCAGAGTCAAGTCCCCACCCACCCACAAATGCCTTGAAATTGCGCGAGACCCAGGCCTGGCTGGCCCCACCCTCATTGGGCAAGTTCCAGACCCGGCCGGCCCCACCCCCATCAAGCCCTGCTGGGTGGAGGGCACAGCCTCAGATCCCCCAGCCTGGCGCCGGGGTCGGGGGTGTGGACTGAGGTCCCCGTCAAGCCCTGCTGGGTCAGGGGCGGGGCCTGAAGTCCCCCATCAAGCCCTGCCAGGCTGGGGTCACGGCCAGAGGCCCTCTGTCAAGCCCTACCGGGCAGGCGGGGGTCGCAGCCTCAGGTCCCCTGCCCTGGCCCAGCACCACGCAGCCTCAGGTCCCTGCTGATCGCTCGTTATAGGAACCCTGCCTCCAATGTGGGCACAGCCATCTTGTGTTATGGGAACCTAGCCTCCATTGTGCGCGCCACCATCTTGTGACAGCATGAAGGTCAATTTGCATGTCACCTCTTTATTATATAGGCTATTAATTAATGGATTAATTAATTCAATACATTTAAGGAGTGATTACTAGGTAGCAGAAACATTGAAAGTCCCTGAGAACTCAAGGATGTTTAAATTAGTCCTTCTTTCTCAGGAACTCGCAGTTGAGAGGAAGAAATGATTGTCACACTAGGCAACACATGTTGATGATAGAGGTATATACAAGGTGCTTTTGTGGACAGTCATAAGGCTTCATGGGGCATTAACATTTTAACTTTTGGAATAAAAATAGAAATTCAGGTTAGAAGGCAGTAGCACATGGGTCACATTTGGCTGAGAAAAAAGCAAGGGTAAAAGTATAACCCATGAAAGATGCTGATGGACTTGGAAACAGGGTGAAATTTTGGTAGGAAATGCAGCTAGATTGATGAATGACAAAATCTTACATGTCGTCCTAAGGAATATGGGCACCTAGGTAGCTGGTTTTCAATATCTATTCCATAGAACCAAGTTCTGAGAAAAAGAGTCAAGGATTACACAATCATTTGCTTTAAATTTCTATTTTTTAAAAAAATTGAACTCAAATGTACACTCAAACTCAATGTTACATATTAATTTTTAACAAACCAGAGACCAGCAGCAAAGTAATTTGTGCTGACAGATTTACTGATTTGTATTTGGATCTTGCTATCTCTCTTTAAATGAACAATATCCTAAGTTTAAAAGGTGAGTTATTGGGAAAAAAAAAAAAAAAAAACAACTCAAAATCTTGCCATTGATAGCTACTTATTGCTATGAATCAGAATTTTTTTGAACATGTGCAATCAAATAAAATACAAAAATAAATAGCAAGATGATAAAGATCTAGTTGCACTACCAATCATTTTAAAATACTTTATTTCACTCAAACTACCTATTATTTTTATTGCTCAATTTATAAGTTATGTATTTAGAATTTATAAAGTAAATTAATCTCAACAAAATACAGCTTATGTCTATGTTGTGGATATTAGGCTCTGAGTAGAGGAAGGATGTCATTAAAACAGTGCTTTAAGTGGGTTTTATTTATTTATTTAAATAATTTTTTTACAGCTTTATTGAAATATGAGAGGCCAGGTACACAAAATTCGTGCACAGGTGAGGTCCCTTGGCTCAGCCAGTGATTGGGGCTGATTGGGGCTGTCTTGCCTATTCCCCATCCTGATCGGGGCCGATTGGGGCTGCCTGGCTAGGGAAAGGAACCGCAGGAGGTTGGCCAGCCATGGGAGGTTGGCTGTGGGAGTGCACTGACCACCAGGGGGCAGCTCCTGTGTTAAGAGTCTGCCCTCTAGTGGTCAGTGCACATCATAGTGACTGGTCATAATGGTCACTTAGGCTTTTATATATAGAGATCTTTAGAAAGTGGAAGTTTTTCAAACATCTTCAAAAGTATTCTTTTTGTAGTTCTGCACCAGTTGGTTTGATATAGATATATTGAAGTATCTGCCCAAGTAAACATTTTCTATTTTATAACTGATATGCTTGTTGTAATGAGCAATAAAATCACTTTATATCTTTTTTTAAAAACCTCATTAAATCCTGCTTACTTTTAAAAACATTCTGTTTTGTTTGAGTTTACAACTCCCTGGTCTTTCAAAGTTTTGTAGCTATTTCTAGGTCCACGAGGGTTGCTAAGGGATGCTGGAATGCCAATTGTGCATCAAAGAGCTCTAGCTTAAAAAGTCAAAGAGATAATAGTGAGAGGATTATCGATTACGAAAAGGTAATAAAAGCCCTATGCTAACAAACACAGATGCTCTATGTGTATTTAATTTTGTCTGTTTGGGCTTCTGTCATGCATACAGTCAAGATGGTAATAAAACAACTTCTGAAGATAAAAGAGTTGAACTTTATGAGAAATTATTTCGGCAATAGGCTATAGAAGAGAGCAGTACAAATAGTTCCTCACTTCAACCCCTAAACTGGAGTTGGAGCTACAAATGTTTAGTTTAGTTTGGTATTTCTAAGATCGGCAGATAGTCTGAGCGGTCCGAATGATTACCAAAGATTTGGATTCTAAAATAAGGTCTTTGAAAGGAAAATTAAAGAGTGAGAAAGCTACAATATTATATGTAGTTTTTTATTTATTAAGTTATAGTCTATTACTGAAGGACCATATGATATAGGAGAAGGAGCTTAAAGTTTGACAGAAAAAGGTCTGGGTTAGCATCTTATTCTCTCCCATTTACTGGATGTGTGACTTTAGGGACCATACTTTACCTTCTCTGTGAAATGGGGACTATAATCCTTATTTGTTTCACAGGACTGTTATGGAAGTAAAATGAAATAATTGTCAGTGTTTTTGTAAGTTACAAAATTGATAATGAAAGTAAAGAATTAGCTTTTACTTACAAACATTATTAAATCAGATAATTATTTTAATGAATAGTTTCATTTTACTTAAAATTAACTCAAACGTGTTTATCTTATTTTAACTCTATCCATAAAAATTAAAACCTTTGGTCCTGGCCTGAGCATCAAAGGGTTGCAGGTTTGATTCCCAGTCAAAGGCATGTACCTGGGTTGCAGGTTCAATCCCTGGCCTGGTCAGGGCAAATTAAGGAGGCAACCAGTTGATGTTTTCTCTCTCACATCAATGTTTCTCTCTCTCCCTCTCTCTCTCTTCTTCCCTCCCTCATTTCCACTCTCTCTGAAAAGCAATGGAAAAGATATCCTCTGGTGAGAAATAATAATAATAATAATAATAATAATAATAATAATAATACCTTTGTACTATGACCCATTGCCATAGTAATCCTATAATCTACAACTCCCTAATCCCATAAACCAAGCCATTGCCACAGTATATTTTAATTGCTAATAAAGTAGCTAGATAAAGTTGACTGACTACTGTGTTTGCAATGTGATGACAAGTTTACATGACCTTTATGTTGAGACCCAAGGGTTACTTTCAGAGGTTAATTCATTTCTTATAAGAAGTAAACTGGCAGCAGGCTGTACTGTCATTACATGTCTAGAGTCAGCTTATGCCATGGAGCACTTTATCAGACATTGAACTAATACTTACCCTAAATTATATCTATATCTATATCTATATATCTATATCTATATCTATATCTATATCTATATCTATAATATTTGCAATTAAAGTAAAATTATTTTGAGAAGCATGCATATAACTGAAGTACAATAGCAGATATAATTTGGTACTATTCATTCCTTTAACAAACATTTATTGAGTGCCTGTTATGTGCAAGTCAGTGAGCTACAGGCATTGGATGCACCTGGAATAAAGCCTATTCTTACAGACTCCATGGTGCAGTGAGGGAGGAAGGCATTAGAAACAAAAGTCACCCGATCGATTAATTACAACAGAGGTAACTCCTATGTGGGAAGAGATAGTTACTATGAGAGCTTATGACAAGGGACTGAACCCAGTCAGGTGAGGGAAGCCTTCCCTGAGGGTGTGTTCCTTTCAACATAAACTCCATGAAGGTGGAGTAAGGGAGTGACATGATTCATCTGGTTGGGGCTTTTAAAAGGCGCCTTTGTTCCAATCCCCCAACTCTCCTCCCCAAAGAGATGAAGGGATTAAGAAGCACAAATTGGAAGTTACAAAACAGTCAGAGGGATGTAGAGTACAGCATAGGGAATATAGTCAATAATACTGTGATAACTATGTATGGTGTCAGGTGGGTACTGGAAATAACGGCGGAACATTATGTTAAGTATATGATTGTCTAACCACTGTGCTGTACAACCAAAACCAATCTATACTAATAAAAGGGTAATATGCTAATTAGACCGGGTTGACTGGACATCTTCCGGTTGTCTGGTCCTTCTTCCAGACAAAGCCATGGTGGCGGGGGCCAAGGCAGAGGCAGTTAGGGGTGATCAGGCTGGCAGGTAGAGGGGGCTATGGGTGATTAGGCAGGCCAGCAGAGGCGGTTCAGGGCCATCAGGCAGGCAGGCAGGTGAGCAGTTAGGAGCCAGTGGTCCTGGATTGAGAGAGGGATGTCCAACTGCAGGTTTAGGCTTGAACCCTGTGGCCTGTGTGTAGAGAAATAAAGACCTGGGAGGTTTTCCATTTTAAAGTGCTATTCAAAATACATTGTAAGCTAGGAAATTAGACACCACCCCACCCTGTGCATGAATTTTGTGCACTGGGCCTCTAGTACAACATAATATTGAAAGGAAACTGTACTTGAAAAATAAAAATTGAAGTTAAAAAAAGGGTGCCTTTGGCAGCTGTGTGGAGAAAGGATGGGAATGAGTAAAGTGTGTGGCAGGGGAAAAATGGGGGCTTATTACAAGAGTCTTAGAAATATGGTACTTGGGGGATGGTCTGTACAGAATTTTGCGAACTATTGTTTATTCCATTTAATTTCACCAAAGTTATGGTCCAAAACATCTCATTAGAATGCTCTTAACAACGCCCCCCCCCCCCTCAGGCTACAGAAAACTTTGTTTTAAAGGCTCTTCTACTCATCCACATTGAAAATAAATTTTCTTTGTTTTAGCTATAAATTTATGAAGAATGGCCTAATGTGACCTTCCAAGTTTTCTTAATACTACGAAAAGTCTATGTGTGGCCTGTTAATTGTTTATTTTTGTTTTTAAATGAAGAAAACAGAAAAGTTATAATGGAGAGTATAGGAAATATGGTAAACAGTACATTTTTCTTGAACTCAAGAGAAATTGTCCTCTACAAAAGTGACTTTCCTCTTTGAAAATGCCAGATGGGATGGAGATCATTGAACTAAAATATAGTTTTGCTCTTAGAAAATTTCTGAGCAGCTTGTGGCTTTTTACAAGGATTTGGAATTATAAAGATCTTAATTTCCTAGCTTACAATGTATTTTGAATAGTACCTTAAAATGGAAAACCTCCCAGATCTTTATTTCTCTACACACAAAATTTAAGATGCTCTATGATCCTTTATGACCTGACTCCACATTCCTTATTGAAATCTACAAATTTCTTTAATAATCCTGGCTCTTCTGGTACAGATTCATCAACACAGACTTCTCAAACTTGAGAATATATATATATAAAACTAAGACCTGAGGTTATACTTAAAGTCTAAAGCATTTTGAAATAGTAGCCAAAGAATTTGTACTCAAAATGTGGTCCATGGACTAGCAGCACCAGTACCACTTGGGAGTCTGTGAAATGCATAATCAAATCTTGGGCCCCACCCACCCCTGCTGAATTGGCATTCTAACAAGACCCACAGGTGATTTCTGCATGTTCATCCAGTCTTAACCTACTGCAATCTGACCTTCCCCTCTTTCTCTTCTTTTCATACTGGCAACTCTGTCCTTACCAAAGCCACCAATGTCTTTTTATCCTGCTGCATTTGAAACCAATGTGAACAGGACTTTAAAATGAAGGTCCTTATGTTTTCTTTCTGTGTTTGTTTACATCAAGTTAGACTGAGCATGCTCACTGTTAGTTGGTGCTAGGAATACTTTCTCCATTCAGGTGAGACATGCAGATATGGTCTTGCTCAGTCTTTACTACTCCTTTTTCTTGATATGCTCTTCTGCTTGGCCTGCAAATGATCACTCCTGACTTTCCTTTTACCTCTGTTCTTTGTTCTTTCTCCACTTCCTTAAGCTCATCTTTCTCTGTTCTTTCTCCACCTCCTTAAGCTCATCTTCCTCTACTTATCCATTAAATGTTAAGGTATCTGTCCTAAGGGCTCTTCTCACTTTCCACCCATGCCTCTCTTGACAATGTCATCCACTCCCCTGACTTCCTTCATCATTTATACTCAACAAGTATTACTGAGACCTACCCTGGTGCTAAGCATTCTGTTGGGTGTTTGAGATCAGACATGCATAAAAAACCCACCTACAAGGAGACAGACACGAAAACAGACAGTTCCACTTGAGTGTATAAGTGATCTAAGCAGTGTGTCTCTGGGAACACAAAGACACATATTTGTGGGGGAGTCTGGCAAGGCATTCCGGAGGAAGTGTTTGGATTGCTCTCAACTTAGACTTTTCTCCTGGAATGTTTCACAGGCATTTTTATACTCAACTAGAGGCCCGATGCATGAAGATTCATGCAAGAATAGGCCTTCCTTCCCCTGGCTGCCGGCACCACCTTCGCTCCGGCCTGAGCCACCTTTCCGCCTTCGCTCTGGCCAGAGCTGCCTTCCTCCTCTCGCCTTTTCATGTCAATTTGCATATTCCCTCCTTATTGGCTGTGGGCGCTACCACCTTTGTCGTGGCATTACAGTCAATTTGCATATTCCATCTTTATTAGATAGGTTGTACCTGTAGTAGGGACAATAACAAAAGTAAGATCCTACAAATTCTATTTTTCATTCTCTATTATCTAATGTGACAGTCAGGGTAGGCTATGCTATACTGTGTAACAAACATCCTACTGGCTTAAAAACAATGAAGGTTAATTTTACGCTCATACTACATGTCCTTTGCAAGATGGCAGTGTGGTGGTGGTGAGGGATGTGCTTTGCTCATTGGGGTCAGGGAGTAAATTGATGAACAAGCCATCATCTTGAACCTTTGTGGTTATTGTGCCAGAGAGAAAGATAAAGAGCACTGGAGGCTCATTCTTTTTTTTAAAGTATATTATTATTATTATCATTATCATCTACAATCAGCATGGTGTACAAGAACTCATAACTGAAAGTTTATATCCTTTGACCAACATCAAAGATGTATGAGACAAGAGAATGAGGCCAGAGAATGTAACCCAAGCATGTGTCCTAGTACAATGGGAGAGAAGGGAAAACATTTGATGAACAGCACTAAGGACCACCACCTCTATCATATTTGGGGGTACCTTCATTTACCCAGTAATTCAAACCTGAAACCTGAAGGGACCTCTGACTCTTTCCCTTATGTTCTCACAGTTTTGCCTTGGCAAGCTTTCTCCCGATTGTTCCGTTTATCCTTACTGCTTTTGTCTTGGGTCGGGCCTTACTCTTCTCTCACTTGGACTATCAGTAGCCTTGTTACTAACTATCCTCTAGACTTACTCCTTTCAGGCATCAGCTTGCTGCTAGAGTGTTCATTCTAACATCCCACTCTATTTAAGATCCTTCAGAAGTTCTCCATCCCAACAAGATCAATTCCAAACCTTTAACAGGAACTGCCCTTTCAGTCTTGCTTCCACTCCCTCTCCCTTTCTCTTGCCAGTTCCCTGTGTGCTAGCCATGCTTAATTACTTGCTGCTAGGCTCTTGTATATCTTTTCTACTTTGCTCTATCTAGAAAGTTCTCCATTCCCTATGACCATACCTCGCCTCCCTCCTCCCAGAAAATGCTTTGCTCAAACTTAGAAAATCTCTAATCATCTTCTAAGATTCACATCGAGCATCATTCTCCCCTAAGAAACCTTTCCTGACTTTCCAAAATGGAGTGACAGCTACTTGTCTATTTTTTGTCACCAGATTGTCCTATGCATATCATTCTCAAAGCATTTGCAGCATGGTTTGTATTTTTAGACGACATGGCTGTCTCCCTCAACTAATCTATAAACATCTTGACGATAAGTACCTCTCTCTAGATTCTGTGTTCTCAGCAGAGAGTAAATACAAAGTTTCTGGCACAGAGAAAATGCAAAGTAAATGTGTTACCACATGGCTAGAGATATAAAGACAGGAATTCATTTCAAACTCATGAAATAGGAAGATAAATTTGTTTACATGCATATGGTGGTTGATTTTTTTTTTTAAGGTACGTACCTTGTCCAAAGTGAGAAGTGTCTGTAGGTGTATGTGTATGTGTCGTGTCCCAACTCAATTTTGGGTAAGTTACACAACTCTTATAAGCTTCAGTTTCCTTCTCTCTGAAACTCTATGAAGAAGAGTTAATTATAGAATCTACTAGGGGCCCAGTGCACGAATTTGTGTACCTTGAAAGAAACTGTGGGCCATGAGGCTGTGGTGGGCACAGGGACGGGTCTCAGACCATCCTCTATGCCCCTGTCTGGCCCCTCCCACCGCGGCCCCCGGTCTCCTGTCTGCCGGCAGCCCCACTCCCGCCGCCGCTCACACCTGCTGATAGTGCAGAGCAATTGGGGCTGGTGCCAGCAGCAGGTGTGAGCAGCAGCTGCTGCCCCGATCGCCCCTCAGGAGCACAGGAAGGTGGAGAAGCCCTCATGGGCGATCGGGGCTGGCAGCAGGTGCGAGTGCTGGGTGGGACCATGGTGCGCAGGAGCAAAGAATTTTCAGTAACCACCAGAGACTCGCCCTGATGACAGCGACCGGTGCCTCTCCTTGGTCTGGCGTCCCCGCTCACCTGCTCCACCATCCCGCTGTGGCCAACGCCCGCCATGTTCCACACTCTGCCACCTGCTGCAGATGTCCGCCATGTTCCGTGCGCACCCCCTTGGTTGTTCGGTGTTCTGCCGTTTGGTCTATTTGCATATTAGTGTTTTATATATATATAGATTTCATAGGATTCTTGGGAGGCTAACCCAGGAGATGGCTGAAGTGAGGATACTGAGCAAGGTGCTTGTATTTGTTTCCTGTGGCCGCTATAACAAATGATCACAACCTTGGTAGCTTAAAACAACACAAATTATCCTAGAATTATGGAGGTCAGAAGTCCAAAATAGGTCTCACCAGGCTAAAATTAGCGTGTTGGTTGTACTGCATTCCTTTTGGGGGCTCTAGGAGACATTCTGTTCCCTATTTTCCCCAGCTTTTAGAGGCTTCCTGCATTCCTTGGCTTGTGGCTCCTTTCTTTCTTCAAAATGAGCAATGGCCCATTGAGTCTTAGTCACACTGTGTGGCTCTGGCACACACTACCTCCCCTCCCTTTTCTGCTTGTAAGAACCTTGGGCTCACCTGAATAATCCAGGAGAGGTTTTCCACCTCACATTCCTTAATTGACAGCTGCAACATCCCTTTTGCCATGTAAGGTGTGTAAGGTAACATAGTCATAGGTTCTGAGCCTGAGGCTGTGGCCACCTCTGGGGCAGCATTATTTTGCCAATTACAGTGCTCAATCCACTCACTGTAGGTGATCAGTAAAGCTTGGCTATTATTACTGGAATTATAGACAGTTTCTTAAACATTGTTAAATAGAGCTGAAACACTTTTGAGCCATACAATGTGGTTTTCTATTAATATTTTCGCAGGAAATAGTCACCATTATTTCACTCCGAAAGTGGGTTAAGTGATTCACTTTTGAAAATGTCCTCAGCCATTTTGCTTTAAAGGTAGAAGAAAATGGTGTTTATTGGTAGGAAGACAATTTTACTTTCATTGTGTAGTAATGGCTAACAGTTATTGAGAACTTACTGTGTGCTGTGAACTGTTTCAGGTAGTTACGTATGTATTGACCAGTTTGATTCTAACGACCAGCCCCATAAAGGGAGGTACTTTTATTTTCCTTATTTTATGGCAGTTGAGAGTGTGTGCAAAGTTTCAGGATTGTAAATGCTAGAGACAAGACTTAAATCCAGCCGGTCAGGTTGTGGAGCCTGTAATTCTAACCACAGCTCTATAAAAGCAGGAATGCGGAAAAGGATGGGCAACACTGGAAGAATGAGCACTCTACTTTGAGCTGATAACTCAGCATTTTTATAGTTCATCATGTTCTACTAACTGGAGGGTATTTAGTCGTATTGAGTTCTAATTTTTGTGCTTTTTAAAAAAATACATAATAGGCAACCAACTGTAAGTTGAGAGTTGGTCAGTTTCTAGAGATGCTTGAAACAAAATTGTCTAGTAAGTTCAGGCTTTCACATACAGGTCTCTTAGCCACCTTCTTATTCTTATTCTTATTCTTATTCTTATTCTTATTCTTATTCTTATTCTTATTCTTATTCTTATTCTTATTCTTATTCTTATTCTTATTCTTATTCTCATTCTCATTCTCCTCCTCCTCCTCCTCCTCCTCCTCCTCCTCCTCCTCCTCCTCCTTCCTCTTCTTCTCTCTCTCTCTCTCTCTCTCTGTCTCTCTCTCTCTGTCTCTCTCTGTCTCTCTCTCTCTCCATACTTTAGAAACATTAGTTATAGCAACTACCGTGTATTATCATTCTATTCTACCAAACCACTTGATATGTAGAATTTAAGAGTAAGAAAGCTGCTTTTTTTTTTAAAAAAAAAAAGTTATCTAAGTCAGTTTTCCTAAGAAAGTCAGTGTTTCAAAGGACATCTGAGAGTAACTAGATACTATTACTAGTCACCAATGTGGTTAGGTAAAAAAGATAAGAGAAAGATTATTAATAAGGCTAGTCATTACAAACAAAATGTTAACAGCTGCAGATGTTTCATTCGGTAAGGATCTCCTTTTATTAGTAGGTGAATTACTCAGGGACATAACTATGAGGAACTGGCATTTGCTAAAAGTGTGTTGACAGAGCTGGGTGCTGATCCATAGGGTCAGCATGATAAGTAAATCGACTTCATGGACATTATGTATTCATTATAGCCACATTGGCGGAAACATGTTATGTGAAAAATCTCTTTATACCAAAACAAGTAGAGAAGAGAGCAACTAACAAGTGGATGAAAATAATATTATATCTAATTGATTAGTAAAATTTTCTGTATGAATGAAATGCATGTTATGTAGTAATCAAGTCTATCACATATTTATTTTGATCCAGAATAAATTCTAAGTCATTTTAAAAACAGTTAAAGGAAGGCTTTCATTTCACCTACTGCATTTGATATTCACTCATAATCACACGGACACTTTGGAGGATGTGTTACCTGCACAGCGTGGTTCTGATTTAGCTTTTACACTCGATGTTTTATTTAGAATCCTTTGGCAGATGAAGCTGTTGACCTCAGTTAGCCAGAAAACAGCTGCTTTTCTATTTTGATTTGTAGTTAATGTTTACCAAGTGTCAAGCACATGTAGAGAAATTTTTTCCATAGACTGATGTTAAACATTTTATTTATATTTCTTTTATTTTTAATGGTCCATGAACTGTTTGGAAATGTGAGAACCAATTAGAGCATTCGCTGTAAATGTTTTTAGAAAAAAAAAGTCCCTTGGGTATTTCTCTAATGGATCAATATCACATTCATTTATTTTAGTAGCATTCTCAACTACAGTGCTATATTCTGGAAACAGTCTGTTATCTATTTTAATGGAGTTAAAAATACATGATCTCTTTCAAATTTCTCAAACGTTCCTGCCTGAAGTCAAAGCGAGGTGGTCTCCAGTAGTCATGTTTGAGTTTCTATTTTGTCAGTGAATGAATAGGTTGAGAAAATGTCCAGTTGATAATGTTAGTTAATGACTATTTCTTATTTCTTGTAATTATTAAAATGAAGATAATTTAGTTTCTTCTTTTTTTTTGTGGGAATTAGAATTTCACTTTTTTGATATATTTTTTCTATTGGTAAATATATGAGCCCTATTATTTTTATTTTTCTGTTACGCATAGTTCACTGAAATTTAGTGTAAAATGCGAAGAAACCTAAGGAGAAGACTAAGGAGGCACTACTGTGTCGTTTGGTGGAGATAGAGATGGAGATATGGAGAACACGTGTCCTGGGTGCTGAGTAGCATAAAATAATGGGACAAATTGAGAAAGAGAAGGCAGGAAGGAAAAACTGTAAGATTCACCACGTTTTGTTGTTGTTGTTTTAAAATATATTTTTATTGATTTCAGAGAGGAAGCGGGGGGGAGAGAGAGAGAGAGAGAGAAAGAGAGAAACATCAATGATGAGAGAGAATTATTGACTGGCCGCCTCCTGCACGCAACCCAGGGCATGTGCCCTGACCAGGCGTCGAACTGTGACCTCCTGGTTCACGGGTCGATGCTCAACCACAGAGCCGTGGCGGTGGGTATCACCACGTTTTATTTACTTGTGGCAAGTCTCCGGGGTAATAGCCTTAAATTCTTTGGGCACTGAAAACCGAGGTAAGGAAGCAATAGTTTTTTTCACAGGGTTATGTGTTTTACAGAAGAGAAACTCTACCGATTAGCTGTGCTGACCATCAGCTTTCTCTTTGTGTTTGCCGGGGTAGAATGTGACTTGGGAAAGTAGCTGTAGAATTTTCTTCAGATGTGTTTAAAAATGAATCCTTCTAGTAATGTTTTAAAAATACATATTTTTGTCTTTCAGGAACATTACAAAAAGCCTACTTGAAATCAAATGAGAGTGAACCTATAGCCACTGACGGTGAAATTCAAGTGCCTGATGTTCTTCTTACAAATACAGTTTACCCTGAGAGCGCCGTGACACCTACTACACATCCCAACCAACACGCTCCTGCCTGGACCACCCATGCTCCTCTCCCAGGGGACCAAGGTCACAGGAACACGAGTAAGCCTGAAGGTGCTGAATGCATGTGCCCTTTAATGTCTGTGGAACCCACAGGTGGATTTTCAAGTGTGGCAACAGATGCTCATAAATCAGTCACTTAATGATCATACAGGCAAAGCTCCACTCATTTCCCCGGCAAGCCTAGCAGAGCGCGCTGTTCAGCTCAGCCATCCCGGTGGGACATGAGTGAGTCATGAAGAGGCACCGTGTGATTCAACATTTCTGAGGCATGAAAATGTCTCTGCCCCAATATAGTGGTACTGATTTTGTGGGGGTTCACCTCTAAAAGTCTGTGCTTCTCTTTTGAAGTTTTAAGTTACTTATTTTGAGATGCTTAAATGATGTTACTTATTTTGTTGTCGGTACCTTGTAGAAGAGACCCCAGTTCTGTAACAGAACACCAAGTGATTTAACAGGAGCTACCCGCCCTCTCATTTGCCTTTGACATGTCCATGGGTTCTTATTACCTCGATTCACTCTCCTCCCTTTTTTATTGACTGTGCAATGTACTGTGCGTGCTGGTGACTGACAGGTCATCACACCATGAGGAACATGGCATGTGTGAAACTTCTGCTTGAGGGCACCTGGAGAGATTTGTCAGTTATTCCAGGAAAAGAGGTGGGAGAGAGAGAAAACGCAGTGTGAAGACTGGGTCACTGAGATGGTGGCAGACAATGTTCTCTGGAAGGTGACTCTATTCCTCAACACCTCTCAGTTTTGTTTTTTTTTATCAAGTTACTAAGCTTCCAGTGTGGATGGGAGTGGATTTGTGTGGAAAGTTTTCTAGAGCTTCGGCTCTGCCGCAGTCAGCGCCGTCTCTGTCAGGACTTGCTCCTCAGTTGTCTTTTTTTTTTTTTTTTAAATTTCTTTATTGATTAAGGTATCACATATTTGTCTTGATTCTTATTTTCTTCCTCCTAAAACAAAGTTATGTGATTGAAAGCGATAGCAGGCCCTACCAGCCACCATCATCTTCTTGTTTCCTCCTCCCTCTTTCATGAAAACCCACCAAGGGAAATCACCTCTGAGGGCCAGGACAGAGGATTGACTTTCATTCTGAGCCATGCAGGGAAGGACTGAGCTGACGCTTGGCTGTCGCAGTCCATGTTTGCCAGTGTCTGAAGAAAAGCAGGATTAGTCTATTTCTCCAGAGACAGACTGTTGGACTCCATTGTTTCACGAGGCACCGGTAGGCATTAGCTGTTTCTTAGACTCAGTGCTCACCAGTGATTCATACAGGTTTGTGTTCATTACCTGACAGTGATACTGCAAACCCCAATTATGCCAAGTAAAATGTATGTTCCTCCTGAGTTTAATTTTGAGGTGTTTTGTTTTTATTGTTAAATATTTTGGTCATGCCTTCAGCACTTCATTATTCTTAAGGACAGTATTTTTCCATCAGAAGTGCAAAAGTCATTGAAGCAAAAACTCAGTCCAGTTAATGTGGTTGCAATTACAGCCATTGTTATTTTCTTTTACTAAGTGGATTTGCCTCGATTGTGAAAGCTCCATTATTTGTTGAGGTTCCAGTTGAGGTGACAGACACGTACCCTGAAGAGTAAAGAAACATATGGTACCTGTTGCTCAGTTTGGAAGTTTGATGGGAGTCTGTTTGACTCGTTCTTTTCTTCCTGTGGCTGGAACATTGCTTGAGAACATGAACGTAAGTTGACATGTAAAGGAAATCCAGGTAAAATGAGCATGATTAAATGGAGAAAGGCTGAAACTTTGGAATGTGTCATTCTGTGTAGTTAATGTGTTGGTTGTTCGAACTGAGCTGTACTGTTTGACTACATGACTCTCAATAGACGGTCTATATTAACTAAAATTGTTTATTGCAAGAGATTTGGTAGTTTTTCATGCATCCCAGCAGTATTGCTACCCTGCTATTCTAGAGTTTTTGGTAGTTTTCGGGACATGTGTGCGTATTTTCTCTGTGGTTCTTATAATTAACTGGTGAGGTACACAGGACAGGCAATATGTACCAGTTTTCAAGATATAAGATTAAGGATTAGGGAAATTAAGTTACGTGTCTGATATCACTTGTGTAGTAATCATTTGGTAGAAATGGAATTAGGATTTAGATCTTGGGACTCCTAGACCAGTGCTCTTTCAACTATTTCATGCTTCCTCAGTCAATATCATTGCTTTTTTTGCAGTGGCAGGAGCATGACTGAGTACATTTAAAAAAATGTATGTATTTTTATTGGTATCAGAGAGGAAGGGAGAGGGAGAGAGAGATAGAAACATCCATGATGAGAGAGAATCATTGATCGGCTGCCTCCTGCATGCCCCCTTCTGGGGATCGAGCCCACAACCCAGGCATGTGCCTGGACAGGGAATCACACTGTGACTTCCTGGTTCGTAGGTGGATGCTTAACCGCTGAGCCACGCCACCTGGACACTGAGCAAATTTTAAGCTCCAAGAGAGTAGAAGAGGAGTCTGTTTTGTTTGTTGCTGCCTATCCCATGATCCGCAAAAAAACAGTTGTTGAATGAATAAACGGCTGTCATTTTAAAACTGTGGCATCTCATTTATCACTTTTTGTTAGTAATGCCTAATCACACTTCTGCACTTGGTATTTATTTAACCAACTCTGTTTAAAGCATCATTTAATGCCTTGTATCTGTATGAACACCTAGCAGAGAATTTGCCTTATTTCTGTTTTCAATCATTCTCTAATGAAAATGTCATTTTAAATTCCAGGCATATGTAAAAGCTATTTAAGTCCATTTCAGTCCAAAAATACAGTAGCCAGACATTCTGTCCTTCACAAATAGCTTGGGTAAAAAACCAAAGGGAGAACTCCTGGCAAAAGGTATCAGGAAATAGCCTTTCCTTAAGACATTTCCTTGGGAGGAGGGGATGATGGGGGGGGGGGGGGGGAACGGGGGTCCTTAATATCATGCCAAAGCATAGAATATTGCGGTTTGTAAAGTTTTAACCACAATTTCCCTAATCCCCCCACTTTACACTGTGCAGCAAAGCTGGGCTTTGTGAATGTGAAATAGGTGTACGTGACATCTGTTACTTCCGGAGTTTCATTAGCTGCATTTGGAAAACCAGTTGTAATATGAAAGGGAAAAAAAGGCCCATAGTTAGCTTTCAGCCTATATTTCAGCAAGGGATTTCCCTAGGTTGCATTCTGTATTTGGGTTTTTATTTTCACTTTGATTCCTTACGTATTTTATAAATATTTGAACATAAATTGAATTTTAAGGAAAGAGAAAAACTCTTTGGCCAACCTAGAGCTTTTTTGTTAAAACTCATATGGCACACAATAGAATAACTAGAAACTGATCAGGAATTAAAGTGACAAGAGTGGGTTAAGGCAGTGAAAGGTAAAAGTGTTCGGTTTTAGCACACAGCTCCTAAATCTCTTATATCAGATGAAAATACATTTTTCATCTCACTTACTTAAAAAAATGCTTTTTGAAATAAAGTCAGCATACCATAAAGTTCACCCTTTTAATATATACAATTAAGTATTTAAAAAATATATTCACAGAGCTGTACAACCATGACTGCTCTCTAGATAGAGATATTTTAGGACATATTTATCACTGCAGAAAGAAATGCCGTATTCATTACCTCTTCCTCTCCCTTTCCCCTGCTTGGGTCCAAAAGGAATCTACTTTTTGTCTCTGTGGATTTGCCATTCTGACCATTTCATAGAAAGGACATCTCATCATCAAGACGTGGCTTTTGTGACCGGCCTCTCCTATCGTTCTTAGTTCTGTGCACAGCCTTGCACATGCTCCTGGCCTTCGAAGATCCCAAGGCATGTGTCAGAGCTTTTCAGAGACCCAATGGACACATCATTCCTGTTTTTCCTTTCAAAGCTTTTGTCCGTCTCTTATTTCCCACCCGGATTCTTGCGGTGGGTGGTTGTGATGTTAAACAATTGGCACAGATTGTGTTTGATAAACGCCCTCGGGATAGAGCTGTTTGCATAGAGAGAGCTCCCAGTCAGGTCAAATAAAGACCAGCCCCGAGAATGAACCCTTTCCCCGGTGCTTCCAGATAGGTTGAATGGTGACAATTCTCTGGGGATGGCTTTTTGGGAGGTCAAATCCATTCTACCCTCTCGTAAGTTGCCAGTTTTCATAGTTACCCGGGTTGCAAGGCCGTCACAGAACTGAGGAGAGGGGAAAGGCAATAGGGCAATTTAAAATGCTACAAAGCTCATAGTTTTTACTGTGATCCAGACATTTTTCTTGAATAATGAAAAAGCAAGCCTTTGGTTAAGTCCCAAAGTTCTAAAAGATTTCATTTTAACATTTTTTCCCCAGTATTTTTACTGCTTTTATGGAGGAACAAATTTTGGAGGATTTTACCCTCCAACTTTTTAAATTTCCTATAACATTGGGAGTTGATTTTTCTTCTTTTTTAAAATTTATTTTTATTGATTTCAGAGAGGAAGGGAGAGGGAGAGGGAGATAGAAACATCAATGATCAGAGAGAATCATTGATTTGCTGCCTCCTGCACGCCCCACACTGGGGATTGAGCCCACAACCTGGGCATGTGCCCTTGGCCGGAATTGAACCTGGGACCCTTCAGTCTGCAGGCCAACGCTGTATCCACTGAGCCAAACTGGCTAGGGCTGATTTTTCTCCTTTTTATAACGCATAAATTTGATTATATTATATATTAATTTTAAATGGAAATCTTTTTTCCCCTTTTTTGTATAAATCACTTTACTCTTTCTCCTTCCTTTGCCTCATATTACCCTATCTATGTGCACAGTTAACCCATGTTGACAACCTAGTGTATACGATTTTATAGTTTTTTCCATGTTTGTGAAACATGGAGTTCGGGGAGCGGATCTCCCCCTTGCAGGTTCTTGCCTCATGAAGTCTGAAGAATAAAATTCGTACTAAAAGGACTTGTTAGTAAAAGTGTGGAAGTTTATTGGAAGCAAATACAAACTCCCACATAGAGAGGGGTTCCCCAGGGGGTAACCAACTAAGCCCCTTTTTCTAAGGTTTATAAAGGCTGTAGTTCTTTGTCTCTTCATGCTCCCTTCTAATTGGACCCCTTCCCCACTTTATGACCCTGTGCTTTTCTAATTGGTCACTCTTTTGCAGAACATCAGCTTCAACATCCAAAACCCACAGTGGTGCCCCTCTTTTTCTCTCCCCCTTATCTTGCAACATTCCTCTATCTCCCGTGAAAATATTTTTTCCTGTTTCCACATTTCTCTATCCTCTGTGAAAGTATGTTTCCTTCTTCCTGATACTCTGTGACTTCTTTATCCTCTGTGAATGTATGCCTTCTGGCAGCTCTAAGCCCTCACCTATGCATTCCTCCCCCATAGACCCTCTTTATTCCTAAGACTCCCTAAACCTGCCTGTTTTGTTCCTAGAATTTCTTTCACTTATACTATCCTATCTAATAAAAGAGTAATATGCAAATTGACCATCACTCCAAGATACAAGATGGCCACCTCCATGTGGTCAAAGATGGCTGCCCCCATGTGGACACAAGATGGCCACCACAAGATGGCTGGCAGGGGACGGCAATTGTGGGCAGTTGGGGGTGACCAGGACTGCAGGGGAGGGCAGTTGGGGGGGACCAGGCCTGCAGGGGAGGATAGTTTGGGGCAACCAGGCCTGCAGGGGAGGGCAGTTGGGGGTGACCAGGCCTGCAGGAGAAGATAGTTGGGGGCAACCAGGCCTGCAGGGGAGGACAGTTAGGGGCAATCAGGCAGAGGCAGGCGAGTGGTTGGGAGCCAGCAGTCGTGGATTGTGAGAGTGATGTCCAACTGCCCGTTTAGGCCTGATCCTGGAGGGACATCCCTCAAGGGGTCTCAGATTGGAGAGGGTGCAGCCTGGGCTAAGGGACACCCCCCTCCTGTGCACGAATTTCTTGCACCGGGCTTCTAGTCCTATATAATAAAAGCCTAATATGCAAATTGACCGAATGGTGGAATGACTGGTTGCTATGACATGCACTGACCACCAGGAGGCAGACGCTCAACACAGGAGTTGCTCCCAACCCGCAGGCCCTGGCCAGTGATGGTGGGAGGGGGTGGGGCTGGTGAGTGGGCGACGCCAGGCCAGCCAAGGCGGGTGCCAGCAGGGGCCCCCTGATTGCCCTGCCAGTCGCCCCACAGATTGGTGCTGATCGCTGGCCAGGCCTAGGTACCCTACCTGTGCACGAATTTTGTGCATCAGGCCTCTAGATATATATAAACATATATGCACATATATGTATACAGAATAATATACATGCAGAGATGATTTTGTAATTGTTTTTCAAAAAGTGGGATCTCATTTAGTACATGTATTTTTCTATCTAATGTTTTCTTGTTCAAGAATACTTCATGTAAATGTGTCTAATTTATTGTTGCAATGACTGAACAGTATTCCATGTTGTCATTAACACCATAATTTATTTTACTTCAGCCGTTCTCCCAATATAAGGTATTCACCTTATATCTAGTTTGTAGTGTTTTTTATGTTATTTTTATTTTGTTTTATCAGTGATCTCTCTTCTGAAGATAAAATGACTTGATCATGGCAGTAAAGCTGTCTAAATAGTAGTGACTTATTAGCAGTCTATCAAAATGCTCTAAACGCATACCCCAAATTTACTAAATGCAGAAAGCTTATGCATCAATCTAAAACCTTAAGGTTATTCTTTCTTCCTAGTTTTGTGTTGTCAACATGGCATTTCTATTAGCTTAAAAGTAAGCTCTGCATAAATATGAAGCTAAGAGGAACAGAGCGATTGTTGTTTTACCTGGATTACTATTTATTAGGCAACTAGCCCAAGGACATTTGAAATCAGGGAATTCTCCTCTCCATGTTTCCGAATGGAACCCTAAATGTTTTTATTATGTTTTTCAACAATCAGTTCTACTGCCCCAGGGTCATGTACCCCCCTCTATAGATTACTTTCTAGATTATTATATGGTTTGGAGTGGGAGTCTGTGCTGGTATGTGTACATGTGGATGGGTGAATTGTATCCTTATCATTCCTGTTATGTTGTTGGACAGTATTTCTCCCTCTGGGGTCTGAGGGTCCTCCGATGTATTGAATTCTCTATAAGAATTTCTTGAATGTATGCTTTCATTTCAAAGATAATAAAAAATAATTAACGTAAGCCTACTCTCAATTACCTGGATCATCATCTTATAACAAGTATTGATATGGATTTTTGGTACCTGTATTTGAGTTTCTATTTATGGTTATGTTGCTGCTAAGCTATACTGCTTAGACTGTAAAAAAAATGACTAAAGAAACAATTTGGTGATACAAGCTTTAACATTTCATGAAGTGAACAGCTTCCTGCCTTCCATCCCATCTTTATCTTACTAAAGGCAGGACGCTTTAGTAAGATAAAGAATAAAGAACAAGGAAGAGAAAAAGAGAAAACACGTGGTTGGCTGGGGCCACGTAGTCACCCTGGCTTTGGATAAGAAGGAACAAGGAAATAAGCATGGAGCCCAGAGCTGGCTTGGCGTTTGGAGATTAGCTGACTGGGAATACTGCGTTTCCGATCAAGCAGAGCAGTTACAGGGGCAGGAAAGTTATCCAAGTTTCGGTTTGGTGACCTGGCTCCCTAGACAAGAGTGGCTCCATCTTGGGCCTGTAATGGTATTTCAATAGACATTTGCCAGCCATCCAGAAAGGAATAGAGACAGAGTCAATAGATATTCTTCTCAGTTGCAGAACAAGGCACGTACTGGCATATTGTAGAAGGGGCGCCTTCGTGGCAGTTCAAATAGAGACAAATGGTAACCAACTCCCTTAGCTGGGATATGTGGTGGTATAAGCTCCCCAAACACAGAAGAGCATGTGCCTCAGGAGTCTGATGCTTTAACAGAACAATGTTAATATTAACTCATTAATATCATTTATTTAAATTTTAATAGTTTTGTAATTTTGTTTCTATTTGATATTTGATGAATACATACCAATTTCATAGCTGTGTTACCCCTATGGGCATGAAGGGGTTTATATCTAATTTTCTGTATACCTGCATAACTTCCTTCCTGTGAAAAAGTCTGTGCAATTCTCCAGCTTTCGAAATATCGCTTTAGGGAACCGGAGTTCCCGGTGTTTGTGTCACATCCCCAGAAATAGCAGAGTCTAACATTTTTTGTGCCAAGGACTCCTTGGGCAATCTGGGGAAGCCTGTAGGTGTCTTCTCACAATAATGTTTTGGTGCTTAAAGTAAATAACAGAATCACAAAGGAAGGCAAATTTATTAAAATTTTGTTATAAAAATATTAGAAATATACATTCATGATATAGTAATAGATGATATAGAAATAATTATGTCTAGCAGTAAGTCAATAACTAATTTTATAACAGCAATGGACATAAATATTTTGAAATGTTTGTAACAACTTCATGTTGATAGGAAAATAGCTGTGATTTCTAATTTATTTTTCTGTTTGTTGCCTTCATTGATAATTTAAGTATGCTAAATTTCAGTTAGAGGTTAATGGAAGTAGAGATGCTATTTATCTCTGATCTAGGTTTTTCACAAAAATTCTATTTATGGGCCATTAGGGCCTTTGGATTATGATTAAGAACACATATTCTAGAGGAAAATATTATTATTATTGTTATTATTATTATTATTATTATTTGGCACCCGGGAGAGTCTGAGGCCTGACTAAGCTGTTTCATTAAGAATTTTCTGGCTCGCCTAACCGGTTTGGCTCAGTGGATGGAGCGTCGGCCTGCGGATTGAAGGGTCCCGGGTTCGATTCCGGTCAAGGGCATGTACCTGGGTTGCGGGCACATCCCCAGTGGGGGGCGTGCAGGAGGCAGCTGATCGATGTCTCTCTCTCATCTATGTTTCTACTAACTCTCTATCCCTCTCTCTTCCTCTCTGTGAAAAGTCAATAAAATATATAAAAAAAAAAAAAAAAAAAAGAATTTTCTGGCTCTGGCTGAGTAGCTCAGTTGGTTATAAGGTTGTGGGTTCAATCCCCAGTCAGGGCACATACAAGAAACAACCAAGGAATCCATACATAAGTGGAACAACAAGTCAGTGTTTCTTTCTCTCTCTGTCTCTCTCTCCCTTCCTCTCTCTGTCTAAAATCAATAAATAAAATTAAAAATTTAAATACATAAAAAAAAGAATTTGCTGCTCCAAAATTTACTGTAGTGATGACGCTTATGTACTTTGCTGGACACCAGCGTTAGACCCGAATGACCAAGCCCAGTTGGTTGTCCTCTCCAATTAAATCATATTCTTCAGGTTTAAGGAACAGTTTGAGATTCAGACATGGGCTTCTAGCTGACCTCAACATCTAAGCAAGAACAAGCGGAGCATTTAACTGTTGCGTGCATGTCTGGTTAGCCTGGTAGCATTCTAGTAAAGATTTATAGATTCCTTGGAAGGGAGAAAGGAAATTCAAATGTAGGAATGGACTCTTTCCTGCTCTTTTTTCTCCCCACTCTCCTTTCCTTCCTCCTCACTCCATCTTTAGATGACTCCATCCCTGGGATGTATTGGGTTTCTCCCAGAGAGAGCAAACTCTATTATTTGCAGAGCTGGGCTTTTGAAAAGGGTAATGGAGCGGTGCCTGTCATTCTCCTTTGGTTACAGTCCCATCCCTCCCTTCTCAAAGATTTCTGGGCAGGACTGCCTGACCCTCTTTCTGACATGAATCCTGCAATATTCCACAGGTGACATGTGCCCCAAAAGGTAATGTGTCTGTAACATATTAATATAGCTAATGAGAGTCAGAGTTAAATAGTCATGTCAACAAAGGCCTGTGGCTCAAATGTTTTCTTCCAGATTCATTATCACAGTTTCCTTTTCAGGAAGAACAGCCCAAAGACCCTTGATCCATTCAGAGAGAAAAACACAAAACAGTAGCATGCTGATAATAGCATTGCCAAAACATTCCCAATCATATTCAAGGACAAAAACAATGTTTCAGAAGCCAAATTCTCAGATAAAATTTTTAAAAATCTGTAATTTACTTTACTCTCTGGTTCTGAAAGAAAATTGGCATGGAACGTATTCTTTTGCTTGAATCATTTCAATTTGCTGACTCTCTCAGGGTTTTGGTCTTTGTACAATTTTGTGTTGAGAGCAAAAGACCCATCAATGGGAGCCTGTTGGCTGTTGTTTGTGCCTTTAGAGAATATGCCTTTTGCCTTCCTTGTAGATGAAATGAGGATGGTAATAGGTTTTCCAAGCCAAACGCTTTGCATCAATTCACAGTTGATGCAAACAATTCCTTGCCTCTTAGTGTTGATGTATTTTATTGTTCTATTTTGCTGCTTTGCATCATTAACAGAATATTTGCATGTGGTATTTGCCTTGATGACTTGCAGTACTTGTTTATAATTATATTTATTGGTGTAAACTCATTATGGTACTTATATACCCTTAATGAGCTATATAAGACATTTCAATTTCAAAGAGCTTAGGTTAATATTCTGGGAAGCGTCATTCATTCATCATCTGCTGTTTACTGGCTGCCAAGCTCTGGGCCTTGGCTGTGTATATAGACTCTAAGGATGGGTCAGATAGAAATCCAGTCCCCAGGTAGCCAAGTAACTACTGGGAGATATGAACATCCTATATAATAGAGAGGTAATATGCAAACTGACCATCACTTCAACACACAAGATGGCTACCACAAGATGGCCAGAAGGGAGGGCAGTTGTGGGTTATCAGGCCTGCAGGGGAGGAAAGTTGGGAGGGACCCAGGCCTGCAGGGGAGGGCAGTTGGGGGGGACCAGGCCTGCAGGGGAGGAAAGTTGGGGGGAACCAGACCTGCAGGGGAGGGCAGTTGGGGGTGACCAGGCTGGCAGGGGAGGGCAGTTAGGGGCAATCAGGCCAGCAGGGGAGCAGTTAGGCGTCGATCAGGCTGGCAGGGGAGTGGTTAGGGGGTGATCAGGCTGGCAGGCAGAAGCTGTTAGGGGACATCAGGCAGGCAGGAAGGTGAGCAGTGGGAGCCAGCAGTCCTGGATTGTGAGAGGGATGTCCCAGATTGGAGAGGGTGCAGGCTGGGCTGAGGGACACCCCCCCGCCCCATGCATGAATTTCGTGCACTGGGCCTCTAGTGTTATTTATAACTTGAGAAATTCTGTAAGAAAGGTTTAGATGAAAGAAAATATAATCCATAATAAAGTTTTATTTAAAATTATAAAAGTAAAACTGAGTTTCCATTTTTAAACAGATTGCGCTGTCTCATTCTTAGATTTAAAAACTTACCTACAATATAATTATCTTAGATCATTACAGATAACTTAGGTAAACTGAACAGAGCCTTTACTTTTCAATTTTATGGCAAGGCCAACATTGCTTTTATAAGAATTAATGAGAATTTTATTACCTCAGGAAGTGGGAGGTCTAGAGTTCTACAATTCCCTCTTTGGAATTACTTTCCAGTTCTTCCATTGTTTATTAGGTAATCAAGCACAGAGAGTTTGTGTCTGCTTGGGTTATGTGTTTACAAGTGTGCACTGGACAAAGGCCTTAGCATGTGACTTTCTGGAGACTGATGTATGATGGCCTGATGGCTGGTAAGCCACAGTGACTGTGTTATCATATCGTGTGTCCTTTAGAGTCAACAAAATATTTTAAGAATAAATAATCTGTGAGGGTTGCCATGGGAAAGAAATAAAGACCTAAGTCAAAACTCCTTGCTTGTTCTAGAGTTTGGGGATTGGCCAAGTGGCCATGTTACAGCCATTCATGAGAGGCAGAGAAGAAGGTTATGTGTTGGGGAGAAGGGCGGGAGGACACCATCATTGTCCAAGTAGGGACCCATCAACCCTTCCTTCGTTCGCATTGCCCCTTCTGGAATGGGACTGTCTATTCTATGCCTGTCCCACCATCATAATTTGGCATCAACTTCCCTAGTTTCACAGGTTCACGGCTGGAGAGGAATCATAATAACTAGCTGAGGCAGCATACCTTTGCATTTAGGTCTGCCCTTTCATTCCTCAACACTTAGTCCTTGGCTGTCACCAAACTTAAAATGAGATTCCCAATAAAACTACAGAAGGATGGAAAGTCTCCTGAAATATTGTTGCCTTTGTGAGCAGCGAGGTTGAAAACTGACCACAAGTGAGGTGGTGATTTTACCCTGCCCTCGAAGTGCATGATGTGCTATTAAGTCATTGTTATACTCTTATCATTATAGACTTTATTTTTACCATAGCTGGCACATAAAAAAGAATTTTCATATATATGAAAGAACACTTGGACTAAATAATAAAGTGTGGTCTGATTTCAAATTCTTATTTTTAAATTCCATAGCATCAAGCCCAGTGAATTTATTGAATAGAGATTTAATAAATATTTTCTCAATAAATAATGTTTTTAAACAGTATTTCTTTAATGTAATCTCCAACAGTGTTTTATTTTGCAAGTAAGCAAAACTAATTAATGAAACTTTGAATTTTGATCCTCCATGTATTAGTCATTATTCCCTCTGCAAAGAATTCTTCATGGAATTCTGAGGAAAGAGGCAGAATGAAATGTTACTGCCTCTGCTTCACTTTTCCTACCTTCATAACAGGGGCACAAGTATCTCTCATGTCTACTTCACAGAGTTTTTGTGAGTCACAAATGAGATAATTGCAGCAAAAACTGTTATAGTTTACTAGAGGCCTGGTGCATGGATTCGTGCACTACTTGGGTCCCTCGGCCTGGCCTGCTCCCTCTTGCAATCTGGGATGCCTCAGGGGATGTCAGACTACCAGTATTGGCCCGATCCCCACAGGCCAAGCCAAGGGACCCCCACCTGTGCAAGAATCCATGGACTGGGCCTTTAGTATGCATATAAGATCTTCAGTTAATCTCTTCCACTTCCCTTCCCTCCTTCCCTCTGAGATTCATCAGTCTGTTCCATGTTTCCATGCCTGTGCATTGAGCATCTGCCCTCTGGTGGTCAGTACACGTCATAGCTAATGGTTGAATGGTCAAATGGTCGAAGGGTCGCTTAGGCTTCCTATATAATAAAAGCTTAATATGTAAGTGTCCAATTGTCTGGTCGGCCATTTAACCAATCAAAGCATAATATGCTAACGATATGCTAAGGTTGCTCAACCGCTTGTTAGGTTGTGCACTGACCACCAGGAGGTGGATGCTCTGACTGGTAGGTTAGCTTGCTGCTGGGTTCCGGCCAATCAGAACCCAGTGAGATGGTCCGGACATGCCCTGGAGCCCTCCTGCGGTCCCTCTCCAGCTGGCCAACCTCCCATGTCCCTCGCCTCCCCATCCCCAATTGTGCACCAGTGGGGTTCCTCGGCCTGGCCTGTGCCCTCTTGCAATCCGGGACCCCTCGGGGGATGTCAAAGAGCCAGTTTTGGCCCGAAGGTGGAACGACTGGTCACCATGACACACACTGACCACCAGGGGGCAGACACTCAATGCAGGAGCTGCCCCCTGGTGGTCAGTGCACTCCCACAGGGGGAGCGCCACTCAACCAGAAGCTGGGCTCACAGCTGGTGAGCGCAGCAGCAGTGGTGGGAGCCTCTCCCGCCTCCGTGGCAGCGCTAAGGATGTCCGACTGCAGAGAGCAGGCCTAAGCCGTCAGTTGGACATCCACCAAGGGCTGCCAGACTGCGAGAGGTCACAGGTCAGGCTGAGGGACCCCACCCCCCCAGAGTGCATGAATTTTGTGCACTGGGCCTCTAGTTTATATATATAAATAGATTGTATGTGCTAACAATAGGCATTGTGTAAAAATCATTTAATCCTCACAATAACCTTATAACACAGATATTATTATCCTCATTTTGTAGACAGGAAACCAATAAACAGAGAAATTTGGTGACTTGTCAGAGGCCACATAAGTTTAGAATGATAAAGACAGGAGTTGAATCAAAGTGTGGAATCACCATACTATGTATGAGAAAGATGTTTTACAAACTTGAAAATGCCATACAAATTTGAATTATTGTTATTATTCAATCAATCAATCAATCATAATTCTAGGATAGATAATTATATGGGACAAGATGTGTAGTTCTTTTAAAATTAATGAAAAATGACTAATAAGGATGTGTCAACTGACATATCTTATTTAGTTCTATGAATGTGAATAATTAATTTACAATAAAATATTGACCCTTCACTGTGTTACAACATTGCCAGACTACATATCTGTTGAATGAATGAATTACATTAGGTTATGAGACTTTAGCTATCATTTGATATTTTAGAATCAAGTGGTATGGATGTGTGTATATGAATGAAAGGAGAGAGCAACATATAGATATATATGTGTAGGATGTGAAAACTTGAAACTTGGCAAAAGACTTTACCAAGAGACTTGAGGTTGCATTAAAAATCTTAAGTTCAGAATATATGTAAATATATAGAAAATATTAATCCCCAAACATTATGCTTCTTCTGGCAAGAGTAGCTAGCTCTTGCTTAATTCTGATAATTTACACTGCATTGCACTAGGCACTTACATTTTTACTTCTTATTTTGTGCACAAATTTTATTTTGGCTTTCCTATGCCTTGTCTATGTAAAGACTTATTACAAATGTTACAATTGACTCATTAAGAAAATGTGTTTTACTTTTGTCTCCTTGATTTCTCTTATAAGAAAGAAAATAGTTACCATGTTTGGATTCAAAGATATTTACAGAGCTAGTTAAGAATCCTCACAGAGAAGGCCCCATCTTTAGCTTTCTGTTCCTTCTTATCGCTCTGCAACCCTCTTACAGATTTTCTTCCTAAGAACATGATATCTTTTCAGATCGTTTTTTCCCAGAAATCGTTCTGGCAAAATGTTATTTTTTGTGTGAGTTATCTAGAATAAAGAGTGAACTTCATTATTTCCACTCTGCTGATGTAACTCTGACCTGGGTTGACTTTGAAGTGCAGCCAAGAATAGATACTCAGTATTCCCAATCCAAATTGTCCCTCTGTGAGGATGGACAACCTATTTTTAATAGCAGATTCATTGATTTCTTTGAGAGAGTTTAGTTTTTACCAATCTTGGAGAAACAACTCTATTGCTGGAATCAAAAAAGATTCATTAAAATATTTTACAATGTTTAAAGTAAATCTGTAGTCTCTAAAATGGAATAGTACCTTTGACAGAATATTATAGTGGGGGGGGGGGGAAGGCTATAGGATCAATTTCAACTCTACAACTTAAAATGTGTGTAACCTTGAATACTTTCTTACCCTCACTGAATCTGTCTCATCATCTATAAAATGGGCATAAAAACAGCATTTCCATAGGATTGTGGGAGGGTTAGATAAAGCACTGTCTATAAAGTATCTAGCAAACACCCCCCACGCCCATAAGGCACTCAAGGATCTTGTATCTACTTCCTTTTCTTAAAATTGGTTTATTTTACTATAAAACAGTAAGTAGGAATGAAATTTAAAATATCTTTTATACTAAGAGACAACTTGAATAGATACTAATGGTTTATTTAAGCTTTTATGGCAAAGTAAATTTACCTCATCCTATCCTCTCTCTGAATTGTGTATTTTTCTTGCTGAAGGTACCAACGCTGTTGAAACATCCATTGACCATCAGCAGTGTGAAGGCATTGTCTTAAGTTCTTTATCTCCTTTGACAGATTTGGTCCACACAGCCCTGTGATTAAGATTGTTATTACTTGGACTTTACAGATTAGGAGGTTTAAAAGGTGAAGGAATTTCCCCAGGTCACACAGCCTTGTGGGTGCTAGAGTTTGGACCCCGGCTCAGTGTGGCCTTCTGGCTTCTCTTTCTCCCTCTGGGGTTCCTTATCCTACTCTTGTCAGCTAAAGTCATTGTTCCTACCCACACTCTCCTCGGAGCTCTGCAGCACTCCCATGCACAGGACTTTCTAGTCGATGTTCTCAAGCCTTTATACTTTGTAAGCACATTCTCCTTTTTCTATTTATGGTGAGGTCTCATGCTAAAAGCAACTGAGCGTGAGCAAGGATAACAGAATATATACATTTTATTTTTTAAATTATTTTTTATTCTTATTTTTTATTTAAAACACATGAAAGTTACTTACAAAAAATTTAGGTGAATAGCTCAAATTTCAAATCATTATATTCTATTCCATTACAATTATTTCTCTCTTACTAGCTGTTATGAAAATCACCCGAATGACTTTTTTTACGAAGTGTTCCCCACATATTCCCAGTACCTGGGTGAAAGAGGTGAGGGGATTGAGAACTAACGATTGGTAGCCACGGATAGTCATGGGGTGTGAAGGGCAGCACGGGGAACATAGTCACTCACATTGCAGAACGCGTACCTCTTGGAGAAAGGCAGGGCAGCTCCTCCTCTAGTGCTGTCCACTGCTGCGCGGTGGTCCAGGGGCGTCCACGGAGGAGTCAATATGTGGAGGGAGCAGGATGGGATGACTCCCTGTGACTGGGACATTCCAGGGAACAGAGGATCAAAAACCTCAGAGGGAAGGTAGGGGAGGGTGGGGGTAAGGGGAGAGATTAACCAAAGGACTTGTATGCATGCATGTAAGCCTAACCAATGGACACAGACAACAGGGGGGTGAGGGCATGAGTGGGGGGTAGAGGGGTTATGGGGGAATAAGGACACATATGTAACACCTTAATCAATAAAGAAATTAAAAAAAATAGTACCAACGTTAGCCGTCATTAGTGCCCTCAGGTCTCAGACACACTGGCTTTCTCACATCTACTTCCATCTTGTTTCATAAGAAACCTTTCAGTGTGGAGACTTTATTCCATTTCATCTCCCCATTCATTCAGGGAATAGCTACTGGGTGTCTACTGTTTGGTTTCCCAGCGTGTTCTAGTGACAAAGTCTCTGCTCTGATAGGGGATAATACTGGGAATAAACAAATAAGCAAACAAGAGCCTATCGGGTAGTCCTCACGCTACCATAAGAATGAAGCAGGATGATGTTACAGAGAGACGGGGAGCCCTTTGGGTGGATACTTATGGGAACTTTAGCTTCCCCCCTAGAAGGCTGGTTCTCTGGCTCAGGCCTCTGCAGAGGCTCTCACCCCTGCAGGGCAATGAGCTGCCATGATGGATCTGGTGGGAGAAGGGAGTTGCTTCCTTTTGATGGCTGTGAATGAATCCTCAGTAAATAGGAGATGGTGGCAACTTAAATATTGTAACAGGAACAATGAAGACAGGATGCAATAAGCAAAATGCTGAAGCATGAATATGAATTATTAAAAAATTAAAAAGTGGGACAAATTTCTTCTTAGCATCTGAATTTTATCATATTCATGCCTCTTACATATTTAGTTCTCATTTATTTCTTAGAGGAGCAATTCTAATAGCTCTCAAAACGAATAGTCCTTCATTCGTCCTAATAATAGATTCATTGTGATGTTAGTCTTTCCTTATGGAGGCATATCTGCCTTTTTGGTTCTTGCTGATTGAGCATTAGGATTATGACTATGTGTAACAATGCCAAACAGTATTTTTGCTTGTTTCTTTGTTTTCTGTCGTCCCCGCCTGGACTATAAGCTCCATAAGGGAGGGGCTTTGTTTTGCTTGGTATCATTTGCTCTGGACATAGAGCAGTGCTTGATACAGAGTAGGAGCTCAGTAAATATTTGTTGAATGAACGCATGGAGCCCCAGCCATAGTGGTATAAACCCAGGTGAGAAGATAACTATCACATTTGGGTTATGGGGCAGCCTTTGGAGGAAAGAGACCTGGATTTTGGAGGGGATGACTGGAGCTGAATTCCAGTTTTAGCATTCACTAGCTGTGTGAATCTTGCAGAAAATTACTTAAACTGTTTCCTCAGCTGTGAAGTAGTAACTTGCAGGGAGGGCAAATGAGCTCATGGATGTGGAAGGCCGAGAACAGTGCCGGGGGCATTATAGTTGTTCGGTGATACTAAGGGTAAAAATATGCAGATAAAAGTGGTGAATGTGAGAAGGCTCCAAATAGTATATACAACCAGAAAAAGGCTAGGATTTAAACTAAAGAGGAGGGAATAAAAGTTATCATGTGGGAAGCAGCAACATAACTGCTGACAGACTGGATGAGAGAAATGAAAAAGGAAAACGAGTGAAGAAAGCCAGCTCTGCCACAAATTTCTTCCCAAACCACTGAAAAGGGCTGTGCAGAGATCTGCTCTTTACAACCCCATTGGATTCTCGAGATCTAGAAGAAAAACAAATGTAGAAGGCTCCACAAGGGATTCCTGTAAAGCAATTCAGTTAAATGAGTCAATTTAGGTAAATTAGGGCAGATCAACTGTGTTCTGATAAAATATTGCTTCCTCATGCAATGGAATTCTTACTAGTAGCCTTTCAATTAAATGTGCATCGTCCATAGGAACTCAGCAAGGTTACCAAGGTTTCTTGTTAGGTTATTAGAAAAAATATAGCCACATGCTTTAGAAAGTTGATATTTCATTATTTTAATTTGAGCTCTTTCTTGTCAAATAACACTATTATGTGATATAATTGTGATTTAGGTAGTCTTGCTTTTATTTAAAAACAATTTTTATTTGATTTCAAGGGATTTTTAAAAGAGCTCACTATTGAAATAAATTCTATGCAAGTCAAAATAAAATACAAATAGTGAATATATTGCACTGATTGACAATGAAATTATTTGTAATTAAGGGTTAATAGAGAATGTGAGTGTTGTAAAAACCATTAATGTAATGACTTGGTGTAGAAATGTGTAGTAAGTGAATCAGCAGTTGTTTTTTTCCTTAACCACTACCAAAGTGGTTTGCTAAATAAGACTGGCTATGGGTATCATCATTTTAAGGTCAGCTGCTCAAGGCCTTTGATTGAGTGTATATTACTTTAGAAAAACCAACCATTAATTGTGAAGTTAATTTTGCCTTAAAAAAAAAAAACACACATAAATAAGACTTTTTAACTCCACATTACCTAATCTTAGGAGTAGAAAAAAAAAACCCACAGAATTTATCATAGTTTCTAAATGAACATAAGGAAAACTCTACACCAGACCATCTTTTCTTCCTAACTAGTATCTAGAAACATTAGCAATGTGATCTGAATAGAGAAAGCCCGAGTTTAGTCTAGAAACTATTGAGTCAGTTTAAGGAAACTAAAGAAAAAATTCAATAGCTAATCTCAACTCCAAGCAGCACTTTTTTTTTCATATTTTATTTTTTTCTCATATTGGAACATGTCATATAATCAAAGAATACTCTGAAAATTTATTATTTAATTGTTATTAAATGATGTCTTACTAGTAATGGTGTTTTAGAATTGAGGATCTAATAAGAATATTTCTGTTTCACCAGAAATACATTGCATTAAGAGGCTGTTTTGGTCTTCAGATCTATTTTTAACCTTTCCTTCCCACTGCACAACTTGAAGTAACTTAAAGAGAAGACACACAAATTGAGTAATGATGTCTGTATAAACTATGATGAATTATATTTTTGAATCTTTTTACATGTTCTTGTATGGCATCCCTGACTTTTAGTTTCTATTAGATTCACAAGTAAATTCTCAGAGAAGAAAAATAGACTTTTCCCTCTTTTCTCTACCCAAGTTAGATGGAATAGCAATAATAAATGAATCAATTTCCAAAAGTCCCCTTCCTTTTCCCCACAGAGAAACGACTCTGAATGGTACACAGCATGTAGCTGGCTTATGAAAATGGAGTGCCCCTGGTGCGAATGTACACAAACATACCACTAGAATTACATATTTCAAAGACAGTGGAACATTTTAGGAAAAAAATAATATTTGCCACAAATGTTGAGGCAGGAGGGATGATAGAAAATTTATTTGCACAATGGCTTGAATATAAAAAAATTGAAGTCAAGAGTCTTAAAGAATAATTCTCTTTTATATCTTTTGTCTATGAGCATGTTCTTGGCTAAATTTGTTAAACTATTCTGCCCAGAATCAAGCTTTTCAATCTTTATTTGTCACATACAATTATGAATCTCAACCTTTGTAGTTAATTTTTCTCTAACACTACTATGAACCCTTTTTATCCCTTCTCCAATCCGGACCTTATTTATGTATCTTTTAACCATCAAAATAAGTTATTCCTCTTCCTTATATTTTCCCTAGTTGTTCACTCTACATTAAATTATTGTTCCTTTGAATTTCTTCAGTGTTTGCTGTGCTATTCACAGCTCTGGTGTAGTGGTTGTCATGAGATGAAGGGCTATGTATCAGTCTACTTCTATTGCTGTGTCCTATTGCAAATCACTTCTTATCTGTCTGCCTGCTGTCTTTTTATCTATCCATCTGTCTGTCCACCTGTCTATCCGTCCATCTGTACATCCATCCATCCATTTTTACCTATCTAAATACCTATCTATGACAAACTTAGTTTCTTAATTTATAACAAGATAATATGTATTATATTATTAAGAATATATCTTATAATCTGACAGTTCTTTGAAAAAATTTTGAAAAGCATTATACAGATATAAAGCATTACTATTTATGTCTATACCAAGTATTTTGAGACTTATTTTTAAGGTTATACACTATTATTTTATACTTTACTGAGTGTAGGTTCTGATTTCCTAAGGAAATTTGCTATTAGGAAAATATCATTTAAAATTTTTTTCTATTACAGTTCACATTCTTTTTTTTTTTTTTTTTTTTTTTTTGTGAAACTCACACTGTCTTGAGCATAGTATAGTTCACCAAAATGCGATTTTCCTCCCTATCTTGTATTTTTCAAATGATCTCTCAATATCCAATATTTTCTTTGGCTAAGTGAGGGGAACGAGCCTTTTGGCCATCTCATTGCTTCAAAAGTGGTTCATCATCAAACACATAAGTTCCAAAGTTGGTGACCCCTAAAGAAAATAATCTATACTATTAAAAGCCTAGGTGGCCCTTGCGCCCTCACGCGATGCCCTTACGTCATCACAAGATGGCCACCCCATGTTGTCACAAGATGGCCATCTCCACATTGTCACAAAGATGGCCACCCCCATGTCATCACAAGATTGCCACCATTGTCACAAGATGGCTGGCACAAGATGGCCAGCAGGGTAGGGCAGTTGGGGGCAACCAGACCTGCAGGGAAGGGCAGTTGGGGGCGAACAGGCCAGCTGGGGAAGGCAGTTGGGGGAGACCAGGCCAGCAGGGGAGGGCAGTTAGGGGCCATCAGGCCAGCAGGGGAGGGCAGTTGGGGGCAACCAGGCCTTGCAGGGCAGGGCAGTTGGGGGCCATTGGGCCCGCAGGGGAGGGCAGTTGGGGGTGATTGGGCCAGCAGGGGAGCTGTTAGGCGCCAATTAGGCTGGCAGGGGAGCAATTAGGGGGCGATCAGGCTGGCAGACAGAAGTGGTTAGGGGCAATCAGGCAGGCAGGCAGGCAAGTGGTTAGGAGCCAGCCATCTCGGATTGTGAGAGGGATGTCCGACTGCCAACTTAGGCCTGATCCCACAGGGACATCTCCCGAGGGGTCCCAGATTGGAGATGGTGCAAGCTGGACTGAGGAACAACCGCCCCCCCCCCAGTGCATAAATTTCATGCACCAGGTCTCTAGTGTAATATAAAAGAAATTATAGCATATGGTCAGTATACATGGGTATAATATCTATGAATATAAATATAGACCTTGTGATATATTATTGTATGCTTTTTAGCCTCTTTTTCATTGGCCATTAGGAATTATCTTCTCTAATAATTTTTTAACATAATAACCCCCTTTTCATTTGCCTGAGTTGACTCCAAACAGAGGTTACTCAGAAGGCATAGGTTTGAAGATCTGGAATTTCCACATAATAGCTGTTCACTATTGGGCAGATATCTTCGTCTTTCTGAAATTGTTTCCTCATGTATAATATACTAGTATATGCGATGTCACTTAACTGGGTTGTGAAAATGGAACAACTGTGAATGAGAATTTGAGTAACTGTTTTGATGCCCGGCACAAGGTTTGTTTTCAATAAATGTTTTCTTAACACTGAAGTTTCCATAAATGATTTCATGTTTTTGATGGAGAAAATTTTGTTCTCAACTCTTATAAGCAAGCATCTCAGCTTGTAGCACCATGCATACAATTCTGTCATTTTGAAGTCTCCCGTCTATACATTCTCCCCATCTACTAGTATAATTGCTCCCACACTGAATTGTGTTTTAACTTTCCTTACTAAGTGACTTACATGTCATATTCATAAAACTTGCCCAGAACTCTCTACCTCAGCACTCATGCAAAGCTGAACTCATGTATATATGTGTCTGTTTGTGTTCTGTCTGCATATATTAATTTGGATTTTTCTTTTTCTCTTTCCCATTTGGTACTTTGATTTTGATTAGGTCCAAAAAAAAAGTGTTGTGCATTTATTTATTTATTTATTTATTTATTTATTTATTTATTTATTTTGCCATGTCTATACTAGAGTCTAGCATACAGAGAAGTTCTGAATGTCACTGGTTCCCTTTCAAAGTGGAAATCATATTGTGATCATGCCCCACTGAGCTCATTGTATTTTGGGTGATCAATATATCCTATCTAATAAAGAGGGAATATGCTAATTGACTGTCCCGCCCTCAAAGATGGTGGCACCCACAGCCAATAAGGAGGGAATATGCTAATTTAATGCCACACCCTCAAAGATGGCGGCACCCACAGCCACAAGATGATGGCGTCCAGTCCCCTCAGCGCCCCAGCCACCCAGGGCTGGCCAGAGGCACAGGCAAGCCTCGGATGGTGGCTGCCCAGCTTCTCAGGGCCGCCCAAGGCTCAGGTAACCAGGGCCAGCCAAGGCTTGCGCTGCTGGCAGTGGCAGCAGCAGAGGTGTGATGGGACGTCGTCTTCTTCTGATCGCTGGGTTGCCTCCCACCCATGAGGGCTCCTCGACTGTGAGAGGGGGCATGCCGGGCTGAGGGACCCCCACTCCAGTGCATGAATTTTCATGCACTGGGCCTCTAGAATTATGTAACAACTGGAGGCCTGGTGCACGAAATTCTTGCATGGGGGGATGTCCCCTTAGCCCAGCCTGCACCCTCTCCAATCCGGGACCCCTCAGGGGATGTCTGACTGCCGGTTTAGGGGATCGGGCCTAAACCGGCAGTCGGACATCCCTCTCACAATCCGGCAATCAGACATCCCTCTCACAATTCGGGACCACTGGCTCCTAACTTTTCACCTGCCTGCCTACCTGATCACCCCTTACTGCCCCCCCCTGCCAGCCTGGTCACCCCCAAGTGCCCCCTCACTGGCCTGATCACCCCTCACTGCCCCCCTCTGCTGGCCTGGTTGCCCCCCCTCCCCCGCCCCGCCGGCCTGCTCACCCCACACAGCCTGCTGCTTGGTTGTTTGGTTGCCCCTCACTAACCCCCCTGCCAGCCTGGTCACTCCACACAGCCTGCTGCTTGGTCATTTGGTCGCCCCTCACTAACCTTCCTGCTGGCCTGGTCGCCCCATGCAGCCTGTTCGGTCATCCGTTTGGTTGCAATGGTCGCTTAGGCATATATATATATATATATATATATATATATATATATATATGAGGAATTGTGTCTTTTTGTGAAGTGTAAGACTCTTTGAGCTAATGGTTACACTCTGGTAATTTGGAGGAATTACTTCCTGCAGGGCTTGGGTGGTTTTCAGAGAGTTTTATAAGAGATGTGAGACTACGCAGTGTGCCTAGAAGTAGACTAGAGAAGAGGATGAGAGATGTTTGAGGTAATCTATCTGAATGAATGAAGCAGAAAAGGGGGTTGGGAATCCTGCGATAGGGTGTGTTTATTCTGTATTATAGGTCAAAGGTTAGTCTGGCCATTTTACCGGAGATGCAGTCTTATTTTTTTTAAACATTATCTTTATTAAAATGAAGTTAAACGTAGGCTTAGAAAGATTTTTCTCCCCATTTCTTTGACTAGGAAATGCACAGTGATTAGAAGAGATGTTCCCTTTCTTGTTGAACTTCTTTCTGTTCTTGCTACATGCAACATAATTAAAATTAATATTTTCACTTCATTTTCAAAGCCTGAAGATTCTTTTAAATAGTAGCCTACTTAAACAATAACCAAAGTTTCAGTTATTTTTTTACCAAATAATAAAACTTTATATAAATCAATAAGAGAATACAGAAGAACATAACAAAGAAAAATATAACGGTCTCCTATTAATATTTTGACTTACATCAGACCAACCATGCAAATTTATGGAATGAGGGAGAAGGAATGGATGTGCAGGTGGCAGTGCCCAGGAGGAAAGACGCCACGAGGAAATGAAAGCAGAGGCTCTGGGCTGAGCCTGAACTGTTAACATAGTCAGGATTGCAAATCCTTGTATAATCAAGAGTTTGTAAAAACAGGACCATAGTATACAAATTGTTTTGTGACTTGTTATTTTTATGTGTTATATTATAAGCACCATTCCATGTGATTAAATAATTTTTAAAGCATCTTTCATATATCTAAGTTAAGTAATCTGTTGTTTGTTCCATAATATTATAAACCAATACCCTTCATTGAATGCTGAGGTGATTTATATCTTTTAAAAATGGAAAATTCTATAATGAAGATTCCTGTAGATAAATCCATGTTCAAAATCACAATTATTGCCTTAGGATAATTTTTTTAGAAGTGATATTACAGTGTCAAATGATATGCACATTTCAAAGATTTATACATATTGCTCTGCCCAGCTGTGATCCAGAATGATTGCCCATTTCTATGCCCACCAGCTACATGTGAGTGTATTTTTCCACACATTTTCCCAGGAAACAGATGCTCTTCCTCTGTGAATATAAGTAGCTTGATTTCATTGTCACACATCTGCATGTGCATGCATCCCCCAGTCTTATATGTATGTATATTATATATGTCTGATTGTATATCTATAATCATTCTTACTAATCTATAATAATAAAAGCGTAATATGTTTAATTAGACCAGATTTCCTCCTGGATGAAGCTGGGGATCTGAGGGAAGCCTGGGTCCTGGGTGCCAGAGGGAAACCGGTGCCAGCAACCGGGGGAAGGAAGGCTTACGCTTACACGAATTTCGTGCATCGGGCCTCTAGTAGAATATATTTTATCTTATTAACACGTTAACCTTTCATATAAAATGAGTTTGTAAATGTGTAATTCTGATGTGTCTGCTCCTAAATGTAATTATCTTGACTTCCCAGGTGCCTGCATGAACATCACCCACAGCCATTGTCAGATGCTGCCCTACCACACCACGCTAACACCTCTCTTCTCAATTGTCAAAAACATGGAAATGGAGAAGTTCCTCAAATTCTTCATGTACCTCCACCGCCTCAGTTGCTATCAACATATCATGCTTTTTGGCTGTAGCCTTGCCTTCCCCGAGTGCGTCGGTGATGGTGATGACAGGTATTTTGGAAACAAAATCTCATTCAGTGATAAGAGTCAGTTGTGGCAGAAGTGCCTGAGAGGCACAGATTTCTTCCACGTTACCACATTTTTGTTGTTCTTGTTAAAGGAGAAATAAATAACCCATACGAGTCATAGTCAGCTGTAAATCTTTTAAACAAGAAATGTTTTGAAAACCTGGAATAATTTTATCTATGGGAAGAAATTATTCAGTATGTTAGATTGATGTTATCAGCTGGGATACTCAATAGCTATGTCAGTGAGGGTCTGGTAGAAGACACACAGTATCCTCAAAGGGGTGATGGAAAAGAGTTTATTGAAGGGAGTATTTATGAAGGTGTGGTTAGGTTTCAGAGAACAAATAAGTGATGGGAGGCACCAGGTCCCACAACAGGGGGAAGAGGGTGGACAGCACCTGGAGAGAGTTACAGGTATGGGAGGGGTCCCCTGACAGGCCAAGTGGTGCGACCCCAACCAGAGGACCATGATCACAGCCAGCCCTTCAGTGCTGTAGGAAGAGAAAAGGAATGAATACCCTGACCTCACTTTCCACGTGCCCTTCCATCTACCGGGGCCTCCCACCAACTGAACTCACCAGCAACCATTAGGAAAGGGCATGCAATTAATGGGAACTCAATAGATAAGACTAAAAATCTCATCAGCTCAAAAGTCCCATATCTCATCGTCTAAGTCAGGTCTGGGTGAGATGCAGGGTGGTTTTCATGGTCAACACTGGAACTCAGACCAGGGCAAGGAAGGGGAGGATAGATACAGGACAGAGACTGCCCTAGCACAATATCAACTAGGATTAGAAATGATTTCCAATAAGAGTATGTCAATGAAGAGTATGTCAGGGAATATTTGAAATACTAAGTATACATTTTTAAAACATGATAAAATAATAATCACAATTATTATCTGAATGGAAATGTTAGGAACTTTTCAGAATAGTAATGTTAGAATGAATTGCGTTTTCAAGTGCAAATAGATTGCATGTTATTTGTACTAATTTAATTAGTGTATAAACCATGCTTTCAATAGGGAAAGCCATTTTTTTATTTGAACTGGAAAAAGCCTGCATGGCCATAGAATAGAAACTCGGTAGAATAGAAACAGTAGGTTCTGAACCGTAGAAGTAAAGAACCATTAGCAGACACAGCATTCAGGAAAGTGTTGCTGGGAAGACACCATCTGCAGAGGGTGTCTTCAGGGTTAAGAGAGAGAAGCTCTGTTAGGTCTTTCCCAGGAGTGAAACTACGCATGGGAGCAAGGAGGCCCCTTATGTTCCTAGAAGGGTGTCAGTATTGGTCTCCTAGAGCTGCCTGAACAAATTACTACAGCTGGGTGGCTTCAACAACAGACACTCATTCTCTCACTTTTCTAGAAGCTAGAAGTCCAAGATCTGGCAGAGCCATGTCAACCTCCAGGGATTGGTGGAGGGTGTCGGCAGGTGTGTGTGTGTGTGTGTGTGTGTGTGTGTGTGTGTGCTCATTTCCTTCCCTTGCCAGCTTCTGGTGGTTTCAGGCCTTCCTTGACTTGCGGCCATGCCTCTCCAGTCTCTCCCTTCATCTTCACATGGCCTCCTCTTCTGTGTTTGTGTCTTCTGTTCTGTCTCTTATGAGGGCACTTGTCATTGGATGGAGGGCCCATCTGGACAACCTAATATGATCTCATCTTCTCAAGGTCCTTAACTTAATTATACCTTTTATGACCCTTTTTCCAAATAGGTCACATTCAATGTTCCAGAGGCTGGACATAGACATATCTCTTGGGGGCCACCATTGATCACACAGTGGCTGAGAAAGCAGGCTATGGAGGCACATGCCTCAGCCTTTTCATCTCTAATATGGGATAATAGTTGTATTTATTTTACAAAGTTCATGTGAACTTTAAATGACAGAGAGTTTGGAATAGTGCCTGGCTTTCAGAAACAGCTCAGCAGTGTCAGCAGTACCAAATAGTGGATTGAAAAGAAGGGGAAGTACTGATGAAATTGAGAGCACAAAAATTATTTATAACACATGCTAAGTATTGAAGGATTTGGAGGGGGGGAACGTAGAATACTATATGGATTAAAAGAAAATTAGGTAGAATACTCTGGGCTGCTGGGGCTGAATTCTAGTTCCATTTATGCATAATTTCAAACAATTTCATTTGTATCTTTTTGCTTTACTTTCCTCTGGACTCATGTGTGTGCATAAACAGGACAATGAAAGAGAATGCATTGGGCTTCTAGGAGACTCATTTCATTTTGATCATTCTTATTGTAATTCAATTTCTGCTCTTAATAAGATTATTTGCAAAATTCTCATTAAGCTCTCACAGTCTTTAGGGCACTCTTAGGTAAGATTTGTTTTTCCCCTGACCTGGTTTGTCCTGAGAAATGCTCTCATGTGAGAGTTTTCCATTTTGTGTTATAATGGATGATAATTTATAGTCAGTTTTCAGGTATCCTTTGGGGAGTCATGCTATTTTTTATTACATTTATCATCATATTTAATTTTATAATTACACTTTTAGGCCATTGCTTCCTACTATCATTTATGATGTCCATGGAACCTGCAAGCTAAACTTAATAAGCAAAATAAGTTTGATAAAAGTAAAACAGATTATAGAAAATAATTATGAAGTCAAACATATGTTTCTTATATTACACTATTGGGTATACATTTACACTAATTTTTCTCTACTTTTCAAATAACAGAGAATTGCTTATATTCCATCCTAGAGAAAATAGCTACTTAATAACAATTAAAATTTAAGTTAAAAATATTTAGTGGGATGTATAAGTGATAGAGTTTTTAACTTGATTCCTTTGAGACCTCAGATACTCATTAAAACTACATTACATAATGAGGAGAAACCAAGATGGTGGCACAGGTAAATACCTAAACTGCTGCCTTGCACAACAATTTCAAAACTACAACTAAAAGACAAAACGGACATTATCCAGAACCACAGGAAGGCTGGCTGAGTGGAAATTCTACAACTAGAAGGAAAGAGAGAAGCACACTGAGACTCACAGGAGCTGCAGGAGGCACAGGTACTGAGATGTGCGCACATGGAGAGGACTGGCAACTGAGAGTGTGGTGGGCTTTCTCAAGCGGGAGGGAGACAAAAGCTCCCGACTGCCTGAACTCCAGTTTCAGGCGAGATTCTGGGGACCCAGACTCATACGGGGTGAAACTGGATTGTCAGGAAAGAGAAAAGCACACTGAGACTCAGAGGAACTGTGGAAGGCAGAGGTACCAAGGCGCGCGTGCAGAAAGGGCGGGCAACTGAGTACACGGCTGGCTTTTTCAAGTGGGAGGGAGACAAAAGCTCCCAACTGCACTGAACTCCAGTTCTGGGCGTGACTCTGGGGACCCAGACTCATATGGGGAGAAACTAGACTGTCTGGCAGCGGGCAGAACTTGAGGGCGGCTTTCTCTCAAAGGTGCTTGCAGCGATTACCACGGGACACTGAGACACAGGGGCCTCTTAGGACAGTGCTGATGGGAAACCAATGCTGTCTACTCTGCCCTGAGACTCCGCCCCATCAAAGCTGAGCACAGAGGCTTTTGCAAGTCTTGTCTCATAAGGGTGTCTCCAGCACAGAAGTTCTCCCAGTATAGACACAGCTGATCCCAATGGCCAATTGGCCTGGAGGTCAATTCCTCCCAGTGATACTAACAACAATCAAGGCTTAACTACAACAAGACTGTGCACACAGCCCACAAAGGGGTACACCAAGAGTGTCCACCTGAGGTAACTGAGGAGGCTGAGCCACTGAGCCCTATAGGACACCTAGCACACAAAACCACTCTATCAACTCAAGGAAGCAGCCAAAATGTGGAGACAAAGAAACAGGTCACAAATGAAAGAAATGGAGAAAAGCAAACAACTGGATATAGAGTTAAAAACCACAGTTATAAGGTTTTTCAAGAATTTTCTAGAAAAGGGCAATAAATTTAGCGAAACCCTCAAGGATATGAAAAAGGACCAACTAGAAATTAAGCATACACTGACTGAAATAAAAAAAATATTATACAGAGATCTAACAGCAGACTAGAGGATCGCAAGAATTAAGTCAAAGATTTAAAATACAAAGAAACAAAATGCACTCAACCGGAAAAGCAAAAAGAAAAAAGAATCCAAAAATATGAAGATAGTGTAAGGAGCCTCTGGGACAACTACAAGCATACCAACATCCGAATTATGGGGATGCCAGAAGAAGAAAGAGAGCGAGATACTGAAAACCTATTTGAAGAAATAATGACCAAACCTTCCCCCACCTGGTGAAAGAAATAGGCTTACAAGTCACAGAGAACCCCAAACAAAAGGAATCCAAAGAGGACCACACCAAGACACATCATAATTAAAATGTCAAGAGCAAAAGACAAAGAGAATATTAAAAGCAGCAAGAGAAAAACAGTTAGTTACCTGCAAGGGAGCACCCATATGACTGTCAGCTGATTTCTCAACAGAAACTATGCAACCAGACGGGAGTGGCAAGAAATATTCAAAGTGATGAATAGCAAGAACCTACAACCAAGATTACTCTATCCAGCAAAGTTATCATTCAGAATGGAAGGTCAGATAAAGAGCTTCACAGATAAGTAAAGCTAAAGGAGTTCATCACCACCAAACCAGTATTATATGAAATGCTGAAAGGTATTCTTTAAGAAGAGGAAGAAGAAGAAAAAGGTAAAGATAAAAATTATGAACAACAAATTACAGAACGACAAATCTATCAACAAGTGAATCTAAAAATCAAGTGAGTATAGGAAGCGAAGAAGAAACACAGGGGTAAAGAATAAAAATGGCGACAAATAAGCCATTACCTATCAATAATAACTTTAAATGTAAATGGATTAAATGCACCAATCAAAAGACATAGGGTAATGGATTGGATAAGAAAACACGACCCATATATCTGCTCTACAAGAAACCCACCTCAGAAAAAACGACACACACAGACTGAGAGTTAAGGGATGGAAAAATGTTTTTCAGGTGAATGGAAATGAAAAAAAAGCTGGGGTAGCAACACTTATATCTGACAAATTAGATCTCAAAGTGAAGGACATAACAAGAGATAAGGAAGGCCACTTCATAATACTAAAGGGAGCAATCCAACAAGAAGAAATAACTCTGGTAAACATATGCGCACCCAATACAGGAGCACCCAAATACATAGAAAAACTCCTGGAGGATATAAAGGGAGAGATTGACAGCAATACAATCATAGTGGGAGACTTTAATACCCCACTATCACCATTGGACAAATCCTCTAAACAAATAATCAGCAAAGAAACATCAATCCTAAATGACTCACTAGACCAGATGGAATTAATTGACATCTTCAGAACATTTCACCACAAAGCCACAGAATATACATTCTTCTCAAGTGCACATGGGTCATTTACAAAGATAGACCATATGTTGGGTCATAGGCAAAGTTTCTTCAAATTCAAGAAGATAGAAATCATATCAAGCATCTTCTCAGATGACAGTGGCATAAAACTGGAAATCAACTACAATAAAAACAATCCAAAAAAATCAAACACATGAGACTAAACAGCATGCTATTAAACAATGACTAGGTTACCAGAGAGATCAAAGAAGAAATAAAAAACATCATGGCAACAAATGACAATGAAAACACAACAATCCAAAATCTATGGGACACAGCAAAAGCAGTCTTGAAAGGGAAGTTCCTAGCTCTACAAGCCTACTGCAAAAAACAAGAAACAATGGTAATAAATTACCTAACCCTACAACTCAAAGAGTTAGAAAGAGTGCAACAAGAAAAGCCCAGTGTAAGCAGAAGGAAGGAAATAATAAAAATCAGAGTGGAGATAAATGACATTGAGACCAAAAAAAAACACAAACAAAAAAAAACCACAAAACAAAACAAAAAAACAAAAACAAACAAACAAAAAACAATACAAAAGATCAACAAAACCAAGAACTGGTTCTTTGAAAGGATAAACAAGATTGATGAACCTCTAGCCAGGCTCACCAAGAAGCAAAGAGAGAGGACCCAAATAAAATCAGAAATAAAAGAGGAGAAATAACAACAGACCCCACCGAAATACAAAGGATTGTTAAAAAATACTATCAACTACTCTATTCCAACAAACTGGACAACCTGGAGGGAATCGACATATTCCTAGAAAAATATAACCTTCCAAAACTCAATCAGGAAGAATCTAAACATCTCAATAGGCCAATAACTATGGAAGAAATTAAATCAGTTATCAAAAAGCTTCCAGCAAACAAAAGCCCGGGGCCAGATAGCTTCACAGGGGAGTTTTATCAAACATTCAAGGAAGAACTAAAACCTATCCTGCTCAGACTATTCCAAAAAATTCAAGAGGAAGGAACACTTCCAAGCTCATTCTGTGAAACCAGCATCAACCTAATACCAAAACCAGATAAAGACAACACAATGAAAGAGAATTATAGGCCAATATCCCTCATGAACATAGATGCCAAAATCATCAACAAAATTCTAGCAATTGGATCCACTGTGGAGAACAGTATGGAGTTTCCTCAAAAAACTAAAAATGGAGCTCCCATTTGACCCAGTAATCCCACTTCTAGGATTATATCCCAGGAAATTAGAAACACCAATCAGAAAGGATATATGCACCCCTATGTTCATAGCAGCACAATTCAGCATAGCTAAGATTTGGAAAAAGCCTAAATGCCCATCAGCAGATGAGTGGATTAGAAAACCATGGTACATCTACACAATGGAATACTACGCTGCTATAAAAAAGAAGGAATTCTTACCATTTGCAGCAGCATGGATTGACCTGGAGAACATTATGTTAAGTGAAATAAGCCAGGCAATGAAAGAAAAATACCACATGATCTCACTCATTTATGGAAAATAAAGAACATTATAACCTGATGAAGAAAAAGATAGATACAGAGGCAGTAAAGCACTGAACAGACTGTCAAATTCCAGTGGGAAGGCTGGGGAGTGTTGGGGAGGGAGGGAAATAGATCAACCAAAGGACTTGTATGCATGCATATAAGCACACCAATGGACACAAGATACTGGGGGTTGGGGGGTGTGATGAGGGCATACGACAGGGGGTAGGGGAGGCTGGGGGGAGGTCAATGGGGGAAAAAAAGGAGATATATGTACTAATATATGTAATATTTTAAACAATCAAAAAAATCAAGTGATTAAAAAATCTGATGAACAGAATAAACTGGTGAATATAATAGAATCAGGGGCATAGAAAGGGAGTGGACTGAATTCTCTGGGGGGAAAAGGGTGTGGGGGGTGCGGGAAGAGACTGGACAAAAGTCGTACACCTATGAATGAGGACAGTGGCGAGGGGGTGGGGCGGGTGTAAAGGCAGAGGGTGGGGTGGGAACCAGGTGGAGGGGAGCTATGGGGGAAAAAGAGGAACAATTGTAATAATCTGAACAATAAAAATTTATTAAATTAAAAAAACTACATTACATAATGAACTTGAACAGTGTCTACTTTATTTTATTTTTTAAAATATATTTTTATTGATTTCAGAGGAAGGGACAGGGAGAGATAGAAACATCAATGATGAGCAAAAGTCACTGATTGGTTGCCTCCTGCAGGTCCTCTACTGGGGATTGAGCCCGCAACCTGGGCATGTGCCCTGACTGGGAATTGAACCATGACCTCCTGGTTCATAGGCCGGCACTCAATCACTGAACCACACCAGCTGGGCAAACAGTGTCTATTTTAGACTAGGTTGCATTTAATAAGTGTGTGTGTCATGTACTATATAACCCAGGCTAATTGAAGTGGAATATAATTTATATGGGTTCAGTGAAATGTACCTCAAAATATAGGATTTAGCTGATAAATCATTTGGGTAACACTAAAAATATGTGGATTAGAAGAAATATGGTAGAAATGTCAGCAGGCAGCTAGGGAGAAATTCACAATTCTTGGTCCAGAAGAGCCAAAGTTTCTAGATGACTGGATATACAGGGCACTGGAGGTCTCTCTGCATTTGAAAGAGGTAACAGGCCGATATCTTGGTCAAAGTTTGGAGAGGGTTAATTTGGCCTGGAAGATCCAGCCTGGGCTTTGCTTCTAGAGGACATCGGGGAGACCTGCTGCTTGCCGTCACCCAAACCTGACTCACATCTAACACTTTGCAGAGAAACTGCCCATGAACAGAGCCCTTAGCATTGAACACTTGACATTTTGCTATTGATTTCCCCCTGTGGGGGTGTTGCTTTGCCACTAGCTCCTTAGCAGAAATTCTTAATATCTGTGGAAATAAATAAAAAATTTGTATATAGCCAGATGACTAGAGGTTAAAGTTTATATCTCTGAACTGTACTCAATCCATGTAGGATTGTTATGAGGATCAAAAGCACTCTACTTTTCCCCAAGTAAGGATGCTCATTGGAGTTTAGAGAATTTATCTGGTAATTGCAGAGAATGCACTTGAAAGATTGGGGGCAGGTGAGACCTGATTCAAACTATAGCTCCACTAGTTGTCAATTATAGGACCTTTTGTTAGCCTTGCTAACCGATGGTTTCCTCATCTCTGTAATGATACTGATAATACCCACTTCATAGAGTTTGTGTTCATTAAACAATGATTTACATAAAGCGCTCATAAACAGTAAGCACTATTATTGGTGGGGTACTCAAAGATGGTATATGAGTTTCTGGGAGGGTATAAACTTCATCAGCTCTTTCAGAGATGCATGATTTTCATATTTTTCTCACACTTCCCACCTACTAATTAATTTTCTACTTAGGTGCCAAAGCGATAATTCAAAAATGCAAATTAGCATTGGGCAGTGTGGCTCAGTTGGTTGGAGCATCATCCCATATACTGAAAGGCACATACCCAGGTTGTGGGTTCGATCTCCAGTCAGGGTGTGTACAGGAGGCAACTGATTGACGTTTATGTGTTTCTCTATCTCCCCCCTCGCCCTTCCTCTCTCTCTCAAATCAATAAAAACATGATCTCGGGTAAGGATTAACCTCCCCCACAAACTACATGATGCCATTCCCCTGCCTCTACTCCTTCTAGGGCTTTGCATTAGACATAGGTTACAAGCTAAACTCCTTGCCATGGTTTGGAAGCCTTCCTTGCTCCTCTAGTGTCATCAGCCTTGCCACAGCTGCACTGACCTTCCTACTTCTCAAAAATGCCAACTTCTTTCTCATTTCAATTGTACCTGCTGTTCCCTTTGCCTTTAAGGATCTATCCCCTCACACTAAGCCCTCTGCTCAACAGACAGCTCTGCAGAGAAACCTTCTATGACCACCCTCAGTGGTCCTCCTGTTATCTTTCATTGAAGCCTGACTATATTCATTTTTGCTTCTGTGTTTGTCATCTCTCTTACTTAATAAGCTCCACAGTGGCAGAGAACTTGACTTTGTACATCATTCTATCCCCAGTGTTCAGAACAGTGCCCAACATGTAGTAGGCACTCAATAAATTTTTGTAGGAACGGATGAATAAATAAAGTCTTCATTGAGGGAGGCCTTCTAAATAGTTAGGTAAATGGGAGTTCAAAATATATTGACTATAGTTGTACATGGCTTGGTATAATTGATATGCTCCTGAAAGTTCATGTATAAATCAAATTTTCTACGTATAAAATGAATTACAGTTTTAAATGGAGTTACATGATATTCCCAGAAACGATTTAGCTTCTCTCTGAGTGAGCTTCAATTGGCAGAACAACCAGCTAAAATATAGGCACTTGCTCTTTTCAAGCTGTCGAAATCCTGCATCTCATAGATGAGGAAGCACTAAATTGTTCCTGAGGATTGGCTGGGGCTCAGCGCTCTGTTTCTAACATTGACTACTACGCACTCAGTTAAAAAGACGTTAGGTCAACAGTAGCTGAAAATCTTAGACTTAAGGTTTAGATAAAGAGCAGAAACACAACTATTATAAAATGTCTAGGGGATAATGACCAGGATCACAATTCAACGTCTGTTCCTGTGAAGAACGGCTGAGGGGCCTGGCGGTGTAAAGCCCGGGATGTGCCATGGCCGTCCTCGGCTTTCTGGGCCATGGCCTGGGAGAGGGGGCACACCTTTTCTGTATGCTCCCACAGGGCAAAGATAGAACCAATAATTGAAACTCACTGAGAACTAAATTCTCACTCAACAGTAAGAACTTATGGATACTAAATTTGTCTACGTATGGAATTGTCTCAGGAAATGATGAGTTATTATCACTGGAGGTATTTAAACCAACTGATGAGAACTTACTGGAGACATTTCAGCAAGGAATCCAGCTTATTTCAGTAAATTAATTTTCTGTTCAATTCAGGGCCAATCCGTTCATGATGGCCCATGGCACTTGACTGAGGAGTTCTAAACACGGGAAAAAGATTAGCCCTGGCCAGTGTGGTCAGTTGGTTAGAACATCATTCCCTGCACTGAAGAGTCTCGGGTTTGGTTCCTGGTCAGGGCACATATCCAGGTTGCAGGTCTGATGGTTGTGGTGTGTGTGGGAGGCAACTGATCGATGTCTCTCTCTCTCTCTCTGCCTCCCTCTTTCTCACCCCCTCCCCATTCCCTTCTTCTTTCTCTAGAATCAATGAAAAACGTCCTTGGATGATGACTTAAAAAGATATTAAATTTGCCATCCCTTTTCGGAAGGATGCTTTATATTTGCATTGGGAATAATAGTGAGCGAATCCAGTGGGGCTTTGTGATGGGCTGTGTTGACACCCATGGAGAGTATTTAGTAATGACAGATGGTCACCTAACTGCCTTCGGAAAGGATGGGCTGCATTTACTGCAGGACTTCTGTTTTGCCACGTGGGATTTGCTGATTGAGACCGTGCCGCCCAAAGCCCTTTTTCTCTCTATTTGACTCTCAGATTCTTTCCTAAAGAAATGTTAAGTGTTTAGAGTGTATCATGTTGGAGAGGTGTATCTGCTCGAAACACATTCGTGTCTCAGGCACTTTGGCTGGTGCTCAGAGTTCAACTATTTGTGGTTGAAAATAGACATTCTGATTTGTCAAGATCTGTCCCCTGTCACCTTGCTTCTCACACCTAATTCTGTGAGTTTTGATTTTAAAATTCTGATAATAAATCAAGATTGGAACTCTGCTATGTTACTATCTTCCATTTGCCTTAGTTCATCTTTTAAGCTTTTGCTTTTGCTAACCTCCTGGTAGGTAACTAAGAGTTCAAGGCATATTTTTGTTTCAGCCACTAGAGAAGAAGAAGAAAAATGTTAAAAGAAACAAGAGATGGTTAAAATTTCCTTTTTGGAAGGCACAGTTTGTTCATTTCCTATCAATGCCCTTGGCAGCCTTTCAGAAGCGGCCGAGTTTCCTAGAAAAAGGGTCCAGCACTCCGGCTCTCATTACTTAGCGTTACTGGAAAAGTTTCCCGTCATTTCAAACACACAATTGATTCGGTGTTCCTGTTGTGACTCCATCATATTCCTGAGGATGCCCATAAGACTGAGATGGCCTCTAGCTGAATAGTCCAAATGGGTGTCTAAGTTGTTATTGGAATGAATTTTCAAAGCTTTGAGAATTATAAAGCCTCTCCCTCGCCATCCAGTTTATCCTTAGAATTTCTACTGCTGCATATTGTTATATTGCTACACTATTTTTGAATTGAATTTTTTGATAATGGTTTAGTAAAAAAGTAACAAAATTGCCTTCCTGTAATGTAATTTAGAAGGCTTACTGTGTTCTTAAATATGTTATTTTATAAGACAGCAATCTCCCATGTAAATGCAGCCCCCAAATCATCTAAAAAGCACTTGGAAAATATAATTTGATTTAAAACATATCTTTGAAGAATTCAGGAATTATATAAAGTCAGCATAAGCCTTTTTATTATTTTTTTCTAAATGGAGAATAATTACATACTATTACTTTCTTTTATTAAGATTTTACCTATGTCGCAAGAACTCTATGGTGTCACAAATAAATGCAAACATTATAGCATTACATTTTTATATAATCATAGTTTTAAAAAAATTATATACATCAGTAGGCAAAGAAAAAAAGATATGCTTTGTTGCTATTACCAACGAACTATTCTGAAAGTTATTTGTGGCTTACTTCCCTGGTTTTACCTGTTGACCTAGAAATAGCAGTCTTTATTATTATTATTATTATTATTATTATTATTATTATTTTAATCCTCACCGGAGGGTATGTTTATTAATGAGAGAGAGAGTGAGAGAGAGAAATATCAATGTGATGAGAAACATCGATGGGTTGCCTCCTGCACACACCGGGCAGGGGAATGAACCCACAGCCTTTTGTTGTACAGGACGATGCTCCAACCAACGGAGCCACCCAGCGGGGGCAGCAGCAGTCCTTTCAGCAACACCAGCGCTGGCCACTGGCTGTTCAGGTAGTCGGTTGTATCACAGTTCCTTTTCAACCTCAGGCAACACAAGTTGAAAATGCTTTTTGGCATTTTATATAAAATATCAATGATAAGTAAGGTTCCATTTTATGACCCCAAAATGGCTCCATGTGTGGGTAATAGAGTCAGATAACTCCTGTAACTTTTATTTTACAAAAGATGTAAAGCTAGAGAATCATGCCATGGGTTCAAGTCTTTCTGAAAATGCCTTGTCATATCACTGACAGTGTCTCAAGCACACGTATTTCATCGAGCTCCGTGAATTAGTATGTCGACTTTTCACCTCAGTAATTCCTTGGTATTATGTGGGATGTGGCTAGAATTTAGATTTAATACTTGTGATTCAATTCATTCAAAGATCTGTATTGAAGGTGTTATTTCATGATGTACAAAAATCAAAACAGCTGCAAAAATAATTTAACAATTGCAAGTCTCTTTAGTGATTTGTTAACCTCTACCCCGTGGGCCCTGGTAAGTGTGCCAAGTATTAATGAGAATCAGGTTCATGTTGGTTAGAAGGGCATAGAATTTATATTCTCTTTCAAGGGTGGTTGTGTGGTTTTACATTATATTCGGACCCATCTTAATTTAAGCTGTGTTTATCTGGTGGTATTTCCTCGAGTTTCTGTCTTAAGGGTGACACCCTGCTCTTGGCCTCCAAGTGAGACATTTAATTGTAGGCTTTCACCCATAGCAATTTTACTGACATCTTTCTCTGACATGGGAATTATTTCAAGACTGAACAGCATGTGTAGAATTCACTGACATGAAGGGACCCCTCAGGTGAGTAGGAACAGCGTGAGCTCCTGTACAGACTGATTACATTGGGAGTTGGTAGTGATGGCTCTGCTCCCGACTTTGCTACAGATCGCTTTATTCTAAGCAGGCCAACACATTATCCTTTGACTGTAATTCATTCATTTCTCCAATTAATATTTATGGAGTGCTGATTGTACATACTAGGGATACAGCAGCAAACAGAACAGACAAGAATCCTTGGCCTCATGGAGCTTATACCATATTGGAAAGAGACAGACAATAAGCAAATAAATAGGTAGCAAATAAATAACGTAGATCAGATAGTGATAAGGGCAATGGAAAATATCCAGCAGGAAAGCTTTGGGAGAATGGGCGTATGGTGGCAAGAGATGCAATTTCAAGCAGAGTGTTGTTCAGGAAAACCTCACTAAGTAGATTACATTTGACCCCTCAGGATATAGAGATCTAGAAGGTGAGGGAGACCCGGATATTCTGAATGTTCTGTGGTAACTGACCTAGGTGGGAAAGAGGGCCTGATGGAATCAGTCCTGCAACTAGATGCAGATGCTGTTGGCAAGGATGTGAGTGTTGAGGGGTAGACATAAGGGAGGGTCGAGGGTCTTGTAGAGTTTGGGAGCGAACTACCTCTCAGCTTCTGACATCAGCTCATTCAAAAAGGATATCAGAAAGTTATCAGTTTATTTATTCTCCTATCAAGCACATATTAGCACCTACAATGTGCCAGGCACATAGTTTGATGCTAGAGATGTAGAGATGAAGAGCACACAGTTCTGCCTTTGAGGGATTCCCTAAAAATAGGGAACCAGACACAAACACATTTAAATGGCTGTACAATGTGAACAGCTTACGAGGTGTGGGGTAACACAGAGAGGAAGGAAGAACTCTTTTCATCTGGCTTTGTTAGAAATGGCTGCTTCCAGAGAGGTGGTAACAGCTAAATTGGGTTTTAGAGGATGAATAGAAGTTTGCTATGTGGAAAAGGTGGGAAAAGAAGGCATTTCAGGTAGAGTAACAGCCTAGGTCTATTATATATTAGGGAAACTACAACTAGTTTAATTTTACTAGAACATAAAATGGGGCGAGAACAATTAGATTTGAAGATGTAAAATTAGCAGTACTTCATGATTAATTACACATAAATGGTGGGGTTGAGGGTGAGGCAAAGGTTTTGGGACTTGAGGACTTGGGTAGATGGTATTACCACCAACAAAATTAGGCATGTCAACGGAGTGGTGGTTGTGGTGGTGCTGGGAGATAATGAGTTAATATTGTCTCGATCTGGTTCAAGAAGTGCAAGACAGTAATTTTCCTTTCAGTGGAGATAAAAACAGCTTTCCTCTGTAGGAGGTGCCATGATTTATACATTCATGCCAGTGGTACAATGATAAACTGGCTCCCTGAAAAAACAAAAACAAAACAAAACTGTCGTTTGTAGCGTTTGCTTATTTCTGTGGTGGATTTCACAGCAAAGACTTCAAGCTAACAAGAGTTTAACAATTTATAGCACACCACTACATTTTATCCCTTTACCGGTATCTGCTGAGCTCCTGGTAGGTGTGATGCATGCGGCATTACTTCTCCATATCCATTTCCACCTTCCTCCATCTCACAGGTTCTCAATGGCTCCTTTTTTTTTTTGCTTTCTGTGGGGCTCAGCCATGCAAACCACCAACAGGACATCAGAGTGTAAGAAGAGAGTCAGGTTGGGTAGTGATCCCCTGGTTTCTTCGTGGCCAGATTACCCTGGTTGCTTGCATTCCCCTTGAGAGGCTATGGCTCCTATCTGGCAGCCTTTCCCATGTAGCTCTCTGTATGTTCCACTCACTGCCTGTCCCCTTTGTCCCTTACGTCTGGGATGCCAACAGCAGCCCGTCCCAGCATACCGCACTAACCCTGCCAGCACCTTCGTAGGCGGCCCTTTCATGGAGGGCTCTGCAGGGGTCCTACTCCAGCAGGTCATTTCTTTCCTGCTGGAACCATGGCTATTACAACTGAAAAATAATACATAGTCCCGGTTTTTAAAGAGTTTCAGACCAATGTGACCCCCAAATGCCTTGACTTCTCGCATTATTTCTCTTCAGATGTGAGACAATGACATATTCAAACATTCCCTTGACCACGTTTCTACCTCCGTGTCCAGGGAACCTCTTTCCTACCACTCTTCTACCCCATCTTATGAGGTGTCTTCAGACCACCAGAACGTGCTGGTGCAGAAAGCTGGTGGTGTTGGTCCACCCCAGAGCGAACAGGCCATCTGTTGCTTGTTTGTGTTTCCTAGCAGCGGTGATGAATGCATGTTCCTGTGTCATTCGTGGATGTATGTTCCTGTGTTACCTGTGGCTCATGTTTGTGAAGAGCAGCCAGCTGGGTGAAGCGTTTTGGAACACTGGGCTGGAGTCATAGTAACTGGCTATGTGACCTCCTTTCTGGGTTTCAGATTCCTCACAATGTAAAAGCAAGGAATAGGAGTAAATTATCTTGCAGCATTAACGTTCTCCCCAAGACTAAGGACTGCAGCTTTAGGAGCTCCCTGTGACTATGACTTTGTAAGCATTGCTCACCAAACAGCTCAGCCTCACAAAGAGAGATTCAGGAATATATATATTTTTATAATGATTGTGTGAATGTCATCAATGAATAGTACATCTAACTCAAAAGCATGCCTCTGCGAGATACCAAAGAAAAGTGCATCAGTTACCCACGGCTGCAAAGCACATACCACACATTTAGCAGCTCAAAGTAGTACACATCTGTTATCTCATACTTTCTGTGCATCTGGAATCTGGTTCCCTGCTTCAGTGTCTGTCATATGGGTTCAGTCAAGGGGTTGGCCAGGGTTGGGTCTCATTTGAAGGGTTGACTGGGAAAGGATCCACTTTCAAGTTCATGTGATTGTTGGAAGAATTTCAGTTCCAAAAGGCTGTTGGACTAAGGGCCTTAATTTCTAGCTGGCTGTTGGCCAGAGGCTACTCTCAACTCCTTGTTATGCGGGCCTCCCCAAGATGGCAATTTGCTTCTTCAAAGCTAATAAGGGAGAGAGTCTCTAGCAGTAGAGAAGTCACATCTTATTTATGATGGAAATGACATCCCATTACCATCCGTTGGTTGGAAACAAGTCACTAGGCCAGCCCACACTCAAAGGAAGGGGCTCACGCAGGCCTGAACACCAGGAGCCAGAGGTTATTGGGGGTCATTTTAGAGTCTGCCTGGGAGATTCTTTTTTTGGAGGGGGATAGTTTTAAACCCTGAGCTCTCCTAATATATTTAAAAATTAGCTTATTTGCCAAACATAAAATGTGACAATTAAATGTAAATATGAGATCCTGAATGGAGATTTTTTAGGGCTATTTAATTTAGTTAAAGATATTGTGCCAATGTTAGTTTCCTGGTTCTGATCATTGAATTGTAGTTGTGTAAGGTGTTAGCCTTGAGGGAGCCTGGATGCAGGATATATGGCAACTTTCTATACTATTTTATTAACTTTTCTATAGCTCAAAAGTAGTTAAAAAGTTAGAAAAAGTCATTTGTAAAATTTAAAAATTCGTAGTCATATCAGCCTACTCTGCAGCTGTAGCTTATTCAATAATTTTAACATTAGATCTTATCAGAACTTTTTTTTGCAGCCGAAGTCTAAACGTTTTGGGGAGATGGAGATATGTTGTTCAAAAGGGAACAATAAATAAAAATCTGTAATTTTTTTTGGTAAATAAATTTTAAAAACTGTTGATAAATTTACTTTAAAATGTATAGGTGTAAAATCTCCAAGTTTTTAATAGATACATCATTTTAGGACATTCCTCCTAGTGGAAACACAATAAAAACCTCACTATCATTATATAGCAGTGGTTCTCAACCTTTCTAATGCCGCAACCCTTTAATACAGTTCCTCATGTTGTGGTGACCCCCAACCATAAAATTATTTTCGTTGCTACTTCATAACTGTAATTTTGCTACTGTTAATGAATCGTAATGTAAATATCTGTGTTTTCCGATGGGCTTAGGTGACCCTGCTAGCGGTTCTCAACCTGTGGGTCATCGTATTTACATTACGATTCATTAACAGTAGCAAAATTACAGTTATGAAGTAGCAACGAAAATAATTTTATGGTTGGGGGTCACCACAACATGAGAAACTGTATTAAAGGGTCGCAGCATTAGAAAGGTTGAGAACCACTATAGTATAATTACTCATATAATAACTGTTTCCTGCTTAAACTTTAGTTGAAATATGTTAAAGACTTTTGCATGACACCAAGTGCACTTCACACATCAATTTAAAATAATCACCACTTCTAAAATAGTATTCTGATAGCCAGATCTGACCCCTGCCCGCGCTGAGCACTGTTTTCAGATGTCAGTCTGCGTGTTGCTTGGATATAGGCACTTACGTTCCAAAATAGTGTGGTCTATCTCACCCACTGCTCCACGTGATGAAAGCAAAATACTTCAGCTCCTCATGGGCCGTTGAATGCCATGCCAAACCAGAGCAAATGGCTCCTCATTTTGCTCACTGTTCGAAAGGGCTGCTGGTTATTAATACCCTCTCACTGTTTCACGTGTCCTGGTCCAGCAATTTAAAGCTTATGGGCCTCTGTTGGTTACACCTCTTAGAGCTATTTGGGAACACTCTAGACATTTTTCTTAGAACCCATTTTTAGAATGGGAGGCCTAATGGTATCTTAATGTCTCTGTATATTCCCAGAACAATTTTTCGAGGAAAAAAAAAATGTCTATTACTTTTTGAAATTTAGCAAAACTGGTGGGGTTATCAGTGCTCCTCTGAGAAGCACTGTGTTAAGGGATACGTTTTGATGTATGAAATGTTAGTGATAAAAGCACCGTATAAACTCAGCTCTTCCAAACCTCTCACTTTTCAATTGAGGAAACTGAGTCTTGGTGTGGGTGAACTGTTGGCACAAGATCAGACAGTGAGGAGTGGCCGTGTGAAAGTTATAGGGTGGCGGACTTACCCTTTCTTGCGGAAAGTGTCCATAGGAAAAGTCAATGAGAATGTCAGCTTAGGAGTTAAGACAGCTTTAGAACAGAAAGCAGTCTGCTGGGCTCCTGCATGAAACTTCATTGCTCTCACTGTAGAGGATTCCGAGAAAAAATGTGGCGTGATCCAAACATATGTGGGCTCAGAGGTGAGAGAAGGTCCAGGAACCACCTGGGAGAGTTGAGCCCCAAGAGTTAGCTTTGCAGTGATCTCCCCCTCCCCAGTGTTGGATGAATTTTTCCCTCTTGTAAATGGCATCTGAAATGCCGTTAATTAGAGATTCCTTTGCTCTAGCAAGTCTTCTAATGATGCAAACACCTTTGGGAGAGTTAAGTGTCCATCTGTTACTATAAACTACTCTGTATTATTGTCAGCGTTCTTTGAAAGCCCAATTGCAATCTGCTCACTTGGGGAATGCAGTTTTGATTGCAGGAAAGGAAGACAATGTTTAAGAGCAAGTAATGTTCTGGTGGAGATGGCTGTCTAGGTGGGGTGCTTGAGTGGGGTCCGGATGATATCAGAGACTGGGACCTGGGTCAGGGACTCAAAGGCAAAGGAAAAAATGCCAAAGTCAAGCCTTGCTGGTCTTGTAGTTTTACGATGGGCTATCTCACACCTGGGAAGGAAAGATACATAACTTTCTCCTTCCCTTGTGTTCCTTGGCCCCTTTGGCAAGCACTAGGAGTTTGTAGAATGAAGGAGAACCCAGTCTCCGTGTATATGGCTGGTACACTCCGAAAGCGCCTATCAAGTTCCTAACTGCCCTTGAGTTGTGCTTTGGAACACACATTCCTGGAGTAAGAACTGACATGTAGTAGAGCAGTTAATAGAGTGGGTCCTGGGTCAGTCTGCCAGGGTTTGAATCCTGGCTCTGACACTCCCTCCCTCAGTGACCTTGGCCAAGTCTCTTGTTTTTCCTGTGCTTCAGTTCCTTATTTGGGTATTAGGGATGATAGTACTGGCACTCAGCACTTGGAGCTGTAGTGAGAAATGAAGGTGTCAATGCACACGAAGCACTCAGAGGAGAGTCTAGCAACGTGTAAGCTAGTGCACAGGAATTCTATGTTCTCCACCTTCCTCAACCATGTTTTAGTTGAGAAAATACAGTCTCTGACTTCTCTGGAATGCGATAGAAAATGTTATTTAAGCGATACTTTCTTAGTCCTGTAAATACCTAATATATTTCCTGGAGGGCAGTCAGGTATTCTTTTTACACCAAGATACTTGCCCGGAGCAGGTCAACGTGTTTTGTGCCTTAAGGCTAATCTTTTAAGTGCAAAACCCATCGTTCTACATCTTCACTAACAAATTTAATGACATATGAATGTAGAGAGTTAGCTATGTGAATATCAGGACTCTAAAAGGTATTCAGTTTTGGCCCTGGCTAGGTAGCTCAGTTGGTTCTGACATGCCAAGGTTGCAGGTTCAATCCCTGGTCAGGGCACATATAAGAATCAACCAATGAATGCATAACTAGGTGGAATAATATCTCTCTCTGTTTCTCAAATTAATTAAAATAAAGATATTTGGTTTTAACACAAGTTTCTAACCTTCAGATTATGAGGTCCAAAGCACTCGTATCTGAAGGAAATTGCTGAGTACCCCTTTTCCACATTTTTATATATAAAAGATCTCTCTCCCAAGAGAGATACTGTTTGATCAAGGAACTCTTGCGCAATTATTGGGTCCTTATATGAGCATAGACAATATAGGAGAGTAGATAGAGTGTGGACTGAAAGTAGAAACATCTGGATTCTCTTCCCAGTTCTTCCATTAAGAAGCTATGTGACCTTCACTCGGTCCCAGAATCAGGTCCTGTCTCAAATGAAGGGTTTGAACGAGGTGTTGTTTAAGGTTTCTTACAGATCTAATATTGTGTGGCTCTGAAACATGTTAGTGACACTACATTGGAGAAGTGTGTGCTTTGCTTTGACTGACATGTGTATTTTCTTTCCCAGTTTTTTTTTTTTTTTTTTTTTTAATCATTTGAAATGCTCACCAGCCAGGGTGAGAGATGCAGTGTATAGCTGCAATGTAGAAAAAGCCGCCTGGGTCTCTAAGAGAACAAACCCAGGGCCTTGGCTCTGTAGCTTCCTAGTTCCCAGACACTGAGCATTGGAGCCAGAGTGTTTGATGGCATGTCAGGTGAATACAGGCAAGCTCCAGGGCATCATTTCTCTTACCATTAATAGACAGTTGTCTGCATTTTTCTATTTTGCAGAAGACAAAATAGAAATGTGAGAAGATAAGTAACTTTATAAACTGTCGATAAATGCATTGCTTATAACTGCAAGTAAATAACTGAGTTGCCACAAGTAAATAACTGAGTTGTCTTTATGTGTCTTTTCCAGGGAGGCAGTGGAAATTAAGGAGCAGCTTTCTCTCTGCCTCTCAGAGATACTTTGAATTTCTCAGAAATGGGATGACCCTATTGTGCGACCTACTTCTGCCTTTCCAATTTGGGGGCCTTTATTTCCAGGTTAATTGACTCCTTTTGACATTAAGTAGAGCTCCTTTTGGATTGACAGGTTTATGTTAACACCTCAAATCTAAGAAGAAAAATACTGGGAGAGTCAATGCTTCTACAGGAGATCGATGATGTATTATGGAACTAGCTTATTCCCTCTAGGACCAGGACATTAGGATGTCTGACACTCTTGTTATAGGATTGAATGCAGAAATTTAAGTTGTTGACATAGTGAATATAAATTAAGATACTATTACAGCCCTCATGGCCAACTTCAATTTCATTCTTATTTTGAGAAGCAGTCTATAAAAATGTTAATTTTCACTTTTCTCTTTTCTTCTAGTCATGGACTCCTGCCCTGTCGGTCCTTCTGTGAGGCTGCAAAAGAGGGCTGCGAGTCAGTCCTGGGGATGGTGAACGCCTCCTGGCCCAATTTCCTCAAATGCTCCCAGTTTAGAAACCAAACCGAAAGCAGCAACATCAGCAGGATTTGCTTCTCACCAGAGCAGGAAAAAGGAAAACAAGGTAGGTGTCTGTGTTTTGTTGCATTTTTAACAGTTGTAGTTGAACTATGCCATTCATACAAGGGTGCATACAAATAATGTGTGCAGTGCAATAACTGTTATCACAGTGACCAGACCTGTGTAATCCACATCCAGATCAAGAAAGAGAATGTGATCAGCACCCCAGAAACACTCTGAGCCCTCTCTTGGTAACCTCACCCTCCCAAAAGAGCCTCTCCCCTGACTTCTAGCATGTTAGGTAGTTCTGCCTATTTCTTAACTTGATATCAACGGAGTCCTACAGTATGTCCCCCTTTTGTATCTAGCCACCTTTGCTCAACATTATGTTTAAGAGATCCATTATGCTTTCATCTTCTTGTGGTTTACTCATTCTCATTGTTGTATAGTATTCTAATATATAATTATATCACAATGCATTTTTCTTGTTGATGGACATTTGAGTGTTTTCTGGCTATTATGAATAGTGATACTATGACTACTGTATTCTTGCTCATGTCTTTGATTGGCTATGTATTTGTTCAGCAAAAGAGTTTTTAAAGTGGTTGTAGCAATTTACACTCCTATGAGCTATGTGTGAAAATGGCAGTGGCTCGAAATCTTCCCCAACACTTAGTATCACCTGTCTTTTTCATTTTGGCAATTCTGATAATAGTATTGTATCTCTTTGTGGTTTTAAGTTGCATTTCCTGATAAATTTAATTGAATTTTCACAGTTTTTTTTATTTGAATATATCTTTTTGCAAAGTGTGTGTCCACATATTTTGCCCAGTTTTTCATTGGGTAGTCTGCCTTTGTCCTCGACTTATACTTCTTTATGCATTCTGGATATGCAGTCTGTGGGATATACGTATTGTGAGGAGTTCCCACTCTGTGGCTTCCCTTTTCTCCCTCTTCTTGGTGCCTATGATGGAATAGAAGGTCTTATTTTTAATGGGTCTACATTATTGGTCACTTCTGGTCCTCAGCTTTCTATTTTTTAAAAATATATTTTTATTGATTTCCGAGAGGAAGAGAAAGGGAGAGAGAGATAGAAACATCAATGATGAGAGAGAATCATTGATTCGTTGCCTCCTGCATGCTCTCCACTGGGGATCGAGCCTGTAACCCGGGCATGTGCCCTTGACCAGAATAGAACCTGGGACCCTTTAGTCTGCAGGTCGACACTTTTCCCACTGAGCCAAACCGGCTAGGGCATCCTCAGCTTTCTAGACGCTCCTGCTCTCGTATATAGGAGCCTCTTTCTAAGTTCTTGGCTTTCACACTTGAGTTGCAGTTGCCTGTAGCTCTGAGTTATCTCTTTCTAGGACATTGATTCTCAGCAGCAAGCTATCCAATCCATTGTCTTTATATTTACTATTCCTCTGTACGTCTCAAACACTTGGTAAGTTACCCCATTCAGTGCATTCCTTTCCATAGGCATACGATTCCAATTCACCTCTGTTGAGGGTTTTAAAAATTGGACCACCTCCTTATGCCAGGGAATGTCTATTGCCACTTAACCATCAATGATGGTAACTTCACTACCATCCCAGCATGTGATCCAGATCAAGAACCCCATCATATCACCTCCTTTCTTGGACCACTCCTGGGACTGTCACAAGTTGAGGTTTCTTTTTTTTTTTTTTTTAAATAAATCTTTATTGTTCAGATTATTACAGGTGTTCCTCTTTTTTCCCCCCATAGCTTCCCTCCACCTGATTCCCCACCCCACCCCATGCCCTTACCCGCCACCACTGTCTTCATCCATAGGTGTAAGATTTTTGTCCAATCTCTTCCCGCACCCCTCACACCCCCTTCCCCCTGAGAATTGTCAGTCCACTCCCTTTCTATGTCCCTGATTCTATTATATTCACCAGTCCATTCTGTTCTTCAGATTTTTTATTCACTTGATTTTTAGATTCACTTGTTGGTAGGTATGTATTTGATGTTATTTTGTTGTTCATAATTTTTATCTTTACCTTTTTCTTCTTCTTCCTCTTCTTAAAGAATACCCTTCAGCATTTCATGTAATCCTGGTTTGGTGGTGACGAACTCCTTTAGCTTTTTCTTGTCTGTGAAGCTCTTTATCTGACCTTCAACTCTGAATGATAGCTTTGCTGGGTAATCTTGGTTGTAGGTTCTTGCTGTTCATCACTTTGAATATTTCTTGCCACTCCCTTCTGGCCTGCATAGTTTCTGCCGAGAAATCAGTTGACAGTCGTATGGGTGCTCCCTTGTAGGTAACTAACTGTTTTTCTCTTGCTGCTTTCAAGATCCTCTCTTTGTCTTTTGCCCTTGGCATTTTAATTATGATGTGTCTTGGTGTGGTCCTCTTTGGATTCCTCTTGTATGGGGTTCTGTGCGCTTCCTGAACTTGTAAGTCTATTTCTTTGACCAGGTAGGGAAAGTTTTCTGTCATTATTTCTTCTAATAGGTTTTCAATATTTTGCTCTCTCTCTTCTTCTGGCACCCCAAAAATTCGGATGTTGTTATGCTTAAAGTTGTCCCAGAGGCTCCTTACACTATTTTCATATTTTTGGATTCTTTTTTCTTTTTGTTTTTCTGGTTGGGTGTTTTTTGTTTCCTCATATTTCAGATCTTTGGTTTGATTCTTGGGGTACGTTGATCTACAGTTGAGTTTCTGTATATTCTTTATTTCAGACAGTGTATGCTTAATTTCTGACTGGTCCTTTTCCATTTTTTTTGGCATTCTCATTAAGATCCTTAAAGGTCTCACTAAGTTCCTCAGCGGTTTTTAGAAGATTCTTGAGTAACCTTATAAATGTGGTTCTGAACTCTATGTCATCCAGTAGTTTGCTTTCCACCATTTCTTTCATTCGTGACATGTTTCTTTGTCTCCGCATTTTGCTGCTTCCTTGTGTTGATGGAGTGGCTTTGTGTGGTAGGTGACCTATAGGGGCCAGTAGCTCAGCCTCCCCAATCACCTGAGGTGGACGCCTTTGGTACACCCCTTTGTGGGCTGAGTGCAAAGTCTTGGTGTAGTTAAGCCTTGATTGCTGTTGGTACACTGGGAGGAATTGACCTCCAGGCCAATTGGCTGTGAGGACCCGCTGTGTCTATAATGGAAGAACTGCTGCGCTGGAGACACGCTTATGGTGCAGGACTTGTTTCAGTGGGGCTTTGGTGCTCACTGAGTCTCCCTCTTGAATATGTCACTTATGGATGTGAGGAGTTGAAATCTGGTGTCTCACACTGATCACTAGGTACACTGGCTTCTGGATCTCCAATGGGTTGCAGGTCAGCTACTGTCTGAGGCCACCCAGCAGGCGCTACAGCGAGAACTACAGTTTTCTCCTCTTTGCTTGGGGTTTGGAGGTTTTGGAGCTGTCTGACCTGGGCTGCAAGTTTGCTAGGTTAAGCTGCGATAGGGCAGGTCATTTATATGCTAAAGCCGCTGCTTGGAGCTTGGGTGGGTTTGTAGATTGTTCGGGGCGGGGTCTCAGGGTGTGACTAGGCTAGGGCATGGCAAACAGCGATGGCTGCCAGTTAGCCGGCTCTGCGTCTCCGACCGTGTCCGCGCCCCAGCACAATAAACAATTATTCCTGTGCGCAGCCCTGTAAGCAAGCCTCCCTCACTTTCCGACCCCACGGCAGACAGTCCAGCTTCTCCCCATAGGAGTTTGGGTCTCCCGCGTCTCCCCAGAAACTGGAGTTCGGAATAATCGGAAGCTTGTCTCCCTTCGGGTTGAAAAAAGCAGTGCTTCCAGTCGCCCGTCACCAGCCCAATTCGCGCCCCTCCATACCTCAGCTTTTCAGCACTTGTGCACCCCTCAATGCTGTTTGCTCTTTCCTTCTAGTTGTAGAACTTCTACTCAGCCAGCTTTCCCGTGGTTCTGGGTGATAGACGTTTTGTCTTTTAGTTGTAGTTTTGAAATTGTTGTGCGAGGCAGCAGTTTAGGTGTTTACCTACGCCACCATCTTGGATCCTCACAAGTTGAGGTTTCCAGAAGAAGTCACTGAGATGGAGTGTGTTGTACAGGGTATTTTAGGTAAAGGAGAGAGAGAAAGCAGGAGTGTGCAGAGGGCCATGTTAAAATAAGACCCAGGCCCATAAAAGCCTCAGCTAAATCCATGGGGAGCTGTGAGGCATACATGGCCTGAGAGAGCTGTTCCATGTTGGGCCAAGATAGCTGGGTCTTTACAGTGCTGTGCCACATAATGATGCTTTGGTCAACAACGGACCTCATATACAACCATGAGCCCGTAAGACTTAATGCAGCTAAAAATTCCTATTGCCTATAACCATCATAACATCATGACAGTGCATTAATCACGTTTGTGGTGATGCTGCTATAAACAAACATACTGCACTTCCTGTTGTACAAAAGAATAGCACATACAATCCTATATAATAAAGAGGCAATATGCAAATTGACCCTCATGCCGTCATAAGACGGCTGTGCCCACAGTGGAGGCGGGGTTCCCATAACACAAGATGGCTGCGCCCACAGCGAAGGCGGAGTTCCCATAACGAGCAATCAGCAGGGACCTGAGGCTGTGTGGCACCAGGCCGGGGGACCTCAGGCCATGCCCCCTGCCCGGCGGGGCTTGACGGAGGACCTCAGGTTGTGCCCCCCACCCCCCGCCCGGCAGGGCTTGATGGGGGACCTCAAGGCACACCCCCACCCCGCTCCAGCACCAGGCCAGGGGACCTGAGGCTGCACCCCTTGCCCGGTGGAACTTGACTGGGGGCCTGAGGCTGCACCTCCTGCCTGGTGCCCAGCCAGGGGACCTGAGGTTCTGCCCCCTACCCAGTGGGGCTTGATGGGGGGTGGGGCCAGCTGGGTCTGGAAGTCACCCAATGGGGGTGGGGCTGGCTGGGTCTGGGTCTCGCATGATTTCAAGGTGCACATGGGTGGGCGGGGACTTGACTCTGGGTCCTGCAGTGTGCCCCAGACTCTGATAGGAGGAACACTTTCATATACATTTTACTAATTTTCTTTCATCTCTGACACTTCTGTTATAGAGAAAGGGCAAATAGCAATATTAAAATATTTCCTCTAATTAATTCCCTTTTAATGTGCATGAATTTCGTGCACCCTGCCACTAGTTATGATAATAAATGAACTATGTGTAACTGCTTTATGTATTTGCTATACTATACTTTTTATTATTATTTTAGTGTACAGTTTCTACTTATAAAGAAAACTAGAGGACCGGTGCATGAATTTGTGCATGAGTGGGGTCCAGTCAGCCTGCCCCAATCGGAGCTGATCAGGCCAGGCCAGCCTGGGGGAGGGGCCATGGGTGGTTGGCAAGCTGGCCCCACCCCCTGGTCCAACTCCCAGTCTAACTCCCTGTCAAGGGGACAATTTGCATATTAGCCTTTTATTATATAGGATGTTTGCTGTAAACCAGTGTGCCAAGTTACTCCAGCAGCAGCCTCAGACATCTCGTGTTTACCGTGTCTCTTGCTTGCATCACTTTCTCTTGTGCTTGATTTAATCTCATGTTGTTTGTACAGGCACATGCTGTACAGATTTGTAGTCTAGAAGCAATAGGCTATTCCATGTAGCCGAGGTGTGTAGCAGGCTGTATTGTCTAGGTACGATTTCACACAAGGATGAAGTTGCCTAACGACGCATTTCTGAGAACGTATCCTTTTGTTAAGCTGGGCATAACTGTATACCCCCTCACTCAGTCGCTGGATGTGGTGCTTCTGGGAAGGGAGTGCCTTGGGTGAGGCAGTTCTCTGCAGCTGAGGCAGAGCTTGAAGAATGGGCTAGAGGCTGTTGGCTGACAATGGGGGAAACAAATTCTCTCCTGAATGGTAGGCACATAGAACGTGAACAGATCTCCTGATCCAATCTGAGATTGAGCTGATTTTGCTGTGCTTATAAGGCATGTTAATACGACTCCATGTACCTCTTTTGTTTTGTTTCCATTTCTGAGGCAGCGTTTCTTCAGAGGGCCCCACTGAGAAACTAAGACATCTACTGCACTCCGCTCCTCCATGAGCAGTTCCAAATGCTCATGTTTTTCTTCTGAGGACAACAGGATTGCTGGAATTTCCATTGCACTTTGCAGAGGTTTTCTGCTGAGCTCTTTAGCTGCTGCTGCTGCTTCTGCTTCTTCTTCTTCTTCTTCTTCTTCTTCTTCTTCTTCTTCTTCTCCTTTTTCTTCTTTTTCTTCTTCTTCTTCTTCTTCTTCTTCTTCTTCTTCTTCTTCTTCTTCTTCTTTTTCTTCTTCTTTTTCTTCTTCTTCTTTTTTTTATTTGATAAATTATAGTCACTTTATTTTGTATTATTCTCACTATTACCCATAACCTATTCATAGATTTTCTCTTTAATCATAGGACAATATATTTCATAGGTTTTTAGAGCTGGGATGGACCTTTTTTGTTGTTGTTGTTAATCCTCACCCGAGGATATTTTTCCATTGATTTATTTTTTACTTTTTTTTTTTTTTTTAAATTTAGCTTCTTGTTCTTTGTGGCAAATGCCTTGAGAGGAAATCCTTAAATGCCTTAAGGCGAAATCCTTCCCATGGCCCACGTGTCTGTGTCTCCTTTCTCACTGCTTTTTTGACCCCTCAATACCCAATTTTTTTTGGCAGCACTAAAATGCTAATTTTTTCTCTCTACCCCTGTGGGATTGCCAAAGCTCTACTGACTTCTTTACCTCTTTGCAGTGGCCCAATGTCCAGATTCTCAGTTTCTAGCACCAAGACAAGAATCAGCAAGTTCCGTAAGACAAAGAGCACGGCAGAACCTCGGCTGTTTTTCCTGTGGTTATCTTCTCTCTGAGGTCTCAGCCACTCACCTCTTACTAGTCTCACCAGCTGCCAGATGCCTTTAAATAGATGTTTCTCGTGTTTTATCTGGCTCTTCCGGTTTTACGGTGAGGGTATTGACCTGCCACAAGTTACTACATCGTAGCCAACAGTAGAAGTTTGTTTTATTTCTTTTTAGCACAGTCTTTAGTAGAGGTCTGCTGCTAAATTAGGATTCCCTCCAAAAGATGGTAGATAGCAACAAGCCATCAGAGGGATGAGTGAATGTTTATATCTGAAAGAGAAGTCTCTCAAATCTCTTGTCATCCATCTACATTTGCCCCTCTTTTGGTAAGAGCACTTTATCAGTGGTCATTTGGACAATGTAGCATGTTGATAGAGGACTTAAAAATCCACAGAGTAAATGTGAAAATGAAAATGTCATCAGTGTTCTTTAACACTGATGGTCAAAAAGTACTAGTTTTTGAAAATCAAAATAACATTCATAGTCCTTAGTAGCTCAAGCTGAAATGCCACTTAATATGGGTTCTCCAAATATCAGAAGATATTACAAATCTTCTGATCTTGGAAAAGATTGATGATCCATTTATATTTGAAAACTTGTGTTTAAAGAAAATAGAAATTTCCTAAGTACATTCATCTCAGATTCTCTACTTGTCATAGTCTTTTTAGAATTATTGGTTATAATATTTTTCCATGCAGACTTAATTCCACCAGGATGCTAGCCATCATATATATATGTTCATAATATGTGTGCTAGGGATAAAGCTACTCTTAGTTATGATCTTTGTGTGTATATAAAATTATAATTTCTAGCACACACATAGTTATTAAAATATGTTTATGTACTAAGAATATACTCTATGCTAACTAGAAAAGTACTTATCATAGAATATAGTCGTAATCATATAAGGGTTTATGCTGTAGGGCCACTTATAACTATAACCCATGAAGTTCTTTTCTCATTTTTTTTTTCATTTATTCAGTGAATATTAATTGAGTACCTACTCTGTCCAGAGAATTAAACCAGGAAATCTGAAGAAATAAAAGTAATTATAGTATTCATAAAATTAATTTATACCCGTCCAGTGTGGTAGTTCTCAACAAGGGATGATTTTGTAGCCCCGACCTGGGAACACTGAGTGGAGTCCATTACAAAAGGAATTCTGAATTTTTGAAAAGGGGAAGGGTCCCATTTGACAAAGAGGAAGAGAGAAGGTGGTCTGGTGCAGGCATTCAACACTGTGAACTTGTACTGGGAGTAAGGTTCCTACTTAGCCTATGAAATGAGTGATGACTAAAAGTTCACTCCCATCTCAGTCTTCTACTTCCCACTTGTGAAATCATTGGCCCCAAGAAAATAGTAAACCCCCTTTACATTATGGACCCCCTTCTCCTTTCCAAAGTGCTTTCACAGCTGTAAGCTCACTTGGCTTCCAGAATAAATCCTTGATAATTATCTTCATTTTATATATTAGAAAACTGAGAGGTTCAGGAAGGTCATTCCAAGGTTATTTTTAAATCCAGCTCCCTGGGCTGTATCATCTGCCCACTGGTCCACTATCCTGGGAAGGCCCATCCTGATTGGATTATTAATTCTAGAACACTAGAATTAGCAATCCAATTTATTAATGTTATAGCCCCTTCTCACATGAACTTTCAAAATGTCTTTTCAGATTGAATTGAGCCAAAACCCACAACTTGTAACAGCTGCTTTTTTCAATGCACAGCTCTGTAAATTCAATTCACCTTCTCTGAGCATCCTTTAAATCAGTCATAACGCCGAAGATATTTTGTTCTCATATAGAATGACACACAGTTGTCTCATCCTTTCCATCTCATGTTGATGCTGAGTCTTGTGAAGTAAATAATGTGCTAAAGTGATAATGCTGTGGGAACTGTTCTTCAGAGGTTTTAAAATAAACATTAGTGTGTGTTTCCAGAGTTGAGTTGTGAGAACACAGGAAGCAAAAGGTCAAGGCCCATCAATCATTCTCAGCTTCCTGACTAATCCTTTACTCTACCTTGTCTGAAATCCTATATGGAAAGTAGTTTTTAAATGGTATTTCTCTGTCTCTAAAGAGATGCCCCCTGTCATGAAGCAACTTTGGCTATTTATTCCTTCATTTTCCTTTTCCTTTCCTGGTATCCTATTTGCTTTGCTAGCTCTGGTTGCCGATAGCAACCACTTCAGTGCATTAACAGCAAAATCGTAGTTTCAGGATATTGGTAAAACACATAGTCTGAATTTCTCCTGTTTGAGTGTGGTTGATTTGGGAGAAATTATGTAATACTGTTTCTTTGAGATACTTCGTGTCATTGTTTTGCCGGAGATAGATGATTATAGATATAGCATCATGGAGTTACTAAAAACTAGACATGCCCTTTTCATTACAATAAGTCGTTGACTAAAATGAGCTTTTCCTAGAACTTCAAATTTTCCTGTATTTATAATTTTAAATTATTAAAAATTAAATTACAAAAACATTTTTTTCTTCCCTATGTGGATGCTTCTTTAAGGGCACCAAACTTAGATCTGAAGGCTTGTATTCAAGCTCTGACTGTTTTATTTAATAACTGTGTGGTCCTGAGCAAGTTTCTTAAACCCTTTTAACCTCTCTTACCTCAACTGTAGAATAGAAGTTATAATGCCTGGATGGTAGAACTGTGATATGGGCTAAATGAGCTAATGTATTTGAAAGAATTATGGCAGCCCTAATGCACTATGCAAATGTAAATGGTTCTATTCAGAAGACATTTAGAAGCATATTCTGTGTACCAGGAAGTTTACCAGGAACTGGAAAAGGGAAAATATAAGACTGGAAACCATGAAAATTCTAGAAAAATGTAGGCAATAAAATCTCGGAAATTTCTCGTAGCAATATTTTTTTCCGATATATCTTCTCAGGCAAGGGAAACAAAAGGAAGAATAAACAAATGGGACTACACCATATCTGACCTGTCAGCAGGTTCTATTGAGTCCATTGTCAATATACACATAATCCAACCAGTGCTCACCACCTCCACAGCCACTACCTGGTCCAAGCAGGTCACCCGGACTCCTGTGTGGGTTGTCCCTCCAGCTTTTATTAAGTTCTTTGAAGCCTCTCTATGCCCTTGCAGGCTATTCTCCACACAGCAGCAAAATGTTCATTTTTTTTTTGCTACTCAAATCCTATTGATCTCTTAGATGTTCACATCTTCCTCCTCCAAGTTTTCTATAGGTTACCCATCTCAGTCAATACAAAAGCCACCATCTTTACAACCTTCAGGGCCCTCCCTAGTGCTGTTGCATCGCACAACTATGGGAGAGCATCAACCACACAGGAATCAATGCAAATACTTCCTCCAGGAGTTGTGCAACATAGACCTTCTGCCTTACATTATCTGGCCCCCGGTTACCTCTCTAATTTCTCTCTTAATGCTTTCCTTCAGGCCCTCTAGGTTCCAGCTACTCTGCTCCATCGGCCTGCCATACTCTGCCCGCAGTGGGAAAATTATATCCACTCTCAGTGCTTTGAAGCACCTGTCGGTAGGGGTGTAACACAGGCATGTGAGGGAGAGTGGCCAAAGAGAAGGAAGAGAAGCTATACCAGCAACAGCTACATTACTATTGTTAGTTGGTTAGTGACACAGCTAAGTACATGGAAGGATTCTTAATAAACTTCATGATCAATTCGTCTGGTACTTGAGTTTCATTTTGCTGTGAAGTTTTTAAAAAATCATTTAAAGCCCCTAACAACTTCTTTCAATCTGTGAGCCATGAGAAATCACATCTTGTGGATTTCCACTGTTTTTCTGTGAGAACCGCAGTCTTGTTTTGATCTCACTGTGCCACTTACCCAGCAAAAACAAGCAGTGCCAAGCAAAATAGATTTCTTGTGGAGCCTAAATACTACCTGTTCTCTTTGGGCTCAGAAGTCTTGTTTATAGATCATTTGAGATTAGGTTTTTGTTCTCTGCCAAATGTTGCTTTGCTTGAGGTCGCACAGTGGTTCCTAAACCAGAAATAGGAGGGTTTCTTTCCACACCTGCGTTCATTCTTCTCACTCCCCTTACAAGTCAGCTGCATGGCTTAGAGACGTTGATAGCTCAGAAGCCAAAGATCATAGGTTGACCCGTATGCTTCTTACAGAGTATTATTTTGTTCAGTGGCCGGAGACCAATGGCATCTACATTTTGTTCAAAATCGTGCCTTGCAATTAGAAACCCACAATTGTAGTCTTATAGATTATATGATTAAATACAGGAATTTTTAGCTACAAAGCAAAAGTCTGATTTTTTTCAATATATATAACCATAAGCACATAGCCCTAAGCCTATTTTGGTCAAAAATCAGATTGATCACTCCAACACGAAGGCTGATTTTTCACACTCTGAACAATTTAAAACATCTATTTTCATTCTAAATCCAGCTTTATATCTCGCATGGTGGTCAATTTAATCATAGCCGATACATGTTTACAGAATCAGATAGTTGAAAAAAATTACTGGTTTTTCCCCCATATAATGAAAATATTAGCTTAATTCTAAGCTTCATATTTGTCTCCAAAAATTCCCAAGATAGGGTGCTACTTAGGTCTTTTTGGAGGATATAGTTCCTTAAGCTCAACCAGTTTTCTTTGAAAGTGAGCTACAGTGATGTGGCAATCGCTTAGTAATTCCTGCATCCTAGAGTTTGAACTCTAAACTCTGGGCCGCCCACTGAAACTAATGTATGACTTAGAGTCATGGCATCAAAATCTGTGAATTGCTTCTGAAATTCCAACTTTATTATGCCAAACAGCATTGTGACCTTCATCATTTCAATTTTATTAAGCTCAGCAATTGGGAAGTAATTTCAGTCTTCATTTTCATCTGCTCAATCCATGTTTATTTTGTGTCTTAAGTCCTGCACACATTTAAACAAAATGAACTAAATTATTTTTGAGGAGGCAGTGTAACATAGTGTTTTAAAGCTGTGGTTTTCTAAATATGTTTGCTTGTGTAACTCTAAAAGGACTTTGCAAAATTATATCCCTCTTGCACAGTTTTAAGTTAATATCTAAACATTTTAAATGACGAATGTAGAGTGACAAAGAATAAAATTTAAAGGATATTATAATAATTGACATTTTAAAGTGAAAGTTTATAATACTCTTTTAAGTCTGTCCAATGGAATTGAAATTCCACAGTGACTTGCTGCTCACCAACCATTAAAATATTACAATCTCTTCTTTCAACATTCAGCAAATTTTACATAGTGCCTCTTTCTCTCTGAACTCTGATTTCTGTTTCCCTTCCCCCTCTAGAATTAAATTTTGGTGTAATCTCCTTTTAATGCTCATAATTATTTTTATCACCCTATCATACATCTCTAGAACAAAACCATGTATTAAAATGGAAATTATTATTTAATATTTTCTCCTCACTCATGAGACTTTGAGTGTCAATAATTTTTTATTAATTTATCATAAAAATTGTGATTTAAATCTATTAAATCTATTATAACTTTTTATAAATAATTACTGAACTTAAATGTGACATTTTTGGAAACTCATCTTGCTATATTATGTCAGATTTTTTAAAAATTGGTTGTGTATAACATAATAGGGTTTGGCATTAATTCTATTCTGATTTTTTGTCTTCTAGATTGTGGTGCTTTGAAAACTTATTCACATAATTTAGTTAATAGAAGGAGTTTTATTGTAATAATGACATCCAATTATTTTGAACAACTTTGCAGTTTATTGTCAAAAGTCACATAGTAATAATCTGTCACTAAAAATTATTTTCAATGATTAAATGGCAACTTGGTTAGATTCGCCTTTCGTTTTTGAAAGCACAGAGCTGGAAAGGACCTTACTTGGACATGAATTTGTTGTTCAGTCATTAGTCTTCATGGTCTCAATTTCTGAGCCTTTTTCAGGATTTATCAAATGTCTATGTATTATTCTTTTACTTAGAGGCACTTTGATTAATCCTATATATGCAGATAGAATTGGGAAAACAAATATTGATTTCAATTAACCTCTGTGAATATAACTGTTTTGATCAGAAGCTTTTCACATTATGATGTGCTTTAAATATTTGTATCAAAACCTTGAGCTGTGAGTTTAATTCATTCAGTTTTATGGAATTTACCTGATTGGTAAAAGTCAGTTTTCAATGTCAAAATAATTGGCCAAACTAAAGTTACCCTCTGCCAGAAATAGGATGCTTTTATTTTTCAGTTTATAGTAGTGCGTTAATATGTGTTCCCATGATAAGAATATTACTTTTATTTGTTTAATTTTTACTTCTTAAGTTATACAACAAAATTCACAGTTTTCTTGTGTGTAGTTCTATGAATTATAACAGAGATTTGTGTAACCACCAACATAATCAGGATACAGAACAGTCCTGATGTTGTCCTTTGTAGTCAAACCCACATTTCCACCCAACCCCTGGAAACCACTGTCCTGCTCTCCAAACCTAGAACAACCAGGCTTTTCCACAATGTCATATACTGTACATAGAATCATATGACACGTTACCTTCTGAAGCTGCCTTCTTTCATTTAGCAAAATACTTTTATATGTGTCAATGGTTTGCATCTTTTTACTGTTTAGTAGTATTCCATTGCCTGCATATACAACAATTTATTTATTCACTCACTTGTTGAAAGACATTTTTTGTTTTCAGTTTGGGGCAATTATGAAAATTATCCTATATAATAAAATCCTAATATGCAAATTGACCAAACAGCCAAATGACCAGTCGCTATGATGCACACTGACTACCAGGGGGCAGACGCTCAATGCAGGAGCTGCTCCCTGGTGGTCAGTGCACTCCCACAGGGGCAGCTCTGCTCAGCCAGAAGCCGAGCTCATGGCTGGTGCAGTGGCGGTGGAGGGAGCCTCTCCTGCCTCCTAGGCAGTGCTAAGGACCCCTTGGGGAGTTGGCCTAAGCCGGCAGGCAGACATCCCCCGAGGGGTCCTGGATTGCGAGAGAGTGCAAACCAGGCTGAGGGACCCCCCCTTCCTCCCTCCGTGCCCACCCCTCCTCCCCGCAATGCATGAATGTCATGCACTGGGCCTCTAGTTGCTAAATATGCACTTACTGTTTTTGTAAGCAAATTTATCTATGCTAAATACTTAGATTGATAAGAATATGTATTATTTAATTTAAAACTGCCAAATTGTTTTTTAGAATGGCTGTATTATTTTGCTTTCCCATCAACAATGTATATGAGTTCCAGTTGCTCCTTAAATTCATCTACACTAGGTATTGTCAGGTTGATTTTTGTTGTTTGTATTAGTCATTCTAATAGATGTGTAGTGGAATCTCATTGTGGTTTTGCATTTCTCCAGTGTCTAATGATGAGCATCTTTTAACATGCTTATTTGTGATTGCATATCTTCTTTAGTAAAGTGTCTGTTTATTTGCTCATTTTTTTCTTGGGTTGTTTGATTTCCTATTGCTGAGTTTTGAGAGTTCTTTATGTATTCTGAATGTAAGTCCTTTGTTACGTAATTTGGAAATATTTTCTCCAAGCCTGTACCTTGTCTTTCACAGAACAAATGTTTTTAATTTTGATGAAGTCCAAATGATTAATTTTGTCCTGTATGGAACATGATTTGTATCATAAAAACTCTTGACCTTACTGATTTGCAGAAAGACTTTCTCCTTTAATTTCACCCAAGACTTTTTTGTTGTTGTTAATTCTCACCTGAGGATATTTTTCCATTGCTTTTTAGAGAGAGTGGAAGGAAAGGAGAGAAAGACACATTGATCAGTTTCCTTCCACAGGCACCCCCAGTGATCAAGCCCACAACCAAGGTACACGCCCTTGACTGTAATCGAACCTGGGACCCTTCACTCTGTAGGCCAACACTCTAACCACTGAGCACAACTGGCTAGGGCTATCCCAAGAATTATATAAAATAAATATAGTTTTTATTTTATTATGATCATGGTGAGTTACTTTTGGCATAAGATTGGAGGTATAGGTTATTTTTTTCTTTTTGCATGGATTTCCAATTTTTCTATGACCAGTTATTGAAAGGACTATTCTTTTCCCATTAAACTGCTTTTGTGCCTTTGTCAAAAATTAATCAAGCATATTCATGTGGGTCTATTTCTGGGTTCTTTATTTTGTTCCAGTGACTATCTATGCCTGAACCAAAACCACTTTGACTTAATTATTATACCTTTATATTAAGTCTTAACATCTGGTAGTTGAGTTTTTCAACAGTGATCTTGCTCAAAATTTATTTTTTAGTTCTAGTAGTTTAACTTTTTATATAAATTGTAGAATCAGCTAATAAAAAATCATGCAGAGATTTTGATTGGTATTGTGGTGTAGATCCATTTAAGAAGATGTCAATTTGATATCTTAAAATATATGGAATCTTTTAAATCATGAACTTGGTTTATCTTCTCATTGATTATGTCTACCTTGGTTCTCTTATCAGCATTTTATAATTTCCACTAGAGACCTGGTGCACAAAATTAGTCACTGGGGTAGGGGGAAGGATGTCCCTCAGCCCAGCCTGCAACTTCTCCAATCTGGGACCCCTAGGGGGATGTCCAATTGCTGGTTTAGGCATGATCCCTGTGGTATCGGGCCTAAACCAGCAGTCGGACATCCCTCTCACAATCCAGGACTGCTGGCTCCCAACCGTTCGCCTGCCTGCCTGCCTGATTGCTCCTAACTGCTTCTGCCTGCCAGCCTGATCACTCCCTAACCACTCCCCTGCCAGCCTGATCAATGCCTAATTGCTCCCCTGCTAGCCCAATTGCCCCCAACTGCCCTTTCCTGCAGGCCTGGTCACCCCCAACTGCTCTCCCCTGCAGGCCTGGTCACCACCAACTGCCCTCCTCTGCTGGCCCAGTCACCCCTAACTGCCCTCCCCTGCAGGCCCAGTAACCCCTAACTTCCCTCCCCTGCAGTCCTGGTCGCCCCCAACTGCCCTCCCCTGCAGGCCTGGTTATCCCCAACTGCCCTCCCCTGCAGGCCTGGTCGCCCCCGACTGCCCTCCCCTGCCAGCCTGGTTGACCTAACTGCCCTCCCCTGTAGGCCTGGTCCCCCCCCCAACTGCCCTCCCCTGCTGGCCTGGTTGCCCCTAACTGCCCTCCCTTGCAGGCTTGGTCCTCCCCAACTGCCCTCCCTCCCCTTCAGGTCCGGTCGCCCCCAACTGCTCTCCCCTGCTGGCCTGGTCGCCCACAACTGCCCTCCCCTGCTGGTCATCTTGTGGTGGCCATCTTGTGACCACATGGGGGCAGCCATCTGTGCAAGGGCATGATGGTCAATTAGCATATTACCTCTTTATTATGTAGGATTACATAGATTTTGCACATGTTTTGTTTGATACCTTTAGAGCTATTGTAAAATGTACTGTTTTTAGAATATTGGTTTCCTGTTGTTCACTGCTTGTTATGGAAAACAGAATTCTAAGATGTCCCTAAGATCCCATACCCCGGTGTCCTCACCCTGTATGACTCCCTACCTTTGAATGCGGGTATGAACTGTGAATATGACGGGATAGTCACTCCCAAGGGTAGATAATATTGTATGCCACAGTTGACATTAAAACAGGCAGAGTGGCTCTAACTGGTTTGGCTCAGTGGATAGAGCATCAGCCTGCAGACTGAAGGGTCCCAGGTTCGATTCTGGTCAAGGGCATGTACCTTGGTTGCAGGCACATCCCCAATAGGGAGTGTGCAGGAGGCAGCTGATCAATGTTTCTCTCTCATCATTGTTTCTAACTCTCTATCCCTCTCCCTTCCTCTCTGTAAAAAATCAATAAAATATATTAAAAAAAAAAAAAAAAAGGCAGAGTGACCTGGGTAGGGCTGACCTACTTAGGTGAGCCCTTAAATTAATCTTTCTTCTGGGTTCCTGAGAATTTTTATTATGAAAGATGTTGAATTTTATCAAATGCTTTTTCTGCATCCACTGTCTTGATCGTGTGATTTACCTTTGGTTTGTTAACCTGCAGATTACATGTATTACCTTCTGAATGTTGAAGTAGCCTTTTGTTCCTGGGATAAGCCCTACTAGGTGGATTATTTTGTTCTAGATGTAATTTTCTTTTAATTTATCCTATTTGGGTTTTGCTGAAGGGAAGATCAATTAATTTTAAATTAAGCTTCTCTCTGGTGAATATGGTTAAGGCAGTTAGAGAATTTAAAAAGAACAAAGTAATAGTGTTTAATAATAGTGTTCAATTATAATATTGCTATGATAATAATAATAATGATGATATATATAGCACGTGCTGAACATTTCTTATATACTAAGTGCCATGCTAAGAGTTTTAGAGACGTTGTCTTCTTTACTCCCCTGGTAGCACTGTGAGGGTTATGGGTATTTTTCCTGTTGTGGGCTGCATGTTTGTGTCCCTCCAGAATTCACCTGTTGAAACCCTGACTCCCCATAGCAGTGGTCAGCAAACCACGGCTCGCGAACCACATGCAGCTCTTTGGCCCTTTGAGTGTGGCTCTTCCACAAAATACCACGGCCTGGGCGAGTCTATTTTGAAGACGTGGCATTAGAAGAAGTTTAAGTTTAAAAAATTTGGCTCTCACAAGAAATTTCAATCGTTGTACTGTTGATATTTGGCTCTGTTGACTAATGAGTTTGCCGACCACTGCCCCATAGAATGCTATTAGGAGGTGGAGCCTTTATAAGGTAACTAGGTTTAGGTGAGATACTCATGATGGGATTGGTGTCCTTACAGAAAAGAGACTAGAGAGCGGTTGCTCTCTCTCTGTGTGGCATGCGCCAAGGAAGGCCATGTGAGGACATAACCGGGAAGAGGCCCTCACCAAGAACCTGACTGTGCTGGCACCCTGATCTCTCACTTTCAGTCTCCAGGACCATGAACAATAAGTGTTTGTTGTGTCTGGCCGGTGTTGCTCGGTGGTTGAGCTATGACCTATGATCCAAGAGGTCACGGTTTGATTCCTGGTCAGGGCATATGCCCGGGTTATGGGCTCCATCCACAGTAGGGGGCGTGCAGGAGGCAGCTGATCAATTATTCTCATCATTGATGTTTCTATCTCTCTCTCCTCCTCTCTGAAATCAATAAAATATATTTAAAATAAATAAATAAATGTGTGTTGTTTAAGCCACTCGGTCCATGGTATTGTAGCAGCCCAAACTGACTGAGATACTTCCCATTTTGTAGATGAGAAAATTGGCAGGTTAAGTAACTTGCTCTAGATTATAGAGGTAGGACTGGGCAGAGCTGTGATTTGAACCTGTTTGAATCTGGGCCTGTTTGAGTTTGCAGACCTAGGATGTCACTGTTATAAAACAGCCTACACACTTTAAAAGGAGGAAGGAAGAGTCCTGTGCACATTCAACGTAATAGCATTCAAAATTAGCACAAAATGGTGGTTCTGTGTACAAGACTACTTATTTAAAAATTATTCTTTACAAGCACTTAATTTGGATAGATTAAAGGTTAGAGTTATAACATTAGGCCCACAATAGAAGGGTAAAGATTTATTTATACGAAAAGTATATATACAGCAACATTTCTGTATGTAAATAGGACATGGTTATATATATATATACTAGTATATGTATATATGCACACACACAAATATATATCAAATTCCATTCATTAACCATGTAATTTGTGGTTAGATAAGCAATGGTTACCTGCACATGCCCCAATTGGCTTCTCTCTCTTTTCTTCTTCATGGGAATATTGCTATTTTTCTTTTCATGGTGAGCAGTTTGAATAAATCTCAACGCAGGACCGGAAAGTGGCCCTCTAGCTTAGCACTGCTGGTACTGACCTGCTAAGAAGTTTGGAGTTTTGCTTTCGGTCTCTTCGGACAAGATGTCAGAAATGTACAGCTCAGTTTAGGCGTAGACTTTGTATTGAAACTAAGCCTGCCTGCTCACAGTCTCCTAACTGGAGAAAACATGTCATGTTCAGTTGTGCCCAGTATAGAATAGGAGGGATAAAAATGAAAGTGCTTGAAATATTTTTATTTCATGAAGGCTCTTTTTCTGCAAGTCAAATACAGATGCAGACATGAACGTACTGACCTTTTATTTATTTCTGTTATTGGTGGCACATTTTTGCTATTTTTATGAATCAGAGCAATGCGAGTTGATTGACTGGAGACTTGACGTACAGTATATGCAAGGTCACATATTTCCGAGCAAGAAAGCAACATCTGTGCTTTAGAAGAGTGATGTTCAACCGTTTTCATCTTGTGGCACATGTACTAGTAAACTAAGTACTAAAATTCTGTGGCACACCAAAAAATATATTTTTTCCAATCTGACCAAAAAGGTATAATTTTGATTCATTCACACCGGATGGCTGTTGTTGTGTTCGCTGTTGTCATTTTTTTATTTGACAATCTAAGGGAAAAGAAAAGAGATTAGTGTCCCTGATTAAACAGTCAGGCATTGCATGTTTAAAAAAATTCTTGTGGTACACCAGTTGAAATTTGCTGCTTTAGAACCCCGTTTTACTAAAATCAATCAAATGGAAATGACAGGACATTTTAGATGAAATGTGAGGTTAATCACTCAAAAATCTTGCGGAACATTTGACACCTTACTTCTGTCCACTAAGTGGCCTGAGGGTCTGAAAGAGTTAATGTCAATGCACCCAGCCAGGGGCCCCACGGGATCTGGCTTTTCACTTCATAGGATTTTATGAAATATTATTCTTTGGGGTTGTTAAGCTGTTTCCAATTTTCTCAATTTAGATTTCAGAAGACTCCCTGCTAAGTGTAACTTTTGAATAGAGGATTTTTACAGAGTTTTATAGTATAAAGTCTGAAGGCCGGAAAATGTCTTGCTTAACTGTGAAACTCAACAGCCAGAGGATTAACATTTTGACATTATAACAAAACAAAGAGTACCTTTTTCTGATAGAAAACAAAACTGTTTCACATTACTTAACACTTTGATTAGAAGAACAAATAGAAAGATCTAAGGGAAAGGGAACTTTTTAATGTTCTTTTTGTTTTCTGAGAATTTGGCTTGAAGAAGCACATTCCCCCCTCATTCAGCAGTGATGGGGCCGCCTGCTGTGCCATTCGTGGGGACAGCAGAAGGGTATGGAGTGCCTACTATGTGCTATGTGGACAGCAGCTGGTATGCAGTGCCTACTATGTGTGGGTATTGTTTCAGGCACTGGGCATGCAGGAGCAGACAAGACAAAATCTGTGTCCCCAAGGACCCACACATTGGAGAATTGTGATCCAACGAGGAGAGGAAAGGGTAGAAGGAATGATGACAGCCAGGTGTTTGGTTGGGAAGAGGCAGAAGGTGTTGGTGGCACCAACTTACCGAAGTAGAGACCACAGGGGGAAAAATAGTTTGGCAGAAAGCACCATTTGGACACATGCATTTTCTGGTATGTCAGTCGGATGTAGGTACCTGAAACTCAGGAGAGAGGTTGGAGCTGAGGGGACAAGAGCTTAGGAGTCATTAGCGTACATATTGGGTCTGAAATAGGGAGAGTGGATGAAGTTACAGAGGGTAGGTGTGAAGTGCAAAGGAAGGAGACAGAAAGAATAACAGATCTTCAGGACATTTAAAGGGAAGATTGCAAAGCAGTTTTAATGACATCTGTCCTCCTCTGAGACCCAAAGAAGTTTTTGGAAATGGCTCAGCAGACGCACATTTTAACTATAATACAGACTAAAGAATACTAAATCTTTAGTACTTTTCCTTGATCTTTCATGTTTTTCCTCCATTTGATTATGAATCAGGCCAGCACCTGACTAGACAGAGGAGAATCAAAGGGTTTGAAAAAAAGTGTGATTCATTCTATACTATAGGAAATAGATGATGCACATAAATAAACATTGTGTGGTTTAAAGGTTAGATTTTATTGGTTTATAGCTCAAGTTAGGTTACAATGATACCTGTCATCTGGTTCTTATAGTAATAGTAATAGTAATAGTAATAGTAATAGTAATAGTAATAGTAATAGTAATATCAATAACAAAAGTAATAGTTAACATATTGCATGCATGCTGGGTGTCCATTGCTGTGTTAAGTGCTTTATAGATCTGTCTCGTTAATTTTCAACACAACTTAATGGAAACATACTATTATCCTTATTTTACAGACAAGAAAACCAAGGTTCATTATTTTAGGCCATTTTCTGACAAAATAACCTTTATATTCAGTATATTTTTGAGAGAATGAATGAAGGTGCTCATAGCAGTGAAGAAAATACCTTAGGGGCATGAAATTAATCCAACCTTTTGCATTGCAACTGGGAGTCTCATTAGGATTAGTTTTAATGGCCACAAAATAAGCAAGCTAATAGTAATGTTTATTGCAGGGAAGAGAATAGACTTGCAGAAACTAAGGCTAATCAGAGTGATTCATGTCACTAATGTGTGTTCATTTTGGCATTTGGTACCTAGTCAGATGCCCCAAGGCAGTTCTGCCTGGCAGGCTGAGCTCTGGTCTATTTTTATTCCTATTTGGAATACTCATGTGCCAACCGGTTTTCCCCTCCTCATCATGTCTCTTTCTGTTTCTCCTTCTCATCTCGTTGCCAAGTTACCACTTTCATGGTGGGATATGGGGCTGACTGGGACTTTGTTCCTCTCATATCTTGTGCCTAACCTTCCCAATTCCTTCCAGTCCTGGCAAGCGCCTTGAAGTTATAGCAACTGAAATTCCTACAACCAGCAACCGTAAAATATAATAGAGTGTCTCTTACTTCCCTGTATTTAAGCGTATTGCAGATGCTTTATTTTTTATTCTGTACCATGCCTTATATAGTTCTAATAGATTAAACATGAATGATTAAAATATTCTAGAGCCCTGGTCGGGTTGCTGAGTTGGTTGAAGCGTTGTCCCATAGACCAAAAGGTTTAGGGTTCCATCCCTGGTCAAGGCACATAAGGGAGACTATCTTCCTATCATCTATCTATCTATCATCTATCTATCTACCTATCTATTATCTATCTATCTATCTATCTATCTATCATCTATCTATGTATCTATCATCTATCTATCTCTCTAACTCTCTGAAAATCAATTTCAAAGAACAAACAAATCCTTGGATGAGGATTTAAAAAATGAATAAATAAAATACTCTAGAAATTTGTTACTGGGGTTTTGGTCCCATTTGACAATCTCTTTTGTACAGGGCAAATGCCATTAGATTTAAAAAGAAAAACAAGCAAATAAAAGCAATTGGTCATTTAACCTAGCAAGTTCAGGCTTGAGAGAAGTTCGTTGTTGACAGTGCAGCTCTCACAGGGCTGTGCATGGAAGAGGTAGTGATGAAGGTTCGGGGCCCTGGAAGAAAGGACTGAGGAAGGACTTCTTGGCTGGAAGAATACAGCAGGTTAGAGAGGAGATGAAAGTTGGGAAAACTGGAGGGGGCCTTTGGAGCTGAGAAGAGGGGTCTACATTTGATAAGGAGAACAATGGTGAGTCCACTGGCAGGGAGGGGTGACCTGGTCAAAGCTGAGGGTGAGAAGGAACATTTTTTACCACCTGGTAAAGTTGAATCTGTACTATTTTTGCATGCCTGAGTTGCTTATTTAGAGCCATTGTTGTTGCTGTGAAAAACCCTGAAGGATGTTACAATGGAAAATAAATGAGAAAATCCATAGGTCTCAGCTTTCTCGGTTTCCACACAAAATGTTTAAGCAGATTAAATACTACTTCTCTTGTTCAAGGGACAGGCATCTTTTTGGTCTTGCCAATTTACATTTACAAAATGGACTTTAGTTCCGATTTTCAGTATTATTTCTATAGGGATTTTGTTTACAATATCAGTTATAACTAATAGGTACTTCTCTGCTTTCCGTTGTAATGAATACATTCCCTCTACATATTTTCCAATACATTATTCTTACAGTTAACATTTCATTTATAACAAGTGTGAAAGTGGCTTCACTTTCTTGTGCTTTTTAGTAATATTTGTCAAACATTAACATTTCTGTGTGATAATTGAAACCTTCTTTTTTAAGTTGATGCACAGAAATAAAATGCCTATCTATCTATCTATGCTAAGTGTCTGACCGTTTGACCAGTTGCTATGACATCCACTGACCACCAGGGGGCAGACACTTTGACTGGTAGGTTAGCTTGCTGCTGGGGTCCAGCTGATTGGGACTGGGCGAGAAGGGCTGGACACACCCTGGAACCCTCCCGTGGTCCTTCCCCGGCCCCGATCGTGCACCAGTGGGGTCCCTCAGCCCGCACCCTCTCGCAATCTGGGACCCCTCAGGGGATGTCAGAGAGTAAGTTTCAGCCTAATCCCCTCATGCCAGGCCAAGAGACTCCACCGGTACACGAATCTGTGGACTGGGCCTCTAGTTATCTATATTGAAAAACTGAAGCATTCCTAATAGCTGTATTTAGCTATAAATTCTAACTGCATTGCAATAAATATACATGAATAAAAAACACTTTTGTATTTTTATATAATTATAAATTCATAAAACACATGTATATAAATGTATTTATAAAATATATCCAATATACTTATAAAGTATATATATATGAATAAAAAGTATAGGAAATAACAATGGACTAAAATTCTCAGACAACAGCTTTAATTGTGTTTCTGACAGAGAACAAAAGTGTTTAAATGTTTCTTGGCTCATAACATCATATTGACTCAGAGCCCTTTGAATTGCAGAAGTTAAATCCATAAAACTTTTATAGTTACAACTCAATCTCTTGTCCATTGATACAGCTTCACTTTATGCCTTTCTTCTTCTGAAATCATGCAGTGAAACCAAAGTTTGGGTGTATAAAAGCTCAAGGATAAATCAAATGTTGCAAGATCATAGTTGTTTGCATGAAGCACTGAATACTCTGAATGAGTCATTGTATAAACTGAACAGATGTTGGGAGCAAGTTGGCACAGTGTAATGAACCACATTCTCATCATATATCATTGCGTTACTCTTTAGTGCCTCCAAGGGTAGATGTGCTTTTTTAAATAACCAATTTACTACTAGGGAACAGCATAAACATTAGGGAAAATAGAGTATACATTTAGTTCAATTGAGTATGTCAAATGACAATTTGAATAGCTTCCTTAAAATTCAGAAGTTGAAAAGTCTTCAGCTGATTCTCTTCCTCTTTGGGGAGGGTACCTCATGTCAAACAGTTGCAAAATTTTCGTCTTCTCTCAAAGGCTCCCTTAGAGGGAGCTTAAGCAATAATCCGTGGCAAACCCATTCCAGTCTGTCATATGCCTAGGAGCAGGAGATTTGTCTCTGCTTCATATTGCAGCAGAGGGTTTCTTTGCACTGGTCCTTAGTGGAGAAGAAAAGGCATTTGGGCACCTTCCTTCATGAGATCTCTCCTTGTGTGTTTGGAGAATATTATGAAAATTCTGATCATGGGACTTGGTATCATCAAGCCGGATACACTTTTGGTGTGTTCTTACTTCTGGCAGATTATTCTTGGTTCCATGATCATCCTCTTTGCTTCTGAAATTAAGGATATTTCCTGGGGGAGATATGTTTTTAGTTTATGGTAGTCAGTAGATTTTGATGGCAATATTTGCTTATTTCTTTAGCTTAGAGTACTTTGTTGTTTTTTTTCCCTTAGTGTTTTGTGTTTTAGTCATTCTAACTGAAATCAACTTAATGTTACTACTACCTTAGTTTTCTTTACTCTTCTTATGTAGCCGAGATAATTTAGAATTCCTTCCTTAAGGATCCTCCTCTTCTTTCTTGCATTATCCCAATTACTAATGAGGAACATAATGATCTTGAGGCGAGGATTATCAAACATCATTTAAAAATATTAGTCACTGCCCAGCCAGTGTGGCTCAGTGGTTGAGCATCAACTTATGAATCAGGAGGTCAGGGTTCAATTCCCGGTCAGCACACATGCCTGGGTTGCAGGCTCCATCCCCAGTAGGGGGCGTGCAGGAGGCAGCTGATCAATGATTCTCTCCATCATTGATGTTTCTATCTCTCTCTCCTTCTCCCTTCCTCTCTGAAATCAATACAAATATTTTTTAAAAATAAAAATATTAGTCATAATAGCACCATTTAGAACATATATATAATCACTCTTATAAGTTTTCTTATTGCCATCCAGTCTACTGTATTGACAATAGATTTGTTGATTTGAAATTATACACATCATTTTCTTTTAGTTAAAAAGTTTGTCAAATTGTTCTAGATCAGGTGCCAGTAAACTATGTATGGCTTATGAGCCAAATACAGTTTGCCGCCATTTTGATAAAGTTTTATTGAAACACAATGCTTGTTCATGTATGTATTTTCTGTGGCTGCTCTTGTTCTACAATGGCATGGCTGAATAGTTGCAACAAAGATTATATGCATTACAAAGCCTAAAAAATTTACTATCTGGCCCTTTATAGAAAAAGTTTGTCAACCTCTGTTCTAGATTAATTCATATTTGCTGAAAAGCACTGTATTGGACACTGGGAAACCTGGGTCCTTCCTGGTTGTGCTACTGCATTCTAATTAGCTTTGTGACTTTGGCCAATCATGTTGATTCTTTGGTCTTGATTTCCTGATCTATAGAAAGGGGAGGCAGGACTGTGTGAATGCCAATCTCTTCCAGCTTTAAAATTCAGGAAATCTAATTAAACTGATTTTACCTAAAACAATTTAAAGTTGATTTTTTCTTACAGATTAAATTTTGGCTTTGCAATAATAATAACCCTTTTGAGTATATTAGTATATATACCCAAATTTCCACTAAATATTCAATGATGTAAAAATAATAGCATAGCTCGCCTGTATGCGCTTTATTGTGCCAAGTATGGAGTCAGGTACTTTACCTGATCTCTTTAACCTTCAAAATACCTCTGCATAGTGGGTGTGCATGTTCATACAGCCAGAGGAGCTGGGACTGGAACCTAGTTATAATGGTCAAGTTCTATGCTCTTTCCACTAGAGCGACAGTTTCTTTCCATTTGCTGTCTCTATTTTAGTTCAGTCATTTGACTATATGGTAGCACTTATCCAGAGGCTGCCACCTAAATTATTCAGAATACAATCAATGATTAAAAAAAAAAACAACAAAAGAAATTAACAACCAGGTGTTCACTCTGTCATTAAAAACATTTCCTGAGGTCCTCTTTCATAGCCTGCGCACTTTTACCTTGGAAACAAATCTGAAAACTAGTGTTGTTGGGGAGGCTTCCCAGATCTCTATTTTTTTTTTTTTAAAGAAGAGAGCAACCAATTTTATTTTCTTTTAATTTCTTTATTGATTAAGGTATCACATATTTGTTCTCATCCCCCCATTCCCATCCCAAACCCCTCCCCACACATGCCCCTACCCCCCTGTTGTCCGTGACCACTGGTTAGGCTTATATGCATGCACACAAGTCCTTTGGTTGATCTCTCCCTCTTACCCCCTCCCTCCCCTACCTTCCCTCTGAGGTTTGACAGTCTGATCGATGCTTCCCTGTCTCCGGGTCTGTTTTTGTTCATCAGTTTATGTTGTCATTATTTCCCCTAGATGAGTGAGATCATGTGATACTAGAAATACACTTATAAGAACCGAAAATGAGACAAGCAATAATGAGAGGCAAATGAATCAGTCTGTAGTGAGTTTCTTTCTGGGCCAACAGTTCTTTTGAGTCCCAATTTCAATGTCAAACAGTTCCTTATGTGTACATGTCAGCAATGATATTTCAGTTCTGGATGGTGAACAAATGGTGGTAATGCAGGTCCGACCCTCTCTGGTTTGGTCCTGGGCAACCTGCCACTACGCACAGCTGCTGACTGCTAGTATGGCAAGGTGTCGTCAGTGTCTTCCATCTCTGGACTGTTTCTCTTCTGTCTTCATGGCTGAAGCAGTCCTGTCAATTCCTCTCTGTTGCAGGAATCCACATGGTCTTGGAGTTGTTTTCTGAAAATATACAAACATATTCTCGACCAAAAGTTAATAAAGGAATCTTTTCTATAAATTTGACTTGGGATCCTTTTTCATTTTTTGCTCACATGATTTTCCTTTGGCTTGTTTTGACACCATGTGTGTTTTTCATGGGTGTCTTGCTGTTAGCATTACAAATGAAAGTTAATTTTCTAAAGTAAAAATTTTATAGATGTAATTTACTTACAGGATATAATCCTTTCCACTAATATTTACAGGGTAAAATAAGATTGTTGTTAAAGTATTAAATTTGCCAGTAAAATAGTAGTCAAGTTCTCAGACTAATTTAAATTGGCTAAGTGAAATAAGCAAATATTCTAGAAAAATTAGTGGTCCTGGATATGTAAGGAAAAATATCCAGATCTCTATTCTTAATGGCAAACAAATTGGAAATGGAGATGGATAGAACTCCTGGTGCAGCTTTCTCTACAGCAGTAGAGATGGTGATTGTTGAGACTGCGTATAACAAGCAAGAGTGATACATCTTAAATGGCAAGCAGTCTTGGGCAGTTTAGCACAGGGGTGAATTCACTCCAGGAATCTCCCGGTAACACTGGGATGTTCTTGCTGCTCATCATAAAGACAGCAAGGGAATGTGAAAAAGTAGCACACTCGGTTTAAGAAAGTGGAGAACAAGTGTTCTATTTCACAAAACTCTAATAAGATTACGAACATATTAAAAATGTTAAATATACACTTCAGTTATTTGATTTGTCTTTGCTGTGTGGAATGTTTCCTTCCTTAAAAGTGCTGAACAAAGGAAATACTGCCAACTCCAGATTAGTTAAGAAATCTCTCTCCAGATTCTCACCTGGTTCACCTTGCTTTCTTTGTTTTGGTCTTATCCATTGTTCACGCTCTGAAAGGAGTGCTCTAGAGATAAGTGACTAATTAAAAGTCTGACTTCCCGGTTTCCCCTCCTCCCAGATTTTCTCCACACCTAATTAAGTTTTAAGATTTTCCCATTATCTCTTTTTATTCCCTATGGCTTTAAAGAAAGTTTGATTGTTTTCCTTTTCTTCTTCTTCTTTTTTTTCAAAGTAGCAGCCCATTTGCTTTCTCAGTTTTTAAAAACCATCTTGCCCCATCCATTGTGTATTATCCACTGTAAGGTTAATCTTGCAGAAGAAAATGAACTTATTTCCTCTAATGCCAGGGTCTTGTGAGGGTGGCGAGGGGAGTGGATTTGGTGGCTCCTACTTTCATGTTCATGTTTCTCTCTTGTACTAAATTTCTGGTTTGTCCTTTCTGATGGACAGTCATTTCCTTCCATGTCGGTTTTCTAACTCATCACTTCTAATTGTCTGCTTTGGTGAATATTTTAACACCTCACACATTTTTTGAGGTAATGGTTTGTGCAGTTCATTTGCAAAAAAATGTGCTAAAGCTGTTTGTGGTAGCTTTGAGATTTGAGGACATGTAACCAATATATCCCGTACCGCTGTGTGTGGGGTCAGGGGAGGGAGAGGTTGTGGGCCACTGATCCCACAAGCCTGAGGCAGTATACTTCCTCAAAATAAATTCCTTCTTGGTTTTGCTGCCTATATTATGTCAGTGTAATTAGGTCAGTAATAATAAAGAAATCAAATTTAACCAGAGCTCCCTTGGTATGAGATATCGCGCCTCAGAGTTTGCATGTGTTGTCAATAGTCACTGCAGAATTACAGGCAGCCGCCAGCCAATCAATCGGCTGTATTTCAAAGACAGATTTGCAAATTAGTTATTTTAAACATGAAATATATTTCTCTCTGAAGCAATGTTGTGCTTCCACCTCTAGGCTGGCGTGCATTCCCAAAGCCTCTTGGGCTCATAGCTGATGTGTGTCAATGAATGTTTCCGTGGGAAGGTCCATCCAGAGTACTCACTGGGACATGTGACGGACCCACCTTCTTCCTGGGTCCTGACTTTCATTCCAGGGATGTAACTTGATTCTCAGATCTTCCTTTAGTCACAGATGGACAATGGGAATGAAACCTCCCCATGGTCAAACCGTTTGGGTTAGTTATAGAAAAACTAACACGCGGGAACAGGAGAGACCCCGAAATACAGTGGCTTAAAGAAAGTAACACTGTGTTTCTCTGACAGGCAGTAGATCCAAGATGAAGTTTCAGTTTGCTAAGTCAGGCTTGCCCTAGGAAGTCACCCAAGACTTAGGTTCTATCCATTTTTATTTTTATTTATTTATTTATTTTTATTTTTAAATATATTTTTATTGGTTTCAGAGAGGAAGGAAGAGGGAGAGAGAGAGAGATAGACACATCTAGGATGAGAGAGAGTCATTGACTGGCTGACTCCTGCACAACCCCACTGGGGATTGAGCCCACACCCAGGCATGTGCCCTTGACTGGAATCGAACCTGGGACCCTTCAGTCCGCAGGCCGATGCTTTATCCACTGAGCCAAACTGGGTAGGGCATATTTATTTATTTATTTTGCTTCACCATTCCCTAGACCCATGGTCGGCAAACTGCGGCTCGCGAGCCACATGCGGCTCTTTGGCCCCTTGAGTGTGGCTCTTCCACAAAATACCACGGCCTGGGCGAGTCTATTTTGAAGAAGTGGCGTTAGAAGAAGTTTAAGTTTAAAAAATTTGGCTCTCAAAAGAAATTTCAATCGTTGTACTGTTGATATTTGGCTCTGTTGACTAATGAGTTTGCTGACCACTGCCCTAGACCAAAGCCCTTACTGTATCATGGAAGCTGGCCAAGCCCTGTCTGCTCTAGCTGTGGGAGGGCAGAGAGAGGAAGCATAGGGTAGCAAGTCCCTTTTACGCAGGCAAAGCAGAAGATGAATCTTCTTGCATTACATTGTGGGGAATTTAGTAGCATGGCCACCCCTGACGGCAAAGCGGCCGGAAAGTGTGTTCTTTGGCCGGGTGACCACGGCCGCACCTTCGCTCCATCACTTTGAAGAGGTGGAGCCTGCATGGCTCCGTCCCGGCCACATTGCAGTGGTTTCCATGTCTAGACAGTGACTCCCGCAGGACGGGATGTGCTGGGTGTGGCAGAAGAGGCGTGGTGAGAGCACGGATCCTGTGACCCAGGAGTTAGAGTTTGAGAAACCATGAGACGCTGGGACCCCTGTCCAAAGGATTTGTCATGGTTATTCATCCCCGTCTCATCCTCCCTGCCTCTCTTTCTCCCCTGGAAGGAAGGCTTAGGGCAGGGCCAGCCTCACGGGCTGGTGATCTGTGCAGTAGCCCCGGGCCCTGCACTCAGAGGGCTTCCAAGCTCGATTTCATGCTCTGTTGTCACTGTCTTAAAATTCTTAATAACTTTATCTTTACACTGTGTTTTGTAACCGAGGTTTGATGGGACAATGGATCATGTGTGTGAGTGGCAGAGATATGCTAGGCGGTAACGTGTGAATATGTGGACATGTGCCAACGGGCATAGCGGTGGGTGATGTGGGTGCTGAGCAGTTGGCCCGAGGACTGTCTGGGACTCCACAGGGTCCCCAGGTGGCCGGGCAAGGACCTAGGCCCAGATTGGTGGCCATGATGGTGCTGCAACTACAGAAGCAACGACAGAGCAGGTTGGGAGGGGGTTGCTTGGTCCCGGGGAGGAGGAGGGGCTCCCGTGGGAAGCTGTGGGAGGTGCTCGTCTGGCGATCCCTGGAACCTGTCCCCGTGGCATCTGCACAAACGTTAACTCTCCAGCCTGAACCTGGAGACAGCAGTTGCTGGTGCGTGGGCAGCAGACTTCGTTAGTAAGTAATTTCATAGTAATATATACATGAACATTGTAATAAAGCATTTATCAGGGAGTTCTTAGGATTATTCTTCAAAGACGTAGGATCCTTGGTTTTGAATGCTGAAACATTGCAAAATGAATAGTTACAGGCTTAGAAATAGATATTACATTTAACCATTGTCAATGAAAAAACACTTTTCATGAGAGTTTCATTATATTAACCAGTTAACTGCCACACATCCAGAATAGAAACCATACCCACATGCCATGATATTTTGAATGTAATTGCGTCTATAGATACTTATGGCATACAAAGGGTTAACAAAAAGGATATACAATGAAAATTTTTCTTAAAATTGGCAATACAGCAATAGTATGTATAAATAGGCATTTTGAATTATATACAAAATTTGAAGCCACTTTTGATTTTTTATTTGATCTCCACAGCTAACAGGAAATAGAAGAAATATTGAAATGCCATTGTATTAATTTATATTTAAAATTAAATTCAGACTTACACTAAATTGATTCACATGAAGAGTTAAATATTTTTATTAAAATTGCTCCATGAAAATCATCAGCTTTAGACATATTAAAATTTGTGTTTTGGGATACTTTATCAGAAATCTATCTCAATCTGTCATAGTCTATAAAATTCTCTTAACAGCAACATTAAAAGTTGCATCTGAAAAATGATCCTTGTCAAAATGAAAAATTAACAAAAATTATTTGCACTCTTGCATTTTTGTTGAGCTACTGATGCCTTTTTCAATTATACACATTAAAAGTTTATATTTTGATGAGGGAATAAAAGAATTTTCAAAAAATCAAGCCAGAAAATCACATTAATAATGTATTATTATTAATTGTATCATATTAAATTATGACACAAAAATATTATTTTTGTACAATTTATAAGTTTATGTTGTTTCTCAAATATATCCGTTATGGCCATTATGTTTTATGAATAATGAAATATTTTTGAAGGGAAAAATATATATTTTTAAATATACTAGTATATATATATATGTGTGTGTGTGTATATATATATATTTCAGAAAGGAAGAGAGAGGGATAGAGAGGTAGACATCAATGATGAGATGATGAGAGAGAATAACTGATTGGCTGCCTCCTACACACCTCCTACTGGGGATGGAGCCCAAACCCAGGCATGTGCCCTGACTGGGAACTGAACCTCCTGGTTTGAAGTTCAACACTCAACCACTGAGCAACACCAGCTGGGTGAAAAAGTATATATTTTTTGTCCCCCTCCCCCGCCCCCTTTGGCCCTTGCTGATGCCATGTTGACCTTTGGTTCTCAAACTTCTTTGCCCAGGAATGTCTGTGCTGAGGACCCCATGCTTTAGATTCCACCCTTTGCTACTTTTTCATGCCAATTTTTCATCCTAATAATAAAGATTAATTTGTAAAGTATATCTCTTAAGTATTATTCACTGATAATGGCTTTGTCTCTTATGACCACTGCAAGGCGTGTGATTTCTGCCATATCCAACACTTGGATGAATGAGGAGTCCCCAGGAACTGCCTTTTGAGAACTCTTGGCTGAGGTTTAATGAGTAAAACCAAACTGAGGAATTTCAGCTGGGAAACACTTTAGGCAGGGAGACCTCCCAGGAGCCCTTAGAATCATGCCAAATTTTGTGAAGTATTTGGCCTCCTTTTCTGTCTGTCCTTATAAAGGACCCTGGAATGGCCATGACACATTCTTCTTAGGAGGAGGGTAGCTGAGAAAAAGGGGGCAGTTTTCGTCAGCGTTCTTAGAGCAGAGGCGTTGAGAGCTTGCGGTACCAGCGTTTCAGGAGGACGTTTCCAGTCCTGAGGAGTTCCTTTCCGCCCTGGGTGCCAGGGTGAGACATTCCCACAGGCATCTGTAATGAGGTTATCTTGTAATGAGATCACTTGCTGAAAAGTCCATTTCGATTTCAGACAAAAATCACACTAGGTGTCAATTGCAGTTCTAAAAATGTACAAAAAGCCACTTTAAATAAAACTGGCTAAGTAAAAACTGTATTTCTGAAATGTATTGGTTAGTAAGAGAATGGAAACGTCAGTTCTGCAATAAACACACACAGTATGCTCTAGTGTTTCCGAACGCGTTGGTCTATGAGGATTCATATTTTTGTGCCTGTATTTAAAATGAAAAATGATTTTTTTTAAAGAAAAGTGATTCAATTTTAACATAAATACTGAAAACACATAAAATACAATTGTTTTTAAATACTGTCACAACCTGGATACTTCCCACAAGTATATTATGGGCCCTGTGGTTTGTTTTAAGATGTGGTCTCCCTCTAGTGGCTGGAATTTGAAAGTACCTAGTCACCACCTTTCTTCCCTTTGGCGTTTCTCTGAAACTTAAATCTCAAAAGCATCTCCAGGGGTCTTTTATTCTATTCCTTTAAATATAATTCAGACTATATATTTTGACCATTTCAGTCACATGGGAAGCCTTCTTATTTTAACAAAAAATTAGTCAATCTCTAATGGCCAGATCAAAATCAGTTTTGACTATTAAGAAACCTGATCTGATTTCCCTACCCCTGTGGCCTATTTTTAGTGTTATTCTGGCCAGAATGTGTCTCTTAATTTTGGTCTTGGTAGTTTCCAGATGTTCTAGAAAGGCTCTGGGCTGAATGCAAAGTTTATTTAGCCCATGTTATATGCGTGCCACTCTTCTAGGTCTTATGGCTATAGTAGGAAATAAAAAACAACAGTCACAGCCTTCATAGAGTTTCTGTACTCTGACACATATAGATATGGTTTATAAAGACATAAACCATAAAGACTGGTGTATTTGACTTCACCCATATGTGAAACTTTTGCATAGCTAAAGAGACTACGAATTAAAAAACAAATAAATGATGGGTGGCCTGGGAGAAAATAATTTCAATAAGAGGAGCTCCAATAGACAAATAAGGAAGAAAACCAATAGAGAGCCCTGACTGGTTTGGCTCAGTGGATAGAGCCTCCGCCTGCAGACTCAGGGGTCCTGGGTTTGATTCCGGTCGAGGGCATGTACCTTGGTTGCGGGCACATCCCCAGTGGGGGGTGTGCAGGGGGCAGCTGATTGATGTTTCTCTCTCATCGGTGTTTCTAACTCTCTCTTCCTCCCTGTAAAAAATCAATAAAATATATATTAAAAAAAAGAAAGAAAGAAAAAGAAAACCAATAGAGAAAATGTACCAAGGATATGAGTAGACTTCAATTGTGAAAGACTTCTCAGTTTTCTGGAGTAATAATTGGCCAAAGTGGGATTTCAAATTTACTCAATGTTCTTTAGAAAAAGTAAAGATAAGTCCCTCCACTGGGAATTCCCTGAGTCTCCACAAGCTCAGACTGAGTCCTTGCCTCACAGGGTCTATGGGCTGAGTATGGCTGCCATCTGGTGATCCTACTTAGAATTACCCTTTTCCAAGCAATATCACCTCCATGCTAAGCTCAGTCCCCCAGCCCATCTCCCATTGACGACCCTCATGTCATCGTTTCCCATGATTAGTTTCAGCACAGTAGGCTGATCAGGAGAGTATCTTAGACAACACAACATCGCTGCTCAAAGCGCAGTTATGAGAAGTTACAGTGATAGGACCTATTATCTGCAGCTTTGCCTGAACTCCTTTCATAAAGCAGACCATTCCCTACTTGACTCGGGGCTGACCTGAATGTTAAGATTATTTTTTATACATTTCTAGTCCCTCCTGAAACGTTGGCCTCTTCTGAAACTTCACCTCTTCCTGCATTAGCTCATTCTGCCCCCACCCCATCCCCGATTGGATGCCTTTATCTTGTTCAAAGTGGGTATTATTCCTGTTTATTGGTACAAAGGATCATATGAATCCCGTGAAGACTTTGGAAAGAAAATTAGCAGTTTCTCTCCCGACCCCCTTCCTCTGAGCCTTTGGGTGCTGTGTACCCAGTCTTCTAGTCTCAACAAGTTGGCAGCTGTGACTCTGGAATGCAAGTTAATTAAATTGTGCTTATATTTAGTTTTAGGCAAGGTTGACTCTTTCCCATGTTAGGTTTAGTCTGTGTGGCTTTGTTATATACAATCCTGGTAACTAGGGCTCCTAGGAGAGACTTCTGTAGCTGCACTGTGAAAGGCATGCCGTGGTAGAAAGTGGAGGAAGCATGGGAAAGAAATTCAGAGGACACTTCTGTGTTCTACCAGTATGTAAACCATTTCACAGGACACATGTGATTTAACAGTAAAAGTGAACTTTCTTGGAGCAGTTGACTCCCTTTTCTGTCTAGGGCCCAAGAAAAGTGAGGCATTCCATCCCTAGATGTTGTTATATTGGTTTCTGTGTGAGGATCTGTCAGAATCATGTTGTTTTTCTGTTATCTCGGTTGTTACAAAGAATACAATCACCCCCACCTTCCAGGTCTGCTGTATCCACAGGGCTGGACCCCTAGTTATTTGCAGGTAAACCCTCTAAGCACAAGGCACTTTTTCTCGACATATTGTGATGGGTGTCTTCAGGAGTGACTGACCTACTCCCCAGCCTTAGTAAACAGAACATACTGGGTTTTACCCAGTTCGGTGCCATACACTTGATATTGCTGATTAATATTCTCAAAGACAGTCTCAAAACAGGTAGAATTCAGATAAGAAAACTGAGGCTCCAAAAGGTTGAATAACTTCCCAAAGCAGGACAGAAAAGTAATATATTTAACGATATATATTATAAATATATTGTTATATATTCTATTTATTTAATAATATATTTATAATAAATAAATAAATAAATATAAAACATATATTTATATATAATTATATCATATAGTATAATTACTTCTCCTGTCTATTGATCCAGTCAGTATCAATATTGATATTAGGGTGAATGTTTATAAACTAGTTTCATCACCATTAACATTTTCAAATTATAATATAGTTAGAATGCAAGTTACTTGAATGTTTGCGGTCTTTTAAGTTTAAAGGATTAGAGAACCAGAAGTACTAGTATCTAGGTTTTCCCAGCCTTGCCAATGGAATTTGTGCTGTCCCATGGGCTACTACTGCATGGGGGTAAGTGAGGGGGGTTTGTTGCCATCAGTTAAGAGGATGGAGCCCTGGCTAGTTTGCCTCAGTGGATAGAGCGTCGGCCTGCGGACTGAAGGGTCCCGGGTTAGATTCCAGTCAAGGGCATGTACCTGGGTTGCAGGCACATCCCCAGTGGGAGGTGTGCAGGAGGCAGCTGATCGATGTTTCTAACTCTCTATCCCTCTCCCTTCCTTTCTGTAAAAAATCAATAAAATATATTTAAAAAAAAAAAAAAAGAGGATGGGGAGTAGAGAGGGTTTTCGACAGAGCTCTAACCTAGGGCTTCAGAAGCTTCGAATCCAGCTCTCTGATCTGAAAGACAGGTGAGACCCTACAGTATCCTGAAGATCAGTGAATTTTAAGATTGGTAATGCTTTGAAATACTCTGTTATAGTAATTAACAACAGAAAGTAGATAGGGAAGTCTTCATGGGATTGGAATGAATTTCTAGACATTAGAGTAGAACTGTAATTTGTTCTTGACAGATAGTTTTTTCAAAGTTCTTAGCCTAGTAAATTCCAAATATATATGTTTATTCTATTTCTGGGTCTATAGCCACAATATTGCAAAATCATAGACAATTTATTCCAGCATTAAGATGGCCAATACATAAAATTGACTAAAATAAAAGAAACTGGGATTAAAAATAAATTTGGTTTCTGTTGCAAGTGATATCCACAAACTATTAACTTGTAAAATGAAATCAATGCAATTTGTGTAGCCTAACAAATAAGGAAGATAACATGAGAGAGCTCTTCAAACTGGTTATTTTTCTTTGTTTATCTTTCTCCTAAGACTTTTCATAGATGTCATGACTGAGTTACACGTTTAATAAAAGTCTGGAAACATGTTAATACCTATAATGTTTCAGATACTACCACATGCTTACAAGGGACTATATTCTTTCCAAATCATATATATTTCCTTTATTTATGTTAGATTTATACACACGGCCAACTCTTTCATATGACACATCCTACATTTGTTTGAAATTGGTCAAAGGTAGTTTATAATATTGTTCCATCATTTTCATTTTATGATTCATAGTGAGTACTTCTAAAATGCCATTTGAGATAGCCTTAAGAGTGGAGAAAAATCTCAAAATATTTTAAAGTGCCATTAAATGATAATTATTTGTTCAGAAGATAAAGAGTTCATTTCCTAAAGCAAATTGAGAAAGTGACACCCCTCCAAAATGTTTGAGTAATTAGAAACCTCTGCCTGCCTTTCAAGAGGGTGGACTATAAGCATGCAATTTCTAAATCGTCTATGTTCTTTGGAAAGTTGAAGTTATGTTATTGTACTTATTTGCAAGAAATTATAAATAACAGAGTCCTAGTGTACATCTTATTTTCTAATGATTTTTTTAAATTCTCACTGTGGATACATTTTTTTAATTGATTTTAGAGAGAGAGGAAGGGAGAGAGAGAAACATTGATCAGTTGCCTCCCATACATGTCCTGGCTGGGAATCGAACCCAAAACTTGGGTATGTTCCTTGACTGGGAATTGAATCCTCAACCTTTTGGTGAACAGGATGATACTCTAGCCAACTGAGTCACCCATCCAGGGATTATTTTCCAATTATTTTTTAAAATATTTTTTTATTGATTTCAGAGAGGAAGGGAGAGGGAGAGATAGAAACATCAATGATGAGAGAGAATCATTGAGAGGCTGCCTCCTGCATGTCCCGTGCCCCTCCCCCCATCCCTACTGGATCCTGCAACCTATGCATGTGCCCTGACCAGGAATCAAACTGTGACCTCCTGGCTCATAGGTCAATGCTTAGCCACTGAGCCACACTGGGCAGGCTATTTTACAATGATTTTTTTACAAAATTGCTGCAGAATCCTGTTTGTGACTTCTACACTAAATAGTAAAGTAGTATATTTATTAATTAGTCAATCCCTGTTTGGAAGTTTTCTCTTCCTTCCTCCCTCCCTCCTTCCTCCTTTCCTTGGTGCATCTCTGTCTTTCTCTGCCTCTGTCTCTGTGTGTCTGTCTCTAGCCACACATGTCTCCTTGCTGTTCCTGACACCTGCCAGGCATGCTCCTGCCTGAGGGTCTTTTAAAAAATATCTATTTTTTATTGATTTCAGAGAGGAAGGGAGAAGGAGAGAGATAGAAACATCAATGATTAGAAAAAATCATTGATTGGCTGCCTCCTGCTCGCCCCCTGCTGGGGATCGAGCCTGCAACCCGGGCATATGCCCTTGACCAGAATCCAACCCAGGACCCTTCAGTTTGCAGGTCGATGCTCTATTCACTCAGCCAAACCAGTTAGGGCTAAAGAAATTTTCTTATTTATTATGCTCATTGATATTGTTTGCTTCCCTGTAATATAACCTCCACAAAGCAAAGGGTCTATTTGGTATTCAGTGATGTACCCCAAGCTCCTAGAAGAATGCCAATTGTCCAAGTAAATGAGTGGAAAATTAGAGAGCAACATAAGCTTTGCTGATTCCATATGGCAGATGGAAGAAGTGGTTACCCCTCCCATTCCTCAGAAAACAACTTGAAATATCCCATTAGATAGTTCTGTCTTCCAAAGGGTCTTCTCTAGACCCTGACGCTTTGGGGTACATGGTAGGTAGTAAATATGTTTAATGAATGAATGAATCTTCCCTTGACCAAACTGTCATTTATTTAAAGCCCAATATGTTCCTCTTAGAATTATCGATGATGTTAGTGAAAATGGTCTCAAGATTGCATAGCATGACTTTGCCTCAGGGAATCCTTTTGTCACCTAAAGGGCTAAGCCTAAATAAAGGCTGTTGGAAGATGATGGTTATAAAACAGTAAAATTTATGGTTGAAAATCTCTACAGAAACTTGTAAAAAAAAAAAGAGCTCTCCCAGGAAATACTCCCAAAAACCCAGAGCTGACATGGAATGTCATCTCATCTGGTTCAGTCCACCCAAAGGATAGACATTTATCTTCTGTCTAGAGAGAAAAATAAAGGCAAGTTTGAACTTTTACCCGACCCTGGCGGCCTTGAACTGACCACAGCTGTTTCTGTACTAAAACAAGGACTGGGGATAGTGTGGAGGATTGAGACTTGAGCACAGACCTCACCATTCTGGGTGGTTTTCACCTCTTTCTGGCTGCATGGCTTTGGGCAATTGCTGTCTTCACCACATTACACTCTAGCTCCAGTATTTGTAAACTACCACTTCTCCCAAGGAAGATGTGATAGAATGTCTGCCGGTCTACTTTAAGGGGCTGTTTGGAAATTCCAAGTAAGATGTGTTTGAAGTACTTGACTGGTTGAACAGTTTCACTAGTAGAAATTCTAAATACAAGTTAAGGAGAAATCAAACAAAGAGTTTTCAACAGTTATTCTAATTTTACAAAAATAGCATTGATTAATGAAACTATGAACCTCTAAAAAAAGAATAAAGAAACAATTGACAATGTCCTAAAGCCAAGGGAAGCACACCTCCCACTGAGGAACCACACAGAAGAAGTCAGTTTCTGCAGAATCATTCAAGACACCACGGGATAGCGATAATCAAAACAATGCAAGCGATGCTAGGCTTTAAATTTGATCCAGATTTGATCTAACCATACACAAGAAATAGCTTTACTGCAGTATAATATATAGGGCCTTAAAGATGAAGTCTAGAGATTTACTGTTGAGCTCTCAGCTGCATTTCCGAGGAATCATCAGCAACATAAGGTAGGGAATGCAGTACTTCTTCTGAGGCATTGCAGTTGCTGAAATGCAGACAGATGGGATTCATGCACTCTCTAGTCTAACACAGAAACAGCCTCACCATAGGATCAACACTTACTCCTTGAACACTTTCTCTTAACCCTGGAGAGAGGAGACTGTATAGACCGGCTAGTACAATCTACGTGTTTTTCACTTTATATCTGGTTTCCCCTGCACCCTTCAGGAGTCTGTACCTGTAGCCTCCTTTAAGGCTATACAAAATATAAACGCCTTTCATATTTTGGCAGGTGAAGTCCGTAACTATAATTTGTATTGATATGGAAATCATGGGGTTTAATGGAAAACCAGACTTTTGTTGTTGATATTGTGAGGATTGCACATGATAGCATCATAGAAACTTACCAAATCAACTAGTACTTAATGTCCAGCAAATCGGAATTCTGATTTCTTCGATAGCATTGGAAACTAATCCATGAATAGTATTTTCTCTTTGCCTTGTGCCAGTGTATTGTGCCCCATTGAGATGGAGGTGACTCTTCCCAGCAAATGTGAGTTAAGAAGCTCTCGGGTGCCGCCCCTGTGCTGGGGCCAGGGACACGGGAGCTCTGACAGACTTGGGCCTCAAGCCTGAAGCGTTCATAGTCTACACTTTTCTGAACTTCAATTTCTGAGTAAAAATTGTTGCATGTTTCCTGGTTCCCTTTAGTTGGTCAACAAGATCTATTTCATCAAGGAATGTGTGGTTCAGGGAGCGGTGACAGTGAGGGAGAAAGACAAAGAGAGACAGAGGTTTTCAAGGGTTGTATTTATCTACTATTACTCTGAATCGAGAACTCATGAAAAATGTTGGTGGTCTTTGTTGTCTTTTTAAGTTGACAAAGGAAGACATGGTCATTAGAAGAACATTTGTAAAATACAATGGATTTGTCTAATACAATGAAGAAGATAAAAATTACTTTTAATCCTAATACCAGAGATAAACACAGTGACCTTTGATTTACTTCTTTTTAGGCCATATTATATTATGCTTTTTTTTTTTTTTTGACCATATGGTGTTTTTCTACTATTTATTATCTTGAATTTTGTTCCAGGACATTATTTTTGACAATATACTTTTCAATGGCTGTAATGGTTTTCCTTCTTATGGAGGTGCCAAAATTTGTTTCCTCAATTAGAAACCATGATGGTATGAATATCCTTAAAAATAAAAACTTGTTTTTATTCATAATAATTTCCTTTGTATAAAGTTCAAGAAATAAGTTTATTGGGTCAAAGGTTATGTGCATGTAAAAGACATTTGATACACATTACCAAATACTTAAGTGTATTTTAACACTCAGTTTGTGGAGCTGATTTATTCTCTTATTAAAAAAATGTTTGGAGCTTTTATCTTATATTGTCTATAGTAATTTTGAAACAATGGATTATTTGTTGAATTCTCAGAAGAAAACGAGCACCACAGTGCTAAAAGCAAATAATACCAAAGTGCAACTGTGTTAAGGGAAAGAAAAGAATGAAAATATGATTTGCTAATGCTATTTTACGTCCTTTATGCAAAGAACAGACTTGGGCATTTTTAACTGGCATTTTTATTAAGACGAGTAAATATATTTTAAACACAGGGGCATGGGGTCTGTGCCTGTATTGAGCACACGCAGTTGACTACTTTACTGTAACTTTCTCTGTGCAACATTGAATAGTGTTTTAGAAGGGAAGGGGGTTTTGTTTTTTGTCTTTGTTTTTTTTTTCTAATAATCACATGTATGTGGTTTATTATTGAAAGCTTTTAAAAAGTATTTGTTCAATAAATAGCACTTCCGTTTGAAATAATTTTCAGTTATTAAGAAAAATACTCCCATTTGGTGTTTTTCCCCACAGAGGCTGACAGTCGATGGGGCTACTCTCTTGAGCTCCAAACTTGACGCCTGTCACTCTGCGAGCCGCCAGGTCCGCTTTCTTTTGCTTTCCCGAGCCCAACAGTCTTCACCGGTGTTATTCCCAAGTCATTGCACAACGAAGGGGCTGTGGGGCCACAGGGACATGGATGACCATGAAACTGGGGGGATTTAGAAACAAATCTGTTGAACAGCAAGGGAAGTTTTTCTTGTTCTTTATTTGCTTCTCCTATTTTTAAAAGGAAAAACAAAAACAAAAACAAAAAACCAAAGCATGATTCTGACCTTGTTTTTCTTCCCCTTGTAGCGTTCTGTGGAGGGGGCGAGAGCTTTCTGTGCGCCAGCGGGATCTGCATCCCCGGGAAACTGCAGTGCAACGGCTACAACGACTGTGATGACTGGAGCGACGAGGCTCACTGCAGTATGTGGCGGGGTCCCCCGGGGCTGGGGGGGACAGGGATGCTCTGCGGGGGCCTGGAAACCAGGATTCCACGGTCCCGTCCTGACAACCCAGGCAGATGCGTAGGCCGCTGGCAATTTGCCTTGCTGAAGGGAACCAACGTGTTGACCTTCCCCGGGGCAGCATTGTGTTTGCACACCTTTCACAGGCCTGAGCTCAGAACTCAGCAGCTCGGCTGCCCTGGAACAGATCAAGGGTGGAAGTGTTTTTGCATAAAGTGTCTTAAAATGAGGAGAAAACTTGTCGTTTATTTTGTTTGGGTGAGGGTTTTTGTTTTTGTTTTTAAAGCTTTAAGGGTATAAAGGTCAACTTTTTTAAAAAAGGACATTTTAATAGGAACATTTTTCGCCCTCAGGATTCTTAACATTCATGGCACAGCAGATGCCTAGCCTCTTGTTTGTTTATGCTTCCTCTAAACCTGAAGGTGGTCACTGGTATTAACTGTTTGAGATCCGTAGCTGGTGGGTTCAGCCTTAAACACCCGCAGTTAACTTACTATTGATTCGATTCGTTTTTTTGTGGATTGGTCGGCGGTTTGCCCAATACTGTATTTGTTTGCTTGGGCTGCCACACAGAATTCCACAGACTTCATGACTTTTACAGCAGGAAGTTGTTTCTCACAGTCTGGAGGCTGGGAAGTCCAAGATCAAGGCCCAACAGGGTTCAGTGTCTGCTGAGAGTTCTCTTCCCGGCCTGTAGGCAGCTGCTATCCTCTTGTGTGCTCACCTGGCCTCTTTAAAGGGAGAGAGGGCAAGCGAGAGGGGGATATGGAGAAGAAGGAAGTAAAAGAGGGAGAGGGAGAGGGAGAGGGAGAGGGAGAGGGAGAGGGAGAGGGAGAGGGAGAGGGAGAGGGAGAGGGAGAGGGAGAGGGAGAGGGAGAGGGAGAGGGAGAGGGAGAGGGAGAGGGAGAGGGAGAGGGAGAGGGAGAGGGAGAGGGAGAGGGAGAGGGAGAGGGAGAGGGAGAGGGAGAGGGAGAGGGAGAGGGAGAGGGAGAGGGAGAGGGAGAGGTTAGGGGGTGCTCTTACCCTCTACTTACAAGGGTATCACCCTATTGGATTAGTGCCCCACTCTTATGACTTCATTCAACCTGCATGACCTCCTCACAGGCCCTCTCTCCAAATATGGTCATGTTGGGGGCTAGGGCTTCAATATGTGCACACTGGGAGAACAGACATTCAGTGCATAACAAATACATATTCAGATTGCAAGTCATTTTACACTTAAGCAATAGATAAAAAGGAAAAATTACCCTCAAGAATACAATGTAGGATCTGCATCCAAAGCAGAACCATATGCTATTGTGTTCTAATTGTTTTTTAATGGTTATATGAGCAGCAGTAGTTACTATGGGGAAAGCTGTGTTTTACTCCTTGTAGAAGTTGCCAATGCTTTGTAAGTGCTCACAATGATTGGCCACATTTGAGATTCCTCTGGTCTTTGTGTCAAACGGACCACCTTTTCTTCCACCTGAAGGGTTAGGATGCTTATTTGTCATAACTTTTGAAAGGCCATATATATCATGGTAACATTTCAGATCAGTGTTTCCCAAACTGATGTTCCACAATGCCTGAGTCTTGAAAAATGTTTGAGAGGAAAAAATAAGTTTGAGAAGGTCTGTCTATCAGATCTACTTCTTAGATACTTACAATTCATATTTTTGCCTTAAAGATTCTAAGAAATCCTGCAGGTCAAAAAAAAAAAAAAAAGACATTCATTTTGCTTAACTTGGTATTTCCTCAAAATTATATGTTTATAGATACCCAAAGCTTAATTTATATATTTATTTATTCACTCATGCACTGATGTATTTTGCAGAATATCTAGCATCCTGTGGAACTTCAGTTATGCCACCCATATTTTCATAAATGTTCTCACTGAGACATTTGTTTTTATAATTCGGAATTCCCTCTTCAGGAAACCTTATGGCAGATGATTTTACACAAAAAACATTTTTGTAGGATGTGTATTTACATCAGGGAATGTTGCTGTGGACTTACAAGAAAATGTTGTGCAAATGACCCACAATAGGGAATTTAAATAGAATTATATCAAATTTATGGGAATGGTGCTTCTCTCCGCTGCGCTGAGCATTGCACTTTACACAGTGAGAGCTTTCTGCTGCGTTTGTTGAAACTGAATTTGAAGGAGTACATTTTCCTAGCCAGTGCCCGACAAAGATGGTATTACTATTCTGGAAGGTATTTAGCAATGGCGTGGGGGCTGAACTATTCCTTAAAGAAGATACGGGCTTTCCTCATGAACACACTTCAAAAACGATCTGGTTGGGCCCGTCCATTGAGGACATACAATCCTCAGAATCCTTGTCTGTGAAGATGCGTAGGCAGACATTGACATCTTTGCATGCAATTGTTTCTGACCTCACAAGGTCATCTGCCTCTGTGGACACTTCTGGGCGGGAAGCACGTTGTGCTGGGCCTTCCCAATGAGGAGCAGGAGGAGGAGCCTGGTGCCCGGCTTCTGGCAAATGCAGGAGGAGGAGGATGCCTTTAAGGAAAGGAAGGGAGGGTGTATTTTATTTGTGAGTTCCCTAATCAACTGTGCTGGAAGCATGTACCTCCATGATTTGACTTAATTTTCAGCAAAGAAGGTGTTCTCATCCCCTTCTGTTCAGATGCAAAGCTGAGGCTTAAGGCAATAAAACCATTTGCCAGTGGTTCCAAGTGCTAGGTTTGAACCCAGTCTTGAGTGGGGCCAAGTCAAATGCTTTTTTCTCTGGACTGTGCTGCTTTTGACTTGCCCTTGTCCATTAAAGACTCGGTGAGTGATTATATTCTGATCATTGCGATGACAACTGTCTATTTTGGATGCTCTGTTATGCTTGGGAGATGACTGTCTATTACAGGTATCGGGACTGCTTCCTGACTTTCTCCCCTAACTAATTTTGCTGTGTTTATCAGTCTCATTCTAAGTATTTGTAGAACGAACAGATTTCCAACCACCTGGAACAATTTAATGATGTAGCATAAGGAATTTTAAAAATTAAGAAAAGTTTTCTTTTAAAAGTTTCTAGCTCTAATGACGTTAGACAGGCGACTTCTCTACCCCTGGTTTTCTTTGTCATCGAGATGGGTTGACAGTAGCATTTCCACATGTAGGGACTCTAATTCAGGTGGTTTTCCAAATGATGTTTCCAGTCATCACAAGTGTGACTGCATTTACTATATTCTTTTTACTAAGACAGGGATGCAAGTAAATATGAGAAATATTTCCATTAAAATAATAAAAATATTTCATTCTACACTGAAGGAAGACGCTTCAGATGTCTGGAAAGTTCACATCTGTTTAGTGGCAATTTGGCTATACTGAATCAATCCAACTATTAAATTCCTGCTGTGTGGGAAGCATGTTCTAGATGCCTAGGAAATATAATGACTCTTACGACATGGTTTCTATCTTCACGAGGCTTTTAATTTAATCAGGGAAATGGCATAGAAGCATAGAGATCATTGAATGTGGTATTTTAGAAGAATCTAGTAGAAGAGATGTCCCAGAGTAAAAGAAGAGTGGTGTAAACAGAAAGGGAGGTCCTGTGAGTTGGGAAGAGAGGAGGGTTACTGGGAGTTTGGTTGGTATGAAAGAGCTGATGAAAAAGATGGATTAAAGCCAGGCTGTGGATGGAGGGGATCTTTAGATGCTGTAGAATAGTGGTTCTCCATTGGGGACAATTTTGTCTTCTAGGGGACATTTTTATAATATACTAGAGGCCTGGTGTATGAAGATTCATGCACTGGAGGGAGGGTCCCTCAGCCTGGCCTGCCCCCTCTCACAGTCCAGGAGCCCTCAGGGGCAGGAGGTGACCTGGCGATCAGGGGAAGGTGATGCCCCATCACACCTCTGCTGCTGCCACTGCTGGCAGTGCAAGCCTCAGCTGGCCCTGGTTACCTGAGCCTCGGGGGGCCCTGGGCGGTCCTGGGCTTGCCTGTGCCTCGGGCATTGGCTGGGCAGCTGCCATCCAAAGCTTGCCTGTGCCTCGGGCCAGCCCTGGGTGGCTGGGGGGCTGAGGGGACTGGGGGACTCCGGAGGCAGGTGCTGTGGGTGCCGCCATCTTTCAGGGCTTGGCAGTCAATTAGCATATTCCCCCCTTATTGGCTGTGGGTGCCACCATCTTTGCAACAGTGTGAGGGTCAATTAGCATATTCCCTCTTTATTAGATAGGATGGAGACGGATTTGATTCTCACAACTGTGGGGGTTGGAAGCAATGCTATTGACATTTAGTGAGTTGAGGTCAAGGATGCTGCTACATTGCATTGGGTAGCCCCTCCCACAACAAAGAATTATGCAGTCCAAATTGTCAACGGTACTTCAATTCAGAAACCCTTATCTAAAGATAGAAGTCAGGAGTCAAAAGAACCCAGGTAGACGAGAAGCCTGGATTCATCTCATAGCCCTGCTATTAGTGAGCTGGGCAACTGTGGGCAAACCATTTAACCACTCTGGTCATCTGAAAATGAGGGAGTTTGGGGGGAGAAATTGAGCATCTATACTTGAACCTTGAAATGAGGCAACACATTAATGTTTACAGACTCATAGAGACTGAGCAAATTGAGTGAAACCCTTGATAAAAGGTTTTCTGTTCCTTAGTTTTCTCCCTTAATCTCATGATCATTTTAAGAGACAAAAGTTAATAATTTGAGGTGCCAAACTGAAATAAATATTAACATGCAAGAACTTCAGAAGTAACATTTTGTATCAAGCTCTCGTTAAGAAAAATGATCTGTATCTAGAAAAACATCTACCTCAGGTCATGCAAAATTATGCTTGTATTGAGTAAGAAAATCACTGTAAGTAGCTTTTGAACATTTTCATTCGTTGGCCCCAAATTGCACTGACGACATTTCTTTTCAGTCCAAATAAACATTTACTCCACTAAAAGAAGGCACTGTGATCTTTGCTATTTGCTATGTATTTCTGGTTGTGCAATGCCTCCAGTTCAGGTTTTGTGTGTTTACTAGTCACACAGACTTTAGGGAGGTAACAAGTTGTTTTCCAAATGTAGCCAATTTTGTATCTAACCTCTGAGAATGGCTTCTAACCAAGTAAGCATAACAGTGGAAAGTTTAATCTGAACCTGTGTGTATAAATAATAAGGAATTGTTTTCTTTAATGCTTGAGCCATCTTCATTTATGAAATAACTAGAGGCCCGGTGCATGAAAATTCATGCACTGGAGTGGGGGTCCCTCAGACCAGCCTGCCCCCTCTCACAGTCTGGGAGCCCTCAGGGGCGGGAGGTGACCCGGCAATCAGGGGAAGGCAATGCCCCCATCACACCTCTGCTGCTGCACTGCTGGCAGCGCAAGCCTCAGCCGGCCCTGGTTACCTGAGCCTCAGGCAGCCCTGGCAGCTGGGCAGCTGCCATCCAAGGCTTGCCTGCACCTCAGGCCGGCCCTGGGAGGCTGGGGGGCTGAGGGTGGGTCCAGCTGCACTGTGTGTCTGCCACCCCCACCCTGGCAGGGCTGAAAGGACTAGGGGACTCCAGCAGGGCTGAGGGGACTGGGCGCCACCATCTTGTGGCTATGGGCGCTGCCATCCTTGTGACGGCGTGATGGTCAATTTGCATATTCCTTCTTTATTAGATGGGATTTAATTAATTACAGCATTAATTTAAAAATATCTCAAATGAGGTCTTAGTGTGAATTACTAGGGATTCTAGAATAGGTCTCACAGAGGACATGTGAATCATTGGAAATTTTTGGTGTGTTAATCAGATTCTGTAAGGAGTGTTTGATGTCCCAGTCCTACCATCAAAAGAAGTGAAGTAGCCAAAACCGGTTTGGCTCAGTGGATAGAGCGTCAGCCTGCGGACTGAAGGGTCCCGGGTTTGATTCCGGTCAAGGGCATGTACCTTGGTTGCGGGCACATCCCCAGTAGGGGGTGTGCAGGAGGCAGCTGATCGATGTTTCTCTCTCATCGATGTTTCTGACTATCTATCCCTCTTCCTTCCTCTCTGTAAAAAATCAATAAAATATATATTTAAAAAAAAAAAAAAAAGAAGTGAAGTATACAGCTTGAAAAAAAAACAACCCTAACTCATATGATTTAAAATATGCCACCCCTCCACCGCACCACCACTTTCAGGGAATGCGAGTACTTTCGCATTAATGGTCAAGTTGAGAATCCTTGTTATTACGTATTCTAGCATACTGCTTCAAAACAAGAGTAATTTAGGTGAAAACAAAACAAAACTGAAAAACGACCTTTTACAACTTTTCAAGGAAATGCATGTATCTTAATGCACAGATTTCCCAACTCTGCTTAGTGGGCAAGAACACAAAGGTTAGAACCTTTTTCCGACTCAGCTAGCACATGCGCAGTCGTCCCAGTCAGCGATTGGTTGCAGAGTGGGGAGTTAACACCCTTTGCTGAATGGGAGGAAATAGTACAGCTCTCTCAAGGTGAAACTAGAACCTCTTTTTAATTCTTATATTTTTCCTTATGATGGTTAATCTCATTTGAAAATTAATCAGCCTGGGGGAAATGAAAATGAATACTTACAATTTCTGCATGTATATAAGTGTGAGCATATGTGTTGACATGTATGTGTGTTTATGTACATAAAACACCTTCTTATTGAGGGTGCTGAACAGATGACTTCTAAGGCCCATTTTGTTTCTAAAATGATATTGTTCTAAAGCATTTAAGTAACTTGTTTTAAAAGAATAGAGCCCATTGTATGAGACAAGGCTTCTGCTTCAGGAGAAATGATCAGCTGGAATTCAGGGGAATGTACTACTGACTACTAGATTCTTGGTCTTCATCAGCCAAGTAGACTGATCCCCAAATGTACCCTTATTTCTCTCCTCTTCCATGTTCTTGTTATTCCCTCTACCTGAAACATGGTGAAGTTTTAATGCCATCCACACTTCTGCCCATGTTCCAGGATCTCTCTCCAGACTTAAGGATCTATTTTTGTACTTAATTCACTTCAAATAAGGGAAAAAATAATACACTTAAGAAATCTACTTTTAGTCAATGCAGGTGTTTTTACATATATTAATTTAAAACAGTTTTGCAGTTTATTGAGGTCTAATTTACAAACCATAAATGTATCCCATGGTTTTTAGTAAATTTATGATTGTGCGACCGGCACCACAATCCACTTCTAGAATTTTTCATCTCCCCCCAGATTTCCCTCCCACCGGCTGGTATTTGCAGTCAGTCCCCAGAGAAGAACTCTACTTCTCCAACCACAGGTCACCACGGCTCTGATCTCTGTCTCCATAAGTCTGCTTTTTATGGAAATTTTATAAGTGGATCACAGAATCTGTAGTCTTTGTGTCTGGTTTCTTTCACTTGGCATAATGTTTTTGAGGTTCATCTATGCTGTCACATGTATCACTAGTTCAATACTTTTAATTCTGAGCAGTATCCCATCATATGCATATACTACATCTCACTTATCCATTCACCAGTCGAGTGTTTGGATTGTTTCTAGTTTTGGGCTGTTATGAATAATGCTGTTATGAACAATGCACATACTAGTCTCTGTGTGGATATATGTTTCATTGCTCTTGGGTAGATTTTTAAGGGTAGAATTCATGCATCATATGGTAAAGTTATAGCTCACTTTCTAAGAAGCTGCCAAACAGCTTTACACGGTGGCATTATAATTTTCATTCCCACCAGTGGTATATGAGAGTTTCAATTTTTCAGAATCCTTGCCAATACTTGCTATTGTCTGTCTTTTTTATTATAGCCATTTAGAAGGTGTATAATAGTTTCTTATTGTGGTTTTAATTTGCATTTCCTTAATAACTAATTATATTGAACACCTTCTCATGTGCCAATTTGCCATTTATATGTCTCCTGTGAAGACTTTCTATTCAAGTCTTGCTAATTTGTAATTGGGACTTATTATTATTGAGTGTAAGAGTTCCATGTATACTTTAACACATACATGATGTGCAAATATTTTTTCAGTATATAGCTTGTCTATCTTTTCATTTTCTTTTCTTTTTTTAAATAATATTTTATTTTTATTACTGATATCCCCTAGTTTCCCCCCTTTTGTCCCTCTCCAACCAGACCCTGCCCCCACCTCCCTCCAACCCTTACCACATTGTTGTCTGTGTCCATAGGCTATGCATATGTGTTCTTCGGCTTTTCTATTCATTCTCTTTTTTTTCCCCATTTTATTTTTTATTTATTTATTTTCTTTTTAAATAAATCTTTATTGTTCAGATTATTACAATTGTTCCTCTTTTTTCCCCCCATAGCTCCCCTCCACCCGGTTCCCACCCCACCCTCTGCTCTTACCCCCCCGCCACTGTCCTCATCCATAGGTGTACGATTTTTGTCCAGTCTCTTTCCGCACCCTCCGCACTCCTTTCCCCCCAAGAACTGTCAGTCCACTCCCTTTCTATGCCCCTGACTCTATTATATTCACCAGTTTATTCTGTTCATCAGATTTTTTTATTCACTTGATTTTTAGATTCACTTGTTGATAGATATGTATTTGTTTTTCATAATTTTTATCTTTACCTTATTCTTCTTCTTCCTCTTCTTAAAGAATACCTTTCAGCATTTCATATAATACTGGTTTGGCTGTGATGAACTCCTTTAGCTTTTTCTTATCTGTGTAGCTCTTTATCTGCCCTTCAATTCTGAATGATAGCTTTGCTGCATAGAGTAATCTTGGTTGTAGGTTCTTGCTATTCATCACTTTGAATATTTCTTGCCACTCCCATCTGGCCTACATAGTTTCTGTTGAGAAATCAGCTGACAATCATATGGGTGCTCCCTTGTAGGTAACTAACTGTTTTTCTCTTGCTGCTTTTAATATTCTCTCTTTGTCTTTTGCTCTTGGCATTTTAATTATGATGTGTCTTGGTGTGGTCCTCTTTGGATTCCTTTTGTTTGGGGTTCTCTGCACTTCCTGGACTTGTAAGTCTATTTCTTTCACCAGGTGGGGGAAGTTTTCTGTCATTATTTCTTCAAATAGGTTTTCAGTATCTTACTCTCTCTCTTCTTCTGGCACCCCCATAATTCTGATGTTGGTACACTTGAAGTTGTCCCAGAGGCTCCTTACCCTATCTTCATATTTTTGGATTCTTTTTTCTTTTTGCTTTTCCGGTTGGGTGTTTTTTGCTTCTTTGTTTTTCAAATCTTTGACTTGATTCTTGCATTCCTCTAGTCTGTTTTTGGGTCTCTGTATAATATTTATTATTTCAGTCAGTGTATGTTTAATTTCTAGTTGGTCCTTTTTCATATCCTCGAGGGTCTCACTAAATTTATCAGCCTTTTCTAGAAAATTCTTGAAAAACCTTATAACCGTGGTTTTGAACTCTATATCCAGTCGTTTGCTTTCCTCCATTTCTTTCATTTGTGACCTGCCTCTTTGTCTCCACATTTTAGCTGCTTCCCTGGGTTGATACAGTGGCTTTGTGTGTGAGGTGTCATATAGGGCCCAGTGGCTCAGCCTCCCCAGTTACCTGAAGTGGACACTCTTGATGCACCTCTTTGTGGGCTGTGTGCACAGTCTTGTTGTAGTTAAGCCTTGATTGTTGTTGGTATCACTGGGAGGAATTGACCTCCAGGCCAGTTGGCTGTGAGGATCAGCTGTGTCTACGATGGGAGAACTTCTGTGCTGGAGACATCCTTATGAGACAAGACTTGCTTCAGTGGGGTTTGGTGCTCACTGAGTCTGCCCCCTGAGTGTGTCCCTTATGGATCTGAGGAGTTGTAATCTGGATGGTCCCACTCTGACCCCTGGGTACACTGGCTCTTGGATCTCCAAGGAGGTGCTAATTTAGCCTCTGCCTGAGGCCACCCAGCAGGAGCTATGGAGAGATCTGCAGATTCCTCTTCTTTGGGTTTTGGAGGTGCCCAGATGAGGCCCAGCTGTGAAGCAATGCAAGCTGCTGCGGGGCCTTGGGCCTTCTTTTGGATGTTCTGGGTCTCATTGACTCAGCTGCAGTTTGTTAGGTAAGTTTAGAATTCAAAGGATCCATTCATATGCGAAAGCCTCTGAGTTCAGCTTGAATGGGGCGGAATCTCAGGGCGGAGTCTTAGGGTGGAGCAACCAGCAATGGCTTCGTGGGGCGGGATCTCAGGCGAAGCAAACAGCAATGGTCAGCCCTGCCCTAAGAGGCCCCCGTGTCTCAGTGTCCCGCTTAATCACTGCAAGCACCTCTGAGAGAAAGTCGCTCTCGAGTTTCGCCCGCTGCCAAACAGTCCAGTTTCTCCCCGTATGAGTCTGGGTCCCCAGAGTCTCGCCGGGAACTGGAGTTCAGAGAGGTTGGGAGCTTTTGTCTCCCTCCTGATTGAGAAAGCCAGCCTCGTACTCAGTTGCCACACACACACACACACACACTCTGCCTTCCGTAGCTCCTGTGAGTCTCAGTGAGCTTTTCTCTTTCCTTCTAGTTGTAGAGTTTCCACTCAGCCAGCCTTCCTGTGGTTCTGGATGATGTCCGTTTTGTCTTTTAGTTGTAGTTTTGAAATTGTTGTGTGAGGCAGCAGTTCAGGTGTTTACCTATGCCGCCATCTTGGTTTCTCCCCTTGGGTCCCATCTCTTCATTCTCTTAATAGCATTTTAACTTTAATTCTTTTTTTTTTACTTTTGAATAATGTTTATTAGAAAGAACTTCCATTTAAATAATGTAATAATTGTGTAAAATGCATTTTTAAGAGAATACTGTCTTGTTTTTATAAAATTGATGCATGCTCAGAAATTCAAACAATACAGAACTTAATAAAATTTTAGACATACAGATATTTTTAACATTGTGAGGTCTATTTATTAATTTTTCTTTCATGGCCTGTGCTTTGTTGGCATATCTAAGAATTCTTTGTCTAATCCAAGGTCAAAGAACAGAGTTTCCCCCCCCTGTATTTTCTTCTAGAAGCTTCATAATTTTGGCTCTTACACTTAAGTCTATGATCCATTTTGAGATAATTTGTGTGTATAATTTGAGGTAAAGGTCAGAGTTCAGTTTTGTACACTTAAAATCTAATTATTCTATTACCATCTGTTGGAGAGTATTATTTTCCTATTGAATTCTCTTGACATCTTACACACATTATTTTATTAATCTCTATTTTCAAGCTGTATTAACTAATGATCTTATCCCAGTTTCATAGGTGAGTTCACAGACTCATAGATTTTTAACTAATACACTCATATTCCCATGGCTAGTAGATGGCAGAACTCGGCTATGAGTTCTGTTTTGCCCAAAAACAAGACGTATCATCTTATTAAAATTTCCTCACATGTTGTTCATTCCAACATTAAACTATATGCTTTCTGAAGCTGCATACCACTCATTCTTATCTTGCTGCCATACTCTGGGACAGTACTTGCTTATTTAAGGGTCATCTTATGAAACACTCCATTGACTTAAGGGATCATGTTTGTATGAAAGTGAGTAATGACTCTATAATCGAAATAAGTTTTTCTCTCAATTGTGTTTATGCTTATCATGGATAAAACTAGACTTTCATTGCAAAGGAAACATTTTTAGGAAATAGCTACTTACCCTCTACTGAAGTCATTGCTTCTGTGTGAACATGAACTTCATGAGGAACTATGATGACTTGAGAATATCATTTCTCATATTTGACTATAAAGGAGCTTTCAGGGGACATAAAGTGAAAGTCACGTGAAGACTCAGAAAGTGATAAAAGCAATAGCTTGGGAGCCAGAGAGTCCTAGTCCTGGTTCTGCAGTAGCTTGTTATGTGACCTTGAGCAAGTCCTTGGATCTCTCTGCACCAGTCTTCTTACCTGTACAGCACTAGCTGTGGACCAGGTTGTCACTATGGTTTCCCTCCTGTTGGTATGCTTTTGCTACGTAGAGTGTTACTGTAACATCATGTTCGTTCAGATGCTACTTGAGTGGTCTCTCTTGTTTTCAGATTGCAGCCAGAATCTGTTCCGCTGTCACACAGGCAAGTGTCTTAATTATAGCCTTGTGTGTGATGGATATGATGACTGTGGGGACCTGAGTGATGAACAAAACTGTGGTAAGTAGCATTGTCTTCCTAAGGTTTTCATGAAACATTTTAGAATTTATCACCAAGAACATGTAGCTTGTTGTTCTTTAATATGATTATGAGCAGGTTAAATTATAAAATGGTTGGTTTCTTAATTTTAGAAAGGGGAGGTTTTTTCCAATTATGTCTTATGTATAAATGTAATACCTCTGAAATACACAGTCATACTGAGGAAATGCTACAGAAGTGGAGTGGAAAGGCCGCTGCAGGTTGTTAATATGTTAATATTATTTTCTCCTTAAAAGTGTTCTGTTTCTTCTCTGGTTCTTCCGGTGGCTCATGTTTAGATTTTGAACTCTTGAGCAAAATTTTTGCAGAAAGATATAGTATTTGTCCCTTGAGCCCCCTTATTTTTAAAAAATATGGTTGGTTTTATTGATTTTTAGAGAGAGAGGAATGGAGAGGGGGAGAGAGAGAGAGAAAGGAAGAGAGAGATCAATTGGCTGCCTCCTGCATGCCCCCTTCTGTAGTAGTGACATGTAGGGTTAAAATGGCACATTTATTTTATGTACAAAAACTTATCTTTTAAAGAATGAACCTACCTTTTAAAGGGTCTTATTCAATTTTGAGTGCCATCTCTTGAATTAAAACCAGCAAAATTTCTCTTGCTTATTTACCTTTTTGACCTTGTGATTAACTTCAAAGTGTTCAGGTAAGATATTGAATGACATAGGAACTTTGTAACATGAACAAAGGGAAAGCTGGGATGACGAGGGGCACTGGGCAAATGGCGTGAGATAGTATTTAGCATTGGAGACTATTGGGAGGAATGTTGGGAAAGGCTCAGGAGTATGATCGAAGAGTGCCTCAGACTGCATGTGTCTGAAAACACGACAAAGCCGTCACAAATACGTCAAACCAGCTCTCTACCTTGTGAAATCCAAATCACAGTTCTGTTTATTTGAGCCAGCGTAAAATCACATGTTTCTCATAAGGAAAGAAAAGAGTGACAAAACAATAAACAACAACAAAAATAGCTGTGGGTCCTGAGAAAGCTGGACAGGGTTTCATCTGAAAAACAGATACTTAGGTCATAGTGACGGTGCCTAGGAGCCCGCAGGCTTGGGAGGGAGGTGCATTGTGCCAGACGCATCATAGGAACGTTGCTGGAGGTGTTAGGGCAATTGGAATAGATGCTCCGGGCTAAGTGCCCATCACACTGGTTCCCTGCATCGAGTGGGCTTTCCCTTCTCCAGACTGCAGCCCCACGAAGGAGCACCGCTGTGGAGATGGGCGCTGCATCGCGATGGAGTGGGTGTGCGACGGCGACCAGGACTGCCTGGATAAGTCTGACGAGGTCAACTGCTGTGAGTGCCCCAGGATTTTGTTTGCTTATTTGTCCATTTCTTGCCTGTGTAGACCAACAGACTCCAGTGTTACCACCTAAACAGCCTTCCAAGGGAAAGATCCTTGAACCTTGGTCCTTGCCTAGAAAGATAATAATGGAATGGTGTGAGGACAATGACAATGTAGTTAATGCACTTGACCTCCACACGTTTCTCCCCAGAACGTCAAGCTTTATTGGCTGGATCTGGTCCAGCAGGTGGCTGTTTTCTTTTTCTCTTGGCTCCCGTGTCCCCTTTCTGCACCCGTGTCCCCTTTCTGCACCCGTGACTTTGTCAAAGGGGATGCTCTCCTCAGAGACTGGGGGCCTTTTCTATTGCAAATGACACATGAGTGGTTGAGCCTCCAAACATGTTCTCAGGCACGATTTGTAGGAGAACATGGAGAGAATTGCCAGAGAGAAGAGAGCATTCGAAGCTCATAGACTTTCACAGAGAGTGTGAAAACAGTTGGAACTTTACTGCCTGTCGTATTCTGGGTTAGTGAATAGTCTCCAGGTAGCTGTTACACTATGTAGGAAATAAAATCAAGTATGGCTACTAATTCTTTTTTTCCTTTAGAAACTGCACTATACTCAGTAGAGACCAAGAGAATGATTGAATAGAAGCAGCTAGGTGTTAAAAGCAAGTAATTTGACCTGAAAGAGTTAATATGATGCATTTAATGCATGGTTGAATGCATTAAACTTTTTATTTCATCTTTTGCTGTCCAATACAAATAGAAATAAATGTTGGTATATAAGATATTGAATATTTAAGTTGCCTATAATTTGAGGCAACAATAGAAATGCAGGGAGCATGGTTTGTATTTTGACATAAGAAAAGTCATATAAATTTTCAAATGCAATGCTGGACTTTCCTCTTCCCTGAATTGAAAATGAACTGGAATATCCCCGAGTCCTTGCTTAGTGGAACACAGAGGCCCAGAGCAGGCTGTACCTTGGCTGATCCTGGGAAAGCAAGGACATGATGCTCATGTACAACGATTCCAGTGTTGAGCCTCGATTCAAGAATAGGGACTTACAATGTTCAACAGTAGCTCGGTGAAGGCTGAGGTCATATAAAACATGGTTTCTGATGCTCTAAAACAGTGGTTCTCAACCTTTCTAACGCTGCAACCCTTTAATACAGTTCCTCATGTTGTGGTGACCCCCAACCATGAAATTATTTTCGTTGCTACTTCATAACTGTAATTTTGCTGCTGTTAATGAATCGTAATGTAAATATCTGTGTTTTCCGATGGTCTTAGGCTCTACAGTAGCGGTTCTCAACCTGTGGGTCACCTAGGACCATCGGAAAACACAGATATTTACATTACGATTAGAAAGGTTGAGAACCACTGCTCTAAAAGATAAAAGTAATGGAATTTAGACAATGTTTAGGAACCAGATGATTAATAGCCACTACACCATCCATTTCAAATGTCAGCTGTCCTAAGCAAGTTTTGAAATGAAGTGTTTATTGTATGCTAGGTATCTGCATGCGCTTTCATATGCTTCATTTCATTGGCTCAGTGGGTCAGGCTGTCTGGAGTGACAGGCTGGGCTAGGACTCAGAGAACCTGCCTGCACATTCCCGCCCTCCCTTGTAACAGCCATGTGGCTGCGAGACAGCCACTAAACTCTCTAAGCTCAGTTTCCTATTCCAAACCAGATCAATAATATCTCCCTTGCAAGTCTGTTGTGGGGATCTGAGATTAAACACAGAATGCCCCTAACAAAGTTATTGCCATAGAGTAAACTTTTAATAAGTCGTGCCTTTTATAATAGTAGCCTCACTGCCACCATCATTAATAATACTTCCCATCATGAGGTTATCAAATAAAGTAAGTCCAGCAAGTGCTATTTAGTGAGGCATGAGACATTCTGGAGAGAAACCACTCCATTTCAGAAACACTTGGCCTTGTTGTTTTTAAATTAGTGATGCATTCATTCCTTTATACAGAACACTCAAACAGTCAGAACACTCCATTTCCTGGCAGTGCCAGGAAAACAAGGACCGTTTCTAAGACCTGCAGACGGAGAGAAGGGCTAGCAACCCGCGTGACTATTGTTCTGGCTTCCCCCAGCCTGCCGCAGCCAGGGCCTGGTGGAGTGCAGGAACGGCCAGTGCATCCCCAGCACTTTCCGGTGCGATGGGGACGAGGACTGCAAGGACGGCAGTGATGAGAAGAACTGCAGCTACAGTAAGTGTGTGCTCTGCCCCCGAAGCATGCCTTAACGGTGGGCCTTCCCCTGGGAACCGAGCGAAGTGTTGGAAGTTAACCGGATGCGTAAATAGGATTCCCACACGAAGATTTCCAGATTGCCTACCGCAGTGGTCCTCACAGCCCCGTCCCCCAGAAAACACCCTGTTGAGGATTTCCTCAAGCAACTCCCACTGAAACATCATTCGCAAGGGTGAAGGGTAGAGGTTAAACACTTACACAGCATGGGGAGAGTCAGGTAACTGTTTGATGGGGAAAGGCAACGCTGTGAAAAAGAGAAGAGTTTAGTATATGGTATTCGATTAAATTAGATTCCAATTAGCAGGAACTGGCTTCTGAAATTAAATGTAACAGCTTCATAGAGTCACATGCCCAGAGACGCAGTTCAATGCCTCACATTACCAGGCAATACACTTAAACACACTTTAAAAGGAGTCTGATCTCCATCTGTGAAACTCAAAGAGAAAACATAAATCAAATGAATTGGTTTTTCAAATGTGACCATTTCTGCCAGAAAAGCAAGTCTCATGCTGATCATTTTTTAAGCCCCAGTTTATGTAGAAGCGTCTCTCAGCACAGGCTGGTAAGAATATTTCTAGACTTAAAAATCAATAACTTTGTGTGCTAGTGACCTTGCCATTGACCTTCACAGCCTGGTTAAGAGTATGGTTGTTGCCGCCCAGCTGCCTGGTTCAAACCCAGCTGTGTTACCCACTATCTGGTTGATTTTAGGCTAGTTACTTAACCTCTGATGTCTCAGTTCCCATGTCTGTAAACTTGGAATAATGATCACATCATTACTGACACGTAGTGAGAACTCAGTTAATATTTGCTATTATTACACTGCCGTTATGTTGAAGCATGTCTCGGCTGTGTATATCTATCCCCAGCTAATGAGATGGGTCACCTGTAGCTAAGTTAGTTTGTTGTAATGAATATAGATCATTAGAATAGCTTTAATGAAAAATGCATTTGAGACATAAAGGGAGAGCCTTTTCATCACAGATGTATTACATTAAAAGATACATAAGCAGCACTAAGTTTTTAACAATTTAAAAATTCAGCAGGAAATGCTTTTCTACAACCACAAATCTCTCTTTGGATCAAGTTGTTCTTTCTTCCTACGTAATTCAACTCTGTTTGAAATCATATTGGATTCTTCACTACACAAGGGCAGGATTTTGTCAATTTGTCTTGGCAGGTGTGAGATGTAAGAAAGTCACAAGATAAAATGGGTCAAAAAGTAAAATTTTATTTTATTTTTTTTTAATATATATTTTATTGATATTTTACAGAGAGGAAGGGAGAGGGATAGAGAGCTAGAAACATCGATGAGAGAGAAACATCGATCAGCTGCCTCCTGCACACCTCCCACTGGGGATGTGCCCGCAACCAAGGTACATGCCTTGACCTGAATCGAACCCGGGACCCTTCAGTCCGCAGGCCTACGCTCTATCCACTGAGCCAAACTGGTTTCGGCCAAAAAGTAAAATTTTAGCATCTTTATATTATTTACTCTAATGAAGTCAGCTTAATAAATGTGTATTGTGGGGCTAATATGTGGTCAACCACTGGGAATTTAGAGGCAAGTGAAATAGCTTTCAGGCCCCGAGCAGGGGGGAGAGACAATAAACATGCATGTTGGTGTCTACCCATGAAGTGACGTCGCCGTGGGGAAAGGCAGGGTGCTAGGAGACCTTACATGGGATGATGCCCTGGCAAAGGGCCCCAGGGACGCTTCCCTGAGGAAGAGATATTGGAACTAAGATCTGAAGAATGAGTGGAGTTAACAAAGGAGCGTGGGACGGGGGGGAAGCGTTTCAGACACAGGGAGCCTCTTGGCCCGAAGTCCCAGGGAGGGAAGGGGCGGGGCTTGCTTAGGGTGCTGGGATGGGCCACGGCATTAGAGGGTGAGCGGGAAGAGGAGCTCGCAGCTGCAGCAGAATTGTCAGCAGTGACTGCAGGCTGGCTCTGCCTGACAGGGCTGGGGAGGGGCGCAGGGACCCCTTCCCCCAGGGCTTGGGCCCCATTGAAAATGTAGGCCTTTACAACCCTCAGGTGGGCTCTCTGCCTTCCTGTCTAGTCTCCCGAGGCTTCAGTGACTCCAGCCTCTGCACTTGCCTGCCCCGGGCCTTTGCGTGTTCCGCTGTGTGCCTGGGAAACCCATGCGTCCCTCTTGTCCTAGCTTGCCCCATCGGCCTGAAGAGCTCCTTTGAGAGGCTTTCCCCTTCCTGCCCTTGTTTGGTTCCCTTACACGTAGTCCCAGTAAAGTAATGATCACATAGCGTTGTAAGGTTCTGATCATGATGGCATCCCTAATTAGAGCAGAAACTGTCAACATTTTTATCTTTTAAGGCTCAGTGCCTTGTCACATAAATTTGTCACATAGCAGGCACTCATACACTGAACTAATGAATGCATGTTGTCTTATGAAAATTCTTTAAGAGACTAAACGCGTGGAAATTAGCCTGGCTTGCCTTGCAAAATTTTTTTTTTACTCTACTGACATTAAAAAAAAAAAAAAGGAACAGAATGACATCTCTGCAAGGCTATGATACATTGTACATTAATGGTACTTGTAAAGGAGAAAGAGTCCAGTATAATAAAAATTTTCTGAGAATCCTATATAATAAAGACGTAATATGCAAATTAACCCTCACACCCTCACAAGATGGCTGCCTATGACCAGGCCGGCAGGGGGGTTAGTGAGGGATGACCAAATGACTGAATAAGCAGGCTGTGTGGGGTGACCAGGCCGTCAAGGGAGGGGCAGTTAAGGATGACCAGGCTGGCATGGGTGGTAGTTAGGGGCAACCAGGCCAGCAGGGGGGGAAGTTAGGAGCGATCAGGCCAGCATGCAGAGGCAGTGAGGGGCAATCAGGCTGGCAGGTGGGAGGGGGCAGTTAGGGGCAATCAGGCAGGCAGGCAGGTGAGTGATTAGGAGCCAGTGGTCCAGAATTGTGAGAGGATGTCCCGAATTGGAGAGGGTGCAGGCTGGGCTGAGGGGACACCCCCCCCCCCCTGCACGAATTTCATGTACCAGGCCTCTAGTCTATATATATAAAAGCCTAAGTGACCATTAGGACCAAACAACCAGAATGACTGGCCGACTGGCCAGTAGCTATGATGCTCACTGACCCAGACCTTGCTGCTGAGGTCCTGACAGCCCCAAATCAGGTTCACCCGAACCCTGGACCCAGACAGGAGGGAGGAGGGAGCCCAATTCCTCATGGAATCAGCCGTTGGTTAGCTTGCTGCTGGGGCCAACCTCCCACAGTCCCTCCCCATGGCCGGCAAGCTCTCCCCACCCCCATCAGCCCCAATCGCTGGCCAGGCTGAGGGACCTCACCCGTGCACGAATTGGTGCACTGGGCCTCTAGTTATAGATAAGAATGACTGTGTGTGTCCACATACTATCATTTTTACTTTAAAATGCCTTGCAAGAGTCTCTAGATTCCAGCTGAGGTTTCTGAAAGTAACTGAGTATAACAGCGGAGAGATGGAAAGGGAATGGGCAGTAATTAGTTATCTTATCCATGTAATCTACAAATGACCAGGAAATCAATGGGACAACCAGTTTCCTCTCTACATACCTTAAGGAAAAGCCATTAGGTTGACGTTACTGTGGTCATTCATTTGGGAACTAGAAACCCATTTCTCAGGTCATCATGGCTCGGCTGACATTACTTTCCAAGGACACACAAAAAATAGGGGTCACAGCTGCACAGGACTTGTACCCCGATAGCATCCTTGTTGTGTTGGTGTTGATGCCCTACTTATAATTGGGGGAAATATTTTCTTTCAAAGGGAAGACTAGAGTTGGGAGCAAATGAGTCTTTAAAATAATATTTAATATTCACAATTTCAGGATCTTTATATCGGTCTCTCTTTAAATTTTATTTTATAATCAAATATATGCACCCATGTAAATATAAAACACTATCTTTTCTTTTCATTTTTCATTAAAAGCAACAACGTGTGTGTGTGTGTGTGTGTGTGTGTGTGTGTGTGTGTGTGTGTGTTTGATAGGTTGCCTCTTATTTCCTCATTCTTACAGAATCCTTTTGAAATAATTGTGTCGTATTTAGTTGCCAGGAAAATTAATCCAGAAAGCATCTATTCAACATGTGTTCAATATTCTTGGAGACATTGGAAGGAAATTAAAGTTGTGTCATTCCTCAGCTCCACCAGGCAGCCTCGATCCTTTAGATCCCAGCGTCAGGAATTTACAGATGATGAAAGCGCATGTACCTTTCCCCCTCTGTAGGTCAGACTCCATGTCAAGAAGGCGGCCAAACATGCCTCTACAATTCCTGCCTTGATTCATGTGCTGGTAGCTCTCGTTGTGACCCCAACACCAGTCTGAATAACTGTAGTAAGTACAGCAGCTGACAAATGCAATCTCCGTGGCAGGATGTGCATTCGGCTTTGTTCTTTCCCACTGACATTGAAATGCTGACGTCTGGGATCCCTCCAAAAATATATGTACCTATTTTCTTTTTCTTTTTTTTAAAGCTTGCATGTGGTAGCAGAAGAGAAACAAAATGGTCTTAATGAACTGAAATCAGAAACAACTGTGTCGTGAATGGGCTATAAATCCGCATTGCTTAATATCATTACCATTACTTTCAACTCAGCGTTAGCTCCTATATATTATTTTCTTGGCTCCATCTGCAGGCAGATGCTATTTTTCTTCCCTTTGAAAGTTTAGCTTCAAAAATGGAAACTTTATCCAAGAAGCAAATGTGATGTTCATCTGCGTAGCCGCGTGAAACTTTGGCTGTCTGTTCTTTTAATAAAATTTATTCTCACCTTTCCAGGAACTCTGCTGACTTATAATGATCTTGCAGCCATTATGTTACTGATTTGGTGGTGATGTAACAGCTCCAAATGGTGTGAATAGGGGGCTCTCTATACCTGGCTTTCAGGAGGAAGGATTATTAGGGGAGATAGAATGGGTAGTGGAGGGCTGTGTAGATTCTCACAGGAAATTGAAAATGAATCAGAAAGACTCTGACTCTGATACTCACTTCTTTCACTTTTTATAATTAATTTTTGGTCTCACCTTCAATGTGGAGCTTAAAATTAAGTCTGTCACTTTGAGTTGATAAGATGGTGATTTTTTAAATATATATATATATATATATATATATATATATATATATATATATATATTTCAGAGAGGAAGGGGGAGAGAGAGAGAGAGAGAGAGAAACATCAATGATGAAAGAGAATTATTAATTGGCTGCCTCCTGCACGCCCCACACTGGGGATCAAGCCCACAACCTGGGCATGTGCCCTTGACCGAGAGATCAACCTCAACCTCCTGCTTCACAGGTCGATGCCCAACCACTGGGCCACACCACCTGGGCAAGGTGACTTTTTTAGCACATACCCTCGCAGTTGAAGGCCACAGGAAACTGGGAGGTTGAAAGGGTTATGGGTTTGAGTCCTTGGATTTCCTGCAGTGTTAGGGTCCTAGTTTTACTTGGTGACCTTTCTGGGTCCATATGAAGCTTTCTGGTCAATCTGGGGCTGCCCTGTAACCATTGGGGAGTCTCCAGGGGTGAAAACAGTAGGCTGGGAAGGAATTTGAGGGAGGCAGCCACTGACAACCCAGCTGACAGGACTTTTTATTTTCATGAGCACTTAACTGGCTGAGACACAACACCCAGCCCTCCTCCAGTTCTCAGGTGAGAGAACAGTGCACATAGATAGCAGTCTTACCACTAAGACCCACTGCTCTTTACTCACTCTACACTGAATCATGTGTATGTGTGTGTACATGCATGTCAATGTATGTGCACATATATGTGTATGTGCGTGCACATGTGTGTATGTGTGCGTGTATATGTATATGTTCTGGGCCCATCGTTTCACTTTGATTATCTCCCAGTCTACCCCAGAACTTTTCCAGAATTATTTAGTTACTTCACCTTGAACTTGAGATGAGTAATTTTGGACAGTGACAGTGTCATCTCAAAGACATATATTTATTATTAAAGTTTTGGGAGTTGTCTGATATGGAATGTCACTTACTATTAACTCAAAAAAGTCAAAAGAACAGTGTTAGCCTGTGTCAAATTTTGATGAAGAATATGTTATCCTATTTTCTCTATATTTGAAATGTTTCAAAATTTAAATCTGTTATCTATCAAAAAAGAAGTTGTAGAAAGAACACTGGATGACTCTGGTTTATACATTTAACCAACATTTACAGCATGTGCACGATGGTCCGGGCACTGGGATGGACACTGGGCATGGTAGTGGTGAAGAAGAGGCATGATTGCTACCTTCCTGCAGGTGACTTTCTAGGGTGGGAGAGCACACTGCTGCCTTCCCTCTCATATATACCACTTTGGTCTCTCTCTTTTAAAAAAATTTTTAAAATATATTTTTAATTGATTTTAGAGAGGTAGGGAGAGGGAAAGAGAGATAGAAACATCAATGATAAGAGAGACGTATTGATCGATTGCCTCCTGCATGCCCCACACTGGGGATCGAGCTACACCTGGGCATATGCCCTGCCAGGGAATCAACCATGACCTTCGGGTTCATAGGTCAACGCTCAAACACTGAGCCATGCTGGCTGAGCTGGTTTCTCTTTATATTGTTCAGATACACTCAGTTTCCCCAGTGTCTCACTGTCTCATCACTTCTTCATGCACCGTACATCTTCTGGCCTGGTTTGCCCATACATATTCAGCACTGACATCCCCTCTTCTGAGTGCCAGGTACTGGCTAGTCACTGGTCCCACTCCTACAGTGTATATGTAGTGTATATGCCTAACTTCCAGTTTAGAGTAAAGATATTAGTCCTTATTTTTCAAAGAGCTTCAGGATCATAGACGTTTTCCGTAAAGATGGACTGGTAGCATCTCCTCTCAGAAAACTCTTTGTGCCCTTGAAAAGTGACTATTTGAAGATCCCAATGAGCAGAGAGGTATAATTACTTAGATTCTGAGTCACGACTGCACAGAACTCTTTCTCTGGCTCCTTCCAGTGGAGAACATGAATTTGGAGAATGTGGCTATTCTGTCTGCTTGAGTCAGTGTCTTACTGGACTTCTAGTGCTTGAAGACACTGGTTCTTGCCATCCCGTAAAATATGATATAACTTTCTAATGGTCCCTGAAGGTATACTGGGTGGCACCTAGGCATCAGTATGTTTAAAATTCCCAGTTGACCCCAATGTTCAGCCCAGTTGAGAATTATTGCTTTAGTGAACTGTTCATGACTAGGCCACCAGGGTATGTGACATCTTCAAAACTGGATATGAAAAAGTCTTCGTAATTTTCCAAAAAGGTGCATGACCTATCCCAGCTTCCCAGAAACGACCACAATGAGAAGAAAGCCTATAGAATAGTCAAAGAACATATATTCTTAGCCCATAGATACAGACAACAATGTGGTTAGGGCCAGAGGGAGGTAAGGGGAGGGTCTGGGTGGAGGGGGGCAAAGAGAGGAAATGGGGACATCTGCAATAATTTCAACAATAAAAATAAAAACCTATAAACTACATCTCTGATGACATTGTGTACTGATAGGCTTGAAGTATCACAGTATCACCACATCTACTCATAGTCCAGAATCTTTATCATCTTTGGGCCCTTCTGGGAGGCAAAATACAGAAAAACACAGACATAGCCTTTGTCTGGCATGGAGGGACTCATTCTCACTTCTGCATTGTAATATGCAGTCCAGACATGTGGGGGAACCCGGTGGACAGAGCAGGTCTTGGGCATGAGAGCAGCTCTTTCCCTGCTCTCAACTCCCTTGATCACTGTGGCTCTATGCCTCAGGAGCTCTCCCAAATTTCTACTGTGTTCCATCAACCTTTAGTTCCACATGCATTTTTTCCCTTCAACACCAAAACCTTGAATAATTTGCCAATCTATGCATTTTTCTGCCCTCTCCTTGCCTTCTCTAGTTGGAAGGAATAAATAATATGGTGTGTGATAAAAAGCCAAACACCACAATGGAGGGGAACTTCAATCCTTGGAAGCAAATAGTAGATGAGAGAAATGAGCTCTTTGTGAGAGCATCCCTAACCAGTCAGTAAAAAAGAAATGGTTAAATTCGACTATTACTAGGCGCAGTTTCTCTTTTCACCAGAGATTGAAGGCTGTTTCCCCAGCTGAAGGTGAAACACTGAAGATGTCCCAACCTGAATGGAACAGACAGGAGCAGAGCGAAGCTGAGCATAGCTGTCTAGCAGGACAGGGGCCTTGCTTGAGAGCCGCCTCACAGATGTGGTGTTCCAAAGCCTTGCTGTTTCATTATTGAGCTGTTTGCACTGAATAAAGTTTCCTTCTTCACCGCACCCTGAAAAAAAAAAAAAATTCGACTATTACTAGTTCGTGATGCAGTGATTGAATGGGTCCAGGCATTGAGCATCGCCATCTGCAGATGTCACACAAAAAGAGGACTCAGACATGTGCCCTCTGATGAAAGAACCCAGCAGCACCTTCTGCCAAGGGATGAATCCCAACCAGGCCTCTCTATCTGTATTCAGTTAGCAGTGCTCAGGAAACAGGGAAGGCAGTGGAATGTGTTTAACTGCACCAAGACTGTGCAAGCAGCAAAATTTCGCACATTCTAAGGTCTGATCCCTGAGTTCTTCAGTAGTTAAAGCTATAACGAAAAATAAAGGCATGGAGGGGGAACCCACATATTATAAGACACTTAAAAGACAAGTTAAAAAATAATAACTCAGATGGTTCATACTTATGTAATAAAACTATAAAGAACAAGGGAGTGATAGCTCTGGGGGCAGAGGAGGTTGATATAAGACATATACATAGGAAGGGGATGCTCGGCAAAGTTTAATTTCTTGAACTTGGTGGAAGTGACAAGGGTGTCCACCTTATAATAACTCATCAAACTATTAAAAATAATAATGTACGTATGTTGAATCATTATGTTCTATACCTGCAACTAATATAATATTATGTCTATTATATCTAAAAAATAATGACAGAGACAGCATTTGAGGCAAGGATAAATCTTGGAATATTATATATGCTAATGGGTGTTGAAAAGTGAGATTTTCTCATGTAAATAACCATAATTTAGTACATGATTTCCAATAGCTTCAGAGTATTTCATCACAAGGATATAACATCGTTTAGTTAACAATCCCGTCTTTGGGTTGAGTTGAATAAATCTTGTCTCAGACTTTAAAATGTTTAATATCACTGAGACTCCATCAGGGTCATTTTTTTCCCCAACAGCTTTTCATGAAATCTCATTTAGGTTCAGGATACTGTGCTAGGCACTGTGTCACTCACATTGGAAATGGTGCTGTGGCATTTGAGCATCCTCACATGTTTGTGACTTGGTTGCCCTCTAGTGGCTATTGCAACTCTGACTAGGGAGTGAGTCTAATGCAATAAAGAAAATTATTGGTATCATAAATCATAGAATTTGAGGCTGACAGATATCAAGAGAATTTCTTTTGCTTAGCACTCTATGAAGAATGCATTATGAAGGAATAAATCACAAGATTCAGTCAATCTTACAACATTCAATAAAGGTCTCTAGAATAATAAATGATAATAACTCAATCCATTCATGCCCCTCAGTTCTGAAACACTTAAAGGTTATATCTTACCCCAGATCAAAAGTGGTAAGCTCTCTATACATCAAAAGAGGGAAAAATTATCCATGTGATATATCTATTAATCAACTAAATGAAATGCACTAATAAAAAGTTAAAACTTGATAGGGTGGCAGGGGAACAGAGAGCAAGGAAAGACATGTAAGAAAAAAGGGACTGCATAAAAATCTGTGTGGATGATCCCATTTTAGTGGAATTATAATTTTAAAATTAGAAAAAATATAGAGTTGAGCTGCCTCCACTGACTTGGAAATGGCCATGATAAATAATTAAACAACAAAAAGTTGAAGAGTAACAGGAGTAGCGCAATTCTATTATGGCAAAAACAAGCACACAGTCTGTCTTTGTGTGTAAAGTCTTGTATGTGTAGATATGAGCATTGGAAAGCAAGGAAGGGTTCAGACTCATCCGAGGGTTTGAGAGAAAGTGAGAGAACAGGGAATGGGAGATGATGAACTTTTACTTTATGCATCTTTGTATTGTTAAGAGGAACATTCATTTTTAAAATAATCTAAAATAAAAATATGCAGATGTTCCTACTCTTTCATAAATCAAAGGAAATGATACACCGAACCAATCTCATACTCCCGCTGTTTCTTTTTTCAATTACAGTGTACATTCAATATTATTTTGTATTAGTTTCAGGTGTACAGCATAGTGATTAGACAAACATGTACTTTACAAAGTGTTCCCCCTGATATTGCCAGTACCCACCTGTCACCATACACAGTTATTACAATATTATTGACTGTATTTTCTATGCTGTACTACCCTCTCTATTTCTTTCTCTTCTCTCCACTCTGTACTCATCCTTAAGATTGTGTCACATCTTCACCCATAAGCTGAGAGTCTGTTACACTTTGTCCATACAGCTTTTCATCTGGCCAATGCCAGGCTTCTTATCAACATAATCCCTGTGAAGCCCTCAGATTCTTTAAGATATAGTCCTGGAGCTGTTTTAGTATTTCACCCCAGTTTTCATTACTAATTTATTTGTATGCATACCACTTCCTAGTGAAATAATTACATTGAATTGGAATACTTACTGGTAATCAGGCATGGAGTCTTCAGTCAGCTTGGGTTGATCCTAGGAAGACGCTTGCTTGACTACCCTCTCATCTCGGGTATGTTTACTGTGGACAGAACGGGAGGAGGGGGTCTTTCTACCGCATCCCCCAAACCTGCCCAAACCCCTGTGAGGCTTCCTGAGCCTCCCTTGCTCCACCTCGTCCGTCTGGGCTCCTTGCCACCGTCCCAGGGGCTCACGTTCTGCTACAGCTGCCAGCATGTGTGTCTTCCTATGAAGAGTATGGAGTGTCTCAATGGTGGGGACTATACTTGTTGTTATTTTTATATATTTAGTGCCTAGGGTAGTTCCCGACACTTTCTCCTCCTTTCCCTCCTTCCTTCTGGCACTGTCCTTGGTGCTGACTTTGAGATTAATACTTGTAGTCTCATTTCTCAAAAACCTTCCATGGGGGTGGAGGGGCGTGGAGGGGAGGGGAGGTGGCGTGAGTAGTAAAGAATACAGCAGAGGACAATGCGTGTATGGCAGGACCATGCCCGAGATGCTATGGCTCTCAGCAGAAACTCAGACTGGGAGTGGGAAGTCTTCCTGGAAGAGATGATTATGATGAGTCCTGCAGACTAAGGAGGAGTAGCTTGGTGGGGAGGATGGGAAAGGATTATTCCAGGTAGTGGGTATTCTACATACTGGCAGCTGGAACTGCGACTGTATTTGAGGGGTGATTACAAGTATGTCAAGTAAAGAAAGGGGTAAGAGAGGAGCTAACAGGGCCCACAAAAGCATGCAATTCTTAAAGTATCTGGTGTTGCCAAGGAAATACTGCTGACCAGATAGTCGTAGGCAATGGGGCTGGAAAGTCAGGGTGTCATTGCATGCCAACCTAATGGGCTCTGGTTTTATCTCATTGGAAATGATAGCTAACAGATCTCAGGCTCCTCTGCCCCCAAATCTCATAGCTTTAATATATATATATATATATATATATATATATATATATATATATATCTTATTGATTTCAGAGAGGAAGGGAGAGGAAGAGAGAGATAGAAACATCAATGATGAGAGAGAATCATCAATCAGCCACCTCCTGCATGCCCCCCACTGGGGATCAAGCCCACAACCTGAGCATGTATCCTGGGTGGGAATCACACCATGACCTCCTGGTTCATGGGTTGGGTCAATACTCAACCACTGAGCAACACCAGCCAGGCTTGTAGCTTTATATTTAAATCCATTAATCAACAATGAAATGTAGAAAAATTATTTAATGCCCACTTTAGTCAAATTCATTGTTTTTTTAATGGCTATGAAGATGATGAGGAACATACCAGTTTAGAAGTAATAAATAAATCAGAAGAAGAAAACAAATTAAAGTGAGTAAAAGAATCATGAAAAAGATCCACTTTCAGATAAGTTGAGCGAAAGGGAAAAATGAGGAAGACTTTCTAAATCATGTGTGCTGGGCACTGTGTTAGCAGCCACACACACAGAAATGAATCTTGATTTGGCACTTTATTAACCAAATTACTTAATTTTTATAGCAGTGTTATATGCTGCTTGTATTCTAGTCTTAGCTACTTTGAAAAGAAAGTAGACTTCAAAATTTTGTAAGTTTTAAAGAAACAGTTACATATGCAAAATTAATATATGTATGTGTCTGTACATGTGTTTTCTTGGTAGGTCAATGTGAACCAATTACCTTGGAACTCTGCATGAATTTGCCCTACAACTATACACATTACCCAAATTACCTTGGCCACAGGACTCAGAAGGAAGCATCCATCAGCTGGGAGTCCTCTCTTTTCCCTGCACTTGTTCAAACCAACTGTTACAAATATCTCATGTTCTTTGCCTGCACCATCTTGGTACCGAAATGTGATATGAATACAAGCCAACGTATCCCCCCTTGCAGGTAATACAGTGGGGTCTCTCCTATTACCTCAAACACCCTCATTTTCCCTTGGGGAGAACTGAAGGAAGGAAGACTTAGTCTGAGTTTAGACAAAGTGCGTATCTTGCCAAGGAGGTCTGTATTTAACAAATTACATATTTAAAAGGTAAGGAAGCAGGAATTAGAAAATGAATAATTGAATAAGAATTCATTCCTGAATGAGGGAGATATAAACTGACTTTCATAATAGTTTCTGTACTTTAATCAAATAAAATTACATGTGTGTCATTTTGGTTGATCAAGAACTGTTTTGAAAGATGTGAATTAGCAGACCAGGTGTATCTGCCTCTTTCCCTGGCAACATTGTTGTGTTAAAAATGCTGCCTTTTAAAAATATACATATATTTATTGATTTCAGAGCGGAAGGGAGAGGGAGATAGAAACTTCAATGATGAGAGAGAATCATTGTTCGGCTGCCTCCTGCACACCCCCAACTGGGGATCAAGCCTGCAACCCAGGCATGTGCCCTGACCTGGAATTGAGCCATGACCTGGTTCATAGGTCAACACTCAACCACTGAGCCACGACAGCCAGGCTAAAATGCTGACTTCTTATAGCACTCAGAGGTTAGCTATGTTACACAAGGAGTGGCTGAAAGGGACATAATGCCAGCTTCACAGGCTGGACAGGGGATGGACATTGCTAACAATGTTCTACCTGCTTGAATTAAATAAGGGACATTTCAAGAGTGCAGCTTGGACTTAAGATATGAATGATGTCTATGGGTTAAGAGCGTTGCTATGGAGTCCACTGTCTGACTCAAGTTCTGGCTCTTCTCAACCTGGTGTACAGCCTGAAACTGGATCCTCAGGTTCTCCCAGCCTCAGTTCCTGTACCTATAAAATCCAGATAGTGATGGTGGTTTTGAGATGAAATGAATGTGCAAAAATGCAACGTGCTTTTCACTGATTGTAAGCCCAGAACAAACAAGAGCCCCGATGATAGGGCACGAGCACAGCTAGCTGCTTAGCACAGTGTGGTCCCTCGTCTATGCCAGGTGTTAGGGGCTGTGGTTAGAGATCGTGCATTTAGGAGTCGGCTGCTCTCCCCAGTGCTGTTTTCCATCAAAGGGTGAATCTACAGATGTGCTTGTCTACATGTGAGTGGTAACTATAGAAACCATATGTTGAGACTAGAGTTACTTAGAAGTTTAAGAAAAAGCAATAATATCAATATGGTGGACAGATGGAAAAAGAATAAATTATATACTGAATATCAAACGGATGACAAGGTAGGGGCACCTAGAGAGTGGGGCAGGAAACAATAAAATTTCAAAATGACTTGAGGAACTGAACAATTCATACCAATAGAGTCAAACTTACTGTTGGTTTGTGCAAACATAATTCTGAAAGTTTCTGTTAAATGCTTTTTGAAGTGCCACTAATAAAATACCTACCCATTTTATTCTACATATTTCTAAATCTTATTTCCCTTTTGCTGGGCAAGGTCAATGATAGTGAATAATTGCTTTTAATAGGACTTAACAAATTCTTGTGTTTGACTTTCTTTTCATATGTATGTAAAAATATCCCTAATGCAGTATTTTCTGGAACAAATTTACATTCACATATAATTTATAATTTCAGGCTTAAATTTCATATCAAAATGCCTAAGATGAGGCTGTTCCTAAAACATTTTGCAGTCAACAATGTGTTGGACTTTTTTTAGATACTTTAGTTCTGTGTTTTAGGTTTGCACATACACATACATCTTTCATTTTAGGTGGATATCAAAATGAATTTTACATTTTGATATTTATTTAGAGGACAAACTTTTTATAACAAGAATAATATCCTAAAATTCATGAAGCAATACATAGTTGCTCTTGTCAAGCCTGTTTATTTTTAAATTAGTTTTTAATTATGAATCAGAAAAATCTAACACTCTGAAGCTCTTACTTTGTGCTAAATTCTTTAAGGTACTTCTGCCATCTCATCCTCACTATCACCTTCTGAAGGGAGACCCCTGCCAGCAGGTCTGCTGTTTTGGTTCAACACCACACAGATAGGGATAAGGACAGCGCCCCTGCAGTTGCCGTGCTGTGTGTTGTACTATTTCCATTTTATAGAAAAAAAATAGGAAATGATAGAGTCAAGCACTACACAGTCTTCCATATAAATTAGGTATTATCTGATTAATCTGAAGTATCAAAAATTGATTTATATACACTTTTTATAAATCTACAACAAACTGTTCAATCCAACAGACAGTTATCGAATACTAATTGAACTTCCTGTTTTTGCAAAACGGATGTGGGAACACCATGGCTTTGTCTCTGCTCCCACCCCCGCCCCATTCCTCGGCTAAACCAACATCGAGTTATACTCTGTCTTGTCCAGACTTAAATCTAGACAGAGCTTTATCTGCAACTTCTTGATTCAATTGCTAACCATTCCCTACCTTGTTGAAATTAACTTACAGTTTAAAGTTTAAGACTTTTGACAAATAAGAATGTATTTAAAAGGAAATAAGAAATTTACCCAGGAGCTTACTTTAGTTGTGTCTATTTTTAAAAAATTATTTAACTAATTTCTTGGTGATATATTGAGTCAAAACCATGTCCCACCCCCATCCCTCAATAGGGAATAAAGACATCTTTCATGAGACATGTGGATATCTCAGGTTAATAATATTCTGGGTACAAATGAGAACACAAATGAAAGCACCTAGCACAATACTTAGTATATATTTGCTTTAAAAAGAAAACAACCAACAAACTTTATTTTAACCAACTTGAACTCAATATATATGGGTTTGGGAGAAGTACCAAGCTTTTCAACAATATTAGTCTACATGGAAGGAAGGAGGGGATGAATGCCTTAGGTAAGCCAGGTTGGTTCATGAAATGGCTCACACAGCTGGTCACCAGGGGGAGAGAAATCTGAGGCTGAGGGTGTGGTATAGATTCCATAACCGTTGGTGGGAGACTATCCAAACCGATATTGGGGACTTCCCAACTTGGAACAAAAATGCTGGAGAATGTGTCTGTCTTTTTTTTTTTTTTTTAAAAAAAAAGGAGAGAAAATGAGAAGAGCAAAACTGAGAAGGGACTCTGTGTCCTGGATGTTGGTTAGGGTATAGACTGGCAACTAGGAGACAAACAGGTCCTGGAGAGCTAGTGCACAGTCTAGTGAACATAGACAGCAATCTTGTGCTGTAGTCAAATTCATGAAGAGTCTAGATCTCAATTAGTCCAACACAAAACAATTGGTAATTATGTGATAGGGGTGCCAACTATAACTACAGCAGAGATTTTATTAAAATATTAGAGGCCCGGTACATGAAATTTGTGCACTGGGGGGCAGGGGGCCCCTCAGCTCAGCCTGCACCCTCTCCAATCTGGGACCCTTCGGGGGATGTCCGACTGCCTGTTTAGGCCCAATCCCTGTGGGACATCCCTCTCACAATCTGGGGCTGCTGGCTCCCAAATGCTCGCCTATCTGCCAGCCTGCTGGCCCAATTGCCCCCAACTATCCTCCTCTGCTGGCCTGGTAACCCCCAACTGCCCTCCCCTGCTGGCCTGGTCACCCCCAACTACCTTCCCCTGCTGGCTTGATCACCCACAATTACCCTCCCTTGCCGGCCATCTTGTGGTGGCCATCTTTGATCACATGGGGGCGGCCATCTTGTGCAACGGTGTGAGGGTCAGTTGCATATTACCTCTTTATTATATAGGATATAAACATATCAAATCAACAAGTTTTTCTTGTTAAATTTACACAACGTTACATGTCAAACATATGTCAATAAAACACAATATTTCTATTTCTGCAGTGAAGTTTCTTTTGGTGAAAGTATGCTGCTGGGATGTATTCTCTTTGTAGAGCTATTATTTGTTTTGGTTTCCCAAATACCTATTATGTGCAAGTGCATCTATATACAGGGGTAGGCAAAAGTAGGTTCACAGTCGGGCAAATGGAAAATAATACAATTATTAATAAATAATAGTACAAGAATAAACTATGTTTCACATATAACTATAAACCTACTTTGTCCACCCCGGTACATTGATACACATGCACACCAAATACATGCACCATACACATAGAGACACACCACAGAGTATTAAAACCCAGCACAGATTCCCAACATACATCTCAGGTGTAGTAGTTATTTCTGCTTCTACTGTTTTGTCTTCCTTGCTGTTTCAGAGCTCTGTGTGAACACTCCAAAGAGCACTGTGAGTCTGTTCTGGGGATCGTGGGCCTACAGTGGCCTGAAGACACAGATTGCAACCAGTTTCCCCAGGAAAATTCAGACAATCAAACCTGCCTAATGCCTGACGAAGACGTGGAAGGTTTATTTATAAATTAATTTCTGTGTGGTATCTAATATGGATGAACATATTAGTTCCTTTTTTGAAGTCTCTCTGCTGCTATAGTTTTTTTTATATTTAGTTGCCACTCAGGCTTCAAAGGGCAGTAAATTGCTTTGAAAATTGATTGCTTAGAAGAATTTGGTACTTATTTGTTAGACATGGTCTTTATTTTAAAAATGAATTGCAGAGATGAATTTAATAATACAAGTATTTATTTTATCCACACTTCACTCACAGAACCCATTACATATGGAAGCTGCTCTTATTCTAGGGTTTCTGAAGGTAATAGTTAGGACTTGGTTCCTTCAAGTGCAAAGCATTTGGAGATCTTGGCAATAGAGGAGCTTCAGGTGGAGAAACGGAATGGGGGACCAGTCCCAGGTGGCAAGACTAGGGTGGGAAACAACGGTGACATGTAGGGCAGCTGGGTAGATAGAAGCATGGACTCACAGGGCATTTTAGGCTCCGGCAGTCGTCAGGCTGTCCATTCAGGAAGAGCGTTAATTACTGGAAAGTGTAAACACTTATCTGGAGAAGTGATGACAGATGCAGGAGAAAGATGCTGATAAGCACACAGAAGGCGGCTGTTTCAACTTCTGCAGAGGACCTGCCTATCTTCAGTAATAGCTCCTTGCCCACATTCCACACAATTAAGTAGATAAATGAGCTTATGGTCCTGGGATTTCTGTTTACTGACAGTAATGGGTCCCATTGTTTTTCAACAGAATGCTCACCTAGTCACTTCAAGTGTGACTCAGGACGGTGCGTTCTGGCCTCCAGAAGATGCGATGGCGAGCCCGACTGTGACGATGACAGCGACGAGGAGAACTGTGGTAAGTGCGTGAGACGGCACTTTTCCTGACTACACTAACAACTGGTTGGGATAAGGGACTGGGTTCAAGAAATATCAACTGTTCACAGATAGTTCTAAGTAGTGATTAGGATTGAATACTAATATATTTTCTTCTTAAATCAAATGGCAAGGCATGAATTGATGTGTTTTTCCTGTTAACTTTATTGATTTTCCCTAAATTACACTCCTATTTATAACCTCGATGAAAAATTGGGTGTCCCAAAAATGTACACACACACTTTGAGTAATTATAATGGCAGGGGCTATTAAAATACATTTCCTTTTCAAAATTTAGCCATCAGCTTTTAAAGTGTATATATGTTATTTTGGGATACCCTGTACATGCAAACCCTTAGTAGAAGGAGAAGCACGTCACGGAAGTAAGGAATTATTTTTGTTACTAGAGATTATGAAGTAGTTGTCATCGGTCTTTGCATGATTCTCATGCTGTTAGGTATCTAGATACATAGAGAAAGAGTTCAGGCTCCAGTGTTCAGATTTAATTGGGATTTATTTTCATGCCCTCTCTAATTTTGCATCTGTTGGCAAAGGGTAAAACTCTTTATGGCATTTCTGCCTTTGAACTCCAAAATCACTCATGGAAAGGCCAGAAATGCCAATAGTAATTTAAGTGGCACTAATTCCCATTTTATTTCTCTGCAAACCTTTGTACTTGTAACCTCAGAATGCGTCAGGGAATAGAAAACGGACAATGCTTTTTACTAAACAATATTCTAGAGTAAGGCAAAGCATCTGAAAGCTATCCAAAGATTCGTTTGGTTATGATGATTTAGCTTATTCTGCTTTTAAAAATTGACACTTTTTTTTTTTTTTTTTTTTTTTTTTTACCATCAAAAGCACATAAGGAAGTACATCTTTTGAAATCATTTTATTCTTTTGGCCTTTTAAGTATAAATACTACCTTGCTCCCAAAAATGAATTTTCCATAGTAAACAGTGCCCTTTTGGTCTAGACAAAATGTCACAATCAATCAATGAAATCCTATCAGCTGCTATAAATATGAACAAGTGCATCTTCTAGAAAATTAGAGCTGTCAGAATAATGGTACAATGACTGGGATAATTTTGTTAGGGAGGAACATACAGTGTTTTGAGACGCTACTATGGTTTGCTTGTTTGTGGTCTTTATGTAGAGAAATAAATAAAAACCCATTGAATATCCCTAATCTGAGTGATTTATTGAGAATGTATTGAATTGTTTGCTAACTATGACTTTGATGGGTGGTGGTATTCTGAGATGCAATTTTACATGGATTATCTTAGATGATTCAAAGCAGTTATATGGTACCTCCTGAGGTGGATAGACCTAAATTTGTAGTAAGGTACTAAGTATTTGAGAAATTTAAAAGCTTAATTTAAAAGAAGAGTCTTACCAGGACTAAAAGACCTGAGTTTTAGAATATACTCTGCAAAAAAAGAAATCCGAAGCACTATGGGTTTTAAATCATCCTAAAATATCAGGTTTCTAAATAAGTCATGAGTGTTCATCAACACTTTAGTCACATAATCAAAATGATAGAAGTTTTCTAATCCCTATCAAACACTCAAAATATTGATGCACTCCTGAGAGTTCTAGTTAAGGAAAGTTAAGAATGGGAGGGGAATTAATACATTTGGAGTTACATTAATTGTTCCAACAGTATTACTAGTAAGTCATGAGAAAACCCACTACCTTTTCCAAAGTGACTGATAATAGAAAATTTATATACATTCCCCTTTGGGATGTGTGCACACGTTGGAATGGGCATGTCTGATGCTCTGGGAGGACAGGACACTCAAAATCAAATAAGGAAACCGCACCCAGTTCCCACTTTGTCTACTAGCTCAGTTTGTCTCTCTGTGTCCTTGGCCTGCACGGGCATACCACCTGGCAATGCAGCCGCCAGCTCTGGCAAAGCTGGTTTCACCCAAAGCTTCAGGTCTTTCTGTTTATTCTGTCCATTGTGAAGTTGTAGGCACCTTAATTCTTGGACTTCACTGACTAATGTGACAATTAACTATTCACTCTCCCACATCTGCAGTTCCCCCAGGAGTTCCTACAATATTATTGGGGTTCCCCTCAAAACAAGACTTACCTAATTTAATTATAACATAATAGACGTTTTGGGAATCTATTTTGAGTCATTTTGGCACATCAGCAGGGAAATACGGTGGGCAGAGCATACCATTAATAAGTACACTTTAAATATGCATTAGAATTTAGCAATGAACAATGTTCTGAAGTTTCCTGCTCACGTGGTAAATTTTTGTTGTTGAAGTCATTTTCACTGTGTACGCAATCACTAATGTAAACAATATTTGAAAATCTGTCAGTATTAGGAATATTTTCACCAAGTGTATGGAAGAATTTTGCAAATTTGAACACATCGTTCCAGAATTGCTTTATGGGGTGGAGCCTAAAAAATAGGAGTGATTGTTAAATCAGCACTATTGGTACAAAAGACTTCTTTGTCTTAAAGGTTGACAGTTTGTCATTAATTGAAATATATGTACATGGAGCTGCCTGTGAAACTAGCAACTTCATGAAACAAGCTGATTTCCAATCTAATATTTTCCAAGAATTAATACCTAAGCAATGGAGGAAAAGGCAAAGATATGGGCAAAGAAATGAATAAGAATCACATAAAAGAAAGGAGAGCTAAGAAAAATAACAATGGAATTATATTTCTGAGTTTTGCCTTCATGTTATAGATTTGAGTTTGTGAGACTGAGGTCAGCTTTTGCTAAACCTGTGCCTATAATTTAGGTGAGCTACAAGCAGGAGCAAGGTGGTACCTGGGCTGTGATGTGAGCAGCAAGGCTTCTCAATAGAGCGGTCATGGGAATAGAGCTAAAATAGTTCCTTTATTTCTACTGTAGAAATAAAACCCTTTATTACATGAACACAGTACCACAATTCCTAACTGATCACCATTCCATATAAAAGTGTATATACCACAAGGAGAAAGATTGACAGCAATACAAATGCCTGAGTGTGGTAATGTGCCTTTCTGTTTCTCTTCAAATAACTTGAAAATCATTCCATTAACTATCTTTGGTCTCCTCTTGGGCTCAAATAAAATCTATGAATATAACCTGAATATTTTCTTGAAGTCAAAACCTCCTTAGTCTGTGTTTAAAAAGCCTTTGACGCAGATTTGTGGGGTTTGCTGTTTGATTTTAAGAGCTTTCCAAACGACTCTTCTATCCAGTTGGTCACCTTAGCATCACACTGTAGCTTTGAAGAGTGAGAGTTGTCATTATCTCTGTGCCAGGAGGTTGTTATTTTGACACCAATGATTATTTGGTTTCATAACCTATGGCTGCGTTAAACACTCCATCCCATGATACCTGTTTTTATTTATTTTTAATATATTTTTATTGATTTCAGAGAGGAAGGGAGAGGGAGAGAGAGATAGAAACATCAATGATGAGAGAGAATCATGGATCAGCTGCCTCCTGCACGCCCCCTACTGGAGATCGAGCCCGCAACCTGGGCATGTGCTCTGACTGGGAATAGAACCGTGACCTCCTGGTTCACAGGTCGACGCTCAACCACTGAACCGGCAGGGCCTGTTTTTAATTTTTAATGGAGTCATGATCTTTTCCTTTTAAATTATACATTTAAAATATAATTGTACCAAAAATGTCACTTTAAAGAGAGGGTGGTTTCTTCAATAATAGCAATATGGTCTTCCATGTGACGAATGTCCTGACTTTTTTATTCTACCTCATATATGCTTTACTATAACTCCACAAAGGAGGCGTGAGGCTACACAAACTTTTATTACAAAACAGAAGATACAGAAAAGGAAATTAATGCTTATCAAGTACACTTTTAATCTTTTGTGTCAGGCACTATTATTACTATGTTAAAGATATGAAACTGAGGTTCAGAGAAGTTAAGTAACTCATCCAAGATCACACAGCTAGTGAGATTGGGGCTAGGGTTCAGACCCAGTGGCCCAACTCTGAAGCTGTGCTTCCCTCACTCCTTTTAGGGAAGAACACAACTAAAGATTTGTACCTGGATCTTTCTTGATGAAGCTGGATTTGGAGAGATTTATTTATTTTCTCTAAATTTCACTTGTAAAGTGGTGATTGTAATACTGACGTTGTGGTGGTCAGATGTAGAATTTATAGTGGAAAATAAATGTCTCTTATTGTCATTACTTTTTGTGAGATGCAGGCCTTATGTCTCAGAAGATCCACTTTTGTGGTCTTTCAAAAGTCCACGTTCTTCTTCCTACTCGAAGGAGGGGACCTTGTGAATAGTCAGAAAGGCTCCTGCTTTTTCTCCCTTTCTCCACTGGCGCACAGTCGGGCTGTGATGAGAGAAGCAGCCCTTAGAGCAGGCGGCACTGTGGGATGCTGGCACCTCTGTCTTGATGTCCCTCGCTCTGTGGTGGAAGCTGCACACTGTGCCATTGGGCAGGGGCTGGGCCATGAGGGCAGACTTCCGGCTCTTTCGCAGATCTCCTGGGACCCCAGGAGCTGCCATTGTCAGAGCATCCCAGATGATGCCTGTATCCTCTGCTAGCTGAAAATCCAAATAATGTTCCTGTGAGTTCCCAAAGCAGATGTTCCCAGCCCTAAGACCATGCCTAATGTGCATCTGGTAAAAGACTCTCCTCTCATTATTGATTTCCTGAATTTTTGAAGGCTGAAACACTTTAAATCTAATTTTAGCTCACAGTAAAAATTCCTCTTTTGGTAACTTTTCTTGATAAGAATTTTGAAAAGCTTATTTTTTTTCTTATAATGGATTTCAAGAATCGTGAGTCAATCATGTATGAAATTTCTCCGAATTATTTGTGCTAAGTCAGATGAGAAATAGCACTTTTTTTTAAAAGACCTCATTTTATCAGTACTTTTCATCTCACTCACCTTAAATTAAATAGTATTTCCTGGCAACGAGAGAGACTTTTTGTTCCATTTTAGATGAAGTTCCATCTAAAATACACATGTAAGAGATCTCACTCATATGTGAAATCTAATGAACAAAATAAATTGATGAACAAAATAGACCCAGAGACATTGGAGCATGGAACAGACTGATGTATTTCAGAGGGAAAGGGTGTGGGGAGGAAAGAGCTTAACCAAAGGACTTATATGTATATGGGAGGCCCAGTGCACAAAATTTGTGCATGGGTGGGGTCCCTAGGACTGGCCGGCAATCAGGGCCTATTGGGCCCGACTCACCCAGTCCTGATTGTGGCTGGACTGGCCGGGGGGTGCCTGCTGGCCGCTGGCCGGGCCTGTGAGTCCTGCCAGCTGGGGCCTGCTGGCCGAGGGGAGAGACTAGGGGAGGTTGGCTGGCCATGGGAGGTTGGCTGTGGGAATACACTGACCAGCAGTGGGCAGCTCCTGCATTGAGCATCTGCCCCCTGGTGGTCAGTGCGTGTCATAGCGAGTGGTCATTCTGGTCGTCCCCACTCATTCAGTCATGATGGTCGCTTAGGCTTTTATATACATAGACTAGAGGCCCGATGCATGAAATTCATGCAAGGGGCTCTGTCCTCGCAGACCCAGCTGCCTCGGCCCTTGCAGCCCTGGCTGCCTCGGCCCTCACAGCCCCGGCTTCGTCCGGATGGTCATTCTGCTGTTTGATCTATTAGCATATTAGCTCTTTATTATAAGAATATGCATAACCCATGGACACAGACGATAGTGCAATGAAGGCCTGAGGGGCGGATGGCAGGTGCGAGATGGAGGGGGTCAATGACAGAGGGAAAAGAGGACATCTGTAATACTTTCAATGATAAAGATACATTTTAAAATAAAATAAAATACACATATGTTGAGGGCCTGCCAAGGGCTATAGCTACTGTTGTAAGAAGGGGTGAAAGGTACCCAAACATGAATGCTCTGTGGCCTCTCCCTTCATGCACCTTCTAGCCTAAGGAGGGCTAGGGGTCTAATTGGAGTGACAGGAACACATTAGAGCCCAGGCCACATGGCTCAGTGGTTGAGCATCGACCTGTGAACTGGGAGGTTGAGGTTCAATTCCAGGTCAGGACACATGCCTGGGTTGCTGGCTCCAGCCCCAGTGGGGGGAATGCAGGAGGCAGCTGATCAATGTTTCTCTCCCATCATTGGTGTTTCTATCTCTCTCTCTCCCTCTCCTTTCCTCTCTGAAATCAATGAAAAAATATATATTTTAAAAAAGAACACATTAGACTCTTGGCATGTTTTAGCAGATATAGGACACACACTGTGCTTGATTCAAACATCATTCAGTTCATCGCAAGTGCTTCTGTTTCAGAGGCAAATTACAATTCAAGTTTATAGTCTCAATCTGGTGCAAATGTGCTCATTTCCATTCTAACTGATAAAGTTTGTAACCTTAGATCTCTGGCTACATTACTAAAGTAAGTGATGGCTTTCATACTGGCTCTGAAACTTGTTTTGTAGCTGTTTGGCATAGGAGGGGCCTCTTTCGCTACACACACAGATGGCCTGTACATTTGTGGACTGAAATTACATTTTTAGATAATATGCATGTAGATTACTAGGTTTTGGCATCTTTGCTTAAAAGCATAACTCGCCATTTTATAGATGAGTCTTATGTGTTGGCAAGTTGACTAAGAAAGCAAAAGGAACAGTTAAAGATGAACGTTAATGTATAATTGCTTTTTCATCCCCCCCCCCCAATTCTCTATACTTCACATTTGATCTTCTCTTAGCAGAGCTGTACTACTTATATTGCAGGATGGATAGTATCAAGTATTTCTACTTTCAAGATCACATGTTTATGGTATACAGGAGTAAACACTCTTTAAGAAAAAAGAAATCAGGCCTTTCTGTTGTAATTTTTCTACGTAGCTTGATCACATTCATCTTTATTTTCACCTCCACATCTATTGCAAATTACCTTCTCTTCTGTCTCCAGGCTGTAAAGAGAGAGGTTTGTGGGAATGTCCATCCAACAAACAGTGTCTGAAGAGCACAGTCATCTGTGATGGGTTCCCAGACTGCCCCGATAATATGGATGAAATGAACTGCGGTGAGTCTTACAGGAACTTGTCAACACACAAAATTACCTCTCATTGTGAATAGAAGCTAGAAATTTGGAAATATGTGTCAAAAGCTTTTAGTATGTTCAGACTTTTTTTTTTTTTTTTTTTTACCAAAACTGCACTTGTAAGAATATATGCCAAGAAGACAGTCAAACACGTATAAATTTATGCACAATGATATTATACTAACACTAGAGGCCCGGTGCATGAATTCGTGCACAGGTGGGGGCTGGCCGGGGGGAGGGGCCGGCCGGGGGGAGGGGCCACAGGAGGTTGGCCAGCCGGAGGAGGGCCAGTTGGCCAGCCGCAGTGAGCACTATACCGACCGGTCGTTCCAGTTGTTCCAGTCACTTGGCTTTTATGTATATAGATTATTTATGACACATAAAAAATTAAAATACTACAAATATCCAAAAATATGGGGACATAAAATGAAATAATGTGCAAAAGTTAAAAACCAAGTTATAGGACTAATTTCTCCTGGGTTCATTATGTACCATTAGGCGAATAAAATGAAATATAAAGTATTATGTGTACTATTTTCCTGAGTTTTGAAAGTACATAGATCCATATATAGAAAAAGATCAGAAGGTAATAAGTTCACAATTATAACCCCCTGGGTGGTGGGATTATTAAGTTTTTGTGGGTTTTTTTAATTTTTGTATTTTCTACCTTTTCCAAATGAATGGCCACATTTTTTTTAGAATCAGAATAATATTTAGACTTCTTAAGATGTCTTACCTACTGGTTACAGAAAGCCCAACTCAAATCAAATTAAATAATAAAGATACTTATTATCTGTATTATAGTCTATATTATATGTAACATATTATCATAGGAAAAGTCAAGTGTAAGAGGGATTCTTGAGGCTAGATGTGGGAGTTTAGCACTTCCATGATTCTCTTAGTTGGGCTTGACCTCGGGCTGACTCCCACCAGGTCCAGAGCACCTGGGGTGCCATGCCTCCTTGATCATATCCAGTGGGAAGAAATGAGAAGCCTGCCCTCATCTCTCCAACATCAATTAGGGATTCGCTCAGATTAGCCACATTTGAGCAGGGTCCTGCTAAGTCAGGAGCCTTTGTGTGGACCAGCAATGACCCCACCTGAACAGCTGAAATGCAACTTCCCAGGGAGAATTAAATAGAAAAAGAGGCTGGATCCTCCAGGCCACCTCTGATCCAGGGTAGGGCACATGGCCTGGCCAGCAGAGAATGGGCAGGAACGATCTGGCAAACCCACAAAACCATAGGCCAAGGCCCTGATCTTGGATCACATGTTCACTCTTGGACGAATAATTACATTAAAAAAAATAATTGTGATCAGAAAAATGCTGGGTCCTGCTTAAGCTGATCAGGATCTTCCTCTGGAGCTTGGCACAGGGGTCACGTGGGGAGGTGGGGAGCAGTGAACAAAACCATTATTCCTTAAAAAAAGAGAAAGAAAGGAGTTGGATGCTAGGTAGGCAACCGAGGAGATTCACTGTGATTTTTTAAAACCCAGGAGACAATCAGATGTTTCTCAGAGAGCATTTACTAGTAGGGATTTTGACAACATAGACAGTATCCACTTATGTGGATGGAGCTGGTTTTCATGCTGTGGTGACTTCAGTCCATTCACCCTCTGTGCTCTGCTTGTGACACAGCAGATTTTAATCCTGTTCTTTAATTTTTGATATTTCTGTTGCTTGGTATGACTTTTTCAGTCCTATTGTTAGAGCACTGAGTCACTTGGAGAAAGGAGTTCTGTGTAAATGCTTGCTGTTTGTATGGATTACCATCTAGGAAATGAGATTTTACCGATTCTCTTAGTCTGTTTGCCACCTGTTTGGAGGCCTCAGTAAACTCATCTTCTTGGCTTGTTCCTGCTGGCAAATGGCTCGTGCATGTTAGTGATAATCACATTTACCTTTAAAATGTTTCCATCTTCTTGTTTCTTGTTCCCTGTGCCAGCATTTTGCCAAGAGGATGAACTGAAGTGTGCAAACCACGAGTGCGTGTCCCGTGACTGGTGGTGTGACGGTAAAGCTGACTGCTTGGACAGTTCAGACGAATGGGACTGTGGTGAGCTGCTTGCTTCTGCCATCTGCTGTACACTCAGCTAAATGAATCCTAAGTGACTTCACGGATTGTACTAACCAAGCTCATCTATTTTGCTTTACTATTGTTAAAGCTGACAGTGGTGATTCATATCCGTTATTTCCAAGTCACAGAAAATGTCCCCCCAAGTTACTGCTCTATTTGAAATGTGTACATTATGTGTAAAAGCACTTGAGTTCAAGTTGTTATAGATTATAATTTCTAAATTCATCACTCAGCTTCAACCATGATTGATACTCTATTATTCTTGTGTTACTGACACCTCCTGGAATGGGATCTTAAAGTGGCCCTTCCATCTTCTCTATACACTTGCTCCACATCCAAATGGGACTTGTAACTATTACTTCTCCATGTGGAAGAACCTAAAAGCATCTCCCATCAATACCTCCAGTATTTCAGTTTATAATCTTAAATTTGCTTAATTCCATCATCCCACACTCCACTCTTTCTGTTCACTTTAGCTCTCACTTCATCTGGCATCATCTGGCCAAATCAACTTATCATGTGTGTTGTGATTTCATGCTCACAAATGATCTGCAGTTTGTTAAGTACAGAGGATGTTCTTTTGTAGAATAGGAATTAGTGCATATACCAGATTAACATCACCATTACACACTGGCATTCTCACGTGCTTTTTGAAAGGAGATGATAAGAGTGAAGGTACAACTAGCTTCTTATCATCATGCAAATCATTGGTAAACTCATGGGAATGGGCCCTGCCTCTGGCCATCTTCTAAAAAAAAAAACAAGTTAAGAATTATCTGTCTCTTTCACTGGAACCTAGTTTTTTTGAGGGCAGAGAACATTTCTAATTCACTTTTTCAATCTTCCACCACACCGAGGGCAGAGCTTTGCACAGGGTAAATATTCACCAAAAGGTTCTTAACGAAAATGAATAAAAATGAATGTATGCAAGTGAAGAGAGGCACGTAAAGTTACCCTTTGGATTCACGAGAGGAAATGTTTTTAATTAGGGTTTTCTCTTTTGTTCTCAGTGACCCTCTCTAAAAAGGAGAACTCCTCGTCATTCCTGACTGCTCACAGGTCTGCCACAGAACACCACGTGTGTGCAGATGGCTGGCAGGAGACCCTGAGTCAGCTGGCCTGCAAGCAGATGGGTTTAGGGTAAGGTCAGTAGTGTGTAGCACTGATGAATTTCTCAGAGGGCTTCACGGAACTTGGCTGTAAATATCTTCCTTATGAATGCAGAGTGACAGAGTGCTCTCAAACAGAGCCCTCCACGGCACGGGAAATGAATCAGGTGACAGCACCGCATTTAATGACAGGCACCTGCTCTGAAGAGCCTGGGTGGAAAACCGGCTTTGATGAAGCTTTAAAAGCAAATGAAGTAATTGTATTTTAAGTACTCCTGAAGTGAAATGCTTTCCTTATTTATAAAAGCATTAAGACGGTTTCCTCCGAGGAACTGGCTGGAAAATCGTGTGATACAGCCTAAGAGAGTATTGAACATTCCCTTTTAAGCAGCACACGTTTGTTTCCTAAGTTGAGAAATAAACTTGAAGTTGCTGGTATTTCAGTTTAGCCCAAGTAATGCAGGAAAGATAGATCAGGGAACATTTTGCTTCCTAGTAGAATGAGAAGACACTCTGCCTTTGATATAAACACACTCAAAGAGATACTTTGAAAGTTGCATACTTGCTATTATGTGGGGTTTTTTCTTTCAGTTCTGTCAGGGATGGAAAGCAATAATTGAAGGGTCCTAGAATATATATCTGAGTGTGTGTGTGTGTGTGTGTGTGTGTGTGTGTGTGTGTGTGTGTCTATATATATATCACTATGTATGTGAGATTTCTGGAAAAAAAATTTGGTAGAAATGACAGAAATAAATGGACTTATACTAGAATAAAAATTGTACTAGAGGCATTTCCCAGGATTCCACTGAGCAAACTTGAAACAATTTTACAATGATGAACCATTCAGTTAGGGAATAATCGCTAGCAGCATTGTTTTAAAATCCCAGTTAGAGCTCTAGCCGGTTTGGCTTAGTGGATAGAGCAGTTCTATTCTGGTCAAGGGATTAAGGGCACGTACGTTGGTTGCAGGCTCTTTCCCAGCCTGGGCCCTGGTCAAGATGTGTGCAGGAGGCAACCAATTGATGTGTTTTTCTCACATCGATGTTTTTCTCTGTTTTTCCCTCTCTCTTCCACTCTCTCTAAAAAATAAATGGAAAAATATCCTCAGGTGAAGATACAAATAAATAAATAAATAAAATCCCACTTTGAAAAATTATCTAAATCCCAGAATCTTCAGCTCATTTTTCCCCACATAAAGACCCACATCTTTGGAAAATTGAGTAATCGAGGCTAATCAATAATAAAAGAACTTTAAACTTTGCCAGAGTGGAAAAATTATATTTGCCAAGATCCATTAAATTATACTTTATTTTCACAATTTCCTTATTATGTCTAAATGAAATGGGATATGATTTGGTCAGAGAAAAATGAAAGGCGTTTTGAAAGTGCTTTATTTTCCCTTCACCAAGACACAAGATTATTTCTTAACTAGAGGCCCGGTGCCAGATCCCGGTAGGATCGGTCCTAAACGGGCAGTCGGACATCCCTCTCACAATCCAGGACTGCTGGCTCCCAACTGCTCGCCTGCCTGCTTCCTGATTGCCCCTAACCGCTTCTGCCTGCCAGCCTGATCACCCCCTAACCACTCCCCTGCCAGCCTGATTGATGCCTAACTGCTCCCCTGCCAGCCTGATTGCCCCTACCTGCCCTCCCCTGCAGGCCTGGTCACCCCTAACTGCCCTCCCCTGAAGACCTGGTACCCCCCAACTGCTCTCCCCTGCAGGCCTGGGTCCCCCTCAACTGCCCTCCCTTGCAGGCCCAGTCGCCCCCAACTTCCCTCCTCTGCCAGCCTGGTCACCCCCAACTGCCCTCCCCTGCAGGCTTGATCACCCCCAACTGCCCTCCCTTGCAGGCCTGGTCCCTCCCAACTGCCCTCCCCTGCTGGCCATCTTGTATCCACATGGGGGCAGCCATCTTGTGTGTTGGAGTGATGGTCAATTTGCATATTACTCTTTTATTAGATAGGATAGAGGCCTGGTGCATGGGGGGGGGGGCCAGCTGGTTTGCCCTGAAGGGTGTCCTTGGTCAGGGTGGGGGTTCCCTTGGGACATGGGGCAGCCTGGGTGAGGGGCCTGTGGTGGTTTGCAGGCCGGCCACGCCCCCCGGTGACCCAAGTGGAGGCCCTGGTATCTGGGGTTTATTTATCTTCTATAATTGAAACTTTGTAGCCTTGAGCGGAGCCAAGCCTCCTGCTCACTCCATGGCCGCAGCCATTTTTGTTGGGATTTATTTATCTTCTATAATTGAAACTTTGTAGCCTTGAGTGTAGGCCTGGGCCAGCCAGGGTGGCAAGGAAGCTTGGCTTCCTCCATTGCCGAGGAAACCCAAGCCTCCTGCTTGCTGCAGCTTCGTGGCTGCAGCCATCTTGGTTGGGTTAATTTGCATACTCACTCCTGATTGGATGGTGGGCATGGCTGGTGGGTGTAGTGGAGGTATGGTCAATTTGCATATTACTCTTTCATTAGATAGGATATGAAAGCTAGATTACATGATGACAGAGAACTTCATTGAGAGTTCTGAGGGAAAGTCGGAACTGCAAAGATTTTACAAATAGAAAAATTTCTTTGACAAGCCACTCTGTTCTCCTACAAGTAGAAGGGATCTTGTTTTAAATATTCTACTTTATGTTTCTTCTAATTTTTTGCATCTAAGATTTAAGCATTTTATTGTGGTAAAATGCACATAACACAAAATTCTCCATTTTAACAATTTTAAATTTAGTAAATTTACGATGTTATGCAATCATCACCATTCCCTGGCTTTGTTCACTTGGCATAATGATAGTATGCATCCATATATTGGCACTTTATTCCTGTTTATGGTTGTATAATATTCCATTACATAGGTATACCTCATATTAAAAAATCTATTCATCCATTGATGGACATTTTGCTGGTTTCTTCCTTTACCTATATTGTGTGCATATTGAATTAAAAAAATATTTTTACTCCATTTTCTCCATTTTCATAACATGGTGGGAAAGTCTCATTTCAGTATTTTAGATATTTAGAATCTAAATTGACATTTAGATTTTTAAAAAGATAACTTTATTTCAAAAAACTACTAGGAAAATCTGAACAGTATAGTTGGGAAATCATAGCCATTATTTAGCTGAGTTCATGGATAAGTAGTGATAAGTCTTCCAAGGAAATGAGTAGGAAAGGTAATCTTAGTATTTTTATACTTTCTGATTGCCTTCAAACTCTTCAGTTTACTTGGGTGTTTTATGAATTGACAGAAACCTGCACAGCCAGGGTGGGGCAGCAATGAAGATAATGAGCAAGATGAGACCAGTTCCTGCCACAGGGATGTGCTGCTTAGGAAGCCGCTCTGTTAGCACTGTCCCCGAGACCAGCTGCTTCACGGTTCTGCTACTGATGCCTCAAATTAACTTGAAGTAGCCCAGTGCCTTTGAGTCATTTTCTCCAGATTCAAAGTCCTCAATAGGAGGGTCTGTCTGACCATGACTAGTGTTTGACCTACACTCCAGCTGCCAGAGTGGGGAGAAGGCATAGCGGCCTCCTTTAGCTTCTGGAGTGAAGTGTTCACTGCACTGGCCTGCCTTTATACCTTCAAACATACTCAGCACCAGAAACCTGAAGTTATAAAAAACTTCTGCTTAGGGCCTTGTATGAGAGTAGGCCTTCTTCAGAGGATGCAAAGGTGAATAACATCATCCAAGAACTTCCAATGTATTGGGGAAGACATATGAGCAAGCAACCAAGAACATAAAGTTAGAAAAAAAATTCAGACTTTTTGTCATCTAAGAATGGTTCATTGATAGCACAGCACATGACATTTCTATTAAAATTATAGAAAATATTCAGCTCTAAGATTATCTTAATACTGTAGTATACATTTATTAAATTATTCCTTTATTCATTCAGTAAACATTTATAGAAATCAGCATTGTAGTGTAGTATACAAAACAAATTTAACCTAACTTCAAATAAGTCATTCAGTGACTTGAAGGGGTACATGTTGGAGCTAGTTCATAAAAAATTACATGTCTACACCAAATTACATGTCTTGCAGCGATACTACTGAAATGCTTTCATGATAGAGGCAGTTAATTAAAAACACCTGCATTTAGAGTTTTTCAGACTTTCCATGTCTAACAGCACAAATGCTAGGCTCTCCGATAAGTGCTTGTCTGAATGAGAAGGTTCAGAGTTCTTTGCTGAATTTGAGAACCTTTTTACTCCCACCTGCAGGTATCTCTAGAGTTCACCCAGCTTGGAAGTAGGATGGTTATTTGATTAGACAAGGGTATAAATCAAGTCCTGAAATTCTCATGATAGTATATGGACTTTGCTACCTACATGTCCAGTATCAAAAACATATGGACATTTATTTAATCAACGATACAAATCAGACCTTGAACTGTCCTCTAACACTTGCCAAATGCTCAGTTGAGACATCTGGTATTTGAGGAAGTTGGTCGAAGGGAAGTGATGACTCTCTGTGTCTCTCGGCTTCACAAGTTTTATCTTTATATAAAGTTAGATCATCCAGAAACAGTCTGTACTATTTTGGCAAAATTCCTTTATGGAATTAGTTACAATCTGATTTTATGCCCTAATCTTTTAGAGTTGGTCAACAGAAAAAACCTGCTTCAAAAACATATTTCTATGTCTTGGGGAAAACCAAAGACAGCATCTATTATGTAACCTTATAGTCCTTTATGTAAAGATTTACACTAATTTTTTCCTACTCTCAGGAGATGTTTCTAATTTCAGATTTCATTTGTCATGTAAGAACTATCTAATTCAAGATGATTTTCTCATTGATTGACTTCCTTGAAGCTCAAAGACAGATTCAATCCTCTGTAGTAGTAAATGTAGCCCAGGTTGCCAGAAGTTTAAAACTTTGTAGTCAACTTTTAAAAAATTGAAAAATAACTAATATATTATAAAATTCACTCTTTAAAGGGGTAAAATTCAGTTGTTTTTAGTACAGTCACAATGTGTGCAATCATCAGCACTGTTTAATTCCAGAACATTTTCATCAGCTGGAAAAGAAATCCCGTGCCCACCAGTAGTCATGCCCTGCTTCTCCTTCCCCCAACCCCTGATAATCACGAATTTACTTCCTATCTCTATGAATTTTCCTCTTTTGCACACTTCACACAAATAGGATCATGCATTATGTGCATATCTCGCCTGGCTTCTTTCACTTAGCATAATGTTTTTCAGGGTTCATCCATGTTGTAGCATGTGTCAGTACTTTATTCCTGTTTATGGCTAAATAACATTCCATTGTTTGTATATATCCCCATTTTGATTATCCATTCATCAATTGGTGAACATTTGGGTTGTTTCCACTTTTTGGCTTTTATCAATAATGCTGCTATGAATATTCAAATGCCTATTTATATGTGAACCTATGTTTTCAATTCTCATTGGTATATACTTAGGACTAGAATTGCTGGGTCAAATGGTAAGTTGATGTTTAATTTTTTTAAATAACTACCAAACTGTTTTACAAAGAGATGTACCATTTTCTACTCCCACCGACAATGCATGAGGGTTCCAATTTCCCTATAGCTTTGCATCTGACTAAAAGGGATCACTCTGGTTGTTGTATTGAGCATAGGCTGGCAGGACAAGGAAAGGAACAGGAAGATTAGTTAGGAGGCCATTAAAGTAATCTAAGCGAGAGATTTTGGTGATTCAGATCAGTATATTAGCAAAGCACATGGTGATAAATGGTTCGATTCTGAATATATTTAAAAAGTAGAGTCAATAGGACTTCCTGCCAGATAGATGTTGGTTGCAGGTTGAGAGTAGTTAACAAAGAAAAGAGTTGAGAATGACTTCAAGGTTTTTGGCTGGAGCAACTGGAAAGATGGGATAAAAATAAACTGGATGGGGAAGATTGTGGATGGAGCAAGTTTGGGGAGAAAGATCAGTTCTGTTTTGGACATGCTAAGTTTGGGATGTCTAGTAGACATTCAAATGGAGGTGTTTATAAGGCTCAAGTCTGGAGTTTATTGAAGAGGTCTTGGCTGGAGATATATATTTGGGAGTCCTTGGAAGACAGATGATATATAGATTTATGGGGCTGGGTGACATAACCAAGAGAGTGAGTATAGAATAGAGAATCTGATGTAGGACTGAGGCCTAACATTAAGAGGATGAGAGAAGAGAAGCAGCAAGCCAAAGGAGTTGAGAAAGAACAACCAGTGGTGTTAGAGTATGGATATCCTGGGAACCAAGTGGAGAAACTATCAAGGAGAAGGCAATGGTTGGTTGTATCAAATGCTGCTGAGAAGTCAAGTAAACTGAGGACTGAAAGGCAACTGCTGGCTTCAGCTCTGTGTATGTCATGGACATGAACAGTTTCAGTGGAGTGAGGGGGCTAAAGCCTAAGAGATAATGGGAAGAGAAAAATAAAAAGTAACTATAGAACATTTTTTAGGGATTTTGCTGCAAAGGGGAAGCAAAGTTAGAGGCTGGTGGGGGAAGTAGGAAATCAAAGATTTCCTACTTCTATGAAAGCACTCACTATTCCATGGCTGAATTCCTATAAACCCCACCTACCACAGTACAAATGTCCCACCTCCCCATAATTCATATGTTGATTTCTAATTCCCAATAGGATGATATTGGATGTGGGGCTTTGGAAGGTGATAAGGTCAAGAGGATGGAGCCTTCTGAATGTGATTAGTGCCTTAAGATTCCAGAGATCTCTCTGATGCTTTTCCAAGTTGATGGCCATCTGTGAACAAGGATATAAATCTGAGCATAGGCAAAGGACATCTTGGGTACTAAACATAGGTCCTCTACAGCACCCAGTTATTCAATAAACATACTTCATTGATGAGGCCAACCAGCTGTTCAAACATAAGTCCCTTTTAATATTGCTTTATTGGGAGTTTAAGTCCTCACACTGTCTTGTGACCTTACCATTGTGTGATTTTTAAATGGATAGCAGTGGGGAGGTGGGGGTAGGGGAAATTTATCCTGCAGAACCACAATCCAAGTGTTTTTTACTTTTTGAAATGTCACTTAGAGTAATAAGTAGATGCCTGGCATCTCATATGTAGAACTCAGCTAAAGCTAACTCCCCAAGTGTTATTTTTTTTTCACACAGAAGCTTTGTAGTTTTCTGGCAGATGTGTAGCTCTGGCACAGAGTATTCATTTCCTACCCATTAGCAAGAAGCCGCTGGCTAAATGACTGCCTGAGTGAGAAGAAAATCATAGAGTCCAATGTGTGGGTGTAGTGTTCTTTGGAATGTGCTATTCTGGGGTGAGAAAGAATAAGACTTTTCTTGAAAAAGTGTTACATCCTGAAGAAAGAGAAAATGATTTTAAAGTTCTTCCATGAGACCACTGGATATGAGGTTTTAATAAACAAAGCAAGGTAAATCTACCAGTTGTCTTGAGAGCATTTCCATAAGATCACTAACAGCAAGTTCTGGCAAGAATTTGGATATTTGTTAGCAAACGAAATCTCAAACTGTCAGTTGAGTTAATGAATAATTTATGAAATTAAATGGAAACTTCTCAGTGCTGTAGACAAATTCACCATTATTAACTGACATGGAACTATTAGAGGTCCTGAATTAATTAGATTTTTAAAAACTTACATTTCATTTTGTGGTAAAAAAAATAGTTCATCATTAAAAAATGGATTCACATCCTGATTTATAAAATTAAAGATGGTTTCCATGGGTTCTCCAGAAATAGGTACTGTCAAAACCCAGCTTTTAGCCAAAAATATCGGGGTAATTGTAAGCAAGAAGATTTTAGAATAGGAAGAATTAATCTCCATAAAGTCTATGGGTGCATCAGATTCCCCAGTCATAATGAATATAGCATTGTCGTTAGACATAGATATGAATGGGTCCTGGGAAATAGGAACATGATTTATAACTTGAGTGATCCATCAGGAATTGACCAAAGAGGTCTGTATGACTTCTGTTAGAATTCCTTATGTGGTAGTGACTTCATTTTGAAACTCTACCAGGAGACTCCTGGTGATAACTTAACTTCTGATCTACTATGTTCTTCATGTTGTCTTTGCAACCTACTGCAATTTGGCTTTTTTCTACCTCCTAGGTAGGACTGATAGTCGACAATGATATCTATATGGCAAGCCTGCTGGCCTTATTATTCATACAGTTTGAACTCAAAATCCAATTTCTTACTTTGGCATGTAAGACTGCATAATCTGTACCCGGCCTCTCTCCCTTACCCAATATCCTAGCACTTCCCACTAGTCCACTAAACTTTATGACACATTGACCTTATTACTGTTGATGCTGAGAAAGAATGTACCTGCTAAAGAAGGACTCCTTGTGGTTCATAAGGCCCAAATTTATCATCAGAGTCTAGCAGCCATTGTTTATGTGGCCTCTCATGCTTGCAGTATTTCAGTCAAAAGGCACAGACTGGGCAGCCAAGCTTTCTGCAATGTGCTCCTGCCCTCTAAGCGGACCCTTATAAAGGAGTTCCTGGAATCATATTTTGACCAATAAAATTGAGACTTCCTGTCTAATTGGAGCTGCACAATTATACCCTCATTTGCATCTTCACTGATCAATCAGAATGGCTCCAATTCTAACCAATCAGGACAATGACTTTGGACCAATCCAATTGTTAATCGGAGTCCTCATTTGCATGAAAATGGACCAATCAGGGGCCAGGGCAGGAACTTCTCTCTATATAACCTGGCTTGAGCTGTGACATGGAGCTGTTTCACTGGAGCTGTAGCAATTGAGTTGCAACACTGGGGCTGTCATGCTTGGGCTGCTACACTTCAGCTGCTTTGCTTGTGTCTTCACTCGAGCCCATTCACTTGAATAAAGTCTTTTCCTTCACTGCACCTCAGCTTGGGGGCTCTGGTTGATTGCCTTGGTGGTAGCAACTTTTTGTTAACATTACTGATGTTCCAACACTGCAAACTCCTTCCCATCTCAGGGGCTTTCCTTTACTGTTCTTTTTGCTTGTAATGTTGATCTCTAGACCTTCACAATTACCTCTCTCTAAGCACTCTTATCTCAGCTCATATGTCAACTACCTTGTTGAAGCAGCTTTCACCCAAGCCAAGTCACTCTCTGTTTGCTTCTTTTGTCTCCTTCAAAACACTTCTCGGTATCAGAAATTACTTTTTCACACGTTTGTAATTTCTCTCTTGCTGTCAAAAGTAAAGCAGCCTTGTTTTTCGGGGATGTGTGCTGACTTTCTTTTTTTAAGTGAGCACTCCCAACATAATTATGACACAAGCATATGATGCCTTGTTGCTAATACAAAGTGACTTGATGGGAGTGGAACAAGTATAGGCCAATTGTCTAGAGGTCGAATCAGATCTACTCTAATCACCTAAGCCTCGAAATATATAATTCCTTTTGTAGTGTCAGGATGTTTCAGAATTCTGGATAAGTTCTATTTTCTCATCTTAGGGCGTGCGTGGGATTATACACTTTTAATAAGTGTCTTATGAGCAAATAATTCAAGAAGCAAATTTGAGTGAAATCGTTTTTGCTTCTCTGTACAGTACCACCTTCAGATCCAGAACAGAGAGGCCTTTCCCTGGACCCCATGATTTGGAGCAGTGGTTCTCAACCAGGGGTGACCCTGCCCTAAAAAAAATGTTTGGAGAAGTCTGGAGATATTTTTGATTGTCAATCCAGGAGTGATGGGGTCCTGCTGGCATCTAGTGGGCAGAAGCCAGGGATAATGGTAAACATCCTACAGTGCACAGGACAGCCCCACATAGCAAATAATTATCTATAATAATAAAAGCATAATATGCTAATTAGACCAGACGTCCTTCTGGACATCCTTCCTTCTGGACAAAGCTGCAGTGGGCGGGGGCCGGGGCCAAGGCCCTTGCACGAATTTCATGTATCGGGCCTCTAGTCTGATATAAAATTTCAGCAGTGCTAAAGGCACAAAATCCCAATTTAGAGGGACCACTCTGGCTTTCTGCCTCCAGCCAAGCTTTACCCCAGGGGGCAAGAAATCTGTCAGCCAAGGAGTTATGCCCATCTAGGCCTGGTTCTTGTTCAGCAATGTTTTCAAATTATGGTCCTAAACACCACCAGCACCTGGAGTCCTATTAGAAAGGCAACCTTTTGGGCCCATCTCAGACTTGCTGAATCAGGAAATCTGGGGAAGGGGCAACAATCTCCATTTTAACAGGTTCTCCAGGTAATTCTGATGAATAAATGCCAAAGTTGGAAAATGACTGTTCCAAAGAGTCCAATACTTCTATATTTAAACCTAAGAAATCTGATTGTCAAGATGGAAAAAAGATAGAATTTTCTTTAATAGCTTGTTAACTTGACTTCTAACATCTAAATATGAGGGCATGGGTACGTGGGCCTCCACTTATCCTCTTGCTCTAGGCCCACAAATGTTTGGGATGGGTCTCAATGTTTGTCCCAGTTTTCTCAGGCTGTCAAATGAAGGAATTCAGGGGCCAGATGCCAGGAGCCATTTGGATTTTATAACATTGTTTCTGGGCCATACAAAATTATCAACTTAAAAATTAGCTTGCTATATTTGGTCAAACATTTAATTAATTAGCTCTTAATGCTTTGGCAGGGTCAGGCCAAAGGATTTGTTGGGCCTTATACAGCCTGAACACCAGATGTTCCCCACCCCTCAACATTAGATCATAGCTTAAATTTCTTTCTCTGTATATGAGTTCATAGCGACTGTAGAAGCACTTGGGTCTGATTGCATTCCCTGCTCTAAGGATACAGTGACTTTTATGCTTAATCACTGGCAAAATATTTTTTTGCTCTCTACCCAACAGGATTTCTTTAATTTGTCTCTTGATTTAATATAGAAAAAATATGTTAAGTCAAATGAACTATGAAATGCCAGACAACATTTGAGCAGCATTTAAATTCCAGATACCTTTTTCAAAAAATATTTTTTTGTTGATTTCAGAGAGGAAGGGAGAGGGAGAGAGGGATAGAAACATCAATGATGAGAGAGAATCATTGATTGGCTGCCTCCTGCACACTCCCTACTGAGGATTAAGTCTGCAACTGGGGCATGTGCCCTTGATTGAAATTGAACCCGGGATCCTTCAGTCCCCAGGCGGACACTTTATCCACTGAACCAAACCAGCTAGGGCTCCAGATACCTTTTAATAGCATAATTTATATTTTATACATGTAGTAAAAATAAAAAGTACAGACACACATATTCTTGATGAGTATGTAAATTAGCATTACTCTTTGAAGAGAAAATTCATATTGTTAATTGAAAATTTAAATTTTGATTCAATAACTTTACTTTTAGGAATGTATTCTAAAATCACTAGTGCATGTAGGTAAAGTTGAATGGCTAAGGGTGTTTACTGCTGCTTTTTTGTTAGTATAGCCAAAAATTGGAGACAACCTACATGTACATCAGTCACGGATTGGCTAAGTAATGTACTGCACAGCCATATACTAGAAGGGAACACTATGCAGTGATAAAAAGAACATGGCTTGTGCTGTTAATGAAGGCGGGCCATAGTGCTTAAAGTGTCAGGAGTGGTAACCTGACGTCAGACCTCAGGCATTCAAATATCAGCTCCACCATTTATTTGCTGTGTGGCCTTGGGGCAAGTTATTTATTCTCTCTGTGCCTCAAATTTTCCATCTCCAGAATGGGGAATAATAATACAGCAAACTTCACAAAGTTGTTGAAAGGATTAAATACGATAAATGAGTTAGTCTTTTAATACTTGGCGTAGAGAAAATAGTTAACAAATGTTATTATATGGAAAGACTTCCAAGGTGAATCATTAAATGAAAACATCATCAACAGCACACAGAACAATGTGTATAGACTAGAAATACAGGAGTATATATATTAGAAAAAGCTTGGCAAGGATACTCAAACACCATTTCCAGTGATTGTTTCTATACATCTGGGATGGGAAGATGTATGTATTTTCCTTTTTTCTTTTTTTTAATAAAGCTTTATTGTTCAGATTATTACAACTGTTCATCTTTTTTCCCCCATAGCTCCCCTCCACCCGGTTCCCACCCCACCCCCCACTGTCCTCATCCATAAGTGTACAATTTTTCTCCAAGTCTCTTCCCGCACCCCCGACACCCCATTCCCCCAAAGAATTCTCAGTCCACTCCCTTTCTATGCCCCTGATTCTATTATTATATTCACCAGTTTATTCTGTTAATCAGATTTTTATTATTCACTTGATTTTTAGATTCACTTGTTGATAGATATGTATTTGTTGTTCATAATTTTTATGGTTACCTTTTTCTTCTTCTTCCTCTTCTTAAAGAATACCCTTCAGCATTTCATATAATACTGGTTTGGCAGTGATGAACTCCTTTAGCTTTTTCTTATCTGTGAAGCTCTTTATCTGCCCTTCAATTCTGAATGATAGCTTTGCTGGGTAGAGTAATCTTGGTTGTAGGTTCTTGCTATTCATCACTTTGAATATTTTTTGCCACTCCCATCTGGCCTACATAGTTTCTGTTGAGAAATCAGCTGACAATCATATGGGTGCTCCCTTGGAGGTAACTGTCTTTCTCTTGCTGCTTTTAATATTCTCTCTTTGTCTTTTGCTCTTGGCATTTTAATTATGATGTGTCTTGGTGTGGTCCTCTTTGGATTCCTTTTGTTTGGGGTTCTCTGCACTTCCTGGACTTGTAAGTCTATTTCTTTCACCAGGTGGGGGAAGTTTTCAGTCATTATTTCTTTAAATAGGTTTTCAGTATCTTGCTCTCTCTCTTCTTCTGGCACCCCCATAATTCGAATGTTGGTACGCTTGAAGTTGTCCCAGAGGCTCCTTACCCTATCTTCATATTTTTGGATTCTTTTTTCTTTTTGCTTTTCCGGTTGGGTGTTTTTTGCTTCTTTGTATTTAAAATCTTTGACTTGATTCTTGTGATCCTCTAGCTTGCTGTTGGATCTCTGTATATTATTTTTAATTTCAGTGAGTGTATGCTTAATTTCTAGTTGGTCCTTTTTCATATCCTCGAGGGTCTCGCTAAATTTATAAGCCTTTTCTAGAAAATTCTTGAAAAACCTTATAACCATGGTTTTGAACTCTATATTCAGTCATTTGCTTTCCTCCATTTCTTTCATTTGTGACCTGCCTCTTTGTCTCCACATTTTGGCTGCTTCCCTGAGTTGATAGAGTGGCTTTGTGTGCTAGGTGTCCTATAGGGCCCAGTGGCTCAGCCTCCCCAGTTACCTGAGGTAGACACTCTTGATGCACCCCTTTGTGGGCTGTGTGCACAGTCTTGTAGTTAAGCCTTAATTGTTGTTGGTATCACTGGGAGGAATTGACCTCCAGGCCAGTTAGCTGTGAGGATCAGCTGTGTCTACAATGGGAGAACTTCTGTGCTGGAGACACCCTTATGAGGCAAGACTTGCTTCAGTGGGGCTTTGGTGCTCACTGAGTCTGCCCCCTGAGTGTGTCCCTTATGGATCTGAGGAGTTGTAATCTGGATGGTCCTACTCTGACCCCTGGGTACACTGGCTCTTGGATCTCCAAGGAGGTGCTAATTTAGCCACCCAGCAGGAGCTATGGAGAGATCTGCAGATTCCTCTTCTTTGTTTGGGTTTTGGAGGTGCCCAGATGAGGCCCAGCTGTGAAGCAATGTTAGCTGCTGCGGAGCCTTGGGCCTTCTTTTGGGTGTTCTGGGTCTCACTGACTCAGCTGCAGTTTGTTAGGTAAGTTTAGAATTCAAAGGACCAGGTCATTCATATGCAAAAGCCTCTTCACAGCTGGGGTGGAGCGGAGTCTCAGGGCAGAGCAAACAGCAATAGCTTCCCATCAGCCCTGCCCTAATAGGCCCCCGGATTTCAGTGTCCCTTGGTAATCACTGCAAGAACCTCTGAGAGAAAGCTGCCCTCGAGTTTCGCCCACTGCCAGACAGTTCAATTTCTCCCTGTATGAGTCTGGGTCCCCAGAGTCTCACCCGGAACTGGAGTTCAGAGCAGTCAGGAGCTTTTGTCTCCCTCCCACTTGAAAAAGACAGCTGTGTATTCAGTTGCCAGTCCTCTCCACGCGCACCTCTGTACCTCTGCCTTTACTTCCGCAGCTCCTCTGAGTCTCAGTGTGCTTTTCTCTTTCCTTCTAGTTGTAGAATTTCCACTCAGCCAGTCTTCCTGTGGTTCTGGATGATGTCCATTTTGTCTTTTAGTTGTAGTTTTAAATTTGTTGTGCAAGGCAGCAGTTCAGATGTTTACCTATGCCGCCATCTTGGTTTCTCCAGATGTATGTATTTTCATTGTGTATTTTTTCCATGTATAAGTATTACTTTTATGATTTTTAAATTATTTTTTAAAAACCCACAAGAAAATTTAAAATCCCACAGATGCTCAGATTCTGTCTGATGGAAGAAATGAACCATCTGGATTCACCGATATATCTTTAATGGGCAATAGGATGGCATTTTTATGCTGAAAGATTTATTTTTGTGCAGGAGAAGCAGGCTAGTGTTTAGGATTTCATGGAAAACTAATTTTTATAATGATTCTCCCCTCTTCTTAATGATGAATTTCTTCGATTTTCCACTTGATGTAACTAAGAGATTCAGGCTAAATTGCCTTTCATGTTGGAGGCTGAGGAGTGAAATGTAAAAACATCCCATATGCAGTGCTCAGTGGAGGGAGCCCTTGCTTAGCTGGAGGGACCTTGCGAGTTGAAAGACTGAAGCGCCCTTTGTGATGAGTTTTCTCTCCAGCTCCAGTGTAAATCCTATGCTGAACTGTGCTTCTTGTGTAAGTCCCTGCGGCCTATGAATACCTGCTTACACAGTGACTTGATTAAACAAGGCTGAGATGATTTTCTTTCATTTTTTTGCCAGCAAAATGCCTGGATGTAGGCGGCCATGGTTGTTCTATTGCACAAAGGAGTTCTCAGGATGCAGGGATCAGGAGAAACACCAGGAATGTTATGTGTGGCCTCTGACTTTCATACGTACCATCCCATCAGCATTCTGGGATTGATGGGAAGCCAGACTCTCAGTTTGGTCGAGGAAAAGAAAAATCCTCATTGTGCAGTAGGTTTTGTGAAGTCTTCAATAATCTAACAGTTATCCCAAGTTTCTAAATAAATTTAAATTTTCTAAATATATTTTTATTGATTTCAGAGAGGAAGGGAGAGGGGAGAGATAGAAACATCAACAATGAAAGAGAATCATTGATTGGCTGCCTTCTGCATGCCCCCTTCTGGGGATCGAGCTGGCAACTTCAGGCATGTGCCCTTGGCCAGAATCGAACCTGGGACCCTTCAGTCCACAGGCTGACATTCTATCCACTGAGCCAAACCAGCCAGGGCTAAATTTAAATTTTGTGCAACTCTTTTTTGAAGTGTGGTCAGGGTTTATGCCATTTGCTTTCAAATCAAATGATTAGATTTCATTCATTATTAAGGACTGTTTTATTTTTAATCTTTGGCTTTTATTCTATCATCAAATGTTCTCTTTAGAGTGTTTTTCCCTTTTTAAAAGTAATGGAATTTGGTGAGGTCTTTATTCTTTTTCTTTTTAAAAAATTTTATCTTTAAAGTATTACAGATGTCTTCTCCCCCAACCCCCCACCCCTGACTGATTCCCTGCTCCCATCCCCTCCCCAGCTGTCACTGCATTATTGCCTGTGTCCATGGGTTATGCATATATGCATGCAAGTTCTTTGGTTAATCACTTCCCGCCCATCCTCCCACCCCTTATAGCAATTTTAAAATCATTAATAATTGGATGAAATTATCATTTTCACTGCCACTGAATCTAACTTTTTTCCCTTTCCTGTGCCCCGACCCTCCTTTTTTTTTTTTTTTTTTTGCAAAAAACAACAACACAGCATTCCATTATCAAAAATGAAAGTTACTACGCATGCAGACTTGATGCTACCACAACTTCAAGATTTCCAGGTTCCTCTGAACTCTTGACGCTGCTTGTTATTCTAAGTTATCTCTAATGTGTTTCTCCAAAAAATCCCACCCGGGACAATTCCATAAACACATCACTTTCCTCCTCATCACGCACTCCTGCTACTTGATAAGCGGAGGCTGTTCGATTTCAATTCTCTTGATGAATTCTCTCTCCCTCTCCAAGGCCAACAAGGTACCTGCTTCCTTTTCCCCTACTGCCTTCCAGATTCAGAGGAAGCATCCCCTTCCTTCTGTCTAAGATGAACTCCTCTACCTCTTCTACCCTTTTTTTGTATCAGGTGATAAAATCCCCAAGGGTTTTCTTCAAATATGGCTTGCCTAAATAAACCAACTTATTTTACACTGAAACCTAAATACTTTTGAAACCTAAGGTTTTAAATCTTGAATACAGTGTAACCATATTTATTTGAATGATTGAATACATCTCTTGGCTAATGATGTTTTCCTTCAACTACTGTGGTGAAGGAGGAGGAACTTGCACCAACCGGACAATGTTGGTGGAAGGTGAGTGAGAATGTGGGTCAGGAACAAAATAATGTTGTCTAACTCTTGTCTCTGTTTTTCAGGGTCCTTCCCAATTTTAAGTGCATAGGATTTTGCAGTATGTTAAAATAATTCTACATACAATCTTATACCATCTAAGTAGACACTAAATGGCCATTTATTCTCTTTAGTTGTTACTTATTTTTATTTAAAGGTATTACTACATTGCAGGATAACATTGGGCAAGAAAAGAGAAGAAAAAAAGCACCCAGCCAGATAAATTTTATTTTACTTTTGACCCCTGTTTAAAGTTGCTCTTGTAAGTTAGATATTGGAATTTTTACATCATATACGTTAGAATTCTAACACCTCACCAAGTTCAAATACATGTCAGCAGACGGAATGACTAAAACAGCTGTAATAATTTGGATTTTTTTTTTTTTGCTTTAGTAAACTTATAGTAACTTTCCCTCTTGCTGATCACATTTCACGCCAAATTTCAAATACAAATCCCCCTCTTGAAATATTGATTTATAATTTAATGCTTTTTTTGGAAAGTGAGTAAGTGCCAAATAATGATACTGTCTGGCCAAAGATCACTGTGGTTGGACTGTTTAATTGGTTTTTACCCTTCTATCAGAGAACCATCTGTGACCGAATTCATACAGGAACAGGAGCAAGACCAGCAGTGGCTGACATTAGACTCCGACTGGGAGAGCCTCAATGGGACCACTTTGCATGAACTGCTGGTGGAAGGGTAAGATACCCTTCCCAAGAGCCGAGTAGAGTGCGTTACGGAGTGCGAGTCTATTGTCTGGGCCCTGCTTCTGTTTCTAACCTGAGATGATGCACATTTTTCACATCGATAGTGAGTTTCCACAGAATGGCTGCTGGCCTTTACCTTCAGCATCACTTGGCTTTAGTTTTTCTTTCTAGACATAGACTTTTTTTCTCTCTCTTGGCTAATGATATTTTCCTTTAATGATGATTACAGAAACTATTGTGGTGAAGGAGGAGGAACTTGCATTCTAATGTTGGAGTTTTTTTTCACTTCCCACTCGAAATGTATTCTCATGTTTGCACTTCCGACCAATGCTACATGTAACTAGTTAACAGAGGGAATTGAAGCAATAAAAACTAATAAAACTTGGAGGATCTGAGAAAAAAATGGACATGGGATGGAATTAGAATCAAGTAGCCTTAAAAGTACATCTGTGGAAAATTACCCCTAAGAATAATGGCATCTTAAACAGAGCTACCTCCCTTGTCTAGTCTATAGGAGAAAGTTAAGTGGAGGAAGTTAATGCTTATTACTAATACTTTACTAGAAGCCCGGTGCATGGATCCGTGCACCAGTGAAGTCCCTCGGCCTGGCCTGCACCCTCTTGCAATCTGGGACCCCTCGGGGGATGTCAGACTTCTGGTTTCGGCCCGATCCCCGCAGGCCAGGCCGAAGGACCCCACCGGTGCAAGAATCATGTACCGGGCCTCTAGTATGCATATAAGATCTTTGGTTAATCTCTTCCCGCCCTCTCCCCTCCCCTCTTCCCTCTGAGATTCATCAGTCTGTTCCATGTTTCCACGCCTATGCGTTGAGCATCTGCCCCCTGGTGGTCAGTGCGCGTCATAGCTACCAGTCAAATGGTCGAACGGCTGCTTAGGCTTTTATATATATATAGGTAGGGACATAGCTATAGAATATAGAAATAACTTGCTCAAAACTCACCGCCCACAGATGGGAAGGGATCCTCTCAATTCAAACCAGGTTTATCTGACCCCACAGCTTTGAATAAGTCCTAGGGAAGACACTGCTTAAGAATTCCAAAGAAGAAAACCAAAGGTGGGCCGTTTTTCTTTAGAATGTCTTGAGATTTTCCCTATAGACCAAACTCTGCAGCCACCTTTCTGAATATTTGTCAACTGAAGTACTTCCTCCAGAACAATGACCTGAATCTTTCAACAGCGTGATGTGTTTCCCCAAACTGGGAATGTGGAGAAGCCCTCTCAGGTCAAATCAATAAATAAAATATCTCATTCTGAATTGGGAGTTGGTAGAACTGGCTCGAGTCCTGGCTTACTAATTAGATTTGGGATCTTATATAACCACAGTTTCCAATAGTATTCAGGGGTCCTCAAACTTTTTAAACAGGGAGCCAGTTCACTGTCCCTCAGACCGTTGGAGGGCCGGACTATAGTTTAAAAAAAAAACTATGAACAAATTTCTATGCGCACTGAGGGCCCGGGATGAGTCGGCTGCTAAGCAGGACAGGCAGCGGCACCTGGCGGGCCGGATAAATGTCCTCGGCGGGTTGCATGTGGCCCGCGGGCCGTAGTTTGAGGACGCCTGGAATAGTTGAGATAGATAGTCTTTGGTGTCTTTTCCTATTCGTATAAGCTATGGTTTTGGATCTAACAAATAGCAACTAATTATTGAGCATCTCTTCCATGCCAAGTTCAGTGCTAAGCTTTGAGGGGCTATCGAAGAGAATTAGGGGGACAAGGACCCTGGTCTCAAGGAACATACATTATATAAGTGGGCAGATGGGCTATAAGCTAGTGAACAAAGTGAATTTCAGATATTTGGAAGTGCTACAAAGAAATTAGGGATAATGAGAGAGAGAGAGAGGGAGGGAGAGAAAGGGAGAGAAGGGAGGAGATACAACTTCAGGGAGTCAAAAAGCAAATGTGTTTTTTATGTGTTATGTAATTTATTGTATACAAATAATTACACAGATCCCCATTCAAATTTAGCAAGAAATGAAAATACAGTAAATCTTCAAAAAGAAATGTAGAAATGACATATGTAGGGATATATATATATATATATATATATATATATATATATATATAGTCTATACTTTTTTTCTGAGAGGTCTAGGATTCTAAGCACATCATGATATATCTGACAGTCCCCCAAAGTTTTTTTGTCTTTTTCATTTACACTGTAAATAAATGCTTCATGGTTGGAAGGAGCTTTGTGATTAAAACTTGATGTATCCTACACTGAATTTTCTGATGCAGCCACATTGATAGGTGCTTAAACATGGCCCATATTCTTGCTTTCAAAGGTTAACTCCAATTTTTAGAAAGTTCTTCCTTTCCTGAGCCCACACTTCCTATAAATTCTATTAGTCCTGACCTTGCCATCTAGAGCTACATGGAATAAAGTTAATCCCTTCTTCCTGTCAGCCAGTCATAGATCCATAATCTAATAGTCTTGGCAAGATTATTTGACAATTTAAATATTCAGGGTTTTTTTATCCATTCTTTAACTTTTTTAAGTAATATTTATTTCTTTCAAACTAGTTCTCAAATTTTTTTGACATACATGCCTCTCCATGAGCATAAAAATCTGACATGGTCCCACTCACTATGGATTCTAAGCAGCAGCCCAATCCTCCCCCCACTTTCTTCTCCCTACTTGGAAAATCATGGTTTGAGTTCATATTTTGGGGGGTTTCATAAACCAAGATGATGTGGGAAACTTTGCGAACAATAGCTTCCCTTCTGACAAATGTGACATTTTATTATGATGATATTAAATAAACTAGAAAAAGTACACATGCTTTGTACGCCCCCATCCCCGAGGTGATTCTGACAACAGCCCGCCTTGAGAATTGACCTCAGGTAAGGGTTGAACCTATGGCTTGCTTTTCACGGGTAGTGTTTGAAGTGAACAATGACTGTAACTTAATATTATACCCTTTTATGTTTCCAAATCCAGGCAGTCTTGCCACAGCAGAAGTAAGATTTCTCTTCTGTGTGCTAAACAAGGTGAGAGAGTGAATGGTGTCCCAGTGGGGTATAAACTTAATTACCTGGGTTGGCTCGGGGGGGGGGAAGATGATCCCTTGCACGTGACAGCATCTAGCTGGGTTTGGGGGTAAGTCACACACGCCTCTCCCTCTCCTGCTCCTTGGTAGACTGTGGGCGCCGCCCTGCTGCCCGACTGAACAAGAGGATCCTCGGGGGCCGGACAAGTCGCCCTGGAAGGTGGCCCTGGCAGTGCTCCCTGCAGAGTGAGCCCAGTGGGCACATCTGTGGCTGTGTCCTCATTGCCAAGAAGTGGGTCCTGACTGTCGCCCACTGCTTCGAGGGGTGAGCTGCACCTTTTCTCCTTTGCTTTGCCTGGATCTGGTCATTTTGTTACCTGGGTGTTCTTAGTGAAGCCACTTCAGGGCAAAAGCCACCATTGATCTTCTTCCCAGGCCTTTATTTGCTTGGGTTTTTCTACCCTCGGTGCTGTCAGCCTATGTATGTGCTGCTCATTTATTGGCGATGGATAGCTCTTGCTTATGATTTATGCCCTAAAGAGGAAGGAATAAGAAGTTTAGCGGATTGACTCTCCAGCCAGCATCAGTGTCTTTCTAGCCCTTTTGAATACATCGAATACATGTGGAGTTAAACAGGGTGGGGGAGGTGTTTACTCAAGGAGATACTACAGTGAGGGGAGGGTGCTGGAGGAACTGGTGAGGAATTTGGGAAGCAGAATTAAAGGTACAATATGTGTATTAGTCAGGGATCTCCAGAGAAAGAGACCAATGAGAGCGAGAGGTTTACTTTCAGAAGCTGGCTCACATGATTGTGAAGGCTTGGTGAGTCCAAAATCTAATGGGGTTGGCTGGAAGATGGGTGGCATTGCAGTTCACGTCCAATGGCCATTGGCTAGGTGGATTCCTCCTTGCTCAGGGGAGGTCTGGCTTGTTTATTAGGTCTCCCGTTTATTGGATGAGGCCCACCTACATTATGGACAGTAGTCTGCTTTACTCAACGCCCACTGATTTCAATGTTAATCTCACCCAAGTACACCTTCACGGAAAAATCCAGAATGTTGGACCAAATAGTTTGGCACCATGGCCCAGCCACATTGGCACATAAATTAACCGGGACAATGTGCCTAACGGAACAGAAAAGTAAGACCAAGGGGATACCTACCCCCAACTGACAAACATCACTGCGGAAGGTCCTCGTGTGCTCCACCTGTCTGTGAGGTCAGGAGCAAGAAAACCAAACTGAGCAATAACAACAAGGAAAACCCCCAAACATGCTTCATGCTCCCAGAAGATCCGGGGTCACACACCGGGAAGGACGTAGCTGGTGCCTTTGGCTCTGCTCGCAGCTATGTCGGCACCAGCTGGAAGGTTCTGAGTGAGGGGCTGCGCTCTCCAGGCAGCGCTGCCCTTGGGCTGGGCCTTAGTTCCTCCCCACGGGGGACTCAGCATGGTGACTGGCATCCCTGGCATCCGGCACAGTGAGCTTCCCGAGGAGGGAGCCAGGAGGGTGCGATGCCTTTTGTGACCCAGCCTCCAAGACATACAACACTGCTTCGGCTGTGGGGCTGGTCAGAGCCTCTGAGCCCCACCCAGATCCAAAGGAAGAAACACAAAACTCTCTTCTCCAAGGGAGCAGTGTCAAAGGATTTGAGGACATTTTTTTTTTTTTTTTTTTTTTTTACGAGAGAAAGGGAGGGCGGGCAGGGAGGGAGAGGAGAGGAGAGGAGAGGAGAGGAGAGGAGAGGAGAGGAGAGGAGAGGAGAGGGAGAGAGAAGAGACATGGATTGGTTGCCTCCTGTACTGCCTGACCAGTGGTCGAACCTGAAACCTGGGGATGTGCCCTGACCAGAACTTGAACCTGCCACCTTTTAGTGTACCGGATGATGCGCCAAACAACTGAGTCACCACACTGGCCGGGGGGAGGACATTAATTTTATTTTTAATCATTTTACTTTATTTAAAAGTCATATTAAGCAATAGCAAAATTTTAAAACAAAGTCAGTCATAGTCCTAAAACCTAATTGATTATATTCATTTGACCAGGTTAATTTCTAAAAAAAAAAAATGCAATTTCATTTTTTTGGCCTATTATTGTTTTTTCTCAAATTCACCACTTGCTGTGTGACCATGGACCAATTCATGAACTTCTCTGGGCCCGTTCCCTCCTCTGTGAAGTGCAGGAAATAGCAGTCACAGGGCGGTGCAGCCATTAGGCCCGCCTCTGGAAAGCCCTGAGAATCGTGCCTGGTATCTTGTGTTTGTGAGGTGACTTTCTCATGTAGCAATATATCGCCGGCATTCCTCCAGGTCCACCGATGTAGCTCTAACTCATTCTTTTCCGAAGCTGAATTGTTACATTGGAATTCAGCAAGTCAAACAGAAGACGCCACAGTCAGGGGGCCGAGTTTGGAGTCTTTATTGCATACGCCGGCGACCTTGAGAGGACTAATGTCTCTCCAAAACCTCGCGGCCCCAAATGAACTTAGGGGTTAGCTTATAAAGGCAAAAGAACCCCAAGTGCTGGGATGGGGGCAGCGAGCTTAGCAGATATCCTGCAGAAAGCTTGCAGCCTTGAGCACAGCTCAGATAACCAGGAGACACCTGGCATGGGAGGAGCCAAGGACAGAGCAGACCCCCACGCCGGCAGCACGGCTTGCAAGACCAGATAATTAAAAGGGGGCAGTGAATACCAGGGGTCCTCAAACTTTTTAAACAGGGGGCCAGTTCACTGTCCCTCAGACCGTTGGAGGGCCGGACTATAGTTTTAAAAAAAAAACTATGAACAAATTCCTATGCGCACTGCGGGCCCTGGACGAGTTGGCTACTAAGCAGGACAGGCAGCGGCACCTGGCGGGCCGGATAAATGTCCTCGGCAGGCCGCATGTGGCCTGCGGGCCGTAGTTTGAGGACGCCTGGACTAGACTATACAGGCTGATAAGAATGTACATTAGGTTACTGGCACAGATTTAGATTGCTAGCCCCTCCCCAAAATGTCTTATTTTCCCCATTATTCGAGCAAGCGTGCTTACAGAAGCTAGAAATAGAGTTACTTCTATCTGGGAGGCTATCTGGTTTAGTTACTTCCTGGAATTAACAGAACGAAGGACCATCTGTGTTTAGTGGAAAATTTTAGATGGCAGTTCTTACAAAATGGAGGTTATGGGAACAAGATGGAGTGTCTGTGGTTCAGAAGGAGGGCGAGAAACAGGATGGAGTCAGTCCTTTCAAGACCCATTGTTCAAAATGATATCCTATAATATAGATTGACCATGACTTTTTAAAATTATTATTCCACAGCTGATGGACGTTCAGGTTAGTTCCAATTTGCTACCATTTCAACAATACTGCAATACACCTTCTTACACAAAGCTACTCACCCACTGGTGCTCTCCTTCCTACAGGATAGAGTCCTAGCATGTGTATTTAGTTCCAGGTGGGGGTTACAAAGATGAATACACATTTCGTTCCTTGGATTACTAACCTAAAGAGGATGCAGACATTTAAATAATTAGAATGTAATGTGATAAGTGATTATGAAATGCAAATGTGTATATCCAGTTATTTGATCACTCTTTTTGGGGAAATGAAATATAAAACATCAAACCAGTACCTCCGCTTGAGAACATTTAGCGTCTAAGACCCTAAATTATTGAGGAGTCTGTGTAGTCTGTCAGGAAATACACGGCAATGTTATTGTTTCGGAAGAGGCCAGATGTTTCCGGATGTCTTTTCCAGGTCTGATTTATAACTCCGTGATAAGTAGAAGATTAGACTAGCAAGAGTACATTCATCAAAAGATGATTACCTGGATGAATCCAACAGGTCTTTAAGGGAAACACATTCTTTATGTGCTAGTTCATCCAGGTTCAGATCCAACTTTTGTTGTTTCTGAATGTGGCGTCCAAGTCTCCTCTTTCACAGACAGATCTGTGCAGTGAAGAAGAAGCCTTGCAATAGAGAAGAAATATGTGTTTATAATTAAGGAAATGGGTAAGATATCAAAGGCCTTGGTGAAATTTTATGGAACACTAAACTTAACAGAACTGTCAAGAGGGGCCTGGCTTGTCCACAAGAAACTAGAAATGGCCCAACTTCAAACAAGCCTTCGTTTGAATGCGTGCTAATAACTCTGATTCTGTTTTACAGTCTCTCCAGTGGCCCTGCAAGCTTTTGAGAACTTCTAATTATAAGCCTTACTCTCTGCTGGAGCCATCAATTGCTGCAGTTAATGGGATTTACTTCATATCCTGATCCCATGCTTTGCCAATCCCAGTGTGACCCATCTGTAGGTCTCCTCAAGCCTGTCTGTGTTAATTATATTGGTGGGGGGAAAGCCACAAATTTGTTTTGCTCTTTCATAGAGAGGTCTTTAAAAATCCCCAATGAAAATTAAAAACATGAGATGCTACGGTAATCAGATCAAGTTCCATATGCCCTAATAAGAATTCAACTTCAACAGTTGTAAAAGAGAAAGACTTTGCCTATCAGGGTTAATGGAACAGCAATTTTCCTGCCTTCTTCCGCCTCTGAGAGATGGAAGGATGACCTTCCTAGGCTGGCATACAACTAGTAATTGTCAGAAGCATCTGATTTCTCTCCAGGAAACCCACATGAATAACTATCATCCTACTATCCTCCTATATAATAAAAAGCTAATATGCAAATTGACCGAACGGCAGAACGACTGGTCACTATGATGCGCATTGACTACCAGGGGCAGATGCTCAATGCAGGAGCTGCCCCCTGGTGGTCAATGTGCTCCCACAGGGGGAGCACCACTCAGCCAGAAGCCCTGAGCCAGGCTTACGGCTAGCGAGTGCACCGGTGGTGGCAGGAGCCTCTCCCACCTCTGCGGCAGTGCTAAGGACCCCTCGGGGATGTCCGTCTGCCTGCTTAGCTCCCCGCTGGGAGTGGGCCTAAGCCAGCAGGCAGATATCCCCTAAGAGGGCACAGGCTGGGCTGAGGGACCACCCATCACCTCACCCCCCTTGTGCATGAATCTCGTGCACTGGGCCTCTAGTGTGACCATAGACCATAATCGCTAACCTGCCAGGTCACCTTTGTCTTGATTTCTCTAACAAGACTTTTTGTTGCTTGTCTGCACTTCCCCCATTATCTCAGCCTCCTCATCTCCTTTCTCTCTCCAGCTGACAAAGTGCCCTGGGCTCGTCACTTCAGCCCTATCACCAGGACCTTCAACTTCTTTGTTCCTAGATCTTTCTGCCATACACGCTAGGCAGACCTGTCCCGATCTCAGTCCTTTAATATACTCGGGAAAAGGAAGTGAGAGATTTGGTCTAACTCCTCAGGGTTACTATTTTTTATCTTCTAGGTGCTTGTGAACTACGCCAGTCATTCACAATTGTGTGTGTGTGTGTGTTATTGTTTTTTTCATTTTATCGACGTGAGGGGTTGATCCATTCCTTTCAGTAATGATGTCCAGTAAAATGGGAATTTTCCATTTTATATCCATCCTTCCCCTGGGGTGCTGTTGTTTAGCATCACTGGAGAGTGAGCCAGTGTGGTTGTCAAAAGCCCTTGGTAGCTGACCTGACTCTGCTCTCCCCACGGTCCTGCCCCCTGTGGAGGTATTCTCTGTCTTCCTTCCCTTTCCAGTGGAAATGTCTGGGTTTGGGCCATAGCAAGCAGTTGGCCTAAAACATGGGCTGATCCATAGCTCCTGGGGCTTGCTGAGACTGGAAGCTCTTCTCTTTTCAACCTTCATAGTTACTCCTTTGTTTCTTCTAGCGTTGCAGCTACCTATCCATGTGCTCTGCCTCTGCACCTGAGCAGGGTTCTGTGGTCTCTTGCTTTGGTGGGGTAGGTATGACCTGAGTGATCTGGAAAAGATCATTCTGACATGCAGAACTTTGGTCTCCCTTGAACAATCAGAAGGTCAGGTCATACGGGGCATTTCAACATGACAGCAATGAGCAGAACGGAGAGGTGATGGCCCTCCGGATGGACAGCCTTGTGGTCTGACTTATTGATGCACATCCAGCCCCTTCATGCATTTCCTTGTGTCACCCTAAAGTCATTTCACTGCATGTGTCACAGGGAATTCTTTAGAAATATCAAGGGCAGAGCCCACTATTAAAAGTAAGACATTTGTAATATTTATAGAACAGCAATGACGCTGTTGCGTGATATTTCCTAGAACAAATTCGGTAACCTTTAAACTACCTCCACATTGCCACTTAACTATGCTATTTCTGGAGTAAGACAAAATAGGGTGATTTCTATTACAGGTGTTCATTATAAATATTCATTCTTTTCCTAAAAAAAAGGAGAAATATTTGAGATACTAAAGCAAAATCAAAAAGGGTAATAAAGGGAAAGTTTGTGCTCTCCAGAAAAGACAGAGAAAATCTCTGACGTTGGCTGGCTGCATGAAGCACAAATGTGCCATTTTCATGTCTAAACTAGATTGTGGCAGATTGCAAACCACAGTGACGGGTTATTGTGTGCAGCGACATGGTGCCTGCCACCGTGTACATTCCCCTGCCTGCTCCATGCACCTGAGACGCATATGAAGCTCAGCTTCCTCTCTCGAGAGGTTAAGAGGCCAATTGCTCCTGAATTACTATTGCAGGAGAGAGAACGCCGCCGTGTGGAAGGTGGTGTTTGGCATCAACAATCTCGACCACCCATCGGCCTTCGTGCAGATGCGCGGGGTGAGGACCATCATCCTGCACCCGCGCTACAGCCGCGCGGTGGTGGACTATGACATCAGCATCGTGGAGCTCAGCGCGGAGGTCCAGGAGACCAGCTATGTACGGCCGGTCTGCCTCCCCAGCGCGGAGCAGGCCTTGGAGCCCGACACGTACTGCTACATCACAGGCTGGGGCCACATGGGCAGCAAAAGTAAGCCGGGTCTGCGCAGCTGCGCTTTGCCTTTCAGCTTGGAAGACCCCGAGTTCCTTCTGAGCCTTTGGCAATCATCCCCCATTTCACTTTAAAAGTATAGGCACAGCCCGGCCAGCGTGGCTCAGCGGTTGAGCGAGGACCCCGGAACCAGGAGGTTTGCTGGTTCCATTCCGGTCAGGGCACATGCCTGGACTGAGGCTTGATCCCCAGTAGAGGGCGTGCAGGAGGCAGCCGATCAATGATTCATTCTCATCATTGATGTTTCTATCTGTCTCCCTCTCCCTTCCTCTCTCTCTAAAAATTAATTTAAAAAAATTTTTTTAAAAAAGACATAAAAAAATAAATTTAAAAAAGTATAGGCACAAATGGTACACACTGGGCATGTGCGTCACTCTCCCAGGCAAATGATAGGTGTTGGCCATGGCACTCAAACCGGCCCAGCTCAGAGGCAACCTCAAAACGCTTCTCCAGCTCAGTCTCTCTCCAGGGAGCCAGTGCCAAAGCTTTGGTGCTGCCAAGCCAGATGAGACCTGTCAGTCATCCCTGTGACCCGCCTCCACGGGTGGTTTGCACTCCTGCGGGCGAATCACCTGCGCCTGTCCGGTGGTGAGGCGTTCCGCCCTGCAGTCTAGGGCTCCGCCCAATTTCCAGTCCTGCCTTGTGATTTGATCTTGTCGACCTTTGTAAGACAACCAGAAAGTCCTTCTCCAAAGAAAACTGGTTTGCTATTTGCCTACTTACATTGATTAAAGTAGTGTGGCTCCCAGATGATTTAAACATACAAAACATAGACACTGAAACATGTTTCCTACTTCCCAGCCCCCACATGGACTCCCAGTTTTGCTTGACCTCTTAAAGTTGAGAATATGAATCTAACCATGAGACATTTTCTTTCCAACGCCACTCTGTATCACGGGTGCTGCGTGGCTCTCGGGAATGACGATGCTGATTGCTGTCCTGTGAGCCACCTTTGCAGCCACCAACTTGAAGGCCCCCCCCCCCTTTTTTTAATTTTGTCTGATAAGTTTTGAGCTACGTTGAGTTTCCTTTCTATATGGTCAATTGGTGCCAAAAAAGAAAAATTCAATAGACAGAAGTAAGTTAGTGATGTCTGAAAAGCTCACGTGTAAGATCACAAAAGACAATGTCAGACATGTGATGTCACCGTTCCTGGCATCTTGGTTTCTACAAGCTACAATTAGTACTGCGATAGAGATAAGAGCTGAATATACTTTCTTTTTAAATATATATATATATATTTTTTTAATTGATTTTTTACAGAGAGGAAGGGAGAGGGATAGAGAGAAACATCGATCAGCTGCCTCCTGCACACCTACTACTGGGGATGTGCCCACAACCAAGGTACATGCCCTTGACCGGAATCGAACCTGGGACCCTTCAGTCCTCAGGCCAACGCTCTATTCACCTAGCCCTGTGGTCAGCAAACTGCGGCTCGTGAGCCACATGCAGCTCTTTGGCCCCTTGAGTGTGGCTCTTCCACAAAATACCACGGCCCTGGCGATTCTATTTTGAAGAAGTGGAGTTAGAAGAAGTTTAAGTTTAAAAAATTTGGCTCTCAAAAGAAATTTCAATCGTTGTACTGTTGATATTTGGCTCTGTTGACGAATGAGTTTGCCGACCACTGACCTAGCCAAACCGTTTAGGGCTGAATATACTTTCTATTGCCTCTCCTCGTATTGCTCCCACAATATCCACATCAAACTGACAGCAGTCCTGTAATGTATCGCACCTGCCACGAATACAGTGCAGCGTGAGGGGCGAGGGTGTGGGTTCAGCGAGAAAGACCTGACTACACAGCGGGAAACACAATAGCAACTGCCTGGTTTATGGGACTTTTGTAACGATTACAGACAAGAGGCCCCGAGAATGGCGAGTGCCGTGCCTGGCCTGCTCTGAGTACCCAGTGCATGTCAGCGATTGTTCTTACCACCATTCTTTGACAACTCCTGAAACTCCCACTGTCCTCATCACACTGCTTTTTCCAAACATGCTTCCTTCTCCCAGTAAGGTACCCTGTGCATTTCTCCTGCATCGCCGTCACCTTTATAAAGAGAGCAGGGTGTACAATTTTGTAGAATGGCCAAACCACCACAGATTCATACTTCCAGAAGCCATTGTCCTTTTTTGAGAACTTTCCAGCAAGATGGAATTCACACTGTCCCCTTGGACACTAAGGGATCGCTTTGTCCCTTTCAACATCTCTCTGTCATGTCCTCTAGGATGAAAGGTTTTTTCCTCAAATAATGGCGCCCATAGTGGCCGGTCTCGTGGTGACACAGTCTTTAAGCCAAGGGGAGGGCGGGCCCTGCCGGCTGGAGGCGCCGGGTGTGTCCTGCGGCAGAGCTGGCAGCCTCCTATCTGGGGCAGAGCCGGGGATGATCACTATCCATTTCATTGCAGTGGCTGTTGGTTTTATTGGGGAAAGCGTGAGCCGAGTGACTTAGCCATTCCATGCCTTGCTTTTCTCAATATAACAAAGGGCTTTGACTAGAGGAGTGCCATCAAACTTCTAATTGGAAAATTCTGATTGCAAACAAGCCTTGCTTTTGAAATGACATTTTAAGTAAAGAATATGGCTTTGGGGGAATAAAAATGTAACCATCTCATATATAGTTAGCCTCATTTTGAGCCATTTTACCTACCTGTATATTTCCTTCTTCCCTCCTTCCCTTCTTTCCTCCCTCCTCCCCTCCCTCCTTTCCTTCCCTCCTTCCTTCCTTTCCTTTTCTTTTTTAATACCCAGTGCCCTTCAAGCTGCAGGAGGGAGAAGTCCGGGTGATTTCTCTGGAGCAGTGTCAGTCCTACTTCGACATGAAGACCATCACCACCCGGATGATATGTGCCGGCTATGAGTCCGGCACAGTGGACTCGTGCATGGTAAGTTGTTTTCTGATTATTGAGGTGGTTCAGTTCGGCAATAACTCCGGTGGGCCCACACAAACTCATTGTTATTCACGGGAGGCCCTTCGGGGACATTTTTGGAAAAAGACTTGTCAGCAGATGTTTATTCGCTCGGTGATGCCCTCCATCCGGGACCCTGCGAGTCCCCTTACGGCCTCCATGCCCTCGGCTCACTCGGGTGGCCTTCAGCTCGCTCCTCCACCGCCTGGGGCACAGCACCTGCGTCAGCAACGGGAGGGAAAGCAGCTGTTCTGGTCCATCCAATGGGACCATTTTAGGGGCTAAGACAAATGAGTTTCTCAGAGGAGCGAGTGGTAACCATGGCCCCAACCAGGCTGCCTGGGAAGCAGGGGGACACCAAGGGCGTTTTTTGCCATTGGGGTGAAGGCATTAAAGCACAGGCAACCCCCCAGCTCCAGGTGTGTGAAGAGCCACCTCTGTCTCAGCAGTGAGCACACCGGCATTGTCTGGGCCTGCACTTGACCGCCAACATGTCTACAAATGTCACTGCATGCGACCCCAGACACTTGGGATTCCTGGTCACAGCAGTTCGTAGAGCATGCTCACTAAGCAGTTCAGGGAAGCATCTTCTTTGCAACTTGATAAACACTCAGTGGCTATTACACTGGACTGTCTGTCTCCCATGGAAGGAAAAAAAAGGGCAAGTGCTCAAAGAAGCTTATGACAGAGTGGGGACAGCAGTTATTCTCCATCGAGGCTGTGAAGCACCTTTGCTATTTCACTGCTTTGGAGTAGGTTCAGTTGTCCCGCCCCCATTTTAGAATTGAAAGAAGAGATTCAATAATGATGTTACTGCTGACCTAGCATAATAAAATGACACTTCTGCTGGTCCTGTTTCAGAGTGGGCAAACCCGGGGACTGGGGACAGCCCAGTGGGGATTCCTTAGACAGTTGCCAGGGGGAAGAGGGAGGCAGACAGCTGGCTCCCTTAGCGTTTCACTGAGGCCACACACAGCCAGCTGAGGTGGGCAGTGGTAGAGGAAGCCTGCCTTCCACACAAGAGTCCCAAGTTTGATTTCTGGGACTCTTAAACAATACATAAATATCTAACTAATAAAAGAGAAATATGCAAATTGACCACACCTCCGCAACAACCACCAGCCAATCAGGAGTGAGTATGCAGATTAACCCAACAAAGATTGTGGGTTAATTTGCATACGAAGGTGGGGAGCAGCGGGGCAGGGCAGGACACCTGCTATGAGAGGGAGGGGGTGGGGGTGGAGGGAGCTACAGGAGCGGCGCTCAGGCTGGGAGTGAAGACTTGCAGGCTCCTGGGCGGCCGGCAGTGAAGCCAGGGGAAGGAAGGCCTATTCTTGCACGAATCTTCGTGCAACAGGCCTCTAGTTATTTTTAAAAATATGTAAATAATAAAGATTTAAAAAGTAGTGTTTTGGGAGGCAGAATGGTGTAGGGCTTGGGACACAGCATTTGCAGCCTGAAAGATCTGGGTTGGACCCCATCTCTGCTGGTAAGAATAATGTGATCTGGAGAAATTATCTAACCTCTCTAGACAGGCTTTTCATGAGTGGAATGGGACTGAGTCTGATTTGCACGGTGTTTGGTGTATGTGAAAGCCCCTATCTCTCACATATCTGTGTGGAATGTCTGGCATATACACTCAATAAAGAGTAACTGTCTGAATATTAACATTTATCACTTGGCGCTTATTGTGTTGCAGGATCTCTTCCAAATGCTTGGTAACAACTCATTTAATCCTCACAATCACCTATTGTGATTATATCATTGTTTTTCCTAGTTTACAGATCGAGATAAGAAGGGACCAGAGAGGTTAAGTAACTTACCCAATATCACCAGCACAAAAGGTGGTAGAGTAAGGCTATGAACGCAGGAAGCCTGGCTCCAGGGCCCAGGTGTTGGGCCACTACACTATCCTAGTTGCAATGATGACTGTGAATACATTTTTCCAAAGGAGGGTCAAGAAGGTGATTCTTGAAAGAGAACTGAATACTGTGCACAGACACAGGCACAGGCATTTCATATCTGGTGTCTAACGTGAACCTAGTCACGCCAACTTCTTCAGCTGTGGGAATTCGGCCCTGTGGGGATCTTAAATGCATACCGGAGATTCTCTGACACAGCTCCAGGTAGAAAATAAAACAAACCACAAAACAAACCGAAGTGACTTTGACTAGGTCTGGAGCAAGATTCTTCACCAGAACCTCTCATTATCTTTCCGATTTATCCACGGGGCCCTTTGGAAGCTGTGGGTCCCTCTGTTAAGGTCTAGAAATCATCGGGATCAATCCTGAAGCCAAACATTAACTTTGGCCCACAGCCCAGTATTACTAAGAGGAAAAGAGGGCCAGAAAGATCAAACTGTGCCTCAGCTGAATGCTCCCTGTCGTTTTGAATGCTGCTTCTGTGCCTCTTGTTCTCTACCTTAGAAATGTCCCTTACCTCGCTAACCCACCTCAAACCCACATGGTAGGAAGGCACTTTCTCTGTTCTTCCCCAGCTGGAAGTAATTGCTCATTCCTGTGAGGGTGCCTTAGTCCTTAGACTTTGCTTTCTTGTAAAGGTATTCTGGTTAGCAAAGTGGACTTTTGGCCCCTCAGTGACAAAAACAGTGCCTTCCTCTGTGTGGGCCTCAGCACGGAACCTTGCAAAGAGCAGATGCTAAATAATTATCGGGTTAAATTTCTGATCTGGAAGTGTAGAGCAAACCTGTAAACATGCTCCATTTTAATCACTCTCTGGCATAATGAATAGCTCAACTTAAATAAGTCAGCATCTTAGCATTTCTCTTATATAAGGGGAGATGAAAAAATTGTGGAGTATGTCTAATAAAAATTGAGGAGTATGTCTAATGTTTCCAGTAAATTTTGCTTAAATTTTTCCAATTGGGCTTTTTAGGCAGAACAATTTATTCATACCCTTGCATGGTCTATGCTCATTACTTAGGTTTATGGCATTGGGAATTTATGAATGTCAAGATCACCACCTCCCCAAAAGCACACAGCACAATCAAAAATTCAGTTTTGCTTTAAGAGCAGTCCTATTCACTGACATTTCTAAGGAGCAAGTTAGCCTAGTTATAGGGTTGGAATCATGGTGCTAGGCTGCCCGAGTTTAAATTATAGCCCTTCCAATAAACAAGTTCTACACCTGTTGTGCTTCATTTTTATTACCTTTAAAATAAATTTAATAATTATTATTATATCACATTATTATTATTATCAACTCATAAGGATTGTGTAAGGATTAAATGAGGTAATACAGGACAAGTGTTTAGAAAAGTATCAGTAAACATGATTACCATTGTTCTTCAATGTTGCCAAGTGGGAATGAGCATAGATATACTTCGAAGTTTGAAACGCTTGCATTGCCAGGAGTATTTGTAAATTTCCACCATATTTGCTTCCTTATTTTCTAAGGTAGCAATCCTTTTCTTTTGAGGCACTGCAGAATACACCCTCTAACCTACTCTGATCTTTCAGAAGTAGCAAATATTAACTTTATAAAGTTATTGTGTTTTAAGATTAATTATATGTGGCAAAAGAACCGAATAAAACTCAAATGCAACACCTAAACTTAAATATCAAGAATGAAAATCTCTATGCATATGAAATATAGATATAAAGAAATGAAATACCTTATGGTAAATAATTCTTGTGTGGTATTTTCCATTCAAGTATGCTAATTGACAAGGTCCTAAGAACTATTAAGAAATGCAGTATGTGGTCCCTGAGTATATTTTACTTATTGCATTCATTCACATAGTCAGAATCTTGAACGTGGTAAGTTTGAATGTTCCATGTTGGGTACTTTCTACATTTATAAAATGGATCAAAGTTAAAGAGTGTGATTATGAGAGAATTGATTCTGATAAAATAAACTTAAGAAATATGACATATTTTGATAAGTACGGGAAATGACTAAAAATGTCTTCTGATTTCACAGAAGAAGAAAAAAAAAGTCTTTCCCAAGCCATCCCTATCCTTTTAGACTTTAAAATGTCCATTTGGAAGTTCCATTTATGGAGTGGAGAGCATGTCCCTCCACAGGTTGACAATAAAAGCTTTGTGGAAATTTTCCAAAAGGTTGGTTAAGCTGGGTTTGGCTTTAGTGCGCCCTCAGGATAACACGGACACCGTTAGGGCTCTGAGACACCGGTGACTAACGTTCCCTGCTACTCCTTACAGGGGGACAGCGGCGGGCCTCTGGTTTGTGAGCAGCCCGGAGGACAGTGGACACTGTTCGGCCTAACTTCGTGGGGCTCCGTCTGCTTTTCCAAAGTCCTGGGGCCCGGAGTTTATAGCAATGTGTCCTACTTCACTGAATGGATTGAGAGACAAATATATATCCACACCTTCCTCCTAAACTGATTCCAAAGATGACCGGGGACGTTGCCAGCGACACTCAGAGAAGACAGGGTCTTGGCTGTGGAGCACTTTCTGCAGACGGCTGTGCAGAGAAGCACTCCCTGGACACATGGACGGGGAAGCTGGGCAGTGCACTGCACACATCCATGCTTGTTTCAGGCTAATGTTATTCAGCTTTATTTTTCTTATTTCAAGTTCGATGAAAGTCTTTAAAAAAAAAAAAAAAAAAAAAGAAGCAAAGCTTATCTGGTTGTTTTGTCAGCCTAACCTTGACCACTTGACCACTAGTGCAAAACTGTCGACCCTGGAGGGTGAGGGTAATGCAGGCGCCTGGGCAGCAGTTGTAAAGTTCCCTCTTATCCGGTCACAAAAAAGGACAGTGAGAGGCAGGCTGACCAATCTTACCCAGCTTTTGTTTCTCAAGGATAATAGCATAGTGGCAACCTTCCTATTAACCTTGGTGACTTGCTTTTGATTTATTAAAAGCCAAGATAATTTACATGCTTAAGTTATTTACTAGGACTCTTCTAAAGTCTTTAAAATGTTGAGCACTGATGAAAGACGGAGGCGAAAGACAAGTAGCATCCCTGTAGGTCGCTGCAGCAGCCAGACACACTGAACACAGAGCTCTTTAGACATCACTATGAGCACTGACATGGTAGGGTTGTGCATCCTGAATTTAAACCAAGGTTGTAATGTGGTAGAAAAGTCTCCACAGAACTTCCCCTATAGCTGGGGTTTGTTGTGTCTGTCAGTTGGCTGACTGAGATTTCAAAAACTAGGAACATATCCATGGGCAATATTTTTATTTGGTTCCCCCCATGTGACAATGGAATTTGAGATTCTACTTTGCCAAAGGAGAACTTGCTTTCGACTGCAGAGATGCAATTTAAAAAAAAAATTAAATTGTACCCTACCCCAATGAAATATTTTCCAGTTTGTCCATACCAATGAAGTACAGAAATGTATCTCAAAGCACAGGAAAGCTTTGCATAACATTTTGTAATTTTCCCTGAAAGATGTTTAATATCTGGTGTTGCTAATTCTTCCCATCGATAATTAAAGCAAAAATTTAAAGATGCTTTTAAGCACTGGGCCACTTTACCCACATCAATATCTTTAGCGATTAGTGGTTATTTTTTCCACACTAAAAAGCTTCAGAACACACGTCATCACCTGCACCTAATTTAATTAGTCAGGCACCCATTTTTGCAACATCCAAATGCCTTTGGAACAAGTAGGATTCCCTACTAAGCTCCACCAGCAACCTGGACTGCCTCAGCATTCCACATAGAGACTACCTGCAGTTTTTTACATGTATTTTTGTACTCTTTTCTATGTGCACACATATTTGAAATCCAAAAGGTTGTCTTGACACTTTCCATGGTATTCATCGCTTGTTCTGTAGTTTGTATAAACGTATTGAGAATGTGAAATCCAGCAACTGAATTTTGGTCACAACTGTATGGAAGTTGAAGAATATGGGTCAGTTTTGTTTTGTTATAGTTGTAGGTACATACTTAATGTAACAACTTTTAGCCTTGCTCAGCTGATGTTCCATGAAATGTACATATTGCACTTATTTTAAATAACCATTAATACAAATAAAATGGTATGATCTCTTTTTTATGTATATGGATGGCATGTCCCAGAAAACTGTCTTTCCCAATGTAATAGTTGGCACCCAGTTTCTCACCAATCAAAATGCCTGTCTTATTTCGGACTTTCTCAAGAACACGCTCTTTTACTTTAGATGACAGGTAACGCCTTGATTAGTCTGGAATTAGAGGTTGCTAATACTCTCAAATCACCCATTGAGCATCCAACAAAAACTAAGAGTGTAAGGATCTTTAATGTCTAGAGTACATTTTCGGAAATGGATCCAATTCTTTCATAAGTCTTTTGGGATAAAATTGCATCCCCAAATATATACTATTAGGCACTTTTCTCTGGCTACTAGGAGCAATTATATTAATTTCTCAACATTTGGTGAAATAGGTTTGATACCAAAATGCAACCATTCACATCAGCTTGGGTAACCTGTGTAAGAGTTTTTTACTTGTAAATGAGACCATTTAAAGGGTTAGAACAGATCCCAGTTCCTTTGCACTTGGGAGGCAGATGTATTTAAGAACCCAGAATTTTTCAAAAATTTAAAAATACACTTTAACATCCAGAAATAAAATACAATTTTCTGTAGCAAATATATAAAAATTATATTAAGTACATGATAGCTTCACCTCTGTTCAGGGCATCGAGTTTGTAACTAACTTGTAAAAAAAATTCAGTTCTCAGTGTTCTTGGGATTTTGGAATCAAGGAATTGTGGCCCCATAACATGAACACTCAAGAGTTTCACTTACTCATATGTACAAATACTTGACAGTTTTTCTTAGTCTTTTTGGCTCATTCCTTTATCATTAGATTCTAAAACTTTATTTATTAGTAAAAATATTTCTAATTTTTTATTTATCAGAAGATTTATCTCAGGGAATGAATGCCAGCTACTATAAGGATAAAAGGTGATATAACATCATAGATTTTTCCATATAAGAAAAAGTCAAAACAATATTCTGGTAAAAGGTGTACTTAGGGATTTTCCTTCTAAGTTCTGGCACCAATTACAGTTGGATTCAGTGAGTATCCATAGGAGTGATGACAGTTTTGTATCACATTATTTATTAAACAGTTTATTTAAAATAAAAATCTATAAGGAAGCAGAAAGCAACTTCCATTAGCTATGTGGGATTTTGAAAGTTCTGGAAATTGGTCTATATAACAGACTATCTATATATATAAAGGGCTAAGCGACCGTTGCATCTGAAACAACCGAACGGACGACCGAACAGGCTGTGTGGGGCGACCAGGCCGGCAGGGGGGTTAGTGAGGGGCGACCAAATGACCGAACAGCAGGCTGCGTGGGGCAACCAGGACCATGGCGGGGGGCGGGGGGCAGTAAGGGGCGACCACACCAGCAGGGGGTGCACTAAGGGGCGACCAGGCTGGCAGGGGGGGGGGGCAGGCCAGCAGGGGGGACAGTTAGGGGTGATCAGGCAGGCAGGAAGGTGAGCAGTGAAGAGCCAGTGGTTCCAGATTGTGAGAGGAATGTCCAATTGCTCCCCTCAACCAAACTGGGCCTAAACCAGCAGTCAGACATTCCCCGAGGGTCCTGGATTGGAGAGGGTGCAGGCTGGGCTGAGGGAACCCCCCCCACCACCACCACCACCGTGCACGAATTTCGTGCACCGAGCCTCTAGTTTACAACAATATCAGAAGGCTACAAAAATCAGACCAGAAGACAAAGTCCTGAGAATAATAGTTTAATAGTCATTAAGACAACTTTGATATAGAAACAAAACATTAGCATGGAGATTTCATGAAGGGAATTCTGGGTAATTGGTGGCTGACAATTTTCAGATGAACCAATGTAGAATTTTAAAAGAACTCAACAAGAATACATGATCTTATAACTGGCCTTATTTGGTATAAACTAGTTTCTTGTTCCAACGAAAGACAGCATACATGATATGCAACAGCAGTTAGCCTGCTATAGATATTTCTGTCCTAAAATGTATTAAAATACAAATTTTTCTAAGAACCTCATGGAATCCTTCTGAGAACCACCTGTCCTCGTCTCAATTCCTAGCTCATTTTTAGAGTTTACAACCCCAAAAAAGTTGTATGGCATTGCAAGGACTATGAACCCTCAAATGGTCTCTTGATGATTGTTTTGAAATTGATTGTCTCATCTTGATCAGGCTATTGTCAGTTTTAGGATACAAAAGGATAGTGCTAAATGGCCCACAGGCTCAGCTGATTCTGTGTCTTACCCATGGCTTTTGTTCCCCAATTAACATCTGCACACAATTGACCCATTACCTGATGGAGGCCTAGCCACCTCCTTGCCCCTTCCCAATGAAGGCCCCACGGCAGGAGAACACTGAAATGAACAGAGAGGTATGCCTAGCATCTTCAGTCAGAAGACCAAAAACATCTCATAGGAAATAAAAAGCTATTAATAACTAACTATATTTTATTATTCTATTTTAGGTACATTGTTGTTTAAAGGGCTCTTATAACTTTTTTCCTCTGGAAATTAGTCGTTTATAACTTTTTTTTTAATGTGGAACTCTCTGAATTCCAACTATCAATCAAACTACATTTTTTTTTCTTAAAAAAAATCAAATCAGATTGAAGTCTGCTCAGTTAAAGCATTTCTCTTGAATATGAGGTTTCACAGTAAAATAAATATATCTCAAGTAAATGAAAACACTTATATGTCTAAGACAATTAAAATGCTCTCATAAAATCCAAAATGTTTGATAAAAACATTTGATTCTGAATTAAATACTTTAAATCCTTAAACTCTGTCTAGGTCAAACTCTATCCTCTCTTATGAATGCATCTATGAACATACCATCAAGGTCATCACGCTGGCTTTTTCAACCCAGTAACATATTCATGACCCTTAAGGAAAATCCAAGTGATTCTTGCTTGGTAGAGGTGCCTCTTCAAAGTCTTCTTCCAAACTCGAAGGAATACTTGCAACTTCAAAGACGGTATCCTGCCTTTTTAACCGTTTGAGGGTCCAGCCACCCATGAGGTCTTAGTTTCACAATAGTCTGAGTCCAAGGCAGTTTCATGTACATTTCCTTGCTCAGCAGCACAAGAAGTTGCTGACATCATGGCAAAGACGACAGAAGGGCCACTCATGGCTCCGCTCTCTGACTTGGCAGCTGAGTGGTCAGCACACTTAGACATCACTTGACCCATCTTTCCAGCCCCTCTCCACTTCTTGAGGGCTTCAGTCCTCTCCTCTGGAGTCAGTCTGTCCAAGTGCTTAGCCCTCAGGAGTGGAGATGGAAACAGGGATCCCTGAAGAACTCGGTATATAAACCTAGGTTACAAAAAGCATCACCGAATTACCTTCACCTCAAATGCATCATAGGACACAAAAAAATACTCACCAATCAGAGCTAGTAAAAGGGTAGTCTGGGGGCCCCCTTGAGGTAAAGGGGGAGGATAAGCAAAATATAAAATAGAAATGATAACAATATTAAATAAATTAATATTTGTAAAGCATTTAAGAAGTCGTGAGTACCTTTTGAGTGCTTGTTAAACAAATAAACAAAAATGTATAATAGTAGAGATACCAATAGTGCTGCATCATGGGTGTAATGTTAGGTTCAATAAGAAAGTACATGTAAAGCAGGCAGAGTGTTGGCACATAGCAAGTGTTCAAAATGTTAGCTATGAATGTCTTATAGCTACGGTAACAAATTACCACAAACGTGTCCTGAAGCTGGCAGTGTTTATGCTGTTATAGCATTCTCAAAAACCTTGTGGGTCACCAATGTATGTCATGGGGATTTATGCCATTAGATAAGAGGGTCTTCACAGATCTTTCCTGTATAATCCCATCTCCTCTCTTGAAGGCTGTAGAGATGGTAGAGGGATCCATGAGTCAGACTCCTAATCTCTAGCAAAAGGTTGTCCAGCCATGCTCTTGGCCTCTCTAGAGCATACTCCAAACAATCAATCTCCTGATTTTAGCAACTTCTGAAATCTGGGTAGGCTGAGGATTTCCTAAATCTAGTTCCTTTTAACTTCAATAGTTCTTCCTTCATCTCTTTTCTCTCACAATTTATCATAAGCAACAAGAAGAAACCAGGAAGACCTTCAACACTTTGCTTGGAAATCTCCTCAGCTAAATATTCAAGTTCAAAATTTACAAAGTCTGCTTTCCACATAACAGTAATAGATTTCGGCTACATTTTCTGCTACCGTATTATGCAGTGCCTTTAACTTTCACATTTCTAGCAATGTCCTGTTTATGATAATATATGTTATTTTCTACGCTTTCTCACTTTCTTCTGAGTCCTCACCAGCAAGCATTGATGTCCATATTTCTACCTATAGTTTAGGGAGTCCAGTATTTCCTATGACGTGCCTCAAAATTCTTCCAGTCTCTGCCCACTACCCAATTTCAAAGACACTTGCACATTTTTGAGTATTTGTTATAGCAGCACCCATCTTCCCGGTAGCAAAACTTACATGTTTCCTGTGGCTGCTGTAACAAGTTACCACAAGCGTAGCGCCTTAGAACAACAACAATTTATTCTCTCATAGTTCTGAAGGTCAGAGATTCTGAAAACACTTTCACTGGGCCAAAATGAGTGTTTCAGAAGGCCCATGCTCCCTCTGGAGAATCCACTCCTTGCTTCTTGCGGCTCCCAGGGGCGTCAGCATGCCTTGGTTTATGGCGAAAAAAACTCTGGCTCCCTGGTCACGGTGCCTTCTCCTCTTCTGTCTGGTCGGATCTCCTTCTGCCTCTCTCTTATAAGGACACTTGCTATTACATTTAGGGCCCACGCGGGTAATACAGGATGTTCTCCCTGTCTCAACACCCTTAACATAATCACATCTGCGAAGACCATTTTTGCTACATAAGGTAGTACTTACAGGTTCTAAGGATTAGGACATGGATATCTTTTTAGGGGGTCATTTTTTCAGCCTACCACAGCAATATTAGAATTTTAATGGTATTACTCTTGAAGGAATTTTTGAAGGCTATAACTTTAATGTAATTGTTTCTTCATAAATTCTACAAGTTCATCTTGTCAGTATTTTAAATCTTAGAGCTGGGAATAACAAGGAACACTACAGAAGCACTTCAGTTTAAGAGAAATGGTTAAATATGCAACTGTGACCACCACAGAATGACTCAGGTGGGTTTTCCTGGTGCATTTCTAGAAGGGACGTCCATTAGCAAAACAGGTGTGTGGCCGTTGTGCTTGATAATGGTGCTACAGATCAGGGTTGGCAAACTTCTTCCAATGGGCTAGGTAGTGATATTGTAGGCTTTGGAAACCATTTAGCCTTGCTGCAACGATTCAACTCTGCTGTAGAGCAAAAGCAGCCACAGACAGTAATTAATGAGCATGGCCATGTTCCAATAATACTTTATTTATAAAATCAGGCAGCAGGCCAGATTTGATCTGTGAGTCACAGTTTGTTAACCCTGTTAGAGAATAATATGAAATCACCATTGTGACTCTCATATCATGTTTAAAAATATAAAACAACTATTTCTATAGTGTTTTCAGCTAAACAGATTTTATAAAACTGTAAAGAAGATGAGCTCTAACAGACTTGAAAGAATCTATAGATTAAAAACCAATGCATACTTCTTAGCCATTTTCATCCCATGCCATATCAGAAATCAGTTAACCTAAAATGGGAAGAATAACTAGAGTCAAATAAGGAAGAAGAGATGTGTGGTTTTAAATGTTTATGAGGAGTGGAAGATGGCAGAACAAAAAGATAGAGGAAAGGATCTAAGTCCTCGGATAACCAGCAATGATGCCCTATCCTGTGGACTGGACTGTCAACCAGATTAGAGTTTCCCATGAGAAACAAACCTTCCCTTTGCATACGTCACTTTTGTTCTCTGGTAACACGGTTAAAAACAATATTTTAACTAGCAGACAGACTGACTTCTTCACTGCTAACTGGATAGTGTACCATCCATTCTTAGCAGTTGCTTGGAGAATCTCGGGCTCCGATTTCACATGTGCTCTTGGTGATAAAACAAATACCACACCTGGGGAGAAGAGCAACACAGACTGTGAGGACGCAGACGAGGTAGAACACTGGGTCCAGCAGGTGCTCGTGCATAATCCAGTAGGGGTTGGAGGGGGGGTTGCAAGTGACACACACGGCTCCAAAAGCCAAGGCAAAGAGGAAGTAAGACAGGATGCTACCAACGATGACCAGCATGTGGATCCCAGTCTGCAAGACAAGAAGCACAGGGGGATGAGCACTGGCTCACGGGTTGTGCAGCTGTGTTGCGGAGACAACATGTCTAGGCAGTAGGTGAATGGGGTGACACCTCAACAAACAAAACACAAAAATATCGAAGTGTTAAGACAAGAGCATCTTTCATGAACAGCTCGTATCCCTATTTAAATTGTGAAAAACTAAGTCAAGTGCCAAAAGGTAATTCTGATAACTAGTTTATTTTGGTTATTTTTAAAAAATACATTATTATTGATTTCAGAGAGGAAGGGAGGGGAGAGAGATATAGAAACATTAATGATGAAAGAGAATCATTGATTGGCTGCCTCCTGCGTGCCCCACACTGGGGATCAAACCCGCAACTGGGGCATGTGCCCTGACCAGGAATCGAACCGTGACCTCCTGGTGCACAGGTCGACCCTCAGTCACTGAACTACACCAGCTGGGCACTAGTTTATTCTGTATTATCCACAAACCATGAGGTGTTTGGATTTTCTCATTAATTTTTTTTCATATAGTCTCACTCGTTAGTCTGTTTTTCCTTTAAGGTAATACTTTAATGCAGTGAACCTCAAACTTTATCCATTCACACTGTGGTAGTCATTACTGTTGCTCACCAATATTCTCATTCTTTTCCCCAAATAAGCATTCGGAAGGATTGTACTTCTCCCATCCCCTCAAAAGTAAGCCTAGCCACCTGTCTTGCTTTGACCCTTGAAATGTGAATGGAAGGGACATGCACAACTTTGAGGTCAGAAGCTGTGAAGAGCTATTGACAGCATACAATTTTCTATGCTGTCTCCTTTCCTTCCATGTTGACCAAGAAGTTCCCCATGGGGACAGTTCCAGATGGTAGAGCTCCAAGACTCAGCCGGGTCTTAGAGCCACCCCTCAGGAAGATTGCTCTAGAGCTGTCTAGAACCTTAGTTAACTTTACATATTAGTATGCAAGAAATAAATCTCTGTGGATCAAAGCATAACCTAGCCACCTTCATATTCATGTATAGCCTACAATATTATTTTTAAAAATATTTTTCTCTAAAATGGCTTAATTAACTTTATTTAGAAAAAAATAAGCAGATTACTACCTTAAATATAACATTAGCATTACCTGTATTAATAGTGCTAAGTCTGGAGGCTGGTCTGTTGGTTTTTTTTTCTTGTTTTTTTTTAAATTTCTTTATTGATTAAGGCACTGGTTCTCAACCTTTTTAATGCTGCGACCCTTTAATAGAGTTCCTCATGTTGTGGTGACCCCCAACCATAAAATTATTTTCATTGCTACTTCATAACTGTAATTTTGCTACTGTTATGAATCGTAATGTAAATATCTGTGTTTTCCGATGGTCTTAGGCAACCATCAGGTTGAGAACCGCTAGCAGGGTCGCCTAAGACCATCAGACTTCCTCTTTGAAATAATCTGAAGTATGATGAGAAAAACACCTTTGCATTATGTAGCACCCAGTGTTGTTTAGTGCAGTGCACATACAGCCCTGCCTAAATCACAGTGTATACCTTTGCTCTGTATGCTTTTGGGGAAAGCACTGCCTTCATTCATCTTTTTTATTTTCCCACCATTATACTTTCCAAACAAGAGCCCATTTTCTCCTTCACGCTCAATCTTGCCAAGTATTTCCCCATGGTCAATATCTTCAAAAGTCACAAAGGATGCTTTGTTTTTTGTAAAAAGTACAAACTTCTTAGAAAATATAGGCTAAATCCATAAGATCTTCATGCCTCTAAAACAATGTCTTCTTTCTTTCTCAAATGGCCTTCCTTTCCATTGAGCCTACTGCCCGAAAGTTAACATGGGCTTTGGCAAGTGAGACAGTGCCTTGATGGAGCTGACACAAGAAAATAAATTGATACCAGGAAGTTAAGGTGAAGGGAAATTGGTTGAAAACCAACAGGGAGGTGGCTGGTGACAATGAGATGGTGAGCAAGAGGGGAAGGGAAAGCGATTGCTAGTCTCAGAATGGCTGACTCATTGAAAAGGCCCTGAGCATAAGAAACAATTTGATTCTTACGCCAGGGAGAAACAATCATTAAAAAATCGTTTCTTCCTGGCATGGAGACAAGTCTTTAATGATGCATCCTTTATATAGCAGCCACTGTTTTTCTTGGCACTTAGCTTTCACTTCCCTTCCTCTTATTAGGACACGGGCATTATGCACAGTCTTGGCAACACATTCCTCCTCTGGCCAAAGCCTGTGACTGGAGCTAAGGGAATATAATTCTGTCACCGCAGAATAAACTCGGAGCACAATGAGGCAAGAGCAGGAAGAAAGGACTGGGGTCAATTCAGAGCAGAGAACCATCCCGACAAGCCTGCCCACTAGTTTCTGTTCCCGGATCTCTGGAACCACTCTGGTTCCTCGGGATGTTTTTGTTTTATTTTGTTTTGTTTTGTTTTACCAGGGCTCTTCCAGATACTTTTAATAACTTTTCTATTTGCTCAGGTTAGCCAGAGCAGATTGCCATTGCTCATTACCAGTGAACTCACTTTTTGTGTTAGATCCTTCAGGACACTCATAAATGTCAGAATTTATGACACTGCCCTAGGCAGTAACCAAAAGTACCTACATAATTGCTTAATGATGAACTTAAACAGATAAAACAATGTCAAATATTTTAGTTCTACAATTCCCTTTATTCTCCTCACCTGGTAATTATTAACCTTTTACTATACTTGAGGCTTATAAGTAGGTTATAAGCAAAGTGAGGGATTCCCAAAATGCTCAGCCCACTTTAGAAATCATGACATACACTTCTAATAATAGCTCATGTAACATTTTAAACTATAACCTCACTCAACTACTTCCTGTTTGAAATACATCACTATCAGGATGGTAAACAGACCCCAAACACTGGTTAATCATATAATCATTCATTTACCCATTCAAACATTTTTGCACATACTGTGTGCCAGTCTTCTCATAGATAATAATGGAATACAGTGGTGAAAAAAATAAATATGAATAGGGCCCTCAAAGAGATGATAATGTAATGCGGAAGAGAAACATCAATCAGGTAATCACATAATTAAATGAAGAATTATAAGTTATCATTAGAGCTATGAATAAAACAAGAGGATGATATGAGAAAACTGGATGGCTAGGGAGAGGCTCTTGGCAGAGTAGCATTTTTGCTGAGACCTCAAATAACATAGGAGCTGGGTGAAGAACAGGGATCCAAGGGGAACAAGGACTACTCCCATCAGAAGATGTGGTAAATGCTGTGGCTCTGATGTGGTAATGAGCTCAATGTATCTGAGAAACTGAGAGAGAGAGACAGTGTGGTTCCAGCCCACAAATAAGTGGAAATGAGGTTGGAGAGAGAAGTAGAGGCATCACTGCATAAAGTCTCACAGGCCACCTTAGGACTTTTATATTTTACTAGAGGCCCGGTGCACAAAATTCATGCATGGAAGGGGGGTTCCCTCAGCCCGGCCTGCACCCTCTCCAACCCGGGACCCCTTGGGGGATGTCCAACTGCAGGGATCAGGCCTAAACCAGCAGTCGGACATCCCTCTCACAATCCGGGACCCCTGGCTCCTAACCACTCGCCTGTCTGCATGCCTGATAGCCCCTAACCACCTCTGCCTACTGGCTTAATCGTCCCCCTAACTGCTCCCCTGCCAGCCTGATGGCCCCTAACTGCCCTCCCCTGCTGACCTGATGGCCCCTAACTGCCCTCCCCTGCCAGCCTGATTGCCCCTAACTGCCCGCCCCTGCCAGTCTAATCACCCCTAACTGCCCTTCCCTGTTGGCTGGATCACCCCTAACTGCTCTCCCCTGCTGGCCGGATTGCCCTTAACAGCCCTTTCCTGCTGGCCTGCTGGCCCCTAACTGCCATCCCCTGCCGGCCTGATGGCCCCTAACTGCTCTCCCGTGCCAGCCTCATCACCCCTAACTGCCCTCCCCTGCCGGCCTGATTGCCCCCGTGGCTTTGTCCAGAAGATGTCTGGTCTAATTAGCATACTACCCTTTTATTAGTATAGATTACAAGTACATTGGGAAGCCGCTGAAGGATTTCCACCAAAGGACAGCAAAAAGGTAGGATTTATGTCTCCACGGATGATTCTGGTTGTTTTGTAGAGAAGGGCTAGAGAGGTCAAGGGCAGAGGTGGGAAGATTAAGGAGGCTGTACAATAATCCAGGATGAGATGACAGTGAGTTTGACTACAGCAGAGACGATGCCAATGGAGATGAGTGAGCAGCATATTAATCACAGAGGTAGTTTATGCTCCTGAAGTGGGTGGGAAGGTTTGCAATAAAGCTCCCCTTGTCTGAATCCCACACTTTGGTTTTGCTGCAGAGAGCCACCTTGCAACCATTTTGATGAAAAGACTTAATTTTACCATTAACTCAGCAACTAAGTTTAAAAAAGACCCAGATTTAAGCAAATGATAGAAATTCTGAGGGAGAAAAATACATTTATTTTGTATTATGAGAAAAGCATAAAATCATCTCTTACTAACTAGAGTCAGTATACCAGAATTATAGCATAACACCTCTTTTTATTTGGGTTGAAAGGCATCAGCTTGGTCTTCAAGAATGCTGGCCATAGAAGGATAATTGTTGCTCCACCTGACACCCCTCCATGAACCCTCCACTGTGGACACCACCAAGGGCACCAGGCAGGTGTGTTCCCCTTTCCTGGCTGCATCATGGCACCAAACAATCAACAATCAACAAGCTGTGTATCACCTTTCTTCCATGGGACATCACTCTTTCCATTACCACTTGTCTTCCAGGCATGAAGGGCTCCGCAGGGCCACTGCTAATAGAAGACATTCTCCCAAGCACAACGAGTTCCAGGCTACTTCGGAAGCAGAAAAGCCACTCACCAAACTCTTGCTTTCAATGACCAGATGAAGAAGAATGATGAACAGAGCAGCTGTGTTCAGGGGGTTTCCAAACGTAAAGATGTCAATGTCTGAGCCCTGGTAGGTCTGCAAAGAGAGGACAACAGGAGGTGATCTCGGAGAGTCATGCACACTCCGTGGTGTGAGCATCATCACTTTATTCCATAGCTCAGCCAAGCACGGAGTCCCTTTTCCAATATTCCTAATAACTGGTCATTTAGGATAAACTTGGACATTTCTAGAAGAGAGGCTGGCTCTCTCTCAGACAGGCTATCTAATCTGTGAAATTTTCAGTTGGAATTTCTCTTTATTCTGAATCATAACCCATCTTCCTGAAAACTTCTACTCATACTTCCTGCTCTTTAAGGTGTGGAGAAATATCAAATATGTTCTATTTAACAGAGCTGCAAATCTTGAAATAGCAATTGTGGCTAACTGAATTTATATCTCTGGTAATTAAATATCCTCTCCTCTTCTACATATATGTTTTTGACTCCTTAAATTATTCCCCATATGACACAATTTTATGATCTTTTAAAATTCCAGTTACTCTTTTCTGAACACACTTCAGATTGCCTTATCTATATTGCTCTTGAAATGCAGTTTATCCAGGATGTTGTACCTGGGAAAAGTCAAGTCATTTTATTGAACAAAGAACTAAAGAATAGAAATTGTTAACTTAGAGACTATCATCTTTTTCTACCATACTTTTAACACCATCCATGATCAAACTAATGTTTTCTCCCAGGGATGGGTGTGTGGATGAGTGGCTATATCATGCTGCTCTTTGCTTGGTGTTGGCCTAACTTTTTAAATTAATTTGTACACATTCTTTTCTTAGTAACATTTCTTCCATTCTTTACCTGTAAAACAGGTTTTTTATTTTTGGGAAAACTGCTTATAAGAGCTTAAATTTAATACTCTTAATGTCATCCTGGTAGAATTAGCCCACACTCACTAAAAATAGATTTTATATTCTGGCTTTTCCTCTCCGATTTTGGTTCATTCAGTTATATTGCCAGGCTTTCAATTTTATTTAAATCATTGAAAAAAATTATCAAGCCGTACAGAACCAAAAAGAGACCTAAGAGGACTTACCTAGGTACTTCTTTCCAAATTTAATCCATTATCTAAAATCTATTTTTTTGGGGGGGGGGTAATAATTTAGTCAGTTAATAATCAACTTGATTCTATGAGCATTCTGCCCTAATATACCCAGCCACAGAGTACAAAGAAACATCATCAATTCATTCATAACAAACCCTCTGAGTGGACACGGACTCACATAGTAAGGCACAAAGAAGCAGACCAGGCTTTGATAAAAGGCATCCAACAAGGTGATCCAGAAGGTGAGGGGTAAGTATGCCTGAGAATGAAACAGATATCAGGGAGGGAGAAAGATTAATAAGGGCCAAGCAGAGTTAAGGAACAATACAAGCTAGTACTTATTTTTGCTTCTCTGGGAGAAACCTCTCTTCCTACATTTGTTCACTCAAAAAACAGGTGGGATTTGTAAATAGTGGTGGAAGAATATGGGCAGATATTGAATAAGTTCACAGGTGAAAAAACCCTTGAAGGAACTCTTTAACTTGTATTGCTTTAGTCATTGCATCAAACATAAAGCTACCTCAAATAGGGAGAGTGATACTAACTTCCCATTTCCTATTGATCAGAAAATGCTGTTTCAAAAACTCCAAATTTATCTGCTTCTCTCTATCTCTACTACACTCTTCATTCTAATTCACCATCAAATCTATAAGTGACTGGATAGCCAACTATCTAGCCTCTTTGCCTCCTCTCCTACTCTAATCCAATCTTTTTATAGCAGCCAGATGTTTTTAAAAACTATAAATTAGATCATAACATCTCCCAAACTAATCAAAGTGACCTTCTCCAATCACCTCACTGCATTTCCAATACAATCTAAGCTCCTTCCCATGGTCTATAAGCTCCTGCATGATCTGCCCACTGGAGTCGCTGCTCTCCAGGGTCACCCCTACAGTTCTTATCCTCATTCCCACGCTCCCACCACACAAACTTCATTCTGTTCCTCAAACATATCAAATCCATTGTTTTCTGAGTCTTCACCGGTGCTATTTTCTCTACCAGAAATCCTTTGTCCTGGACCTCCCACATGACCAGTTCTTCACTATTCATATCCTACCTCAAGTATCACTTCCTCAGAGAGGCATTCCAGACCGGTCTAAAAGCAATGCCCACTCGATCATTTGCTACCATGGCATCCTTAGAAGTCTCTTATCACTATAAAAAATAATCTTATTTGTTTACATAGTGATTTTCTGGTCCTCTCAACAGAATGCAAGTTCTGTAGCGTGGGATTTTGATTCTTTTATTCAAATGTTTAAAACAGTACCTGGCACAGAGCAAGTACTTCACAAATATTTGTTGGAGTAATATACTACTCTTATGTAACTTATCATGTGCTTATTACCAAAAGCTTATAGAAAGAAACAGAAAGATCAAGTAGAGACACTAGTCACAAGTGATTGAAAACAGGTTTCAGTTAAGAGCCAACTTGGATTGAATGGTAATGTGTGTGCAGAAGGATTCTGAAGCTGCATTCAGACCCAGTGGGAAGGGTAGTACGTTAGAGTTTATCAGTGATATCTGCCACAGACAAAAATGGCATGACATGTAGCATATCCCTGAGCTAGCCTTCTATTTTGTTAACATATCCTTAGTTTTATTACCTTCCAAATGCAAAAAAGAGGCTAAAATCTCCTTGAAAATATCTAATTGTCTCCTGAAGCTTTATAAATGTACAAATTCTCCATATACTTCCTTCCACTCTTCAAAAGACTACACTTGCAATTTTTATATCTATCCTTTTTTATCTCTTTGTCCTTTGGAAAATCAAACAATGAAGACTCATTTTTTCCAGCCTACTTTTCCCTGTACCTTCTTTTACTATTTCCTTATTGGAAATGATGGAATCTTTGACCTGCCTTCCTTCAACCAAATGTCCATAAAATCTAAGTAGAAGCACAATCAAATGGTGAGAGAGAACACAGAAGAGTCAAAGGGTCAACCAAAATGCCACAGGACAAGAGAGACAATTTGGGAATAAGTTAAAATACAACTTCGTGCTTCTGGGGAAACAGAGGTTGTTCAAAAAACTTAGAGCAAAAAGTAAAAAAAAAAATTAATAATAATAATAATTTATCTACATTCCTGTGAGTAAGGGGACTAAAGAAAGTAGAGAGAGAAGGGTCAAGGGTAAGATAAATGGGAGGCTGAAGGAAATAACTCATGAGATCTCCTGGAAACTGAAAGGCAAAATCTGGACATGAAGTTAAAGCCAGAAAGGAAGGCTGTGAGGGTGATGAAAGATGGGTAGAGACAACCACTTCTTGGAAGGGAAGCCTTTGACTGCAGCCTCCCAGACCCATCTCCTTCTCAGGAGAGAGATTCTATAACCCTGGAGAGTATATTTCATGACAATGGAGATAGGAAATGACCCCAGCATAAAATAGAATTTATTTGGAGGCCAAGTTCAAAGAAAGAACAACTCTTCTGGAAGGTAAAGGCAATGAAGTCAATTACTTTTTATCAGTAGCCACATGCTGGAATCTGCCTATTATCCTATCTAATAAAAGAGTAATATGCAAATTGACTGTCACACCAAGACACAAGATGGCTGCCCCCATGTGGTCAAAGATGGCTGCCCCCATGTGGACACAAGATGGCCACCACAAGATGGCCAGCAGGGGAGGGCAGTTGTGGGAAATTAGGGTTGACCAGGCCAGCAGAAGAGGGCAATTGTGGATGATCAGGCCTGCAGTGAAGAGCAGTTGGGGGGGACCCAGGCCTGCAGGGGAGGGCAGTTGGGGGGGACCAGGCATGCAGGGTAGGGCAGTTGGGAGGGACCAGGCCTGCAGGGGAGGGTAGTTGTAGGCAATCAGGCCAGCAGGGAGGGCAGTTAGGGGTGACCAGGCCAGCAGAGGAGGGCAGTTGGGAGAGACCAGGTCAGCAGGGGAGGGCAGTTCGGGGGGACCAGGCCTGCAGAGGAGGGCAGTTTGGGGGGACAAGGCCTGCAGGGGAGGACAGTTGGAGGGGACCCAGGCCTGCAGGGAGGGCAGTTTGTGGGGACAAGGCCTGCAGGGGAGGGCAGTTGGGAGCCAGCAGTCCTGGATTGTGAGAGGGATGTCCGACCGCCCGTTTAGGCCCAATCCCAGTGGGATCCCAGTGGGATTGGGCCTAAATGGGTGGTTGGACATTCCTCAAGGGGCCCCAGATTGGAGAGGGTGCAGGCTGGGCTGAGGGACACCCTCCCCCATGCAGGAATTTTGTGCACTGGGCCTCTAATCCTATCTAATAAAAGAGCAATATGCAAATTGACCATCACTCCAACACACAATATGGCTGCCCCCATGTGGTCAAAGATGGCTGCCCCCATGTGGACACAAGATGGCCACCACAAGATGGCCAGCATGGGAGGGCTGTTGGGAGGGACCAGGCCTGCAAGGGAGGGCAGTTGGGGGCGATCAAGCCTGCAGGGGAGGGCAGTTAGGGGTGACCAGGCCGGCAGAGGAGGGAAGTTGGGGGCGACAGGGCCTGCAGGGAAGGGCAGTTGGGGGGGACCAGGCCTGCAGGGGAGGGCAGTTAGGGGTGACCAGGCCTGCAGGAAAGGGCAGTTAGGGGCAAAAAGGCTGGCAGGGGAGCAGTTATCCATCAATCAGGCTGGCAGGGAAGTGGTTAGGGCAGGGGTGGACAAACTTTTTGACTCGAGGGCCACAATGGGTTCTTAAACTGGACTGGAGGGCCAGAACAAAAGCATGGATGGAGTGTTTGTGTGAACTAATATAAATTCAAAGTAAAGGAGCGGAGGGGAGAGCAAGAGAACCGGATAGAACAGCCGGATCTGGCCCGCGGGCCGTAGTTTGCCCACGGCTGGGTTAGGGGGTGATTAGGCTGGCAGGCAGAAGCGGTTAGGGGCAATCAGGAAGGCAGGCAGGTAAGCAGTTGGGAGCTAGCAGTCCTGGATTGTGAGAGGGATGTCTGACTGCCCAGTTAGGCCCGATTCCAGTAGGATCGGGCCTAAACGGGCAGTCGGACATCCCTCGAGGGGTCCCAGATTGGAGAGGGTGCAGGCTGGGCTGAGGGACACACACCCACCTCCCCCCGTCTCCCCCCCCGTGCACGAATTTCATGCACCGGGCCTCTAGTGTATTATAAAACTGGCTGGCTCAGTAGAACAATGTGTGCAAAGGATTGATAACAGGGTTCAACAACAGGAAACAATAACCTCAACTCTTCCAGGAATAAGGACAAACTATAATCTTCAGCTTGTACAAATGGGCTTTTAAAACACCAGCTATAAACATTCTGAAGGGCCCTCCCTTGCCTCTCATTCTCCAGTGGACCTGGAATTTAACTTAGGCCTGGGTAGAGGACAGCCTTTATTAATATCAACCACACATTCCTGCATCCTGGCTTTGACCTTTAAGTCAGATTGGACTCATTTAGGAAAACCCCAAGTCGCTATTTGATCTGCATGGATAACATTAAAGGATTATAAGGATTTCTTCTCAGAAAGCGGAATGTGTGACTGCTCCTCTGTGATGACTCCTACACATAACCTATGGGCATTAAATTACTCTCCCACCTGGAAAGGCAGTTCAAGCCAGAATAAAGTTGGACTAATGAAAATTAACACACCATTTTAAATATAGGGTTTCCTCAAATTTCTGGTTAATTTGGGGGGTTAAAATATAACAATATTGAGAGCTAGAACTTTTACACATACGATCTTACTTAATTCTCACACCATCTCTATAAGGAAACTGAAGGGCAGGCAAGTTAAGTAACCTTCAAAGGTCACACACCACAGAAACAGAATTTAAACTCAGGCTAACAGAACCCATACTTTCTAACGTGCTGATCTGTGTCACCATTTCAAGAACAGCAACAGAAGGTCAACGTACAGATTTCATGTGGTGGGTCTCAGTCCTGGCCGTCCAATCCTTCCACGGAAAACCCTTCTTCCCAAACCTGACCATGTGGTCAGCCCTAATGAGGAAAGATCCATGACCCAGGCCTAGTCAATGAGAAAACATTCTCGCCACAGTGATAAAACACAGGCAAAGGCCTGGGACTCCACCTTGGCCAGTGAGTGATAACATAACTATAAATGAGGACATTTACAGTTGCTTTAAGAATAACAGTGTTCTGTTACCATTACACCTGGATTTCGCAACTATATGAGACAATTAATTTCCCTTTCTCAGTAAGCCAATTTGAACTGTTTTTTTTTTACTTGCAAATGAAACAGTCTTCACTAACAGAATCCTCTTCTCAGGATTAGAATATCTGACTAGACCAGCCGTGGGCAAACTACAGCCTGCGGGCCGGATCCGGCTGTTCTATCCGGTTCTCTTGCTCTCCCCTCCGCTCCTTTACTTTGAATTTATATTAGTTCACACAAACACTCCATCCATGCTTTTGTTCCGGCCCTCCAGTCCAGTTTAAGAACCCATTGTGGCCCTCGAGTCAAAAAGTTTGCCCACCCCTGGACTAGACTGATCCCCCTCAGCAGGTGTCTTTAGGTTACTGGTCCACTCGGTTCCTGTGATCCTGACAATGCCCTTGCGAGAGCACTTTGCATTTCTGGCACTAAATACCATGGTGTTTGTGTTGGGGGAAACCCAGAGACTAAAGATAGCATCAGTGTTCTTTCTGCAGCAAAGCATTAAGGGTAGGCACCATGGGCTCAGGAGCCGGGGTTCGCCTGCACCGCATGCCAGCCCTGGGACCTGGGCAGATACTTCAGGCACCGCCCTGTGCCTGGATTTCCTCACCTACAATGGAGATAACGATAGCATCTATATTGTAGGGTCGTTGTGAGGATCAGATTTATGTATGCTAGGCACTTAAAACAGGGCCTGGCATGTAGGAGGCATGACATAAATGCTCGTAAGTGCAATCTAAGGTTGGTTGTTATTAATTTTGTGAAAGATGGATTAGAAAGAAAAGAGTTTTGTGACAGCTAACTCAATCGGCAATTGTAATATTCTAAGAGACAACGGGGCGGTGAGGGAAGGGTGGGAAGGGAGACAGGTGTAAGTGATATGTCACCGGTAGACGGGTAGGACTGAAACATCAATAAAGTGGAGGCGGGGCACGGTTTTAGGGTGAGGGGCCATTAAGATCGCTCTCCAGGTTTGTGTGACAGTAGACCCTGGAGGGTTTAACTTTGGCTTTGGAACGAGATTGAGAAGGGGTCTGGCACGGGCTCTGCCATTTTCTAACTGTGACGTTTTTGGAAAAATTACGTAACCCCATTGAGGTTCAGATTCTTCCTCTTCGAATGGGAACACCACCAGGTTCTCTCTCAGAGTGTTTTGTGAGATAAATGAGACAGGGATGTTTAGTGGTTCGCACAGTAAAGGGCAGAGTGGAGTTTAGTAAATGCCAGATATCATTAGCTATAAGGCCTAAACCCTGGATTTGCTCTCTGCTAAGCACTTATGATCTTTCATAATTTTACCTCTGTTCACCTCAGAAGTGAATAATTTAATATCTGCTGTTAGCAGAGATCTGAAATAACCAGATGATTCGAATAGTTTTAAGTAGTTCTGCATGTACCACAATATTGGAGCTGGGCTGCTTGAAAAACGCCAACTCTGACAACGGATGTGCACTGGTCTAAGCGCCTACCTCTGATTCCTGGCCACTCTTGTACAGTTCAGGCAGCTGCGCGAGGGTCTCCGCAGATACGTCTTTCTCCAAAACACCATAGAGGACGGGAGGGGCAGATGTGAAAAGGAGGTTGAAGAAGATCAAAACCCAATAGTCAGTCATGGATGTTCCTGAAAACCCACAGAAGAACTGGTACCAGAAAAGGAGGTTCACATAGGCCTAGGAACACAAAGAGGAACATGGGCATCTTAGAAACAGCAATGCAAGTGGGACTACACATCCACACACCACCATTCCCACCTGTGATCGCAACCTCAGGCAGTTTCCTTACTTACAAAAGGAAGACCACATCTTACCGTGCAGCCTTTATGGGGGGGAGGGGGGCAGGGGAGGAGGGGAGGGAGCAAATGCTTTATTAAATTCAAACACACACACACCAGATATGTCACTGGTAGACGGGTACGTACTGTGTGGTGCTGGCACAGTTCTAAGAGCTTTACAAAGAATTCATTTAATCATCATAACCACTTGGGAATTATTCTTGTCCCTATCTTACAGATGAGGAAACTGAGGCACGGAGGGACTAAGGAACTTGCCCAAAGTTACCCGGCTAGTAAGTGGCAGAGCCGGTATTCGACTTCATATAATTTGGCTCTGGATGAAGAGAACCCAATCCCGTGCCTGGTACATACCAGGCACACAACTCATGTTCATTCTCCTGCTTTTCGGGTTCAAAATCATTTTTTAGTGATGAAATGGAACAGTGCCAACAGGATGGCCAACCATCCAGTTTGCTTAGGACTGAGGCATTTTCCGGGAGATGGGACTTTTGCTACCCAAACTGGGACATTCCCAGGGCGGTCAGTCACCCTGGAGGCTAGGGGCATATGCTCTGCATGGTTTCCTCCTGTTATTTGAGTTTATCTCAAATAAACTAAGTCCATGATGGCCCAAATACATTTTAGAGGCTTGCTAGAGAATTCTCACATTGAAAATGCCTGCCAGCTATGGGATAAGGCATCATACTGGGTTTTCATCTGTATCTTCAATGGATCACAAGGAACATCAATTTGGGGACAGCAGCTATTTTTTGGGAGCTCCTGTAAAATGGAAGCAAACCTTTTCATTCGCTACTGACAGGTGGTATTAAACATTTCATAATCCTGCCTGTCGCAACCTTTATAGGGAAGGTCAAAAATTGGATTTTAAATGAACCAGACAGGGCTTAATTGAATTTAAACGCACAGGGAATAGAACATGTTAGCGGGTGGACAAGCCTAGCAATTGGCTGTCAGCAGCTGAAACAAAGCACATTCCAGATTATTTCCATTAAGACAGCAGGGGTGTTCCTGGCGGCCCCCAACACATCAGTAAGTGAAGTGAGCTTCGTGTGGGGCACTTCCTTTTTACCCCGTAAGCAAGCAGGATTGAAAGGTGGGAGGGGGAAAGGGACAAATCCTCTGGAGCTACATACCACGTTCTTGTAGAAGAAATAGAGAATCATGTTGGACAGTCGTGTATAACACCAGTGCCCGTGGACAAGAAGGAGCTTGCTGAGATGTTTAAACTGAGAAATGGCAAAGTCACTGGCCATCACGGCCTGCGGAGGCAATGAAGAGAGAACCACCCTGAGCAATCAAACATGTCAGAGCAGACCCACCCTGGCAGCCTCACCACCACAGGCTCATCAGTCAAATGTGTGGTTGAAACCTTACATGCAGACCAAAAACAACCATCCAAAAAACAAAGGAAAGCCCAAACAAAACCAAAAAACACCATAAACAAACAAACAACTCCAAACAAACAAGGCCCTTACAGAAGCCTTAACAGGTTGCCTGAAGTTACGACTCAGCTTTCCGATATGGTCGAATGAAACACGACTTCTCCTTGGTCACTACTCATGATGTAACTTCAGCAAGTGAACTTTCCCTACAAAGCAGCAGCTCCCTTAGCAAGAACTGTATGAATTACGTGTGCATTCACTTCTCCTCAATGAGGAGGATATCAAAATTGGAGTCACAATTTTATGTAACTTTGTATGTGTCAGGCAAAGAGACACTTGAATTTCTAACCTTTTGTACAGATGTCGTAATTTACAATTTTGGGGAAAACCTAAGTCTCACGCCCTATCTTCCTCTCACAACTGTGTGGTGCTGGCACAGTTTGCTCCATACACAAAAAACAGTCTTTTGGATAAGACTCTATCTGAATTATGTGCCTAAAACACTATCCGACACATAGGCACCCATGCATGCATCCTAATGGGACACTCCCATTCTCTCCTTTTCTCTCTTTTTCCTCTCTCTTTAGGATCTTTAGTTCTTTTATTCAAATCCTTAGTAGTCTTTTTTCAGTTGCAAAAGTCACATTATTGCATAATATGTATACATAGTTACGATCTAGGTTAGTTATATTTTTTAAACTGAACAGGTAAACCACGGAGCTAAAATTACACAGGAAAAAACCATCATGCCCAGTAAATAATCAATGAATAAATGGATAAACTTCCTGTTTCCCACTCCTGAGCTAACCAGAGAGCCTCATTCTACCACAGATATTTTACCATAAAGAACGCTGCCTTGGGTGGGCAGGTCAAGTTCATAGAATTTGGGTGCACAGCATCCACTCACCTGCATGCCTTCTTGACCTGAGATCCCTATCCCAATGTCTGCGACTTGTATCATGCTAACGTCATTGGCACCATCACCTTTAGGGGCAGAAGAAAAGGCGAGAAACATGTGAGGAGTAAAGAAATGATGCCAACTTTGCAAATCAATATTGACCACTCAAGCAAACAGACACATCCTTCAAAGTTTACCCCATTTCTCCAAGATACCTGGATGCTAGTTAAGCAGAAATTAAAGGTGGCACCCAAATACCATCAGGATGAATTCCAAATTCAATTCTGCCTTAAAATCCTTCATGCTATGGCACCTTTCTGGACTGATCTCTCCTTTCTCTTTGTCACCCACTCTACTTTCAATTTTCCAGGTATATAACCTGCTTCTTTCAGCCACTGCACATGCTGTTTTTCTATTCTTACAACACTGTCCTCATCAACCCCACCCCACCTTGCTGGGTTTCAACTGCTCTTGATTTCAGTTTAGATGCTACTTCCTCTGAGAGATCCGTCTCATATTCCCTTTAGATCAGATGCCCCTTCCTTAGGCTCTGCCACCACCCTGTGTATCTCTATTATACCCATCACATGATATTGTGCTTGCTATAGATCTCTTGGTCTCCCCAACACACTGGAAGCTTCTTAAGCAGAGCTACTGCCTTTCTGTGGGTAATGAATATTTATTGTTCCCAACTACCCACCAACCATTCACTTGCTTTCTGGTAATAGTATCCTGATTTTCATTGGGAACTATGAATCTATATGGTTTGTTAATACAAACCCAAACCCCAAGAGTTAGAATGGACAACTGACCCAAGCTTGGACAGTTAGCATTATGTGTTATTGGATTCAGTGATTGGTTCAGATAAGGTCACATGATATAATTGACATGTCCAGAACTTAATTGATGTAACTGACATGTCCGGGGGTTCTAGCCTCAGGAATACCTGGATCCAGCTTGACCAATTCATTCATTGATATGTTCATTCAATAAAACAGTTGAACAAAGTCCCACCCTAATCGTGATGCTTGACTCTAGAAACTTAAGAAGTGCTATCTTTTCATTAAGGCTGTTAATAGGATAGGAGGTAAACCTGGAAATTTTGGGTGGCTATATCAGCATCTTGAGGGGAGAAGCTACCTGAGACTGAACACAATCCAGGTGAAAACAGAGACTTAAAGAGATGGCTGAGTCCTCATCTTGCTAATCTCTAGACATTGGAGTGTCTCAGAGCTTAATCTCACACTACTTCTTTTCTCCATTTATACTCACTTTTGGTGATCTCATCTAATATCAAGGCTTTACATATCACCACTGGACTTATGATTCCAAAATTTATACTTCTAGCTAATTCCTCATTGTTGAATTCTATTCTCTGTATCCAGCTGCCTACCTGACACCACTGCTTAGACATCTAATGGATCTTCCAAATTTAACATGTAAAACCCAACTCTTGACTCCATCTCAGTAAATGGTAGCTCCTTCCTTTCTGTTCTTTGAGAAAAACCGTGTTGTCACCCTTATTTCCTCCTATCAAATAGCATATCAAATTCACCAGCAAATGTCACCAGCTCTTTCTTCAATTCATGTCCATTCTCTGGCCATGTCCCACCACCTCCTCTGCTTCTGTCTGGGCTCAAGCCACCATCATCTCTTGCCTCATTATTTCAATAGCCTCTCAACTGGTCTCCTTACTCATGTCTATACACCACTACAATTACTCTTAACACAGGAGACAATGGGAGCCTTTTAAACTTAAGGCAGATCATGTCCTTTTCCTGCTCAAAGTACTCCAATGACTTGCTATCTCTTCTTATAAAAGCCAAACATTTATAATGACCTCCAAGAACCTACATGGTCTGGCCACCTTCCACCTCTCTGTCCTTTACTAACCTGCAGAAAATTCTTCCCTTCCCTCAAATTTTCTTTGGCCTTAATCATACCAAGCATGGTCCATGACCTTCCTTTCCATTGTCTTCTCTGCCAGGAATGTCCTCCCCACAGATTTCCCTTCCAAGGCTCACTTATCATTTCCTCTAAGTCTCTCCTCTCATACAATCTTATCAGTGAGACCTCTGAAACACATATTTAAAATAGCAGCCCGCTCTCCCTCCCTAATGTTCTAAATCCCCAGGCTCTGCTTTATTTTTTAATAGTATTTGTCACTCTGTGATATCTTATATATTTATGCTTTTTTGTTTAATTGGTTACTATATTCCCTCCTACTAGATGTAAGCTCCTTAATAAAAGGTGCTTTGTCAGTTGTACATACTCTTATATCTCCATTGCCAAGAAAAATGGCATATAAAAGGCATTCAATAAATATTTGTGGATAAATAAAGGAATTGTTCATGTCCCTGAATTAAACTTTCCCAAAGGTAGAACTCCTAGATTTTTCAGTTCTATGATTCAATACATTACCCTTCTTAATCCAGTTAATTTGGGGTACTAACATGTAACCTAAAGAGTCTTGGCTATTATATGGTCACATTCCTACCACCTGGTTCATAGCAGGTGGTCAAATAGGTGATGGAGGGAAAGGGGAGAGGAGTGGGGGGATGGAAAGAAAGAAGAAAAAGGGGAGAGAAAGCACAGCCAGCCAGAAGGGTAAACAGGTATACAGAAGGAAGGACAGACAGAAGGATCAGCCTTGGTGTGACAGGAAAGTGAGAAGCACAAGGCTAGGTTCCATCCCCACTCACCAATGGCCAGGGTCATCACCCGGAGATGGTTGCGCACCAATTTCACCACCTCGCTTTTCTGCAGGGGTGTGGCTCTGCAGCAAACCACAGCCTGACAGCAAGCAGTCAGCTCCAGGAACTGCCTCTGCAGGCTCTCCTGCAGGGCAAACTCCAGGGTCTTCCCAGTGATAATGAGCCCAGCCCGTAGCCCTGAGTCCCGGGGGGCAGAAGGCTGGTGTGAATCCTCACTTAAAGATGCTTGCTCTGGAAAGACTGGATTCTTCTGGAGTTCTTTCAAAATTGTGCCCATCAGCACCTCACAGGCATCCTTGAAGCAGGAGGCAAAGACAGTTAGCCTTGGGGCTCTTTGGTGGCCACATCCAGTGAAATTTGTTATTGTCACTCTTTAGCAATTGTGCACCATGGCAACCCTTGGTACTTTCAGAGACCTGACAGCTCTTCCACAAAGACTTCTGTGTGTATGTGGGAAGCAGTTAAAAGAATGAGGACAGTTCATGTCCAATTCTACAGCTAAAAAATAGTCACAGAATGTCTTTATTTGTGCAAGTTACCTTCTCAAACAGCGAATCTCAAGAGCCCTTTGGTCTTATTCTGCCAGTTATTAGCTGCTTGACTTTAGGCAAATCATGTAGCCTTAAGGTTCTCATCTGAAAAATGTAAATGTTGTCTACATCCTAACATCATTGTGAGGAATGAGTGAAAAAATGCATGCAAAGCTCTTAGTGTAAGGCACGACACAGCAGAATTTAAATCAGTAATTATTGTTTTTATATTCTTTATTTAATGCATTCATCCATTCATTCATTCACTAAGTATTTGTAGAGGAACCACTGTATGTTAGAAAACATTCTAGGTGCTGGATATATGCCAATGAACACAAAAATCCCTGCCCTCCTGGATGGATATTCTGGTTGGGACGTTCTTAGTGGTGCTCATCACGTTTGGTGGGTATACCTCCGTCCACTCGCCCCACCCACACTAGTTAGGAAGTTCTTATTTTAAAGCCTTCACAATGCCTAAAAGAGGGCCACATTAGACACTCAATCAATATTCATTGAATGAATTCTACTCAAAAAGACTAACAATCAAAACCTATCCAGAAATTGTGTCAAATGACTGCTAAGCAGAGAGCCAAGTGAGATCCAGGAGCACTGCATGTATAGTTATAAGCTGAGCCTGAAATAGTTAATTCGTCCAAGAGCCCCAAGAGGCCATTTACTCTGATTTCAAATGCTGTTTTATCAAGCATTTCTCAACAAAATTAGATGGGTAGGGAGGAAGGAGATATGGCTATGTACGTATGACACAAGAAGGACTTAATATCTGCATGAACTATAAACAAGAGATTCCACTTTACAACGGAGCTACCTGGCAACCTTTATCCCTGGAACAGATCTGATCCCAATACTACGAATAGTGTTTGCAGCCTTCATAGGCTCACAGTGTACAGAATGCAGCCTGAGTGGATGCCCTCCAAAATATGAACGTAAATTTTCTGTAGTTTTATGATTATAGACTGATTACATAGATGGTATTCTCCTCTTATTTGCATATGTATGTGTTTAGTTTATAAATTAACTGTACTTTCATTTCAGAAGTGTGTGTGTACACACACACACATACACACACAGTTGATCTTCATTATGTGTGGGATTTGCGATTTTACCTATTTGCTGAAATTTGTCTGAAATCCTACAGTCGATACTCATGTTGCTTTTGCAGCCATTTGTGGACATGGACAGAGTGACAATAAATGAGTCAAGAGTTGTGCACCTGTCCAGTGAAAGCTGAACAAGGGGACACTCTGCCTTCTTATGTCAGCTCCCAAACTGTAAACAAGTGTCCTTTGCATTATCTGTTAGGTGACACATTTTTTGCGTTTTGGGTGCTTTTTGTTGGTGATTTCACTGTTTAAAATGTTCCCCAAGGTAAGGGGGAGAGATCAACCAAAGGACTTGAATGCATGCATATAAGCCTAACCAATGGACACAGACACCAGGGGGTCAGGGCATGAGTTGGGGGGTTGGGGGGGGGAAGCAATGGGGGGATAAGGACACATATGTAATACCTTAATCAATAAAGAAAAAAAATGTTCCCCAAGTATAGTGCTGAAGTGCTGTCTAGTGTTCCTATGCACGAGAAAGCTACAATGTGCCTCATGGAGAAAATATGTGTGTCAGATAAGGTTTAGTGAGGCATGAGTCATAGTGCTGTTCAGTGTTAATGAATCAAACATGTGTGCATGTATGTATGTGTGTATGGGTGTGTATAATAAGTTGTCTTTAAACAGAAACACACATGAAACAAGGTTATGTATTGATTGTTTGACAAAAAAGTTGTGACCAGAAGGTCCCGGGAACCTAATCCTGTATTTCCCTTAGGGGTAATGGATTACTATTTGCTAACTCATTATTTTTGACAACTTTATATAACTAAATTCAATGAATAATTAGAATCAATTGTATGTAAATATACACTGAGTGGCCAGATTATTATGATTTCTGAACGCATAATAATCTGGCCACTCAGTGTGTGTGTGTGTATATATACATATATACATATATACATATATACATATATATATGTATATATGTATATGTGTGTGTATGTGTGTGTGTGTGTGTGTGTGTGTATACATATATATATATATTAGAGGCCCGGTGCATGAATTTGTGCATGGGTGGGGTCTGGCCAGCCTGGCCAGGGGGAGGCGACATGGGTGGTTGGCCGGCCTCCCTGCTGGTCAAACTCCTGGTCGAGGGAACAATTTGCATATTAGCCTTTTATTATATAGAATATACACTGAGTGGCCAGATTATTATGCGTTCAGAGATCATAATAATCTGGCCACTCAGTGTATATGTAGACAGGTTAATACAGATTATGTAATATATAGTTGATCTTCATTATTTGTGGGATACTATAGAAAGCATGCTTGCAAGTAATCAGCTATAGGTACTTAGGTAAATCATCAGAACCTTTTCAAATCTCAAGCTATAGAACAGGAATACTGTAATTTTATCTGCTCTATTTATTATAAATATCAATGAGATCATGTATGAAAAAGCCTTTTATAGATTAATAAACATGAAAATAAGAAGTTACTATCTCAGGAGAATATTTAAAATAAAATTATAAAACTTAAAAAATTAAATGATGAATCCTGAAAGGCCTTTACATATCATGGTGCAGTAAATAATCTAGGAAATAATTAAAACATAAAAGCAAAAAAACTTGTATGAGAAGTTATGGCAACTTTGTACAGAGTGGCTACATTTACTATAACCCAATTTACAAAGTTAGGAACAAAAGTTGATGGGAATTTTTAACACTGAGTACTACATTGTAGAAATGAGAAGACATTCCATTAGTTGCCAGGGGCCCATTTAGAATGTCACAGGAGCAATTCCTCCCCTAAATGACAAATTGGGCTCCATGATCTTCAGTTCCTTTAACTCTTAGGATCTCCAGAGGGGAGTAGAGTGAGGAAAAGAGGAAATAATACCAGTGACTAAGCCCCTATGATGTGTCTGGCATTTTATAATCATGAACTTGAGTCATCATAAAACTAAATTAAGTTTACTGTGTTCTGTTTAGTTATTCTACCTGTGCTTTTTAATAGCAAAAAAAAAAAAATAATAATAATCTTTTGAACTTAGAACACTCCACAGCTGATACACTGTGAAGATTTCTTGGATTGGTAGTGTTAAATGCTTTTACTATAAATTGTATATCCTATATAATAAAAGGCTAATATGCAAATTGACTGAACAGAAGAACGACCGGTTGCTATGACACGCACTGACCACTAGGGGGCAGACACTCAATGAGCTGCCCCCTGGTGGTCAGTGCGCTCTCACAGGGGGAGTGCTGCTCAGCCAGAAGCTGGGCTCACAGCTGGTGAGCACAGCGGCGGCGGTGGGAGCCTCTCCCGCCTCTGTGGCAGCCCTAAGGATGTCCGACTGTTGGATATTCCCCGAAGCCTCCCAGACTGCAAGAGGGCACAGGCCGGGCTGAGGGACACCACCCCCTCAAATGCATGAATTTCATGCACCAGGTCTCTAGTTTACAAATAATTTTCAAAATGCTAAAAAATTTTACTGCTCATAAAATGTCAAAATTAAACACCAAAAATGTCAAAGTCAAAATTAAAAACCAAAAATTGATTACTTTTCCTTTTTAAGATTCATTGAACCCCTTGCCTCTGCCAGGCAAAACATTAAACAATTTACATTTTCTCATTTAAAGTCTACATCAACTTTATGAAATAGGCGTTACACTCACTTCACAGGCAAGGAAGAAGGCTCAGGAGGGTAGCTCCCCTAGGTCACATACCTGGTCACTGGCAGGCCAAGTATTTGAACCTGGGTCTTATCAGCCTTAGGGCACATCCAATTTAGTGATTACAATAACTAAGCATTTTCTTGTGCTCAGCTTCTGGCTGACACTGGGAGCTGGCTGGTGATTGTGGTTAGGGGTCCCTGGGCCACTACCAACTGCCAGAGAGAACCTACTTTGTGTTAACCATGGAAAATTTTATTTCCTCTAAGTGTACAGTCTCGTTGGGTATGGACTGAGGCCTGATCATAGAAACATGGCTAACCAAACGTGGCAGCCGGTGACTGAGTCCTAGATGTGACCAGGTGAGAAGCTCCGGGGTTTGAAAGTCAGGCTGCCTTGACAGAATGGATGTCAGTGATTCAGCCTAATTACAGAGGAAGGAGTGAGGAAGGTTTTCCAAGCAAATTACACAATATGCTGAAACCTTAGAATATCACTATGCGAGGAACTTTCTGAAAAAAATAAAATAAAATAAAACAATTGTTTACTGATTAGAATGTTTGTGTTAGAGATTAGGTGGGAAGGGAGGGGTTAGAAAAAATAGTTGGGTCCAAACCGCTAAATTCCTTTTCCTTAAAAAAAATCCTTGCTTAAAGAGTTCTTCAAACTTTTGGAATTCTCAGTAGTACTATACACAAATTACCACCAGAGGGCATGCTTACCCTGAGAGTCTATTTTTAGAATTACCATGAAAATATTAATTTATTCACCTGATTCCAATAGAAATCATCACTTCTTCTCAACTTGAAAGGGAGATAGATTCCTGTCCTAGAGCTTGATAATATTCTGTCATTATGGGCTAATCTTGTCAAATCCCTGGTAAGCCACCCAATAAGAGAAGGGAGAGGGGGAATAAAAAAGAAACTTCCTTTTCATACCTCTATTCAGCAATGGCTCCTCTGAACCATTCTGACATCTCACCAAGCCTTTAGAAGAACTACGGTACCCTCCCCCAAGCACGAGGCAGGCTGCTGCATAGAATAAATAATTATCAAGGAGCTAATGGTTATCAGTTTTTCTTCCTCCACACATTCATCAAATCACAAATGCTCCACTGGCTTTGAAAAAACAAAAAAGATGGTTTAAATCTCATGACTCATACTTTACTCTGCGTGTTGAGGATAAAGAGCTTGTCTTCTGGCTCCAGCAGTTTGCATGCGTAGGCGATGTTGACAGCTGTCTCCTGCTTGTCCCCTGTCAGCATCCAGATCTTGATGCCGGCTTTGTGAAGGGCATCTATAGCCTCGGGGACGCCCTCCTGCAGACGGTCTTCAATGCCAGTAGCACCTACAAATTCACCAAAGTGCAACAGGGCTTGTAGGAAACTCAGCCAGCTGAGGCTCACCGAGGCTATAACTGAGCCCTATCTGTAAGTCAACCCAATCTTGTTCTAGTAACTTCCAGGGATCCAAAGGAAATGTGAACACCCAGACCAAAATCACATACAAAGTAACATTTTCAGAAGGAAGCCTTAAGAATCAATAAGTTTATCAACCTTACTTATTCTCCCTTTGGCTAGCTTTCTTTTCTGTAAATGGAGGGGGCACTGTTTCAGTTACTTATGTAACCTTACTCTATAATTTTATAATTCTATGACACTCCCAAGGGTAAGGGCAGAATTTTAAAGAATGCTCTTGTCTGTAAGGCGTAACACCTATCTTCCATGCTCTTTTCCTAGTGTTAAGTCCACAGTTCCCTTTTCTGAAATAGGGCCAGATAAGTATTGGAATAAAAAAATTTTGCAGATTTTAAAAAGATAATATGGTGCATATATCATATTTTATAATATATGGTAATCTAGCATATTAATATTTCTGCAGCATAGCATACACATGTTCACACTAGTTAGGGTAATAAAGATTTATAAACACTCTTATCAAATCAGGCCTGATTTTGCTGCCAAGTGAGCTCTGGCACTGAACCCACAGAGTATCTTACAGCTTGGAATTTCAGATGAGGAAATGCCGACACAAATACTCACTCTGTCACTGAGAATGGACTTAGCCGTGGGCACCATTATCTTATTGGCCAGAGGCTGAGAGCATTGTTTTTCTCTGAACCAGAGGGATGGGGCTCAGAGGTCGGTCCCTTGGGATGTTAGTGGTTATACTGGAAACCAGATCTCCAGGTCTAAGGCAGTGGTTTCCAACCTTTTCCGCCTCTTAGAATTACTTGGGGAACTTTTAAAAATTCAAATGTCCAGGCCACACATCAGAACAATTGAATTAGAATCCCAGACACCAGCATTTTTTAAAGTGCTCCGGAAGATTTCAGGATACAGCGCAACCTGACACAAGGGGTGTCAGTGTGTAACCTTTAGTTGAAATCAGGAAGTCAGAGAAAACAGAGAAATACATTTCATTAGCCCAGTAGCAGGTGCAGAATAAAGAACACGGCCCTGGAACCAGGTGGGCCAGAGTGTCTCCCTAGCTTTGTCAGGTAGGAGCATGTGGCTTTGCTCTGTGCTCCCAGTTTCTTCTAAATACAATGAAGATTTGTTGTGCAGATTCAGAAAGACAGCACATGTTAAGTAAGGCATCCAGTGCATAGCAAGACACTTCAGCTTTCTTCTCTGGAACCAGGATGCTTATGTGATTTGTACTCTATGTTACGTGTTGGGTTTTTAAATGACCTCCTTAAGAAAGACCACCCCGACTCGACCACAAATAAAGTCTAGTTCACTGCAGTGGGAAACGGAATAGAAAGGATTGGAAGCTGGGTAGATATGAGACGGCATAGGGTGGGCAGAACCACATGTATCTATTAGATCAAAGTGGGGGAGGGGGAAGGCGCTGGTGAATAACTTAGAAATGTCAAGTGTTTCTCAAACTTCTGCATTCAGAAAATACAACATAGTCTCCCTACCAAGTAAAGTCAGTTTGTTCTCCAACCTCATGGCAGATTCAAGCAGTAATTCTTCCCTGTTGTCTATGCTGGTTTCAGCTAAAAAATGATTCCTCAGCCACTCTTCATATTCAGTGTCACTCATGACCTATGGGGGGGAAGAAAGGAGTTATAAGGCAGTCACATGACTATCTTGCCAGGACTGACTCCTGGAGAAATAGGAAGCCATCAGCTTATTTTAGGTATTCCTCTCTGTGGGCACACTCATACCAGGCCCACACCCTGGTCAGATGCTTCCCGAATTCTATGATCAGCCTAGTGCAGTGGTTCTCAACCTTCCTAATGCCGCGACCCTTTAATACAGTTCCTCATGTTGTGGTGACCCCTAACCATAAAATTATTTTCGTTGCTACTTCAAAACTGTAATTTTGCTACTGTTATGAATCGTAATGTAAATATCTGTGTTTTCCGATGGTCTTAGGCAACCCTGCTAGCGGTTCTCAACCTGTGGGTCGCGACCCACAGGTTGAGAACCGCTGCTGTAGAGCCTAAGACCATCGGAAAACACAGATATTTACATTACGATTCATGATAGTAGCAAAATTACAGTTATGAAGTAGCAACGAAAATAATTTTAAGGTTGGGGGTCACTACAACATGAGGAACTGTATTAAAGGGTCACGGCATTAAAAAGGTTGAGAACCACTGGCTAGTGTAACACTGATGATGAATGGACCCTATAGCTCAGTATCTCTGCACCATACATGAGGAAACTGTGTTAACCTATTCAGTTAAACCAGAGAGCATGCAGCTGGGAGAAGTCTCCACTTATGAAAGTTCAGGGGATTCTAATGGTGTAGCTTGAGGTAGTATAAAGTCAGCAGCATCTCTGATGTCTTTTGATGGTTGGTTTATGGGGTCAGTTATTTGTAAAGGTAAAAAGAGAGAGCAGACCATGCTGGTAAAGCAAGAAGTTGTGTTCCAAATAAAAATTAGGAGGAATTCCTTGAGAAGGAATGAATGATGCATTTTCCTTTGTCTTCAGGTTGCCTTAGAGGGAGAAATCTACATTGAAGTTCTTATAAAGCAGCTGGAGTAGAGGGGGAGAGGCACTTTCTACCTATTCACACATAGGTGTAAGAATGGAGAGTTCAAGATCAAAAGAGACCCTCTGCCTTTTCCGGGAAATGATTCTGCCCCTGATACAAATGTAGCCCAGTGGGTGTCAGCTCTCTCTCTTTTGCCTCACCTGAGGAGATGTTTTTATTGATAGAAAGACAGAAAGGAAGAGGGAGAGGGAGAAGAGGGAGAGGGAGAGGGAGAGCGAGAGGGAGAAACATGGATGTGAGAGAGAAACATTGGTCGCTGCCTCCTGTACACGCCCCAACCAGGGATGGAACCCAAAACCCAGGTGTGAGCCCTGACCTGGAATCAAACCTGCAACCCTCTGGTGCACACGGGATGCTGTTCCAACTGACTGAGCCACCTGGTGAGGGCTGTCGGGCCTCTTAAAGCAAATTACCTGGAAGGCAAGAGCGAGTAGTGTGCTAAGCAGCCTCACCTTCTTCGCTATACATAAAGTGCGTAGGCCTCGTTTGGCATAGTCATCCAAGTGTTTCTGGGTTTTCTCCCTTATTATCATCTGTTGTTTTGCCAGACTTGCTCCATCTGAAATAATTAGCAAAACACAGGGTTCCCACCAGTCGGCCCAATTACATATTTTTTAAAATAATAGCTGAACCTACAACAAACGAAAGGCCTTACAGTTTTGGACCTCAAATGTACATTGATAAAAGGGAACCCCAGAATTCATCTTCCCGTTGTTCCCATTCTCCCTGGGGAGAGGAAAGTACCAAGAACTTAATATCAACCCTGTTCCCACACCATCAATAACAACAGTGACAATAACTCTAACAATGCTATCAGTCCCTCATCAGGCATTTACAGTTTGCTTGCACTGGGAAAAGGCTGTACATACATGGTATACAGTACAACGTCAAACCTCTGAGGAACCTATAAAGAAGGTACTATAATCACCCTTTACTGAAGACTTAGATACAGAATCAGGTAACTTATCAAGACATAGTGAATGACAGCGGCCAGATTTGCACACAGGTCTAGGTAGCCCCCAAACTTAGATGCTTTCTCACCCAATCCTATTGAGCCTTCCCTACTTCAGCAAGTATGACTGATCCCCACATGTCTGCCTGTTTGCTTTCATCAACCACTGAGAGTGGTCTTTTCATCTCTGAGCCCTTCATCTCACCACCCTCAGTTCCACATGAACCCACCTGGGGAAGCCACGGAGAGCAATTCCATGATTACAGAATCAGCACCCTTTGTATACACCACAACTTGGTGGGAAAGGGGGTGCCGGACCACAACGGACATTCTTTTCCTTACTGAGTCGAAGGGTAGGATGTGTAGGAGTTGAAATGTTAATGGTCCCAGAGCAGCGAAGTCCACCATGACCTGCTCTGGTGTCCGGGATTGCAAAGTGCATTGGTAAGCCCTGGCGGCATACACTAAGGCCGCCTCATCTGGGCTCTCTGCCTCATAACACAGACTGGAGGTCAAGGGCTGTCCAGGGAGGGCCTCCACCTTGCCATTGGTGATGCCTGCACCACCGTTTTGTTTCTCTGTTTCTGTAGGGCAAGCGGAGCTACCAGGGCCCGGCGGGCTCCCGGCTGTCCGGGAGACCTCTCCTTCCGCAGGTGAGGCCGGTTTCACTCGACTGAAGAGGGAGAGTCTGCTCACAAAGGCGTTCGGGGCCCCAGGAGATGGCTCCTTCCCACCGGCGAGAGATGGTGAACTTGATCTTCGGACAGACAGTCTCTGGAAAAGGTTTTTAATCTCTTCCAAAGACTTAATGGGCATTCCACTTAGTGAAGAGAGTCGGATCTAGGAAGGAATTTGGGAAGGTCTCAATAATGCAGTCAAAAGACAACTTTGAAGTCAAACTGGGGGGGAAATGAGATACAAAGAGTTACCACTCCCTTAAATAGATATCAACTGGCTTCATGCTTACAACTGCCATAGAGAACATCAGTAAAAATGAAGAGCCATAATGAAAAAGATGTGCTAACGTTGATGGCATTATGAACTTCTACAACCATTCAGGACGAAATCTGACAAATAGCAAAAGACATAAAATGCTAATATTGCCAGCAGTGTGTGTACTTATTAGCAATTTTTGCCAAAGAGCTAATTTAAAATATAGAAAAACCCATAATCTTTATTGTATGCATCCTAGCAATAACAATTTAAAACTTGTAAGCAAATTAAGTATTCAATAATAGCATATTCGATTGTGAAGAGCAATTAATTGGTTCCTAAAATTTTCTCATTCAGAAATGCCCAAGGAATTAAAAAGTTTTCTTCTAAAGATTATTAGTTTCATAATAGTTTGAGGGACTCATGATGGCCAATTTTTCGATCACCCATTAGGTTTCTGTATTCCACGAGAATTCTGATTAGCTCCTTTTTTACTGCCTTCCTATCACTACCTTGAAATATCATGAAACGTAGGCTCCTATATACCTATATTTTATTTTCGGCCATAGAATATTATATTCTTTGGAGATAAGGTATCAATATTTCTTAAGCAGAAAACGCTAAAAGATGTCTGCTTTGGAAATAGATGTATATAAAGTATTATGTTGGGAGAAAACAGAACACTCCACAATTTATTCTCTAATTTTATAATCACTTTTCAAAGGGCAACTTTCTAGTTGAAATCTTATAAAAATATAGTTTCTGAGCAAATGAAAGCTTAATTGGAAGTAAATTATTTTTATGTTAAAGTTGACCACCTCTGAAGTTGCCAAAAGAAAATGATCTGGTGGAAAATTAAAATTTAATTGGGTTGTGCTGCAAATTGAATTTTAAGTGAATGTGTGCAAAAGGGGAGATAGTTATACACAAGGAAGCTAACACAGCAAGTGGTGAATCACCAGTCTCTAAAACAAGTTTTTCTTTTTAACTGAAAATGAATTTTCCATGAATTCTAAGCTACAAGTAGACTTTAGAAATCCGGCTTTTGTGGGAATTGCAGAACCTTGGTGTATTATAGATGTATTGGATTTTAGATAGATTGATTTAAAGCCAACTCAACTGGTACATGAAAAAGGTACATTCTCATGAAACATGATAATAAATCTAATATGTTGTATCTTGTTTGATGCAGTGCATACTATGGTGGAAGTCTCAGAAGGCTCAAAAAAAAAAAAAGCTTCAATTTGGTACGAAAACTAAAGCAAAATGAACAGAGCCACATTCCACGAGAATCGCTTTCTTCAGCTACCCTCCTAGAAGCAAAATATATAGTAGCCCTGAGCCATACGTCCTTGGTCCAAATCCCACCTTCCCCACAAAACCATCCTGTGACCGGACATGTTACTTAACCTCAACTGAAAAACAGAAAATTACAGTGGAGTAATTACACCTAAAATCACTTAGAACATTGTAAGTGCAGAGCACTGATTAATTGCTGTATAAATGTTAAGCTGGTATTATTAGCTGCTATTATTATTATTATTATTATTATTTATTATTATTATTATCCATATAACAAGACCAGTACAGGGACATTTAAATCCAAAGTTCTCTTCTGAAAGGTGACCTTTGTTTGCATTGGAGACCTTACCTTTTGTCGTGGTCGGTTAGGAGCAGAAACCACTACTGTGTTGCAAATTGCCAAAGCAATAAAGAAGTCAATGATGCACAAACTCTCCTGTGGTGGATCTGGGATAGTCTCATCCAGGGGGTCAAAGAGCTGAGGTGTAATCTGACTAAATTTGTCCAAAAGCCTGGTGTCTGGCACCACATCTGTTTCCTGGAGATCCAATAAGACAAAGTGTTGTTGTAACAAATGTCTAAAAATGGGAGTTTTAAATCTAAATGAGAAGCTTTTATAACCAGAATATATGAATCATGACACAGTAAACTTTATTCTCCTAAAAAAATATTTAAGATACATAGTACTGTGGAAAGTGAGAACAGGGAAATAAAAGACCCCCCCCCCAAAAAAAAAGGAAAATTCAGAATGCACAATATTAATGGGGACTACCTTGACTATTAAACTAAACAGGAGATAGGGACAATGCCTTTCACCAAAATCTAGCTCAATGAGTTTTTCTTATTTTGAAATACACAGTACCAGAGCTATCCATATTACTGTGTCAAGGACTCTACCTTGGGCATAGATTCGTCCATCAGCAACTGTTGAGTATCAACTCTCTTTAAAGTAAGGGCATTATTCATACCATGTTATTTTAACAAAATATTTTATGACTCAAGTCACTACCATTGTGGAAAACCAACCCTCCAAAATAAAAATTACTGTGAGCAGGCTGCCGGCTTTAATCAGCATTTCCTAATAACATTCTACGAGGCATTCCTAAAAGTTCTGCCAAGAGATTTCTGATCATCACAATTATATGGCAACTCTATTCTGCGCCCTCCTCTTAAAGACTCTTTGTACAAATTGGCTCTATCAAGTTGTTATTGAAAAAAATACTCCACTTTGTTCAACACAGTACTCCTCACACTTATTTAGGAGTACTAGTTCCAGCAAAGAATGTTGTAGTAGAAATCTGTTTATAATCCATTAACATAATATCAACTGCCTTAGGAATTTTTCAGATGAGTCAAATGAGGAACTTCAAATCAATTTCACAAAAATGCCATTGTACTCTAGATGCAGTTGAATCCTAGACGCAGTTGGCTGGCAAAGCATCTTGAATGCATGAAAGCCAGTAGAAGTGATTTAGGGGGAGGAGTAAAATATGGAGATACGTGACATTAGACTCAGAAGACTGGGGCATGTACTCTATGCTTAGGAGTTTGGTGACAACTAGTATAGGCTTAGTAAGAAGAGAGTACAGGTTGGAAATCATATGGGTTTGGGTTCAGGTCCTAGATCCACTGCATACTAGCTAGAGGCCTCTGGCAGCTTGCTTCACCCTCTGAGCTTCATTTTCCTCTTCTGAATCATGGTCAAAATAACACCTACCTCAGAGGGTGGCTGTATAAAGTAAAGGAGACAGTGGGTGGGATGAGACCAGCACAACAGAAACCCAAGTAATGTAATGTTCCTTTTCTTTCTCGAATGATGCACTCACCTTCAGGCAGGTTGCCAGGCTCACAATGGATTTTAAAGGTCCACGTTATCTGCTGTTACAAAACATTCTTAAATTTCTATCTAAATACTTGTATATCTGCTGTCCTGTGGTATCTGACTTAGCAAAAATGTGAGTCTTGTTGCAGACTGATGGAGTTCATAGGCTCTCATAATCTGGTGGCTGTTCTTTAATGAGTTGCCCACATTTCCTCATGCATCTCAAACATGGTAACACTGAGCTGGGGACTGGCTGGGCCCTCGGTACTCAGAGAACAAGCCTTCCCTCAAAGTCAGTAGAAGAGAGTAGTAAAGTTTGAGATTTCTCACTCGATGTTTAGTCAACCCAGGGATGCTTGAGAAACTTGTTGCATGATCTTTATCAAGGCCTATGATTAAACCCCCAGCTAGTGGCTGTCAGACTCAGGGCTGGACTAATACTCCCAGAGGCATCATTCTCAGAATGTTAATACATATTAAGCAAACAAAACAAAACCCCAAACCAAACAAAGAGTTCCATACTGAAATACGTTGAAAAAAGAAGTTTAAATTAAACAGGTTTCTTTACTGCAGCACTTTTCAGAGGGCTTACTGGGGACTGGGAATCTCCAACAAGAGCCTGGTATGAACAGGATTCTCAAATTTCATATTTCAGAGATGTCTGATCTATGGAACACATCTGGGATTGAGTGAGAGATCTTAGAAGCTAATGATTTCATTGTACCAATGAACTCTACATTGACTAATAACTGGCTTCAGAACATAGAGATTACTGCATTCTGAAGTCCATCTCAGACTAATGAAAAGTTTGCAACTTCCGTCTTTGTAACAAATGCTATTGATGTAAGTCAATCCAAATACCTCATTTGGGGAATCTGACGACTGTATGGCTGAGAGCCTGCGCTGTAACCATAATAAAAGGGGTATTAGAGCTGGCCAAAGCTGGGCTCTGGTCAGCAAAGTTGTGTTTACAAAAAGTACTGTCAAAATAAATGTGAGAGCCCTGGCCAGTGCTTCTCAGGAGTGAGAGCATCAGTCTGGGCACCAAGGGGTCATAGGTTTGATTCTCAGTCAAGGGTACGTACCTGGGTTGCAGGTTCCATCCTTGCCCTACGGGAGGCAACCAATCAATGTGTCTTTCTCACACTGATGTTTCCCTGTCTCTCTCTTTCTTTTTCTCTTTCTCTCCCTCCCCCTCCCTTCCACTCTCTCTAAAAATCAATGGAAAAAATATCCCTGAGTGAGCATTAACAACAAATAAAAATAAATAAGCTCTTGGAGGGTACCAATGATTTAGACATACTAACCTGTGTACAAGATAACTCTGGTTAGCTTTCCTGAGAGTGAGCTACGGTCCTTACAGAAGGCAGCCTTCTTCAAGCTCAGACATGATTGGCCCTAATCAGAAATATTCCTATTTTTCCCCAGAAATGATATATTATCTCTCAACACTGAAGTTATCCCCAAAATTAGGAGTCTGTGATATTGTTTGTTTATACTTTTAATTATATGTATGGCACTCACACTAAATTGCAATTATGTGGTCTCTTCTCAGGTTGAAAAGACAACGGTGTTTGGCTCTATTATAATTATGAGGAGGTTCTGGCATTATTCATTATTGATGGATAAGAGGCAAACCATGCATTCACACTTACGATGGGGCTACTGAAAGCAGCTTGTCTGGAATGAGGCATTTCGCTAGCTCCTTCTCCACTTCCTAGAGCAGAACAGCTCCCAGCAAGATGATTTGAGGATTTACTTCGCAAAGGCCCATTATGAACCATCCTGCAGTTGGGGGCCCTCGGTTTCGCCATATTGCCAAGGGAGCCACTGGGAGTGTCTGCAAGATCCTCATCTTCAGAGACAGTTTCCTGATAGGACTCTAACCTCTTGGCTGAGGGGTAAAAAAATCACACTGCATCATTACCTGAGAAGAACCACTTGCAAGTTGAATATGTCAGGCATTTACTTAAAACAGCTATTTCGTACCATCTCCTCCCTTTTAAAACCTGGTCTCCAACCGCCCCTCCCCCAATACCCTTAGCTAATGAACTTACCTCATGGAGAAAAGGAGAAGCATTCAGATGGGAACTCTCTTCTTTTCCCATCATTGAATCAACCAGCCTACCTGCATCTGTACCCAAACTCTCTGTCTTCCTACTATGGATAAAGATTCAAACGCCAAACCCTCCACTCAAGCTCTCCATCCAACCCTCTGGCCTTTTCAAGGACTTCACCCTTAGAGTTCTCCCCTCTTTCACCTACACCAATCTCTCCTCAACTAATCTCATGGCTTTCTGTCCCTGTCTCTCCACTGACACTGCTCTTGTCAAGGTCAATTATGAGCTTCCTGTCACCAAATCCAATGATCGCATCTGCCTGTATTTTATTTGAACTCTTAGCAATGTCCAACAGAGCTGACTATTTTCTCCTCGACATGGCTCTTCTTGTTTCTCTGACACCATGCGTACCTATTTTTCCTCCTACTTCAATGGCTGTTCCTTCTTAGTTTCTCCTGCTGTCTTCTCTCCTCCCCAAGCCTCAAACATTGGGTTGCTGTAGAAGCTCCCTCCCTTCTCTACCGATAACTCTTTCTTGGTAATGTCATCTGGTCCCATCTTTGAAATAGCATCTCTTTGCATATGACCTCCAAACCTATACCTTCAACTCTGACTTCTAATTGGAATCCAATTCTTCATGTGATGCTTCCAGTTGGGAGTCTAGAAGGTTCTTCAGCAGATGTCTGTATGGCTCCCTCCATTACTTTCCTCAAGTTTCTTAGGTCCCCTTGTCAATGAAGATTTCCCAGATCTAACCACACTACTTACTATAAATCTTATCCCAGCACTTACCATTGTCTATACACTATACTAGTATATCTCATTTGCTTATATTTTTAATATAAACTCTGAAAGAGCAGATCATTTTACCTGCTTTTGATATCTCCGGAGCCCAAAGCAGTGGTTGATAGATACTCAATAAATATTTGTTGAATAAGTAAATGATAGATAACTTAAATTTGACATGTGAAAATAGAACTCTCCTATTCTTCTCCCTCAGACTTACTCTTTCTCTGTCTTCCCATCTTTGTAAATGGTACCTAACTATATACTAGTTACGTATGCCAAAAATCTAGGATTCTCCCTGATTCTTCTCTTCTTCCCCAGCCCCACTTGTCATAGCATCACCAAGAGCTGTCCATTGTTCATCCAAAATACATCCCAAATATCTTGACTTCTCTCCATCTCTATTACCCTAGTCCAAGCCATCATCATCTCTCAACTGGACTAGTGCAATAGCCTCATAACTGGTCTCCTTGCCCTTCAGCAACCCATTCCTCACACAGTAGCTAGAGTGGTCTTCCTAAAAGATAAAGCAAATCGGATCACTCCCTGCACAAAACTCTCCAGTGGCTTCACAGTTCACTCAGAGTAAAATCTGAATCCCTTTTCTTGGCTTATGTAACTCGGAATGACCTGCCCTCCACTGACCTCTCCAGCTTTCTTGCCTCTCCTTCCACACTTTCACTAAAACCCAGCTTCACTGGCCTTTCTTTTACTTTGAAAACTGGCAAGCTCATTTCAGCCTGAGGGCTAGACTAGCTGCTCCCTGATTGTAAGACTTTTGTCCCTGAACTTCAAGATCATGTAATTTAGATCTAGGCTCTAATGTCTCCACTGAGAGAGGCCTTGTCCAGTCATTCAATCCAAAGTAGGCTTCCAACCATTCTATATCATATCACCTCATTTTAATTCTTTGCAAAGCACTTTTTGCTATTTAATATTTTTCTTCATTTAAAAATTAATTTCTTTGTGACTATTTTCTCTAGTAGAAGCCCCATGAGAACAGGGGCCTTATCTGTCTTGTTTATGATTATGTCCAGTGTCTTGAATGCACAGTAAATAATCAACAAATATATGTGCTTGTTAGATTGCTAGTTGTCTGTATGCTGCTTAGTCCGTGGACCAGATTTCTAAGTTGCAAGGTTTTAAAACACAAAATGGTCTTGTCAGATGTATTTCGTTCAATTACATATGTGTAAGGGGTTATTTCCAAGCGGCAAAATTCTTTATGGTAATATCTCCTAGCCAACACTTTTGCTAGAAAACCCTGAAGAATTAACTTGTTTTCATTTCAGTAAAAATAATATGTCTCAGAATTAATAATACATCTCCCCAGAATTAAGTTCTTTGGAGAACTGGCCTCTACCGTCACCCCCTTCAGCATTCAGTGTGTGTGTGTGTGTGTGTGTGTGTGTGTGTGTGTGTGTGGTGTGTATACATGGACTAATTCTTAAGCCATTGCAAAGAAAGAGACCAGAAATTCTAGATGTATATGGTCAAGTAGATTTCAGTCTGGTGAGAGACCCAAAGAGACTCTTGACCCACAGAAACCATGAGATTGTATAGTTGTGTTGTTTTAAGCCACTAAGTTTGTGGGAATTAGTTATGCAGCAATAGAAAACCAATACACTGATAAATCATGAACCAGGAAAACACTTGCTACGTGTAGAAGAAAGATACAATATTAGGGTTGATAACCAAATTATTTAACACCTAGTTTAATCCCACTGCACAAAGATGGACGCCGGCCACAGACCACGTAGACTGGGGCATCAGCACTGACAACGGATAAAACCCTCCTACAGATGACTAAGAATGAAAAAACAAAAACCTCTTGTAATAGGAAAAGGACATGAAATTCAAATGCCCAATTGACATATGAAAAGTTAAGCATCTCATTGCTAATTACAAACTAAGACAATTTTTGTCTACAACAAAAATCACACAGACTAAAAGGAATAGCTCTTCTCATTATGGTTGGGCATGAGAAACAGGCATTTTCTTTCAACTCACTAGTATTTATCATAATTTTTAATCTTATTTGTCTATTTCCTTGATCTAAATTCTAGGTTACATGAAATCATAGGCTAATGCTACATATTAGGAATTCACAAAACATCTGTTGAATGAATAAGTGATGTTAATTGAAAGTACTGTTATAATAGCAAACGGAGCTTGACCACAAATAGTGCAATACTATGCACTTAATGTTATGAAATGATTTGCAAAAAGGTCCAAGAGATACTGTTGAATAAAATAAGCAAATTGCAGAACAATATCATAACACATTCTAACGCACAAAAGGGAAAATGTGTAAACATATATGTTCACATATAGAGGAATATGCGTAAAGAAATGGCTAGTTACATATTCATCAAATTGTCAATGGTGGTTAACCTTTAGAAAGTAGGGCTTTTAATTTGTTATGAACACTTCTCAGAATTACCTTCATAGGCGCACATACTGCTTTTATATATAAAATTAAAGTTCAATTCTTTAAGGAAAACTTGTAATTTATGTATTTACTTCCTTAGTGTCAGAAGTTCAGCTCATCTTGTTTACTCTTAAACTAGGTGTTCTTAACCAAGAATCAATGAATACCAACCAGCTGAATGTCAGAATTAAGGGGAGCCTGTAATCCCTTTGAAAATGTTTTCAAAATACTTTTTAGGGATATGGTTTCTACTCTTATTAGATTCTCAAAAGCATTTATAATGCAATAGCATTGTCACATCTCCAACCTCAACTTTCTACCTCTATTGGTAATTCACTTTCCTTTAAAAGAAACCATGGCAGCAGACTCCTTGACTTTGACCTACTACCTTCTGAATGGATGACAATTAAGCTTAATGCCCATTTGGATGACTTAACTACCCAATGCTTAAATATGGCACTTCTATGCTAGAGTTATCAAACCATTAAGTGGGTGCAAAGTGATCAATGTTAAGGTTATCATAGACACCCAACACTCACCATTTTCTTCATGACAATAATCAAAGCCTGCCACACTACATCTTCGAAAAACCATCTTATTCTCAGTGAGGGTTCCTGTCTTATCAGAAAAGAGGTACTGAATCTGTCCAAGATCCTCCGTGATGTTCAGGGCTCGGCACTGGATAGTAGAATCCATTTTCTCATTGTAGAAATCCACATCACTTTGAATAAAATATATTTGTCCAAGCTTCACAACTTCAATGGAAACATAGAGAGAAATGGGAATCAAGACCTAAAAAGAACCAAACAATTTAAAAAATGTTAAAGGGGGGGGAAGGTTGAATAACCGAATACAGCTGAGTAAGTGGCAAAGATCTTAAAATTCTATGATAAGCTCGACAGAAATTACCTGTAACAAAATGATCATGGTCCAAAACATGTAGAATCCTGCCAACACTGGTGATATGACATGCCCATCAGGCTCAGGGATATGAAAAAGGGGTATGTTTTCATATCTACTCAACCAGATTCCATGACCTTTCAAAAAAATATACAGATATCAAATGGATACTACATATATAGTAAGCAAATATAGAACTTCATTTCTAAAAAAAAATCAGGGATGAAGTATTTACTTTGTTGAACACCAATGATTTGTTTTTTAAACAAATTCAAATTCAAATTCAGAATTCTACACATTCTCTTGTCTCTACTGTGGCATGTATAACTAACATTCATACTTTTCAGGCCAAAGAATGAGATTAGGATTTAAGGGGGGAAAATTGCTGGCAAATAAAACCTTCCTTACAGAAGTCAGATATTCATAATCTTTTTAAAGTAAAACACTTTTAAGTGAATATCTTGCCAAAAAGATGTCTGCAAATAATGAAATGTTACCTACCCAATGCGCCAGTTAAACACATTATAACCAAAAGCAGAACACACCAGAGGACATCTGTGTTTGCTCTTCTTTCCAATTTGCTGCGCTTATACCTGGGACCACTGTTGTTCAGCATTGCTTTGGTTTCATGGCCTGTGTCAGTTAACACAACATGTCAGAGAATGTGCATATTAAAGCCAGGCAGCAAGTACATATTTTAAAATCTCTCTGGCAGATAATTTCATTAAAAGTAGTTGCATAATAAATATTGTTAATTTAGTTTGCCTTTGTAATCCATTTAGAAAAACAGAGACCAATGATTAAGCTCATCAAGACAAAATTTCCTTTCTGCCTCTGAAGACTACATTCCGAGTGAATGGAAAATATTAACTTGCAGGAAAGCACAAAGGAGACAGTGGTGGGAACCAACCTGCATAAACCACAATGCCCACAACAGCCTCTGTGTTTCTAATGGTGCATCCTCTCAGCAGTAGATTTTCTTTCCCAAGACCCACGCGTTCTTTGTTGGAATGTTCTCTATAAGAAAGACAGCATAGAGGCTCATTTTTAAATGGCAAAAGTGGGGATGTAAAAATAAAAATCATGGTTTTGAGTTTTCTTGATTAGAGTACTAAGTTAGGCAGTTCCCAGGAAAGCTTTCAAAGCTCGGGCCCATTTCTTTTGTTATTTCAGTGTTACCTGCTTCGGCTGGGGAAAAGATGTAACAGTTTCTAAATACCATTGTTTTCTAGTATTCAGATTACACAGTGGGTATAGGTTTAATTTTCTAGGAAACTTCCAAACTGTTTTACAAAGTAATTGTATCATTTGACATTCCTACTAGCGGTATGAGTGTTCCCATCCCTCTATAACCTCACCTACATTTGGTATAGTTGTTCTTTGTAATTTTAACATTGGTGCTCTATGGTTTTAACTTACATCTTTTCACACAAATATTTGTCATCCATATATCTTCTTTGCTGAAGTGTCCGTTCAAATTTTTTGAGCACTTTAAAAATTGTAGTGTTTGTATTCTTATTACTGAGTTTTAAGAAGTCTTTATATATTTTTAATGTAAATCCTATATCATATATACATTGAAAATATTTTCTTCCGGTCTGTGACTTATATTTTCAATCACTTAATAGTGGCATTTGAAGAGAAAAAGTTTTTAAATTTGATAAAGTTCTTTTATTTTTTGCTTTTGTGGATTATACTTTGTGTTGTAGCTAAGAAATACTTGCTTAACCCAAGGTACTGAAGATTAACCCTATGTTTTCTTCTAGGAGTTTTATAATTTTAGGTTTACATTTAAGGATAGGACCCCCCCCCTTTTTTTTTTAGTAATGTTTTTAATGGTGAGAAGTCTGGATTGTAATTTATTTTTTTAAATACAGATATTCAATTGCTACAGCATCATCTATTAAAAAAAACGAACCTTTCTTTACTAAATTGCTTTTGCATCTTTATCAAATACCATGTGTCCATAAATGTCTGTGTTACTTTCCGAACTTCGTAATATTTTCCATTGATCTATTGGTCAATTTTTATGCCAAAAGGACACAGCTTGATTATTGTACCTTTCTAATAAGTCTTAAAATCTGATGGTGTTAGCTCTCCAACTTTCTTCTTTTTCAAAGTTGTTTTAGTTAATATAGGTAAGTTGCATCTCCATATAAATGTTTAGAATAAACGTGTTAATGTCTAAAAAAAACCTGCTGGAATTTTTATTGGGGTTACACAAAATCTATACAATTTGGGGCAAACTGACATGAAAACATTGAGTCAATGCATGAATAACATACATCTCTACTTTAAATTTAGGTCTTTAATTTCTCTCAACAGTGCTCAATAATCTCCACTGTTCGGCCTTTTGCATCTCTTGTCCAATTTATCCTTAAGTATTTTATTTTTCTTGATGCTATTGTACATTATATTTTTAAAACTCCATATCTATTTGCTCACTGCTAGTATACAGAAATACAATTGAGTTTTTTATATTATATTGCTTTTGTTTCCTACAACATTGTTCAATCCATTTATTATTTCATGTAGCTTTTTTATAGATTTTTATCAGCTTTTCTACAAAGACCATCACACCATCTGTAAATAAAAGTTTTACTTCTTTATTATTTTATGTCTTTTATTTCCCCCTTTTTTTTTTTTTGCCTGACTGCACTAGCTAAAATCTCCAGTTCTAGTTTGAAAAAAAATTGTTAAGTAAGTATCTATGTCTTGTTCCTGATCTTAGGGAAAGAGCGTTTAGTCTATTACCATTAAGTATGATGCTATCTATAAGTTTTTCATAAGTGCCCTATTTCCAGTTTGCAAGAACAAAAGTTAAATTTTGTCAAATACTTTTTCTACATCTATGAAATGACACTTTTCTACATCTATGAAATGATCACCGGGATTTCCCTTTTTAATTTGTTAAGAAACCTGGTCATGATGTGTATTATCCTTTTTATATATTGTTGGATTTGACTTGCTATAATTTTGTTAGAAATTTTGCATATATGGTTCATGAGGGATAGTGATATTTCTTTAAATGTCTTTGAATGATTTTGGTATCTGGGTAATGGTATAAGGATAATTCTGGTCTCAGAAAATGAGTTGGGAACTCTTCTCTACCATTTTCTCACAAGATTACCCCTAAGAAGTAGGTCAAATTGTCTCCTTTTAAAAATAAAGAAACTAAATGAGTAAATAAGTTGGCTCAGAGCATAAAGCACTTAAGTGGCATAAGCCAGGCATGAAATTAGGCAAGACCCCAAATTCTAGCTGCTCATGCAAAAGGGATGTGGATACCACAAGAAGCCTCCAGAACAAACACTGTCGTCATTCTTCTTCTTGATGTGTTTCCAAGTCATTGGCTAACTCTTGCCAACCAGACTGTCCATATGCTCCTCTAATTGCAGGACACCGTCCTATCATTCACTTACGCTGTCAGTTCTGTCCAAACACCTCCTTCCAAATGACTAGAATGTCTTGGGCTTAATGTGGAGCTTATAAGACATTCTTACACCACTGAGATTCTAGGAATAGCTTAAGAACAAGGTTTTGTTGTTATTTTAAAAATATACATAGATAAATATTACCAAATTTATAAGTTGTCTAAACATATTGACCATTAGTGATTTAACTTGGATATAAGTACATAAAGTTTTATCTCAAGTTAAATATAATTGCAACACACAATTCCACTCACACCACAAAGGTAAGCCATGTAACACTCACAGGAAGCCTCGGAATCTGTTGAGGTCATTGTTTGGACTTTCACATTCTATCCTACAGGAGAATTTCTCAGGATCAACTTCAGAGTCCTAAAATATATATTTATACACATATTTTTAAATCATAAAACAAGAAGATTTAAGTGTTTATCCCTTCACCATTTCTTAAGGTAAAACTAAGGCTTCCTTGCCACAAAGTTTATATTATAAATTTCCAAATGAAGAAAAGTATAGGCATAGTTATGAATTAAGAAATTGGATCCGAATGGTCCTAGAGCATTAGTAGACATAGGCAGGCAATAGGAATGTCCAAATCACGTACTAGAATCTATGCAGGACTCTACAGAAGAGAGCTTCTACTCATATAGTAAACACTTATCTAGAAGGCACTGAAAAGATGAAAACATTGTTGTTGTTCTTAGACCATATAGATATTTTCTGATGGTAAATGTATATGTGAAGACTTTGAGCACATATGCATTTGATCCCAGAATATTTTATTTAAAAGTTAAAAAATGAGAGCTAGACATCAATATCTTACAAAATACTCTAATGGAGAAAACAGTAATTTTAGAATGTTTTATAAAACCAATGGGTAAATAAGCAAAGTGTCTTTATAGACATAGGTATGGATTCACTATGAACAATCCAAGCCAACCCTATCTCATTTTTTTATTTTTATGAGGCTTTATGGCTAACAAAAAATGCTATTGATACAGCTCGTGAAATATTAACATACATAGAAAATGTGAGTTATGATCATATAATTGGATCTGCTAATAATATTGTGGAGTTCTTTTGATGTACTGGAATCTGTATTATGCACTTTAAATATATTAATTAACCATTTGTACGCCATAAGTGTCTATAGACACAAGCGGCGGACCTTTTTCAATTAAATTCAAAACATCGTAGCAGTTAACTGGTTAGTATCTTTTTCCTAGCCCCATGTGGTACTACAATTAGGTCTAATTAATAGATGAAGAGAGTGAGACACAAAGAGGATCAGTAATTTGCTAAAGGTCTCAAAACAAGAAAAAAATTAGAACCAGGATTACAATCGAGGTCATGGGATGTCAGAGTGCTCACCCTTAATTCACCCTTAACTGAATCCAAAGTGTGCTGATTAATTAACCAGCATTTCCCTCAAAGTAGATATTTAGTGGTATGTAATAAATTTCCAAGTTGTACAAGACTTTTACAAATGTCTCAGGTAGAGGAATGCTTACAGAAGTGACAATGACAATAAACTCGGCAGCCTATCAATCACAGAGGGTCTAAATACATAGGTTGAAAGATGGGCCCGATCTGACATCAGGGGTTGAAATTTACTAAAGATAAGGGTATTTATTCTTTGGCTCACATATTTTCTGGCTTACAAGTATAAGATGAAGAAAATCTGACCCAATAGTGGTTCATTGAAAAGAAGACCATTACATTTTAAAATACTTCATCTCAAGTGCTTCTAGAGAAAGGGAAGGAAAGCTGCTATTTAGGCATTTTGTACAATGCTTTTACATACAGTATACTACTTCACTTGAGTCTCACAGCAATGCTTTGAAGGAGACATCATTTCCATTTTAAGACAAAGAAACTGATGCATCAAGTATGTCCGTGAGTTGCTCGAAGTCACGCAGTAATTAAATAGCAGAGTTGGAACTCATTCAAACTCATGCTAATGAATATAACTTCCAAGTTCCTGATTCCCTTACCATAGCCGGTGAAGGGTCTAGGAGCTCTGTGGTATGAGAAGCTATGAAAGTCTTAAAAGGCCTTGGTATATAAGTAATTATAGATTTTTAGAAACAATGATCTATTTATGTCTCCAGCTTCAATAGCATAAAGTCTAAGCTTAAGAAATATAAATTAGAAGGTGATTATTTCTATTACAAAATAATTTCCCAAATTGCAAAATAATTCTTTTTAAATTAAATTTATTGGGGTGACATTGGTCAATAAAATTATATGGATTTCAAGTATACAAGTCTATTGTACATTATCTGTATATTGCATTGTTTGCCCACCACCCAACGTCAAAATAATTCTGTTAGGTGCCTTTAATTCAGTTGCAAAAAATTTATGATTGCCCAACTGAAAGGCTTGAACTCCTAAGTCATTACATCCTATTATCTACAAAATATAGCGTACTTCCACTGATATCGGAGCTGTATTAAGCCTTCTGGGATTGTATTTTTTAATGGTAAAAATAAAATTTTAAGTCTCTTTATCTACACATGTGAAAGTAAGCTTAGTCATTTTCTAAAAAGAAAATGTTAATGTCACCAACTGCCAACAAGTTATTTACCTGCTCTGCATATCCCCGAACCACCTGCCTCTGTTTTAAATTGCTCTCTCCATCAAGCCCAGAAGTCTCAATATGACAGATCCCATCTGGATCCGTGGAAAAGAGTAAGACCATATCTGCAGGAATGACCTCGTTACAGGAAAGGCGAATAAAGTCCCCAACAGTAACATCTTTCCAGCAGCAATCAAGGTATTTTTTCTCTTTCCTAAAATTGGAAAAATAAAGTTTAAATAGAATATCTAGCTAAAAACATATACAATAGTTTTTTAAAACTTCATTGTATAATTTAAAGCATGTTTAAAGTATTAGAGTGAATTTTAATCCATTAAATGCTAAAAGGGAAGCCACAGAATTATAAAACCCAAATTCCACAACTTACATAACCTGAAAATTTAGTTATTAGCTGCTAAAACACATTTTTCATCTCCTTTTTTTTCCTGTGAGATTTTGAACCATTAAGTTATCTGAGTATAAATCTGGAATAAAATTAAAATTACTATTTGATGGGTTTATTTGTACATGAAGTGATTTCTGCATCTACCCTGTGGTCAAGGTGTCAAGGATCCAGAAGTGCACAGGACACAACATCTGCTCTCAGAGAGCTTCCAAGTGGCAGAAAGGAAGGGTAATTAAATACAAAAGAAATGAAATAAATACCTAGATACAACATTAAAAAAATCATTATACCACCATATTAACAGCTCTATTTATCTATATATATTTATACTAAGTGTCCTTCCCACTGTCCGACCAGTTGCTATGATGCGCACTGACCACCAGGGGGCAGATGCTTAACACAGGAGCTGCCATGACGGTCACTGGCCATTTACAGAGAAATGGCACTGCAGACCTGGTGCCCACAAAGCAACACTTGGCTTCCCCCAAGTGGGACACAGGCCCTGCCACCACCCCAGAGTGACAGCCCACCAAATCACAGCCAATGCTGCCGAGACCCCATGGCCAGCCCAGAAACAATCGCTGTGGGTGCTGGGTAATGACATCACGTAGCAACGCCTGGTTTCCTCTCCCTAGCGACTAGCCTCCTTGAAGTTTCTTCAGCCCAGGAACACAACTTGCTTTATAGCAAGGTGGAAACATTTACACTTTAACCAAATGTCTATGAAGCATTTTCCCATGCATCTCATTTGATTCTCACAGAAGTCCTAGAGTAGGTAGATAGGAGACTTGATGGGATCCTATTTTCATTAGCCGGAAAACAGAGATTTAGAAAGCTCAGAAAGTTGACCAGACTGAAAAGAAGAAATGGTGGACCTTGAAAATGACTTCAGGTTTTCTCACTGTGCAGACTATAGGCAAAACTGCTGCAGTTAAATAGTTTACCCTTTGTTCTCCCTGCATGATCTATAATAATAATCTGCTTTGTGTTGATATTTACTACTGTGTTGCTGACTATTACCTGAAAGAGAAGTTGGCATGCTTCGCTGGGCTAGAAAAAGTTTAACTAAATCAGGAAGCTGGTCTAATTAAGCAAGTTTATTTTATACCTATAAAAGGCTAAGTTGACTCACACATTCATGATACATATAAAGCTCTTGCTGGCGCCAATCACACGCATGTGTTTCCATCTGTCATTGTCAATCGTGAATTTGATTGACACTTCTATTATAGAGAAAGGGCGAATAGCGATATTAAAATATTTCTTCTAATTAATTTCCTTTCAATGTGCACAAATTCGTGCACTGGGCCACTAGTCATTTAATAAAAATACTGGTTAACACAGTCCTAAACTATTGCTGCAGTGGCAAGGTTTTATTAGCCTCTTTTGTGCACCCAAAGAACATTTTCCTCCATTTTACAGAATCCCTTTTCTCCAGACAGCTCTTGTCTTCTCCTTTTCATATTCCATCTTGTTCTCCATATCCATTCATATTTTTCATACCCCACCCTCTTCTAATCCCAAACTGTATCATTTAGAATTAAAACCTATCTGCTTGCTTTCCTTCTGATGGTTTTAAGTTTTATTCTTTCAGTTCCACTTATAGTTATAGAGGCTTGTGTCCTGGGTTGACAACATCTCATACACTTTTGTTTTCCTATGACACATGAATTAAAGTCACTGTAGGTCTTTAAAACATATTAGTTAAAAATATCATCACCACCACTACCACCACAAAAAAGGTCCTGGTCACACCTAAGGGGGAAAAACATAACAATCTGCAAGTTTCTAAATGATGCATGTGTATTCCCCAGGACAGCTCCTGTTACACTTACCTACTGTAAACTTTGGTTAATAAGTTGTTGATCTGCTTGTCAATTTTGTATTTTCGGTAATCTTCCAAGCCATCTTTAATTGCGATAATTGTAAGGACCACCACCAGAGGCAGCATTGTAATCTCCTTTTGGAAGGCCTCTACCAAAGGCACCCAGTTCAGGACGACTAGAAACAGGAAATATAAATTGGCGGCTCTGCAAAGAAACACACACAAGGAGATGTAAACAAATCACATAAACACCTCAAGCAAAAGAGGTGAAAAAACCTCAGGGTGTTTTCTTATAAGTGTTTATTAGCTGATTTCAGATGATACAGAATAAAGAACTAGCAAAATCTAAAAAACCTGAACCAACAATTTATTACTCCTGTAAACATCTAGCTCAAGGCATACTTTAATAAATGAGAGGTAGTATTTATTAAATATGTAACAGTAAATATTGGAGTGTGACAGTCTTGAGTCGTGTGACACATGATCTTATCTAATAAAGAGGGAATATGTAAATTGACTGTCATGCCATCACAAAGATGGCAGCGCCCATGGCCACAAGATGGCGGTGCCCAGTCCTTTCAGCCCTGCCAGGGGGCTGGCAGGTGCACAGTGTGGCTGGACCCGCCCTCAGCCCCCCAGCCGCCCAGGGCTGGCCCAAGGCGCAGGCAAGACTCGAATGGTGGCTGCCCAGCCACCCAGGGTGGGCCCAAGGTGCAGGCAAGCCTCAAATGGCGGCTGCCCAGCTGCCCAGAGCCACCCAAGGCTCAGGTAACCAGGGCCGGCCAAGGCTTGCGCTGCCGGCAGTGGCAGCAGCAGAGGTGTGATGGGGATGTCGCCTTCCCCTGATCGCCGGGTCGCCTGCCGCCCCTGAGGGCTCCCAGACTGTGAGAGGGGGCAGGCCGGGCTGAGGGACACCCCCCTCCAGTGCATGAATTTTCATGCAGCAGGCCTCTAGTATAAAGCATAATAGGAAATACTATTTTCTCTTCAAAAGTTCAAAAACTGAGAGGAAATTCAGTGTTATGGGTTATAAAAATAACTTTTTAAATGATGCAACCGTCTACCCTTCAGAAGTTAATTTGTATGGCCAAACATTACAATCAAACAAGGCTCAAAATTGGTAGAAAAGCCTGAGAGGTTTTTCCCCCCTTGAGACCAACTTCTTATTTCTGCTTTGATGCTATTCAGAACCACTTTTTCAGGAACTTCCTCCATTCCTCTATTTTATATATTTAAAAACTCCTCCACTGGCCCGCAAAGTAAATTCAAGTGACCCTGTACCTTAAAAGAAACAAACAAAATCTCAATGCTGCATAGCCCCTTGAATTTTCACCACATATTTTTTCTGTTAAACTTTTCAAAATAATCTACACACATTTCTCCTTCCTAACCTCCAACTCCTTTTACTTTGAAAAATTTCTTCCTTAACACCTTTCGCTACTTATGTGGACTGCACCCAAATCTCCATCACTGGCCCTGAATTCTTCAAGGTTCAGGGTCGAATTCCACAAAGTGCAGTAGAGTGCAAGCCCCATAAAAGGCAGAAACACCCATAGCATTTAAAGTGATTAACAAATTCACATGTATACTTTATTTTATTATTTTTTTAAAATATACTTTTATTGATTTTAGAGAGAGAGGAAAGGAGAAGGAGAGAGACAGGGAAACACTGATGAGAGAGAAACATCAATCAGCATGCACTGAACTGGGGATCAAGCTTGCAACCTAGGCATGTGCCCCAACCGAAACTGAACTGGTGACCTCTTGGTGTATGGGATGATGCTCACCAACTGAGCCACACCGGCCGGGCCACACGTATACTTTAAACCCGTCCACTCTTCAATAAGTGCATGTGGAACACATACAGAGAGAATAATGGGAATGAATATTGAATGTTGAGAATCTCTGTACTCCCATTAGCATCTCAAACTCAACATTTACAAAAACAAAATAATCTTCCAGCCAAGCTTCTTTTTTATTTCTGCCTTTAATTTTTCTGTTAATCCTTTTGGACATCTCAGCTCAACATGGTCACACCATCTTTTTCCTTTATTCTCCATATCTAATCCATAGTATCTGCAACAGATTATCTTTCTTTTCATTCCCACACTGATCTAAGTTCAGGTCTCCCTTACAACTCACCAGGGCATACACAGTATCTTCTTGAATGTTCTCTCTGCCTTCAGTTTGCCTTTCATTGTGTTAGTCTGAACGGATGACTTCCCAGGCCTCAAGAAAATCTTCTGTGCTACTGCTTGGCACACCCCTTCCTGCAGCTGATGTGCTGTGCTGACACCTCTGCCTTGCATATCTCTCCATCCCCCATAATTCAGTTCAAATGCCACTTCCCCTTCTACTGCCATAGCGATCAGCATTCTTTCTCTTTCTGAGGCTTCCATCCCACTAGGCAGCCCTTTTTAACACTCTTCACATCCACTATCTCTTTCCACTGTTTGTATACACATCTTGCTTCACTTGCCAAATGACCAAATCCATGGGAAAGGGGCCCCATGTAAACTTGCATTTCCTTCAGTGCCTAACTTCATACGAGAGAGCCAATAAATAGATACTAAACTGGATTTTATTGTTTCACCTAAGGACTGGCTAAACCACAATGTCCAACCTAGTTTCCTGATCCATACTAAGAGGATAACAATGTCTTCTCTGGTCAGGAGAAAGCATGTTGTCAACTGCAACGTGCTAAGTGAATGTAAGTGGACATCATTCCACAACAGACCCTACCAGAATCGTCAAAGACCACGTCACAAGTCTTAGCCTAAGTAACATACAATGTTATGAACTTGAAAAATCTTTCATATCACCTAGAATGATAAAAACAATCAAAGTTATTTTTCCCAAAACTAAAAGTACCTGTGAAACTGTTCAAATAAATTTCTTGGCACAAAATTCAGAAGCGTGTACTTTGTCGTTCGTATTCGGTTATTCACGTAGGTTCCAGAGAACTTTTCATACTCTTCCTTGAAGGGCTGGAGGTGGGGAACAACAACTCGGTGCCTTCCTGCCAGTCTGGGGGTCTGAGAGGACTTGCTCCCGCAGGCAAGCAGCGAGGAATAGCTGTACGGCCTCTCATCCTCGTTCCTGTTTGGGCCACCCATCAGCTGCTGCCAGTGGTATCTGGCCCATTGAACAGGCTCAGTCATGTCCAAAATGCGGTGAGATCCAGGTTGGGTAGGTGATCTGGCAAAACAAACAAGAACCCACTAAAACACTCCTCATAAGCTTCTGGAAAGTCTCAAAGAATAGTAAAGACAGTAAAGCTAAAATTTTTTCTGTACCAAATAAATATATGACCCAATGGTTCAAGGTATAAATGAGAAAGTAAAACCAGTATTGGCAACTCTATTTTAACCAAAAGTCTTTATTAAATAAAGGATACTCCTTCTCATGGGCTGATCTTCTGATCACCTAAGTAACAGGAGGCAGCATCTAGAATGCCATGCCATAATTAAAGCAAATAATTTAGGCCAAATGCACACAAGTCTCTTAATTTATCCAATCATGAGTTTTCTCTTCTTTGAATTGAGAATGCCACACATGTCAGAAAACATTGTGAGGATTAAATGAATACCTTGTAAAGCACCCAGCATAAAGCTTGATAAAGAGTAAGCCCTTTCTATGAAGATTACAAAAATGGCCACAAGTCTTTCCTTCCCTCATGCACACCCCTTCACCCAGCAAGCAGGGGAGTCTCTCTACTCATTGAATCTGGACTTGGCCACGTGCTTTGTTTTGGCTAATGAAACACCAGTGAACATGACATGAGCAGAGGCTTCAAATGTGCTTGCTCAGGGGACTCCCACTGCTCTTGAGAACCCTGTGGCCACTACTATGTGCTAAGCCCAAGCTAGTCTACTAGATGTGAGTGCACATGACCCACTTACCACCACTGCTCCTGTCAATATGTGGGTGAGGCCACTGACCACCAACTGGCCACTAGCACGAGTGTGCCCAGATGACACAATCTAGAACAGAGGTCAACCATCTCAACAGAGCTCAACCCAACAAATTGTCAATAAAAGTTACATCACCAAGTTTAGGGTGTTTTGTAAAAAAACAAAATCTAACTCATATATATATACACACACACACACTATGTATATATACTAGAGGCCTGGTGCATGAAATTCTCGCAGTCCGAGAGTCCTCGGGGGATGTCTGACTGATGGCTTAGGCCCACTCCCTGTAGGAACACACTGACCACCAGGGGGCAGCTCCTGCATTGAGCGTCTGCCCTCTGGTGGTCAGTGCACATCATAGTGACCGGTCATTAGTCGTTTGGCCGATTTGCATATTAGCCTTTTATTATATAGGATATTTTTATTGATTTCAGAGAGGAAGGGAGAGGGGGAGAAAGACAGAAACATCAACAATGAGAGAGAATCATTGATTAGCTGCCTCCTGCACGCCCTCCCACTGGGGATCAAAATCTAACTTTTATACAATCTCTTCCTTATTTCCAAGTTTTTCTTATTTTCCAAGAATTCAGCCCTGCCTGGAATGTAAACTCATTAATTGGGGGTAGGAGGAGGAAGTTAGCTTTATTAAGAGTACATTATATCCCAAGCACTTTGCAAAGAACTTTATATGCATCATCTTACTTAATATTAACACCAATCTGATAGCATAGCTATTATTTCTATTTTGCAAAAGAGGAAACAGGCTTACAGAAGTAAAGTAACTTGTTGAAATTCATATGGTTAGAAGGCTGATTCAAACCAAATCTTTCTAACTCAACAGTTTCTGCTTTTAACTGTCCATGTGCCTCATTTATCTTCACATGCAGAGCAGCTGGCACTTAGTAGATGCCCAATGAAAGTTCCTTGGGTAGCTAATGAGCATGTCAGCAAATGAGCAATGTGTGGAGGGCAGGGTCTGGAGGCCTTGGTTTCTATCCTTGCTCTATCAGTCCCATTGCATGTACTTATCATCTTGGATTGGAGCCCACCTCTGGAGACTCTTATTTAGTAAATCTGTGGGCACGTCCTGATCAAATGAACTGTTAACAAAACTCCCCAGACAAATCTGACTCAGATGGCCTACGACTGCATCTAGAGAAAATTGAGGTTATGGGCTAGAAACTACACTAGGCTAGAAATACAGACATGATTCAGGCCTACATCCCCTTTTGCAGGAGCTCAGGGTCTAGGCGAGGTGACAGGCGTGTACATACATAAACGCAACCCGAGGTGTAGAACAGTATTCAAGGCAGTGAGGTAGTTTGGGCAAATTATTGAAGCGTGCTTTCTTCCTAAACTACATTCTAAGTTTAAAACATGTCTACTGATTCTTCTCTCTAAAGTGTTGTATTAATCAGGAATTAATAGTTTCCCACTAAGGACATGAAAATTATATCCAGGTTTCAAGGATCTGAAATCATAAGTCATTACCTAGCAGCAATAGAAGACTTGGCCCAATTATATTCTAGTAGTTAGTGAATCCATGTTTTTAACAATTCATTCTTGTTAACACACTTGTTTAAGATACTTCCATCTTTAAGCAATCCAAGAGATTAATTAGATAGAATTACTTCATCACTGAATTTATAGACAAGTTGAATTACAAATAGTAATTTTCTAAAATCCCATCAGATCTTTAAAAGTTATGATATAAAGCAAAACATTAAAAAAATAAATAAGAGCAGAAAGTTACTTTTAATGGGAAAAATATAATAGCTTCCAAATGTGTATATTTGGATATTGGACCCACAATACAGAATGGGCAAAAGTAGGTTTGCCCCACACTGTACATAGCCTCTATTATTTGTGAGAGAAAATATCCTTAAAGTCAGTCTTACCAGTTTTATACTCGTATCAAAAACAAGAAAAAAAATAGTTCTATCTTATCAAATTCTGTCCTTTGCAATTTGCTCTCTAAAATATTTGTTCAGAGAGAGCTGAAACAATAAACACTGACTGGCCAAAACAATTCTCAGTATCTTTTCAACATAATGTTTTTAAAGTGTTCCTCTGAAGTGATTTGAAAAGCCTGTTTTTTTCACTTCAGTTTAAAAAAATAAAATAGCTTCTTCACCTAGATTAGTGGATATTTGGTCCTGCCCAAAACATCCATGGAGACATTTGGTCCAGGCCAACGGTCCTTGAAATTTGGTCTCATCAGAAATATCTAGAAGCATATTTGGTCCAGGCCAAATGGTCCTTGATATTTGATCCTGTCCAAAATGTCCACACTTAGAAGACATCCCTGGGTTCAAATTGCTCATACCATTATTTCTACTTTTGGTTTACAGAATTGATACATACAAAATACTATCACGGATCAAGGACCTTTTGACATGGACCAAATGCCTCTGTGGGTGTTTTGGACAAGACCAAATGTCCTATAAGGCTTAACCTCCAATGCAGTTTGAGTTATTAAGGTAGTTCATTAACGCATTCATAAATCTCCACCAGAACTACCTTGTACTTTATCAATGAACCAATAAGAATGTAAAATACTTAATATAAGCACTCAGTGCTTTTCATGCATTTCACCTCATGCACATTATGACAAACCTCAAATTTTTTAGAAGGGTGAAATCAGTACAATTTACATAATTTCTGGAAACTTTAAAAGAGAAGTTTTCACTTGTAATTACAGCAGGTCCTCCAATAACATTTAGTTCAATTGTTACAATATTGATGAGATGCCATAGGAACTTAACTCTTGTTTATATCAATTAGCCTGTGGTAAAAGTGGTTTTGTTATACATCTTTTTGCTTAAAGTCACAGAACTATTGTATCTTCAGCATTAAGTGAGCACTTTCTGTAAATTCTTATTAAGACAGAGGAGTATGTATTCCTCTATTGTCCACAATCTCATACAATAATCTCAATTCTACCTCGATTTTTAAATTTCAGAATACAATTTCTTGAGAATGCAAACTTAGAACTATTTTTAAAAATATGAGACATGGGTGATGTTAACTTCTGGTAATTTGTGGTGTATTTAACTAACAACCACACACTAGAAAAAAATACTCACTGGTTTACAAAAATAACCAGCTTTTCACTCCACATACTAGTACATACTCAAGAACCTTATCTTTTTCCATTCACTCAGTTCCAAAGAGACAAATCTATGACTGAAGAATTTTTATTGCCCAAGTTACCCAAGTTTCCCTCGGTATACTTTCCTGTGTACCTTTTCAATGTTCTTAAACTTACATTAGGTGCTCTATCTACTCATATATTGCCTTCTCCTTCCCCCTGGCTCACCGCCCTCCTCAGCATCTGCCCTCAGCCACCGAGTCTCTGTCCTACTTTCCAAGGCTGGTGGCTTGTCATCCTGTAATGACTCTTCCTCCCTTCACCACTGCTACTCTTTTCCTAATAAGTGATGATAGGATCAAGGGACTGATCTACACAAGAGAGAAAAGTTGCTAGCGCTTTCAAGGAATAGAAGAAAAAAGACTTAGGAGTACAGGTAACCAGCATGTGGAAAAAAATCCTTTCAAGTTTCCAGCTTAGAATTTAAACCATCTTATATTAAGCAGGAATGACCAAGGATCTACTTAGTCACTCCAGCTCAGTGCTTTCAAAATTTGGTAACTGCCAAGCCAGTGGGAAATACATTCTATGATATTCTATGGTGAACCTGGAACATAGACCTAAATATACATACATATATAGCTGAAAGAAAGTCTACAAAACAATTTTTTACGCTTATTACTTGCACTGCATGCATTTTCTATTCTACAGTAACTCTTTCAGTCTCTCTCTCTCTCTCTGTCTCTCTCTCATTTTAATACTGGTCAAGATGCACTGAATTGGTTTCAAGATTCACTAATATGTTGCTATTCACACTCTTTTTTTTTTTTTTAAATATATTTTATTGATTTTTTACAGAGAGGAAAGGAGAGGGATAGAGAGCTAGAAACATCGATGAGAGAGAAACATCGATCAGCTGCCTCCTACACACCCCCCACTGGGGATGTGCCTGCAACCAAGGTACATGCCCTTGACCGGAATCGAACCCGGGACCTTTTAGTCCGCAGGCCGACGCTCTATCCACTGAGCCAAACCGGTTTCGGCTTCACACTCTTGAGAGACACTATTACATGTGGCTCCACAATGGATAAAAGACAGAGTAGGAGCCTGTAGCCTTTTAACTTTCCCCACATGCCCCAGCAAAGTTAAAAGTATATCAGTACTTAGAGAAGGTTCTATTATTAAAACATTTCACATGGGTATTCAGGAAAATTTTTTCATGATATGAAAGGAAAGCAAATCAGAATAAGTCATACCTCATCAAGAATCATGATATTTAAAAGCTTAGACTTTAGAGATTATTTAATCTAAAGGCTACAAACTAGTAGCCCTTACCCAACATTCTATCTAATGATGTATTTTGCACCATGATGTTGGCAAACACATTGGTTTTAATTTTTTTTTAATACAGGACATTTAAAAATGGAGATAAATTCACATAAAATATTGATAATTAGATTTTCTTAAAAAGAAAATAACAACAGGATGCTGGACACAAATTTTCACATAGTAACAAATGTCAGAAGCTTTTTCACTGTAGCCCCTGCCCCTAATCCTGTATTTTCTGTTTCACCTATTTTAATTGAGTGAATGAGGACTCTGCTCACCATTCTGGAGAATCAAATCCCCCTGCTCTATAGACCAAGGCTCAAATAGCAGTTGCATCACTCATTAGATCTCTGACCTATGTAATTAACCTCTGGGCCTCAGCTTGCTAATAAATAAAATAAAATAACATTAAGAGTCATGGGCACACTATAGATGAACAATGCTCTAATTCCTGCTCTCCTCTTTGGCTATTTCTCAGGCCATAAATAAGTTAAGGTTTGATACCCAGTAAATTGGTTTGAGGTCCAAACGTTTAACAGATTGATTTCAAATTAAATAAAGTTGCCCAAGTCTAAGTAAATGCTCAGTTCAGTGTCACTGTTGATACCTGAGAAGTAACCAGTTTTAAGTAGAATACAAATAGAAAACCAATCATAAAAGACAGGCATGACTAATTCTATGTAATAAAAGACTACTATGCAAATTGTCCCCTCAGGAGTTCAACTGATCGGGAGTTTGACCGCTCACTATGATGTGTGCTGAGCACCAGGGGGCAGTGCGGAATGAAAGGAAGGCGCTGCTGGCAGCCGGCAGCGGGGGAAGGAAGGCCCCAGCCAGCAGCCGGCATCTGGGAGAAGGTCCCGGCCAGCAGCCAGCAGCTGGAAGGAAGGCCCCAGCCAGAAGCCAGAAGGCACCGATAGGCCCTGATCACCGGCCAGGCCTAGGGACCCTACCTGTGCACGAATTTCATGCACTGGGCCTCTAGTCCCATATAATAAAAGGCCAGCAACCATAAGCGTAATGACCGGAACGACCGCTCGACCAGTCGCTATGAGGTGGAGGGCCGGCAAGAGGAACCAGGTAGCTGGTGGTGGCGGCAGGGCAGGACCCAGGGCTAGCAAGGGGAACCGGCTGGCTGGCAGGGGCGACGGCACAGGACCGGGGACTGGTGAGTGGGCGGAAGATGGGCCTGATTGCAGGCTAGGCCTAGGGACCCTATCCGTGCACAATTTCATGCACTGGGCCTCTAGTAAATATAATAAAACTAGAGCCCCGGTGCATGGATTTGTGTACCGGTGGGGTCCCTCAACCTGGCCTGTGAGGATCAGGCCGAAACCAGCTCTCCGACATCCCCCAAGGGGTCCCGGATTGCAAGAGAGTGGTTCTCGGGTGACGCACCCTGGAATTGGGCTCCCTCCTCTCTGGCTCTGGGTGCATCACCTGAGAACTGCAGCTGCCAAGTCACTGCAGCTTGGCAGCTTCTGCTTTGAGCGTCTGCCCCCTGGTGATCAGTGCGTGTCATAGCTACTGGTTGGAGAGACTGCCCCCTGGTGGTCATTGCATGTCATAGCTACTGGTCGGATGGTCACTTAGGCTTTTATATCCTATATAATAAAAGCCCAGTGACCGAATGGCAGAACGACCAGAATGACCAGTCGACCAGTCGCTATGATGCGCACTGGCCACCAGGGGGCAGATGCTCAATGCAGGAGCTGCCTCCTGGTGGTCAGTGCGCTACCACAGTGGGAGCGCCGCTTGGCTGACCGGGATGACCAGTTGCTCCAGCTGTGAACCCTGGGCCAATGGGCAGGAACCCAGGCTGCGATCGTCGCTTCCTCGCCCCAGGATCCTCCTCCTTGCTCCCTGCCACCTCCTCCGGATGCCCACAGGCCACATAATGCTGCTGCCGCCAGGCTCACAGAGCTGACCCCGGAGGCTGGGAGGTGGGTTCGTGGCCGCCTTGGGACTGAGGCCTACTCCACTGCCTCTCAGTGCTATTGTCCCTGACCAGGTCCCCTAGAGAGGCAAGTGCTCCAGCACCACGGAAGATGCCGGACCAGGGAGCAGCCACACAGAGGGCGGGTTCACAGCCACTCAGCTCACCGGGATGAGCAGAGCTCCCACAGTGGGCTGATCCCCATAGGCCATGCCCCCCACCGGTGCACGAATCCCGTGCACCAGGCCTCTAGTATATAGATAACCTTCATACCATCTGATCTCATGTTTCACCATCTTCTTCAAATTTCATTCCAATTGTGTTCTTGAACAAACTGTATTCCACTTGTGCTGGGGCACCCTGCTAATTACAGTCTCCTAGGCCCCTCCCCTGGAAATTCTGATTCAGGAGCATGAATGCAGGGTTTAATTAATACCCAGATGACATGTCTGGGAGGTTGCAAAGCACAGCTATAACCCGCACCTTTGGAAATGCTGCCCTCTCTTTTCAGAGGGCTGGTCAATCATATCACCCACTCACCACAACAGCCCCTACTCATCTTGTTTTAGCTTGACCTTGGAGTGGGAGGGATGGAGAAGGATCCACACAGGAGCTACAGTAAGGTTCTCCTGGCTCTGCTCCCATTACAACCTGAGCATGGCTCAATCACTGGCACTTGCTACAGTGTGCTTCAGGTAGCTTCATTCTTCAAGGTCAGGGACCTTCTCTAATTCCTTCCCAGACTCCAGAGATTCTCATGCTTGGCCAAAGTTAGATGATCAATGACACAGGTATTTGGGGTTCAGTACTATCTTAGGCTTCTGGAATCTACTAGGGGTCTTGGAACATATCGCCAGCAGATAAGGGGGGACTACTGTACTTGTGTTTTCTCAAACTTACTCCTGCTTCTAATGGAAGGAAAGCCAGGCTGAGACATGGAAGAGGAAACGAGGTGTTTTTGCTTCCTTTTCCCATACTACCTCTTTAATTGAAGAGTCTGCCAGGCAACCAATTAGCTAGAGATAGTAAAACCCTCTATCAACTGTTCCCATGGGAAAGTAGAGCCACCCAGTCGACAAAAGCTCTGAGGAACATTTTTAAGGTTTTTCAAGAATATCATTCATAATTCTAAGATTTAGCCCGCTCCACAAGGAGCTGATTTGCCATGGCTTCTGATAATAAACAAAATGGTTCCATGCTTTATTTGACCTAATATTATGCCACTGATTGGAACCCTACCTTGAGAATTAACAACAAATTTAAAAAACACACATACACACAAAGAAACAAGTTCAATTGTCATCACTTAGAACCAGAAAGAATGCTTAGGTCTTGATACTCTACTCCCCAGTGAGCTGCTGTCCTTACAGGCAGGGAGATTTAGCATTTCACTAAAAACGAAATATAGTTTACCTAGGTTTTTATTAAAATCTCCATTCTTAACTTCATTTTAGTTTAAGAGCAACTACTACTGTGTGGAAATTTGAATTACAGCAAACTTCTTGCTGGTTAGTGATGGAAAATACCATTAACTCTGTAAAAGGTCTGCATGTTCCTGGGCTGAGCATGACAACCTGATGTTCAACATTACCCAGAAATGCAGTGACAAAGGACACCTGTCTCTGGACACCTTGCTGTAATTAACTGACATTAGCATGTTATCTAGAATGTAAACGTTAATCCATATGACCAATATCAAGATTCTTAACACAGCCTGGCTGGCGTGGCTCAGTGGTTGAGATTGGACCTATCGACCAGGTCACTGTTCGATACCCGGTCAGGACACATGCCCAGGTTGTGGGCTCCATCCCCAGTGTGGGGCATGCAGGAGGCAGCGAATCAATGATTCTCTCTCACCATTGATGTTTCTGTCTCTCTCTCTCCCTTTCCCTTCCTCTCTGAAATCAATAATAAAAATATATTTTTTAAGAAAAGAACCACCACCAATTACAAACAGCCAACTAGGTTTAAAAAAAAATTCTTAACATACAGGTTTAACACTGGTAGAGAGGGACTGAATATGAGATTAATACAAACCAAATGCTATATACACCCAACTTGCAATACTATTTCACAGTAAGGCAATTATATAGTAGGGAAAAAAATTTCATTGCAAGTAATCATTAATCACCATCACAGAAATATCAATTATGTTCTAAAAATATGCATGTGTAAATGTCTTTATAATTGGCACAAGAAAATTATAAATCACTTTCACTTATGAATATTGATGAAAAACCTCAATAAAATTTAGCAAATTAAATATAATTCTGGCAATGGGAGTGTGAATTGCTACAATCTATTGGGTTTCCCAAAAAAAAAAAAAAAATGAATAGTAGGAGCTTGTTAACTTTTCTTTCTTTGTTACAATGAAATGTATTGAATTATAATTTTTAAAATTTAATTTTCAAGTTTTTAAAGGAAGAAGTTTTAATTAACAGCTATGAAACAGTCTAATGCTGCCCTATGCTTTATGTGTGCATGATGCTACATGATCCAATATCCCACTGACCCACAGAAGAAGAAATAAAACGTCAAAGACTATAACTCAAGGCATGCAATATTTGACTCCAAAGTCATGCCTTTCTAACTATACAATTCCATTTATACATAAATTTCAAATAATCAAGTATGATCATTTAAATTAGATTATTTCTAATTAATAATCTACATTTTATTATAGTTATTTAAAATAACTATGTTTTTCTAGAAGATATTAAAAGCTACAATCTATAACAGAGTGTGCCTAAAATAACAGATACTATGTTCCTTCTTGTGTACAAATGTACTTGAAAGCAGAGAGAGCTCAAAACCCTGCTTCCCTCAATGAACGCTTAATGGAAACTTTGTAGCAGGACAGATCATGAAAGATAAATATGGGATAATGAATTCCCTTAAGCCCAGTTAGTATTTAAAAACTTATGAGGTCATCATCAGCCAACACACAACTTGAAATGTACATATATGAGCTCACTTGTCTAAAAGAGAAAAACATTCTTGTGTGTAGTCATTTCAAGATGTTCTGTTTGTGGCTATCAAATTCCAATATGAAACGGAATGTGCTGAAGCACTCCCCCATGTTGCTGATTCAGCAGATCTGGGGTGGGGCTCAAGAATCTGGATTTCTTTCCTTCCCGACGTGGCTCAGTTGGCTGGGTGTCATCCTGTGCACCTGGGATTGCCAGGTTCAATTCCCTGTCGGGGCACGTGCTCAGGTTGCAGGCTCAATCCCCCGTTGAGGGCATGTAGGAGGCAGCCAGATTGATGTTTTGTTCTCATATTGATGTTTCTCTCTCTGTTTCCTCTCCCTCCCTCTCTCTAAAAATCAATTTTTAAAAATCTTAAAAAAAAAAAAAAAAAAGGAGTCTGCATTTCTAATAAGTTTCCAGGTAGTGCTCAAGTTGGTCCTTGGAACACACTTTGAGAACTCTGCTATGTAAATTTATTTCAATATGTAAAGTTGTGAAATTAAGAATGAAGATTTAATTAGATGTCACTCCTATTATTGGGCAGTCTTTCTTCTTTGAGTGTATAGACCCAGGCTATATACCGATAACTTAACAGCTGATACAAGCAGACCCTCTCATCTAAGGCTAGAATTAACTAATACAGCGAAAGTCTAGTTTACACACAAAAACACCCAGCGGGAGCTGATGAGGCCTTCAGGATGAAGATTTAACACAATTACAAATCAGTTTCAACCAACATTTCCAAAAGTTTGGCAAGAGAGAACAATGGGTCCTGGCCTTGACAGACTTATAACCTCTTTCTCAACCAAGATGAGAAAACTCTAACAAAAATATCAAAGTTCCTACATACCCCAAACCTGGGAAGAAAGAGAATTTACCAGTCAGGGTCAATAAAAAGAGAGAGAGATGTTATAGCTATAAGATAAGAAATGTTTCACAGTAGACTCGGGATGTGAAAGTTTTCTTGACTTGTACATCTCTGAAACGCAGATAAAACTAAAGCTTGTTCCAATCTGGGTCACATCTGACCTACTTCTCCAGCTCTCTATAGGAAGCTTATTACCTCAAGGAGACCGATTCCTTATCAGACAGGTAATAAGCAGTGAGGTGGCAGTAAGATCATCTGAAATCTTTGCTGGTTTCTTATTGCATCAGGTGCCAAGGTGACATGTTGGCACGGCACCCTTGGTGATTATTTCTGTGCTACCTATAAAAGGAGAAAAAAAAGTCTTTTTCTTCACCCCACATAATCTTTGGAAAAGAAGATAAACAGTTATAGAACGCTAACGGGAAAAGGCCAACTCTAGTCAAGCACATGGCCCTCATGCGTCTTCAGAAAAGGGTGCGAAAACCAAGCCCACTCAGTCCCAGTTCACTCAGCAAACATGACCTGAACACCATCACTATGGCTGATGCTGGGAAACAGAACCTAAAGACACAGTTCTACATCACAGAAGCAGCCTCTCACGCAGACAAGGGAAGGCACCCTCCACCTCCATGTGTTTTATTTCATTGCTGATGAAGAGTCCATTTAGAACTTTCAAATAGAGCATGTTTATTTTTAAAGAAGACAGAGGTATAAAATATGACTGTGGTGTCTAGATGCACTGCTTTCTACTGGGAAAAGTTTCTCTCTTCTTAATGTTTCCAAACTACATTAAATAGAAAGTGGTTTTTCAATTTTCTTGTGTGAGAATTAAGTATTTATGTGTCCATTCAGACACTGAAAGCTTTATTACCTCTTTTTTTCAATATATCTCAGCTTTTTCTTAAAAGGATCATATCTCCAATTGAGTTACCTTTTGCTAATGCTTAGGCTCAAAATTGGTTTAAGCTAGCAAAAAGGCAGGAAAAATGTTGCAGTAGTATGTTGTCTCTCCATGTTACTGGAGAAACTAAAAAAAAAAATCTCACCCATACTCATGGTAAGTTGCCAATATGTCAGTCTATTCTTAAAGCTGAAAGTTATAGACATATATTAAAATTTGAATGATAGCAGTATTTAATACTATGTTCTGACGTTGGTAATCCTGAATACTCCTAAAATCTACATTATTGAAATGAGAGAATAGTGTGTTTTGGAGATTCAGTTATTCAACTGTAATACAATATTATTAATTCAATAAACCTGAGATCATAACAATATCTACCATTTAAAAAGACGTGCAAAGTCCTGTGCTGGGGATAAATATACCTAACTTTAATCTGACAACAATGTACATGTTTTTATCCCCATTTAAGGTTGAAAACATTGAGACTCAGAGTGATTGGGAAACTCACCCAAGTGACACAGCTTGGTAAATGGTTACCCAAACCTGATCCAAATACCTCCGCTGGAGTGAGAGCCTCCACAGCCAGTAGAAGGCTCTGATATGGGGCAGAAACTTGAGCAATAAGTTGGTAGAAGGCACATAGCTTCTGGCAGCCTACCAAGGAATGTTGAGGGTTCGGAGAAAGAATAGGACTAGTATAAAATATTTGAACTTAAGTCATTCAGGGGGAAAAATACTAAAAGCATACTTCATTTGAAAAAATAAATTAACAAATTCAAATATTTAATTTTCAAACACTCATTAGATGCATGCAATAGAAAGCTCTTTACATGTATTTGAAATATGATCCAATATATAAAAATAAAATTTACTTGTAAATAAATGATCCATTTCAGCCTGACTTCAATATCATCTGGTCGCACAGGGACCTGTAAGCACCTGACCCCCTATCTTTCACTGCCCCTCCTTCTTGCTTGGCCTCATCTCCCTGCTCACACATTTAGAAATTTATGTTCAACACTGTGATCACTTCCTTGTATGTTCTCTCCGCCCCTTAGGTCCTCTCTCACTTCTTTCTTGGCAAAGCCCTTACACTAGTTATATTCAAATCAGTTATATCAAATCCTTATACTAGTATTCTGTTCCAATACCTATGGGTTGAAAGTGCCTACAGAGAAACACATAATGTACCCGGTTAGTGTCACTTTAAATTACCAACCATAAACTACAAGTTGGCCATACATGCCAACTGCCATCATATAGGACTTCTAGTCTCTCTATTTTCCCATTTTAACTGTTTCATATCTTCTCCTCTAACTGCGTATCTTCCTCCCAACTTCCTTCCTGCTGATGATCTTGTTTCTGTTTTACTGAGAAAACTAAGACCATCAAACGAGAACTTCTAGGTTTCTCTAAGTAACTATTCTCCAGCTCAGAACTCTTCCCCAAAGTCCCGACTCATACATCTGACTGCCAACTATCTCCAAATGGAAACAAGTGGAACACTGAACTCCTGGTACTCTCCCCAAAACCTGCTGTCCCCTGTCAGTTGATGGCAACTTCATCCTTCTAGATCCTCAGCCCCAAAGCCTTTGAGTCATCAGGGAGTCCTGTCTTCCCTCAAAATCCATACTGTCAGTCAGCAAATTCTGTTGGCCCTGCCTTTAAAATATATCCAGAATCTCACCACTTGGCATCATTCCCACCATCACTCTCATCTAGTACTATCACCTAGTCCTGTTAAAATCTAAGTTAGATCCTGACATTTCCACAATTCCAAATCTCTAAAGGCCCTCATCTTCATTATAATTATAGCCGCCAGTGCCTCGCTATCTGCCTCCCCACATCCTCTCCATACCTCTCTCCTCCTTCACTCCCCTCTGCACAGCCTTGTCTCAGCAATCCCTGTTTTTCTCCCGTTTCATTTCTCATAGAACTCGTGTCCCTTTCTAATACATTATAATTATTTTTGTATTTTAGTTCTGTTTTCTTCTGCCTCTGTCAGAGGAGGAATTTATATCTCTTTTGTTCATTGATACGGCATAAGCCTAAAATAGTAAGTATCAGGCATAGAGTAGACTTTCAACATGTGTTTGTGAAATGAACATACTATTAATGAGTAACATACCTCTCTTACATGCAGAATATCTGTAATAATCTTATATACACTGGCTGTAGAAGTTATATGTGCTTAGTTATTTCCTGTTAATTTGTTACAGCTTTTATTATGCATGCTAAAGTTATTACAGTTCATATTAAAATCTACAGCATGTCAGCCTAAAATGGCCACTTGCAAGACTGTAATAGGAAGACATAAAAAGGGAACTAGAACAACTCAAATCTGTTTTTAAAAATAGCCAAGGTATGTTAATTTCAAAACTCATAGGAAGGAAGTTCTTCTGAGTAACCTATTTTTTTTCCAGACAGCTTAAGGTTAATTCCTTTAAGTACCCAAACAAGTTCATCCAGGATGGAAAGCATTATAAATGTGTTCTCAATTCTCCTATACTTTATACAGCATTTTAAATGCATTTCCTCCTCTGAGAATTCAGCACCAATGCACTGAGCACCAGTCACTGCAAAGTGCTCTATATAGTGATGCCTTCAGGGTCTTCAGAAGCCTCTCCATAGGTGGGCTTCCAGTACTTGAAGACCTCCTTGTTTTGAATGCTCGTGTCTAATTTTATAGGTTTGTTTCTCCTGTGGCTGCCAAAATATCTGCCTTTCTTAAGACTTAGCTCCTACTTCCATCTACCTTAGAATAGTTGATAAACAGAAATAAATGAAATGAATGACCTCAATGGTCTTCATGGAGCAGACTATAGAAACTTAACAAGATGTATTTAGTGAAACCTATTTCGCTGTTCAGAGATCTCTTTTCCTCATACCTGGTTAATAAATAGGTACCAAAAGGCTAACGTGTCAGCCATGCACTTTTCCAGGCACTACAACCAAAATGATGAAACATCCTATGTAAACTCCATGGTTCTTGCCTCCAAGGCATACATTGTCCTGTAGAGGGATCAGATGTGAACTTCATGAGATTCCCTCATTAACCTGAAATTCTTCAGAGGTTAATGCTCATGAGATAGGCTTTGACATGTTTATGGCAAAATTCAGCTATAATTTCAGCTTAGCTTTCAGAACAGCAAAAGAAAGTTGAGATAATTATTGCAGTAAAACATATACTTACAAAGGGCATATACATTTCTAGATATCAAAGTAATCTCAAAAACAAGTCTGTTAAACTTTTTAAATACCACCTTCATTGCTCTTTACATTAGAAAATTTAAGTTAGTGGGAGGGAAAAAAACACTTATTGGTCAGAAGGTTCTCAATTCCTAGGTAAGAACCTATTTCAAGATTCCTTCTGATGATTCCTAATATCTTCAGAACATAACCAATCTATAGTATTCTGAAATGACCATGTTCAACATCCTGTGGGCATGGTAACATAAACAGAGGTGGCAAATAAAATTACCAGCAATTAATAAGAGATGTAATCTAACTTGATTAAATCCAAAGTATATTAAAAGAAAAGAGCCCAAGTTGTATACAGATGCATTATGAAAATATTTTTATGCTGGGTCTCTAACTTCACATAGAATTAATTAATTACAACTTTAATGACCACCGTGGGACTCTATCATTCCACACCTCTACAAAGATACTCAGGGCCTCTGATAAGAAAACTTGATTCCCTAGGCAAAACAAACTCTCTGCTGAATGTCATGAGGATTCCTGTTTGTTTCCTTATCTTCATCTAAAAATATACCCACAATCAAAGGATGGAGAAAATGTTCCCTTCTTTTTTCTTATGAAACACTAACAAAAATGTTTAGTTTTATTATGTCTTAAAAGGGAATCTGTTGCCAGGAAGTACATACTAAAACAAGCCAACACAAATCTTTAGGTATTGAACTATATCTTTTCAGACTATTTTTAAAGCTTTGTGTCTCAGATGAGTGGCTTTTGATGTCAGCTCAGTGATAACACAGAAGTATTTGAAATGGCATGAAGGAAAAGTCAATGGTATTGTCTTTCCTGGAGGCATTTTGTTATTACCTACCCTCCATAGAGTTGAAATTTTTAAGTTCGTTTTGCTAACAGAAATGTAATTGTGCTCATCTTCCTCATTCAGAAAGGCCTTAAATGGAACAAAGCAGATTTTAGAAAAATAAATTAAGGAAGATTTAATGAATGCCTATCAGCATGAGACCTTAGCAGATGTGATTGACAGGAAGTGGAAAGGAATAAAGCTTGAATCAGACCCTCACTGCTTATTCTTCTAGAAAACAGCTGGAGTCAGAAGAGTGAATGTGACTAGAATAAGTTTTATCTGGTGGTTTCCCTTATAAATCAAATGTTCTCATTCAGAAACAATGACACCTGACATGAAATTACATACAAGAGATGGTGGAGGCTTTGTGAAAGAGGGGAAAGGTAATATCGTCTATGTTCTCTTCATTCTAGGACAAAACTAAAATATATTTATTGTAGAAATTTTAGAAACTACAGATTAATATCATGAGAAAAATAGAAATCATATATAATCCCACCACCCAAACATAAGTACTATTAACATTATATTTTTATGGATTTCAGAGAGAGGAAAGGAGAGGGAGTAAAGAAAGATCGATGAGAAACATCAATCAGCTGCCTCCTGCTCGCCCCCTACTGGAGATCAAGCCCACAACCCAGGCATCTGTCCTGACCGGGAATGGAACCATGCCCTCCTGGTTGGTTCATAGGTCGACATTCGACCAACTGAGCCACACCAGCCAGACCATCATGGGAGTATTTTTCAAAGACAGGACATCATTTTGTAACTTAGTGTTTTCATGCCTCATATCATGAACATTTTTTCCATGTTATTAAGTAGTCTTCCCAACAACCTCACACATTTTTAATTGCTTTCCATGTTTGTTAATGTGATGTGTGAACATATGGTAACATATTTTTATGCTGAATATTCTCCAGTTATTGGAAAGTGAGCATCTCTCTTCCCGGAACCTTAGAAAAGTCAAAATTATTTTTCCTTTGTGAATTGCACACTTAAGTCTGTTTTTCACTAGGGATCATTTTCCATAGAGGTGTTGATCAATCTCTCACTGCTTGTAAAAGGCATATTGGTATATAAAATACAGAGCTTAGAGTTGGTCTTTTAATTTTAGTTATAGTATTTGTGGTGATATTTTTCAAAATGGCATTTTTGTGATTATAAAAATAATAGTTGCTGTAGAAGATTTGGATATATCAGAAAAAGACTGAAAAATAAAAAGCTATAACTTTACTACCTAGAAATCCAATTTTTTTGTACATGATATATCTGTGGTTATATCCACTGATACAAACAAGAACTTGTATGCAAATGAGAAGTGCAACTGTGTTGTTCAACATTTATTAATTTAGGACAATACCTGATATGTAGTACAAGCTTAATAAATATTTATTGAGCAAATGATACTTTATATGTATTTATATTTCAAAATTATATTCTATACATTCAAGATGATATGGTATTAAATCTTACTTTTTTCACTCAATACATTGCAAAAAATCTTTCTAAATCACAAAATTTTTAAAAATATTTTGGAAACTAAATTTATCAATATAGAGATATAGTACATTAACTTATTTTAAAAGCTTGCTATTGTGGAATTAATTTTATTTAAATACTTTTCCATATCACAGATAACACTGTAATAAACATATATACAAATCTTCATATGGAATTCAGATGACTTCCTTAGGATGTATTTCTATATCAAGGATTATGAGTTTTAGTACAGAGTCCCATATTATTACCTCAAATAACTGAATGAATACACTCTTCATTGAGCATCATAAAAGAAGATCCCATTAAGGGTGCAATTCTTATGAAACTAAGACCACTTCTTACTCCAATAGTGATACTGGTTTTGTGACAAGTATTGTTTCTGTGACTAAGATAATTTCTGAAATTAAATACACTCATTGAAGATAATAGGAAGGGAACAGTGTTTTCAAGAGAATACGCTCACAACAAGCCTCTTCTAAGTGTAAGGAAAGCTGGTCAGCTGCTGTAACTATTGACCAGGAATAATGAGAGCATCCACCACACACATAATTGTTCCAAGACTTGATAAATGGAGTTTCCTTGCTTCAAGCATTGACAAGCTATTAAATTTACCTTCACCAATGCTTTGATTCTTAAGAATCCCTAAGTGAGCTTGCTTGTAGCATTTTCTTTGATTTTCCTTCATTAAAAAAAAAAATACTTCCAACTAGATCAGACAATAAGACATCTAATGAAGACTTGAATATGTGCTCACTTTTTACCTCTTAATTTTTAAAATTGATTCTTAAAAGTACATTTGTCTAACAAGGAGTCATTTTTTTCTATTATAAGTTGTCATCAAATTCTGAGCATTTCCTTCATTTTACTGGCATCAAAATAAATGATATCCTATTCAATTTCTATTTAGTTGTAAGTAATTGTATTCAAAAGTATTCCGTTCTTGCTGTGCAAAGGCCAAATATTCCTGACATCCATCCTGTTTTAGACTGCCTAGATTCTCCATCCTTTTCATACAATTTAACAAATGTTAAAGTAGTAGTTGCAGTATTATTTTTTAAACTCCCTAAAACTTTTTAAATGTTGTTGCTTTCCATTACATGCAGGTATCCTGAGCTTTTCAAAGCTTGCATCACACCACTCATTTTTACAAAAGACCCACATTAGTACCTGCTTCCGCTAACCAAAAGAAATCCGAAGAAGATTTTCAATTTTACGAAAAAAGGCAAAAAGTGAAAATAGTGTTCAGCACGTGTTTGGCAGCAATCATTACAGAGGCAGCAGCATGCCCTGCAGCGAGTGGCCCCGCCAAAGCCCTTCCCGGGGACTACATTCAGCATCTCAGCATTAAGCTGCCAGAGCTGGGAACTGCGTCTGTGAACATCTGTGCTTTATCTCGGTTTATTTTGCACCTCTATTAGCAATATGTGTCCTAAGGTATCAGAAAAGCCTGAATGCTCATAAGGGTGTTACGTTGAGTGTAAAACTGAACATAATTAAGAGTATTTGGTATGAGTTGATAGGTTGTTATTTTATTTTTAGTCTGGGAAAACTCAAATTTTTCCCATATAAATTAATGTTAACTGCTTCTTTGCTTTATGCCATTTTGGTTTACGATAAGTTTTCATAGGAATGCTCTACTTTTAAATAGTGGGGGAAACCATTACAGCGTTGACCCAAATAAAGAAGCAAGCTCAAAATTGTCAAGGAAAAAAGAGAGAGAGAGAGAGAGAGAGAGAGAGAGAGAGAGAGAGAGAGAGAGAGAGAGAGAGAGAGAGAAAGAAAGAAAGAAAGAAAGAAAGAAAGAAAGAAAGAAAGAAAGAAAGAAAAGAAAAGAAAAGAAAGGAGGTGAGTTCAATGAGAAATAGCAGAAAAATTACAATTTGGAACACACATACTGTAGCAAGCTACAGGCAAACCCACTGAGGGTTTGGGGTAGGCTGTATTTATGGACAGGGAACAGGAAGTGGGGAGAGTTTAGAGTCTATTAAAATGAAATCAAACTGAGACCAGCTTTGAAAATTCCTCAAGCAGACAAAACCAATCCAGTCACACAAATAAAGCTCAATTTAGACCAATTTCGTGAGACCAACTCGACCTGGGTTGGTCTTGTTCACATTTCTGGAAACAGAGGTTTATAAGTTTATGGTTCATGAGCAAAACTGTCAAGGTTGATATGAGGCCACCTGATTAACACACTAATGTTTAAGAAAATGCCAATGCCACAGGATCAGTTTTCTGTAAACCAAGCATTTATAGGAAATCATCTATCAGTCCTTTAGTTTTGTTTTTCTGAGGGCACATGCCTGAGACTGTCCACTTTATATCCTCTAGTTCACTTTAGATGGAAATTCTTTCACAGCAGTATGATCTCATTTTGATAAAAACAAACTATCCGCATGTAGGTATGTAATATGTATTTGTAATGAGAATAGGAAAGAGTCCAGGAAGATAAGACATTACTTTTTACAGGAGATTGTTGTGGGAGTTCACACTGGGGCAGTGAGTGAGTTTACTCTGTTGCAATGATTATGTACTACACGTTTGCTCTTAAAAAGCCAACCAAGGGCCAGCCAGAGGGGCTCAGTGGTTAAGCATCAACCCTTGAACCAGGAGGTCACAGGTGGATTCCCTGACAGGTTACATGCTGGGGTTGTTGGCTCAATCTCCAGTGGTGGTGGGGTGGGGGGGGGGGGGGAAGGGCAGGAAGCAGCCGATCAATGATTCTCTCACATCACTGATGTTTCTCTCTCTCCCTCTCCCTTCCTCTCTGAAATAAAAAATAAATATATATGCTATATTTTTTAAGCCAACAAAGATTTTTTAAAATATATTTTTATTGATTTCAGAGAAGAAGGGAGAGGGAAAGAGAGATGGAAAACATCAATGATGTGAGAGAATCATCGATCGGCTGCCTCCTGCAAGCCCCCCACTGGGGACCAAGCCCACACCCAGGCATGTGCCCTTGACCAGAATCGAACCCGGGAACCTTCAGTCTGCAGGCCAATGCTCTATCCAATGAGCCAAACCGGCTAGGGCAAAGATTTTTTAAATAATGGTATCTTCACAGAAATGTGACCTAGCCCAACTTAAAAATAATTATCTACTCTGGAGTTACTTTTCTGATACAGAATATAATACATGTTGGTGGATAAGGAGCCAATCCTTGTTGGTCCATCTTTCAAGGTTGATTTTAGTCAAAGGCTTGCTCTCAGACTATAGGGTTGTTCTTCTCCTTGCAAAGAACTAGGTGAAAAGAAGCAAGAAGGAACTTTGCTCTTAGTTAGATAACTTTCTAAATACCTGTGTTAACATGCCCTTATGATTAAGACTACTTTAAATGCATCCTTTCTAAAGGCACAGGGAGGTTAACCCTCCACACTGGAGTGTGTCCCTAACCAGCCAGCTGTCTCGCTGCCGTGCAAAGTCGAATGTGACTATGTGTTTTATAATGTAAAATGAAGGATGCCACAAACAACTATGAAGTTCTGCAAAGTTAGTGTTTGCTGGGAAGAGCACCAACTTTTTTTTTGCAGCTTTCCCTTAAAAACTATTTGTGGGCAAGCTCCAAAACAAACACCATTTTCCCCCTTAAGGAATCAACCCATGGCTTTTCAACCTCCCATCCTCTTCATTACCTTTGAGACAGGGCCAAAATTGCCTTAAACTCCTGCATTTCAAAATGAGATGACAAAGGTAGGTGTGAAAGTGTGTGTGTGGGGGGGGGGGGTGTGCGGGGGGCGCAATCATAATTTGCCTTTCCACAAAACCCAGCATTCAGAAAAGTTAAAATAATTCCTCTTTCGAAATCAAGGGACTGAAAATGGTGTGTTTTTCCTTAAAAAAAAAAAAAGGCTCGACAGCCCTAACGTCTAGTTTTGAGGCAGTTCATCAAACTGAACACAGTCATTGGGGGAGAGGGAGAGCAAGAGGGGCAGAGTGAGACCGAGAAGAAAGAGAGAAAGGGAAGACGGTGGATAATGAAACTGAAGGCAAGCATCAGCCAAAGGGGTTCGCTCTGCACCCTTACCGAGTCGTCCCCCGGCACGCATCACAGCACGACGATCCCGAGTCCCAAGAAGCAAGAGAAGAGCCAAGCACAGATCCGAAGGGTAGAGACGGGTGGTGCTTCCACGCCAGCCATCTGCCTCGGGAATTAAAAAAAAATAAAGTAAAAAACAAAAAAACAAAACAAAAAATCACTTCTCAAACAGCTTCCAAACTCAGCTGCCAGAGCTGGAGCCGAGCCGGGAGACCGGCGACCTCCTCTTCCCTTTCCCAGTCCTGCCTCTCCGCCGGCTCCGGAGCAGCGGGTGCCCCAGCCAATCGCCCGCCGCCCCGCCCCCCGTGACGTCGGGGGCGGAGCCTGGCAGCTGGCCGCCCCAGCTCCAGGTGTGGGACGGGGGGCCGTTTCCCAGCGCACAAGCCCGCGGCCCAGGGCCTCCCCATCGCAGTGCAGATGGCCTGCGGTTGCCGGTCTGGCTCCTTCTTGTTCTGCTGAAACTCTGTAACAAGTCACCCATTTACCAAGGCTTGAAACGCTTGGCAATTATTTTTTGGTGTGTAAAGGGATAAAATCGAAACATTTAATGTTATTGTTTTAAAACTAGAAAAGAAACAGAAAAATTGCTTAGTTCTGATTGCTTTTTTTTTTTTTTTCACTCCCTGACATTTATTCTCTCCCTCATTAAATAGAATGTGGCTTTATCCACTCACCTGCCAGGCTCTGTTAGCTTAAAACTCACAGCTAATTTATTTTATTTTATTTTATTTTTTTACTCCTAAATAAATTCTAACAACCTTGTCTGGTCTCTCAAAACTTCCGATCAAATAAGTGCTTTGAGAAAGGGAAAGGGCATTTGTTGAAGGCAGAACCAATGGTGGCAATAATTCAGGCCGAAACCTGATGGTCACTGGCTGCCAATTGTTTCATCTCACAGAAACAAAATTAAAAGAGGAGCAAAGGCCTCCATAATTCTCCTGTTTTGTGCCGCTATTTTCCAGGTTCTCAAACGCGTAGCGAGAGTCAAGAAGACGAAATGACCATCCACATGTTTCACCACGACAGACACATGGAGCTGACTTGCAAACTCTCCCAAACCAGCCTGGAGCGGCCAAACAAGTTCCTTCAGCCGGTGAGAGGTGCCTCCCCCGACCGGGAGAAACAAGTCCGGGTGTGGCTTCCTGAGATGGGAAACGCAGGCACCTCTGCAGGCCAGGGCACATCCCTGGAGTGCAGTCACCCAGCCTGGCGGAGCAGACGGTTGCTTACGTGGCCTCTGAAATTCCTGGCCCTGGTTACACGTTTTGCAGTCATGTGACTGTCCCTAACATGATTTAAGAGGAAACATATTTCCTCTCAAGCCCGTCTTCTTGAGGAGACTTTACGTGGGCGCCCCAGAGTCTCCCCCATCAGCACTGCAGCTGTCCTAGCGGTGGGCCTTCCCGGGAGGAGGTGTGCCAGAACCATTCCGCAGACGGCTGGCTGGCACTTCCAGCCTGTTGGGGTTGCTTAAATCAGTGGTTTTAACTAGCTGCACATCAAAGTCAACTGCGGAGCTTGATGCCAAGGCCCCACCCAGGCCAATTAATCTGGAATCTCAGGGGGTGGGGCTCTGGCAATTTCTTTTCTTTCTTTTTTTTTTTTTTTAGCTCCCCAAGTGATTCTAATCTGTAGCATGCATTGAATCACTGATTAAGATGTAAATTATTGTCTTAGAGGAACATCTACATTATATTTAAGTAAAACCAAAAATGCACTACCAGAATAAAATGTGAAACATTTTGAAATCCAACTTATCCATATATATTCTTTACACATTTGTATATTTTAATATTAATGAAGAAAATATGTGGTAAGATACACATCAGAATTGCTTAGTGCAAAAGAGTGAGGGGATATTACTAGCTTTCTATTTGTGTCTGTATCATTTGACTGAACAAAGGTGTATGTATCCCATGTATGATTTAAATATACCTAATCAAGTTTTAAAAATGAATACTTATGAATGTCATTGAAAATAAGCACTATGAAAGTGGACTTCAGTTTGTTCCTTTTTGCAAATGTTTCTTGAATATCTAACTTTTTTCCTAAGGGTCATTTCTATTTTGTAACAAAATAAATAAATAAATAAATCCATAAAATCTTTGATATAACACATTAGCTACCAAAATGTAAGTATTAATCCACGCAATCATTGCCAAATTTTTGCAGTTACTTTCTTATAATTTCAGAAATATATTCAATTTTTCATGTACCTATCTTCTCATGAAATACTAATATTCAAACTATATCATATAGATATAAGGAAATTTCATCTTTTCCAAGTGAAAAATTATTTGTAATTAACATCTCAATACTAATAGCTTTATAATTAATTGCCAGTAGGAAACATGTAATATAGTAGTCAAATATCTAGTTTTGATATGGCTTTAAATCTTAGCTCTGCAAATTTGTAGATACATGATCTTTGGTACCATCTCTAAGCCCCATGAATAAAATGAAACTAATAATATCTACCTCAGTGTTATTAAAATTACATTAAGCCATGCAGCTAAATTGTTTATGAATGTGTAAAGCAAATAACAGGTGCTTGATAAGTGATAGTTATTAATTCATTGACTTCTGTTTTTTCCACTCTTTTCTAAAACATACTCAGAGATTATTAACATGGCAGCAGTGAACTAAAAATTTATTAGAAAACAATTTCATAAAGCAGTAAGCATAATTATTCCTATAACCAATGATACTACTTATCTAGTGATGAAGAAACATATTCCTTTAGGCCACTGCTTTCACATGTAACACAAAAAACAATGTTTTGTTTGTTTGCCTCAAAATATTTGACATATACCACTGTTTCCTAAACACTGATATTTTCTAAACACAAGATGGGTTTTCATGATTCATACTCAACCGTTTTCCCTCTATATTTATCTTATTGACAGAATGTGACTTAAGCACAGATGAGGGTATTTCCCAGAATCAGCTTTCTGACTAACTTTGGACAGACAAAAAAATAAATAAATAAGGAAGTAAATGCCTCAAGCAATAAAGGCTTATTACTTACTAGAGGCCCTGTGTACAAAATTCTTGCACTTGGGGGTGTCCCTCAGCCCAGCCTGTACCCTCTCCAGTCTGGGACCCCTCGAGGGATATCCTACTTCCAGTTTAGGCCCTATCCCGCAGGGGTCAGACATCCCTCTCACAATCCGGGACTGCTGGCTCCTAACCACTTGCCTGCCTGCCTGCCTGATTGCCCCTAACTGCTTCTGCCTGCCAGCCTGATTGCCCCCTAACCACTCCCCTGTTGGCATGATTGACACCTAACTGCTTCCCTGCTGGCCCGATCGCCCCCAACTGACCTCCCCTGCAGGCCTTTTCCCCCCCAACTGCCCTCCCCTGCAGGCCTGGTTGCCCCCAACTGCCCTCCCCTGCTGGCCATCTTGTGACAATGTGCGGACGGCCATCTTGTGACAACATGGGGGCAGCCGTCTTGTGACACAAGGGCATGAGGGTCAATTTGCATATTACCTCTTTATTATATAGGATAGATAAACCCTGATTTTAATAGCATCATCACTGCATTTTTTTTCTTTCCTTAATATTTACTGAGCAGTAATAAAACATTTGTATGTCAGGCAGTGTTCTTAGTAGTTTACAATTCTTATCTCATTTCATCCTGTTATCAGCCCTATGAGTTCAGTGTTCATTTAGAGATGAGAAATCTGACATGCAGAGAGGTACATGGCACAGCTAATAGGTGAAAGATGTGAGGGCCTGCATTCTACTGTGGACTATTCAGCATTACTTTCAATGGCTTAGGAAGATGAGTATTAAATGATTTTTGTTTGGGGGGACGGTAAAATGATGCAATGACTATAAATAAGTGCCTTCTTTAAAATAGAAATTCTATATATGGGATGGACAAAAGTATGTTTACAGTTGTTTGTATGAAATATGACATGCAGGTTATGATCATTACAATAGCTTCATTAATTTAAAATAATGTCATCATGAAACTGTAAACCTACTTTTGCCAACCCCTATATTTTGGAAACATCATTATTAACAGTTGTAAACTTGACCTTAATTTTATATGTTCATTTCTTAAAAAGAGGAATTACATTTCTTTCTCTTTGTATCAACTGATTCACTTCCTTCCATATAAGAACAAGTTGGCTTTTAATCTTCTAAAAGACCTTTGAAATGCAATGATTACACAGAATACCAGAAAGGGAAACTCTATAATGGCGGAGAATCATGCTGGTCCCAGGTTCTATATAAGTCCATCGGCCCCTTCTTAATCTGTTTGTGATGTGATGAAAACCCTGTTAATAGGACAGTAGCAGAGTTCTCACATGAATCGATGGGCCTTTAGTTCAGGAAAGATAATTCTTCAGTCCCTTAGTGAAGGCTGGTGACTAATTCCCTGAGCAGGTATGGCAAGAGACTTTAAGAAAGTGATGTCTGATAGTCATGTTTAAGTCATTTGCTTTTCTGTGGTGCTGCATACCTTACAGACCAGAGTTCCCAAACAACAGGCTACGGTTGTGCAACCAAATAACAATCTCTCAGCCCTGGGGCTGCTGCATGGGACCCGGGGTGTGTGGAGTTCATCATGGACAAGGAGAACCCTGGAATTGATGAAGAGGTCTGTGATCCAGGGTCCCTAAGAAAACAGTGACGAGGCCGAAGGAATATTTGGGAGGGGGGGAGGGGGGCGGGGGATTGGTAAGGAACACCACTCCAGTCCTGGTTCCAGTTCTCTCTTTCAGCAAATCTTGGATACCTCTCTCTGTTTTCAGCTGTGGGGACTGTTGCACCTGAGCACGTACGTTCTGTAAGTTAGAGCTCTCACATTTACCACCAAGAGAGATCATGTCTTTGCAAAAGACAAAATGGACTTCAATTCCACGGGGGAGCCTACTGCTCTGGAGAACGTCTCTTTTATGGTGCCAGGGAGTAATCACAATCCGATTGTCTGATTGTGACAATCTTGTCTGAAACTCTCTGGTTTAGAATCTCTTCTCTCTCTCTCTCTCTCTCTCTCTCTCTCTCTCTCTCTCTCTCTCTCTCTCTCTCTCTCAGAGCCATTGGGCATTTTAGCATCTACTTTCCCAGTTAATACAAAGTGTGCAGGGGCTTCTACATTTATATAGCAAATGCTTACTGACAGCCTACATGGTGACTGGCTAGGTGGAGGGACCCAAGAGTGAACAAAGTCTTTGATTTCATGTGCTTTTTAGCCTAGTCTAAGAGAAGAGCAATAATCTGACCTTTTTTTTTTTTTTTTTTTTTTTTTTTTTTTTTTTTTTTTTTCCAATGAGGAAAATTCAAATACTGTAGAAGCAACCTAGGTGTTGTAGACAAGACTTCCTGGAAAAAGTGATATCTAAGCTGGAATCTGAAAAGACTTCCTGGAAAAAGTGACATCTAAGCTGGAATCTGAAGGATTAAGAGAATTTAGTAAAATGAAAGGGTGACTAAGGGTAAGACTGTTTGGGGCAGAGGAAAAACTCTAGAAATTAAAGGGCTAATCTATTTGGGACTGATGTCATGTTCATGTTACCAGCACAGACAGTTTTATAGATGTTGGAGGCTTTGACCTGAGTAGGGTTGCCATCTCTAGGATGGTTTGACATTTTGGGCTCCATATTTCAAGGGCCTCCTACATGATCATGGTCAACTCTCATTTCCACTCCCTTTTTCCTACCTTGTCAATCCACCTGTCTGTCCTCAACCTGAAGTAACTGCCAGCACTTTCTTCCCTTATGTTTCCAGGTTGTATTGCAAGAGTGTTGCAGGAGAATTTTATGAAAACAAGCCAAATATTTCCTCTGAAAGCCCCAGTCAACTCAATGGAGTCCACACTCTTGATTAACAATCTTTCTGTTTAAAAGATTCCTTATTACATTCTCAACTAAACCTGCTCCTTCTAACTGAGCACCCACCAAGCACCAGGCACCGAACAGTCTAAGTCCAGTCTCACCACCTTCACTCACTACAGTTGACTAGGCCCGTGGTCGTCAAACTGCGGCTCACGAGCCACATGCGGCTCTTTGGCCCCTTGAGTGTGGCCCTTCCACAAAATACCATGGCCTGGGCGAGTCTATTTTGAAGAAGTGGCGTTAGAAGAACTTTAGGTTTAAAAAATTTGGCTCTCAAAAGAAATTTCAATCGTTGTACTGTTGATATTTGGCTCTGTTGACGAATGAGTTTGCCGACCACTGGACTGGGCAATATACTGCTGTGGATCCAAGCCCCCATGACATGTGAGTCCCGTTCATTCTTCTCTCTCTCCATTCCTAAATTTCTATGTAAGTGGTGCTCCCTTCTTTAGAGTAAGGAGTTCTATTTCTCTCTGATGTTCTTATCTTTGGCTACTAGCTCTTGGCCAGGGCTTTATGTTATCAATTATTGCCTCTTTTTAAATCACTACTTTGTTTCTATTCACTGGATTATTCCTCTCAGCCTACAAATATTTAATTTAGAGATGAATATATATATGTGTTTTATATACTAAGAAGAACAAGGAATAAGAAGAAGAGAGGAACGAAGGAAGGGAGAGAGAGAAAGAAGGAGTTTTATGGAAAAGAGAAGAGAAAAAAAACACCACAAACCTTTCTCTTGATCTCACTCTTGATCAAACTCTGGTTTCCTCTTTCTCCTTACCACGTTACCAACATTTACTAGAATTGTCTTAACGTTTACTAACTCCTTAAGTCTCTGCGGCCTGGTTTCCTACATTTCTCCCCTAAAATCTATCAAAGGTCACCATTCCAACTGGCAGATTTGTTTCTCTCCCATTGTCCATTGTCACAACTGACTTTCGTGACCCTTCCCTACACCTGGAACTCCTCCATTGAAGAGTTGCTGATATTCTTCCTGACTTTTTTTTTTTTTTTTTAAGACTCCTACCTGGCTCATCCGCTTTTTTCTTTACCTCTGACATAGGTGGTCTTCCCAAGGACTGGCCTGGTAGTCTTATTTGTTGTCCTGGATTTAGTTCTGGTCTCTTGGCTCAGGATTTCCAAGTTTCTTTTTGCCCTCTACTGAGCTTCAGGTGGGCATTTCCAATGCCCGGCAAGCACCTCCTCCTGGCGGCAATGTCATCTCGGTACCGCCACAGCAATGAGCCCTTCTTTCTATGCCTCTTCCTTCCATTTCTCCTGTTTCCCTGTCAGTCGTGTGTAGGCAGGTCTGGCAAACTAGTGGGGCCCTGTACCAGAAGCTAATTAGCAGGGGAGACCCAAGAACCTCTTGGGACTTAGTCATTAAAAAACAAAACAAAAACAGGTCGAGTTGATTGGCTCAGTAAAACTCCTTACTCCTTGTAGGGGATGGATGATTCTACGTGAACATGATATCTTTCCGTTAGAATTATCTTTGATCTTCTCCCTTAACATATCACCACAGAACCCTAATACCAGCTTGTAAAGTGCTAATAGAATAAATTTTTACAATGGAGGTAGGAATCAGGTATATGGGCATGTACAAGAGCGGGAATTAATTCTAATGGGACAGGGGAACTAGCAAGTTTTATATAGGATTTGTCATTTGAGTGGGCCTTATTATATGATTAGGAATGCTCTGATGGAAAAATAAAGAAAAGGCTTCTAGCAAAATGCAAAACAACAGATACGAGGAAAAATACAAACACAATGGAGTATATGGCACCTTTGAGAATTTGTTTGTTTTCTTTTTTTTAAATATATTTTTTTATTGATTTCAGAGAGGAAGGGAGAAGGAGAGAGAGATAGAAACATCAATGATGGGAGAGAATCATTGATTGGCTGCCCCCTGCCCACCCCCCACTGGGGATCGAGCCCGAAACCCAGGCATGTGCCCTTGGCCAGGATCGAACCTGGGACCCTTCGGTCCGCAGACTGACGCTCTATCCACTGAGCCAAGCTGGCTAGGGCAAGAATTTGTTCGTTTTTATGTGACGGGTGCAGAGCAGAGAAGGAGACAAAGAAAATTGGGAGTCCACTGTGAAGGTTTTTGAGAAGAAGAACAGTTGTATGAACCCAGAAGCCCAGGGTAGGACAGACACTGCAGAGTGAGAGCTATGAAATGACGGCCTGAAACAAGGAAGTAGTGTGGAAAGGAAGGGATGCATTCCGCAGTCTTTGCAAGGTCAAATCTTTCCTGTTTTGATAAAAGTTAGAAAGAACAGAACTGCACCCAACAATATAGGTTGTGTAGCCTGCAGGAATGTTATTGCTCTGCAGTGATGGGGTCATTCAGAGAGGCCTGAGCTCCTCAGAAGAGCCCAAACTGGGCAGGCTGCCTGGCAGAATCCTAGCTGCTGTATTTTTGGTCTGACAGGTGATACATGACTTAAATGGTGATAGGAAGTGACATTAATTCATTAAGCCTAGTGCAAGTTTCCATGCTGAATGTAGTGATATCCGTGCCATCTACTGGGTCAAGTGCCAACTCTCTTCCTTGAGTGATTTTGCTGATCAAGTGTCTCTGTTACCAGGAAAAAACACAATACAAAGTCAATATGACCCAGGGAGGGGCGCTCAGTGGAACTCAAAAGTTCAGAGGATGTTCTATTATTTCTTAAGCTCAATAGTGGTGTATTAGTCAGGATTCTCCAAAGAAATGGAACCTAAAACATGTACAGAAATATACAGAGAGAAAAAGATGGAGAGATTTTAAGGAATTGGCTGAAACAATTGTAGAGACGGGCAAATCCAAAACGTGCGGGGTGGGCGGGCAGGCTGGAGGCCCAGGGAAGAGCTGGTGTTGCAGTTTGAGTCCAAAGGTGGTGTGCTGCCAGAATTCTCCCTCTTTTGAAGGTCAGTCTTTCTCTATTAAGTCTGTTGACTGATTGGGTGAAGCCCACCCATATTGTGGAAGTTAATTTACTCAGAGTCAGCCAATTTAAAGTTAATCTCATCTAAAAAAGTACCTTCACAGAAACATCTAGGTCCTAGATTAGGATAATGTTCAACCAAACATCTGGCTGGGTACTGTGACTTACCAAGTTGACACATAAAATTAACCATCACAGGTGGGTAGATGGGTTGCTTTTAAACTGTTAACATACATTAAACATTAAAACAAAGTCAGTATCTTCCTTTCTGCTGGAGGCTGAGATTATAATGTGGAATACAAGCTCCCAAGGTTGGCCAAGACAGTTGTGAAAGTCCCTACCAGCAAATAAAATAGACTTAAAAAAAAAAAAAAAAAAAAAGATATGACAAACCAGGGCCTTTGGAATGCAAAGGAGTCAAATATGTAAACAAGCACCTCCAAAACAAAAGGCAAGGACAGGCAGGTCTTTCCTGCTCTCACTTGCTTGGTCCTGGCCCACGTTATCATCTCCAATCAATGAGCTCCCAATTGGAAGTTCTGGGCATTTGCTGAAGTGTTCATTGAGACCTAAAGGGGAGAATCTAGAAAATATCCTAGCAATTGCCTTTGTGGATCAGACAGGCAGAATGGAGAGGCAGAAAAGAGAGCTGGCTAGACCCCAAGTGGCTGATTCCTTTGCTGTGCCTAAAACTACTTCTGTTGACACATGCTGGCACTGACTATTCCTCTGAAAACTGTTATTGCTCAAGTCTACCGGGGGCATAATGTTTAATGTTTAGCCTAATTTGGACCATCTGTCATCCAGGAGAGACACATGTACTAAATGCACAGTGAGTGTAGAGCAAGACAAACATTTATTTTTCTGTTTAACCAAAACAATGTTTCTTAACATTCATGTGCTTGTTGACGTCCCATAAATCAGATTTTAGTTCACATGCCCTAGAGAAGTTCATCATTAAAGGAGCCTGGTAATGAATCCTCTTATGATGTTAAATTTTGCTATGTCTCTTTTCTTAAAAGAGGGCACTAGTCATGTGCAGTGTGCTTCACAGGCCTGCTAGGTTCCGAGTGGTCCTTCACCTGGTCCTCTGGTAGGTTACTATGGTTTACATAAGATCCTTTTGCTGTCATTGATATAGAGCTCTTATAAGAATTCTTAAAAATATTATGTGTGTATGCATTCCATTAAATCAGCTCTTACAGATTCTAAGAGGGCTTATGTTATCCTTTTATACAGTCTAAGTTTGCCTAGTTTAATTTATACTAACATTTCTTTGATTTTTTAAAAAATAATCTTTCTTTGCACATAAATAGATTAGAATAAAATGGATTGAACAAAAATGAATTTACAAAAGTGTCTGTGCTTTATCTGTGGATTTAAAAAATTTACCATCTAGAGCAGGCAGGGGTGGGGAACCTTTTTGCTGCCAAGGGCCATCTGGATATCTATAACATCATTTGTGGGCCATATAAAATTATCATATTAAAAATTAGCCTGCTATATTTGGTCAATCAATTAACTCACCCCTAAGGCCTTGGCAAGGCCAGACCAAATGATTTCGTGGGCCTTATATGGCCAACGAGCTGGATGTCCCCCAGATCTAGAGCATACATTATGATTTCCATTCATCTTTCTCCTTATGTAGCAGCATGTCAAGTGGATAACTCTGCTGTCCCATAGAAGAAAGTCAGACACGATTAGCTTTACTGAATTGTGTTCTGATGACTTCAATGCTATGGTCAGAGTCTGCATCGGACTTGACCACTGGTGGCTTTAAATACTTGGAGTTTGTCCCTCTTCTGTAAGAGGAAGTGAGATTAGGTGCTTTCTGCATTGTAATTGCCTAACTGAGTTCTTGTTTCATCCTGCTCAGCTCTATAATTCAGCAAAAATGCCAATAGTGGGGCCAGCTTAGAAAAATCTACTTGCTTTGCTCTGGATCTGAACAGTCCTCATAATACTATATATAGAAATTTCTTTTTTGGCATCAAATTTTGATTTATAAATTTGCTCACTTGGAGGTATATTCTGACTTCGGGTTTTATTATTTATCCTTTTGGTTTGTATGATTCACTGCAACTGAATTACTATGCTCATCCTTCCTCCCTCTGGGTTTTCAACCCATCTCTCCACCTATCTGCTCATCCTTCACCACAACGAGTCTGATTGCCCTGAGACTGAGTTCCCCTTCCTCCCAACTCCTTGCTTGGGCCTATCACGGGAACTTTGCTTTCATTTTTGTTTTGTTTTGGGAAACTTGAAAGATCTAGAAAAGTATAAAGAACATAGAGCAAATGCACACTATCCTACCATGTGGAACTAATCACAGTTGCCATTTTGGATTCTGTGCCTCCAATCTCTTGTTTCTTTAATGAAATATTACAGATATCAATAAAGACCTTTTTAACATACTCCAAGTCCTATTTCCAGAAGCTGCCAATATAAAATTGTGTAACTTTCCTGACCTTTTAAAAACATACACATACATATGCTGTAGCTATTTTTTTAAAAAAAAATATTTTAACTAATGTACATTGTGGTGATGATTGCATACATGTAGGAAACCCCAACAAACTATACATTAAATGTCTGGATCTTATGATATGTAAATTGCAAAGCTATTTAAAAAAACAAAACAAATAATGTAGCACATTAAAAGTGAAAAATCATCACTCAAAAATGTCCTGGGGTGACTCTAATGTGCTATCTTCTTGATTAAGAACCACTGGCTGAAATCCTAACAGCTTATGGATATGGAGCTCTCAGTACAGTGATTAAAAGAGGTGGCAACTGAGTAAAGGGAGGTCTTCCAGGCACAGAACCTTCATCAGAAAGACTAATTGAGCAGTTGACATGCCATTAGAAAAGACAGCCAACCCCTGCGGATATTGTGTAGATTACAATGTATTATGTCTAAGGTCCAAAATTGCAGTTCACTCAAGGATTTCACTTGAACAGAGCAATTTCAGAGCTTTAAAGATGTTGCATTCCTTAGTGGTACACTGGAATAACTTGTGTGTGATCTCTACTGCCCTTTTAAAATCCAAATGTCTGTCTTAAAGATTTATTTAATGGAGATCTCAGATGGGCTGAGATAAAATAGTTTTGATAAACAAAATAGGGAATAAAGAAGTGCTAAAAGCATTTCTTAATTAGTATACAGCTCAGAAAAAAAGACATAGCCCTTCAGTTTCTTAAGTTTGTTCACCAGAATGAAATGATTTATCCAACTAACTTCCTAAGAAACTGTTTTTACAGACAAGATCAAACACAATACTTCAGAAATCTTTACAAATTAGCTATACATAACTTCTTTCAATGCAATAGAACCAAAGCCAATGTAACATTTAAATATTTCCTGTATGATATACAATACTTTCAACAATAAAGATTTTTTTTTAAAATTCCTGTATGGTTATAAGATAATAATAAAACTCATTTAAACTTGAAGGTCCCTGTCTCTCAACAATTTATGAACAAGAATGATTTTACATAGATTGCAATGCAAATCATTAAGCACATCTATATTGTAACATATCTAATTAAGGTGAACAAATTAGTCAACTTTAAGTCATAAGGTAACCTGAAAAGCAGGTTTGAAATGACTGAATAGGTGTGAAAAGCCACAGACCATTTCTTTTACTAAAGGATGCCATGAACTCTGAATAATGAATTAATAGCTTTTCCTGATTCCTGCAACATTTATCATGAAATTATAATGAATGAAGCTAATGTTGTCAGTTCATGGGTGAAAGTAGAGAGCCTAGAATTTAGGGACAAAGGAAAGCTATCATTTAAAATTTACTACTAAGACTCAACCCACAATGATGCAGAATAGAAATTCCCAGCGTGGAATTTCTCTGTGGAGAAGAAGTGTTTCCTAAATCTTGGTCAAGGGTCTATACGAAATAATAATAAGGGTGTATGGCATCTGGTGAAAAGGAGAGTCAAAGAAACAAAGTTTTTTTTTTTTTTTCACAGTTTAGATAAAAAAATGCTTTGCTCTTTCTTTACCCAAAAATGCCCCTAGAATGAAAATGGATAGTTTATCACAATTCGAAGGGAACCTATTTTAGATTTATCATTAAAGTAGTTAACCTACTCCAACCAATACCAAAATTGGTATGAGTGAAAGGCTACTGACCCATTTCCTAAAATATGTAGTTAGTGGCTGGCGGAGGCCTGAAAACTAGGATTCATGATACTCAGTGCCTTTGACAATTTGGAAGGCAGAACTCATGCTGAGACTAGTTCTAGACAACAGGGTGGGAAAATAGATCATTATCACTGTATATTGGTTGTTATTGGTTGCATTTAGCAAGATGTTGGAAGAGGAGGATGAGTTCAGGCAAGATCTGGCTGTTTTTAAAGCAGAAAGCAAGGTGTTGGCACCATTGGTTCCTTCTGCGGGCTGTGAGAGAAGGGTCTGCTCCAGGCTTCTCACCTCGGAGAGCAAGGCCAGCGCCCTGTCTTTTACATCGCTTTCCCTCTGTGTGTATTGCTGGGTCCAGTTCCTCTTTTTATCAGGACACTGGTCATACTGGGTTAGGGCCCATTCTGATACCCTCACATGAACTTGATTACCTCTCTAAAGACCCTGTCTCCAAATAAGGTCACGCTTTGAGGTGCTGGCGCTTAGGACTTCAACATATGAATTTTAGTGGGGATAGAATTCAAGCTGTAACAAAAGAAGAGATATTGGGGGACAAATGGCAGTTTGTACCACAATGCCCAAATTATGACGACTCCCAGCTTAAGCTTGGATGATTGGCACAATCCATCTACCCCTGCCCAGGATTTATGGGAGTTCACAGGGATGAATCAGCTCCATTTCTCTCTCTTGCTTTCCTTATCAAGCACCTCTAGCATAGTCCCGCTGGCATAGGGTGTATGTGTGTGAATATTTCACTTTGCTTCCAGGACTCCACGCTATTACTGCTACTTGCTGAAAACAATAGCTAAGCTTGACTAAGGGCAACTTACATTCTAGGTGCTATGTTAAACACATTGTATGCATTATTCTATTTGAATTTCACTTTATTAGGTGGGTGGTAGTTTCTTTTTCATTTTCAGAAAAACAAAACAAAACAAAAACAAAATGAAAAACCCTGAGATACAGAGAATTTACCCAAGGTCATGTGGCTGGTTAATAACAGAGATAGAATTAGAACCCAAGTCTCCCCCAACTGTGACCACTGACCTATATTGCCTACACAGCACTATATAGCAGCCTAGATGGGTTTCAGAATCAGATCACATCCTGGGAGCTGAGACTGTCCAACACCCTGCTTTCTGGAACCCGCTGATCTTTGGTGGGAAAATAGGAATAAGGCCACTTAGAAGGGAATCTGATAATGTTTTCTCAGGTCAGACTCATTTCAAGAACTTTACACATGTAAACTGACAACAACTCTGTAAATTCTGTGCTGACATTATAACCAATTACAGATGAGGAGCCAGAGACACACAGAGGTGATACAGCTCGCCTAACATTATTACGTGGGTAGTAATTTGCCAAGCTGGGGTTTGAACTTTAGGTTAGCTCCATGTTTTTAACCATCATTACGAGTAAAATTTGGAAGATGGGGACTAGAACACTCGCATAAATAGGACGAGAAGAGCCAGATATATGGGTTTGTTTTTTTTTTAAATATATTTTATTGATTTTTTACAGAGAAGAAGGGAGAGGGATAGAGAGTTAGAAACATCGATGAGAGAGAAACATCGATCAGCTGCCTCCTGCACACTCCCTACTGGGTATGTGCCTGCAACCACAGTACATGCCCTTGGCCAGAATCGAACCTGGGACCCTTGAGTCCGCAGGCCGATGCTCTGTCCACTGAGCCAAACCGGTTAGGGCCAGAAATATGTTTTGAAAACCTCTTGGATTACACACATAAGAACATCAAAGTGCAAATAATAAGCTCTTTTTCTCTCTCACTTTGTGAACTATTTAAGCTATCTTTGTTAAAAGTTGAATGCCAAAGAAAAATTGTTGTCTGAAAGAGAAACCAGGACCTAATGCTTTGTCCTCTGACTAACTCTTGTGCCCTGCTTGCTGTGCCTATTTGCTTTTAGTAATCTGTGGTATGGCGTTAGGTAGTCACACCACCTCAAAATGCCTTTGCTTCTTCATTAGGGACATGAAGCACAAAGACTGAGACCACCGGTTCCAGACTCAGACCAGTGACTTTGCAACTGCTCTCTATGTGACCTTGTTTCCTCATCTTTAAAGTTGGGATAATACCCACGACACAAGGCTGTAGAGAGGATTAATAAGATAAAATATATAATTTGCTTGGATATAGCAGAATTTTTTTTAATTTCAAAGAGACAGAGGGAGGGACAGTGGGAGGAAGGGAGCGAGGGAAGGAGAGAGAGAGAGAAAAAGAGAGAGAGAGAGAGAGGAAGAGAGAAACATTGATCGGTTGCCTCCCATACACACCTGACTGGGGATGGAACCCACAACCTGGGCATGTGCTCTGACTGGAATCTGGCGACCTTTCAGGGTACGGGACGATGCTCCAACCAACTGAATCACACTGGCCAAGGCAGCATATAGTAACTTCTTGATAGATATTATTATTGCAATTATTACAATATATAAAATTTAGGGGTTTTTTTTATTAAGGTATTATATGTGTACATATCTTACCATTGCCCCCCTCACCCCACTCCCATACATGCCCTCACCCCCCAAAGTTTTGCATCCGTTGGTTACTCTTATATGCATGCATATAAGTCCTTCAGTTGATCTCTTATTTCCCCCACCTCTCCCTAACCTTCCCGCTGTAATTTGACAGTCTGTTAGACCTTGCCTTCAGTAGACTTATTAACAGATATAAATTAGATAGTTTTCCAGATTTTTCCTCATTTACTAAATATTACTTGGGGAGCCCCTATGCACAAACACAAAACATCTTAAGACAATTATGTTTCAGTTGGAACAACAAGAGTTGTACATACTTACCTATATTAAGAACCAGAAATATTTTAAGTGAGGGACCGTTATGAAAATTCAGAAGAGGGAGAAATTGCTTTCACCTCCAAGAGTTGGGGCACAGAGTAGAGAAAGGGCATTAGAGCTACACCTTAAAGCAGGCGTCCTCAAACTACGGCCTGCGGGCCACATGCGGCCCGCCGAGGACATTTATCCGGCCCGCCGGGTGCCGCTGCCTGTCCTGCTTAGCAGCCAACTCGTCCCGGGCCTGCAGTGCACATAGGAATTTGTTCATAGTTTTTTTTTTTAACTATAGTCCGGCCCTCCAACAGTCTGAAGGACAGTGAACTGGCCCCCTGTTTAAAAAGTTTGAGGACCCCTGCCTTAAAGCATGCCAATAATGAGTAATCTTTTTCTGCATAGCCAACAGACTAAAATAATTACTTTCTCCTCTATGGTATGCTTCATTACTTTGCACTGCTTTTTAAAAATTAAATGTATATTAGACTGTAATTCCTGTTTCTGTCTCCTCCTTATTGTGCATTCTGGATTGCAGGGACTGTCTTATCACGGCTGAATTCTTCAGCACCCAATTAAAGGAATAACTGCAGTAACAAGAGAAATTACAGGAAAGCTGTTTGGATTTTAGGGTTAGTCCAATGTTGAGTGTGGCTCTAGAATCTGATTGATTTTAACTTCAGGCTGTGCCTCTTAGCTCAGGTAAGTGACTTCTAGGATTGACAGATACAAACAGGACACCCAGTTAAATTTGTATTTGAGATGAACAATAATACATTTTTGGTATGTGTGCCCCATGCAATCATTATGGCACACGTATAACAACATGTTATCTTGTTATAATATTTTAAGAAGTTAAAATATAAATTGTTGCTTATACATTTTTGGTATAAGTGTGCCCCATGCAATCATTATGGCACACTTATAACAAAATATTATCCGTTGTTTATCTGAAATTTCTTATTTAACTGGGCACCTGTGCATTTTTCTTGCTAAATATGACATCCCTAGTGGGCCCTGTAGCTCAGTTGGTTAGAGTATGGTCCCATAAGCCAAGGTTGCAGGTTCTATCCCCAGTCAGGGCACATACAAGCAGCAACCAATGAATGCATAAATAAGTGGAACAACAAAGCTCTCTCTCTCTCTCTCTCTCTCTCCCTGCCTCTCTCTCAAATCAATAAATAAATTTTTTTAAAAAATGACAACCATAGTGACTTCTCTCTTATCTGTTACTAGGAAGTGGGAAAATCTTGCCCACATTAAACCCTAATTCACCTTCCTAATCAGGATACTTTAGTAAGAGATATATATAAAAAATCCAGGACAAATGGGCCGGGTACAATCCAAATATGGTTACCATTAGTAGATGGCTTTCTAAAGAGTGCAGAAAAAGTTCAGTAAAACTCTCAATGAAGTTGAAAACTTTGAGAGATTTGCAAATTTGCTTTCAAAGTAATCATAAAACGGTGCTTAAGGAATGCGGCAGCAGGCAGGAAAAGGCTGGGCTGCAATTCTGCGCACGCGCACCAGAGCGCCCATAGCCACACCAGGCCACGCCCACCGGAGTCACGCGGGGAGGAGCGCCCTGGCCTCGTCACGTGATCCGGACTTCAGCTCGCCCGGGGATGGAGTCGGAAGAAGGGACGCCGCTGTGGCGGCTGCAGAAGCTTCCAGCCGAGCGGGGCCCGCAGGTGAGGGCGGCGCGGGCCCGGGGCTGTGGGACGGCCTGGCGGGCGGGTCAGGCCCGTCCACCCGAGACGCGTTCGCGGGCTGGGCTCGCGGCCCAGGGAAGGGAGGGTAAGGGGCGGGATTTCGGGTGGCCGGACCCCTGTTCCTCCGGGTAAGCTGTGGAGGCCGAGACTTGGGACGCCACCTCCTCGCCGTGGCCGGGAGTTGCCCCTCAGGGGGCTTTGCGCGCAGACTCTGCCGGGCCGGCCACACCCTCATCCTGGTGGGGGAGGCCCATTGCTCCCTGGGATGGTCAGTTGCTTCCTGGGGTGGCCCGGGACCCAGTGACCCCTGGGGGCGCGGAGCTGCCACGTAGTCTGTGAAAGCTTACCTCGTGGACCGGTAGTTTGCAGCTTCTCACTTAAGTTTCATTCATTCATTCATTCATTCACTCATTCATTCATTCACTCATTCATTCACTCACTCATTCATTCACTCATTCATTCATTCATTCATTCATTCACTCATTCACTCATTCATTCACTCAACATATACCTCCCAAACGTTGCCTCCGCTCTAGGCACAGTGCTAAGTGCCTGGGTTACCGTGGTGACCTGGAGAAGCATACCTGGGCCCCTTGAGGGAGCAGGGAAAAAATTGGTAAGTGCTGCCAATAACGGGGCGACTGAATTAGGTAGTGTGTTCCAGGGTGGCCTTTCCCTCTAGCCTAGAGGACATACAGGCTGGCAGCTCCAGCCTAAGCAGAAAGCCTCATTCATTTGTTCATCCAGCGTTTCCTGACGCCTGCCACGCGGTAAGGCGAAATAGTGACTGAGACCCAGTCTGTGCCCTGGGGGAGCTTGCTGTCTAGGAAGGAGACCTGGAGTTACCCAGTCATGCGTTTGCGGGATTTGAACCCAGAAACCCAGATTTGAAGGGGCAAGGGAAGGTTTTCAAAGCAGGAGCATCTAGATTTATTTCTAGGTTTAGTCCTGAAGGATGAGTAGGAACCAGACAGGCTAGAGGGGAGAGAATGTTTCAGACAGAGGAATGGCAGCTACAAAGGCTAGAGGAAGAAGTCCCCACCACCACCACCGCCGCCGCCCAGGGGGCTTTGAGGACCTACTATAATTCTTAGAGGCTGAAATCCAGAGTGAGAAGCAGAGGAGTGTAGCGAAGGCAGGTGAGCAGGAGTCAGGTGGCTGGAGTCTGCCTGCCGTGCTCCTGTGTTTAGCCTTACTACCAAAGGCACTGGCATTTTGAAGTATTGCTTTGGGCAGCAGCAAAACTTAAGTGAGTTTGGAAGATGAGAGCAATGCGGAGACAGTAAGTACATATAACGGTATTTTGACTGTGAACTGTGAAAGGAAGAAAGCCCAGTGGTTGCTATAACAGGAAAATCTGACTGAGAAGTGGGGCTTTTTCCCCCCTTGAACTTTCAAGCAAAAAACTTAGCGTCCCAAGTCTTAGACCTGAGGGAAATTTGCTGACCATGAGAGAAAGCAATATACGCGATATGGAGCTTCAGCATTAGCTTTGGGAGCTGTGCTTCTCTTTGCCTACTGACCTCAGACCGTGACTGACACTTGGTAGTGTAATTAATATGTTAATATGTTTACTCCCACCATCTCCGTTCCCCAACAGTTCAGGCCTCGTGAAGTCTTCCTTGAACACAACTTCTTAACTGGTCCTCTTGCCACTGGTCTCCTACTGTGAACTCCTTCAGGGTAGATACTTGTTTTATATCTCCAATTCTTGAGAATTGTGTCTGGCTGAAGGTGGTTCTTAAATCGGTGTTTGTTGAGGAAAGTAATCAGTCAATGTCCATTAAACTCAGCTTTATCATTGGGACAGTCATCTGGATACCAATGATGGGCAGCTTTGCGTTAAGTCCCTATTCTGTTCCATTCAGTATGGGGGAAGAGTGGGCATGGGTGCTTAGCCTACATAATGTGACAGAGGGGTGTGTGGTAAGTACCTTTTATAAGTTCCAAAGTTTGGCCTGCCTTTTGTCTTTGTTCCATTTTTATAGTGGGGAAAGTGTGGTGGTGGTGGGGGGCGAATAGAAGGGATGAACTTACTTAATTCCTGCCACGATAAACAACAACAAAATATTCTTAACCCCTTCCTTTGATTTTACAAATAAAGAAATTCATATGGCGCATTAGCCAGCTTTTGGAAGTGGGGTCACCAGTAGCTCCTCTCTGTTCTGATATGTGTGGTGTTACAGAGAAGTTTTTCCTTAAAATGGAGTCAATATGATCCAGGGGGAAAGAGTTGAAAGACTTGCTGCTAAAATGCATTTCCAAGCTGTTTGGCTTGAAATACTCTTTTTATAAGACATAAATAGCCCCTGAGGAAGAATACCATGTTAATCATTTGTGTAGAATAGTGCAGGCATAGTAGGTACGCAGTTCATATATGTTAAAGGCATGGAACGTAGTAGTAGTAGTAGTAGTAGTAGTAGTAGTAGTAGAAGAAGAAGAAGTAGTAACAACAGTGATGATGATGATGATGGCTAGCAATGTTTAAGTGCCTTGTATAAGCTAGCAATGTGGCAAGTGATTTGCATGCATTCTTTTATAATCCTTACAACATGACGAGGGTATAGATATTGTCCTATTTTATACATGAGAAACAGAAGCACAGAACTTTTCAATAACTTGACAAAACTAGTTAAGTAGTACAACTAATATTCAGACTAGCCAGTTTCATTCCAAAATTTGCAGTCTTAATTACTGTGTTCAGTTATGTATGTGTTAGGATTTCCATTGCTGATATTAAGGTAGGATATAGAAAAAGGAATGTAAAAAAGGAAAAGAAAGGTACTGAGGGCTTTCTTGGATGGACCAAAAGAAGTAAGTATGAATGTTGTGAAAAATGGAGGCAAGGGAAAATGTAGTTGTAGATCTACAGTAAAAGACTTTGCTCTAAGGGTTACACTTGTTGTTGTAATTGGTATACATAAATGTCTAAGGAATCCCAAGATGAATCCTTTATAAACTCACCATCTTCCTTTCAGTAACATTGGAAAAACACCAGTGTAAGTTTTTAGCTTCTGAACATGGACAAAATGATACTTTGTGTGTGTGTGTGTGTGTGTGAAGTTCTAAATTTTAATTAATAAAATAATGTTAAAAGTAGTTACTAGTACACTTCACCCTGGCTGGTGTGACTCAGGGGTTAGAATGTCGGCCCTCACACCTGAGGGTCACAGGTTTGATTCCCCGTCAAGGGCACATAAACAGTTGGGATGCATGTGGGAAGCAACTAATCAATGTGTCTCTCACATAGATATTTCTCTCTCTCTCTCTCCTTGTCTTTCTTTCTCTCTGCCCCCTTCTTCCCTCCCTTTCGCTCTCTCTAAAAATCAATGGAAAAGATATTTTCCGTGAAGATTAACAAAAGTAAATAAATAGTTACATTTCAACCTCAGCTGCTCTTGCAGATGATATGAACTTCTTTCAACAAGAGAAGTTCATGTTTGCTGTAAGGGAGCTAAATCTGTTTTATAATTTTACTCATAATTACATTTATTTCATTTTTACTCTCTAGCTTCTTCACAAAATAATTGATGGCATTTGTGGCCGAACTTATCCTCTCTACCAGGATTATCAAAGTGTTTGGGATTCCACAGAATGGATGCATGTTCTGGAAGATATTACCAAATTTTTCAAAGCTGTAGTGGGCAAAAAATTATCTGATGAAGAGGTAACTGTAGTCTAAATTCCTATATGTTATAATAAATAGTGTTCAGATTTTTTAAGTTGGTCTTTAGGACACTGTATAATATAAGGGCCATCATTGGTAAGTAGCTAACAAGAAAAACCTCATTATTGTAAGTAGAAAATCTCATTGTAGAAGTTCTGGGTTTTGTAGTTTTGCTCGTTTATATTTTTTAAGTTGTGAAACATTTAAATGTTATAGAAGAAAACTGAAAGTTAAGTAGCTGACACCTACGTTCCCATTAGTTGTTAACATTTCTGATATATTAATATAACTATACCAGCTTTTTTTGGTGGTCTCTAGATGTGATCACTTTCATGCTCTTTATCAGTCAGCCCTTTTCCTTTACTTTCTGTTTTGCAAAAATTTGTTAAAACCTAGTTTGCTGGTTATATATTCTCATCTTATTTTCATAGTGACAGAAGTATCTTTTTTTCTCATTTACCACCATTTTAAACGGCATGTGAAAGGGGAGTGTAACTATGTGTTTACATTTTAGATAGAGCAGTCCTTTCACTTATTTTATAACCATTTATTTTTATGTTCATAGATATCTCAGCAATTGAATCAGTTGAATTCATCTCATCAAGAAGCTATCATGAAATGCTTGAAAAGTAGAAAAGATGAAATTAAGCAGACTCTGTTAAACGAAATAGTTGATATTTCCTCTGCACAGCTACAGGATTTTGATTGGCAGTTAAAGGTGAGAATCTCTTTATTTAGGAGTATGTTTTTATTTCAGTTTTTGAATAGGAAGAAATGTTTATTTTTTTATAGTACACATCTAAAATTTTATTTTGAGAATTCAGTGTCCCATAAAGATATCAAAGATAATTAAAATTATATCTTTTGTATTAACTGGACATCAGTATATTATAAATATCCAAACCAGGTGTAATAACTTTACAATGATAAATTTCATTAACTGGAGCTGTAAACCATTACATGTGTCAAATAGCGGGGAGATATATATATATATATATATATATATATATATATATATATATATATATATGTAATATGCAAATTGTCCAGGATGCTGTAACATCACAACCGCTCAGGAGGAGGCTGCGCGCGCAGTGGGCGGGAGGGGACTGCATGCGCGGTGAGGCAAGCCACGGGTGGCGCAGGACTGCAGCTGGCAGGCCCTCTTCTCTCTGGACCTCCGTGCAGCCATGGCAGCTGGCAGGCCCGGAGAGAAGAGGGCCTGCCAGCTGTGGCGCACCGGCAGTTTCGCCTCTGTGCGTGAGCTGCAGAGGAAACACCTTTTCTGACCGCTCATTGGCTAAGCTCCCGGTAATGCTCTTGGTAATTTTGGTAATAAGAATCCAAGAAGGTGATCTAGGGTTTTTCCACCACACTCCTAGAGGAAAAAACAAAGGTCCACTGCTGGAGGGCTAAGAAATGTCACATCCTGCCCTAGCCAGTTTGGCTCAGTGGATAGAGCCTCGGCCTGCAGACTGCAGGGTCCGGGTTTGATTCCAGTCAAGGGCATGTACCTAGGTTGCAGGCTCCCCCTGGCCGGGGGCCAGGTCAGGGCTCATGCAGGAGGCAACCATTCGAAGTGTCCCTCTCACGTTGATGTTTCTCTCTGTCTTTCCCTCTCTCTTCCACTCTCTCTAAAAATCAATGGAAACATATCCTCAGGTGAGGATAAAAAAGAAAGAAAGAAAGAAAGAAGTGTCATATCCTATGAAAGAGACATCTTGAAAATGCCTAAAGAAAGTTTGTCATTTTTTTGTGGTGAAGGGACTGGAGTCCGTGCTGATGAAAACACCTTGGTGGGTGCGGTGGCCAGCAGTGGCAGCAGCACCGGGGTGATGGGGGCAGTGCCTTCCCCTGATCAGCCCGGTCGCCTCCCGCAGTGGGAGGTCAGTGGGACATCCCCTGAGGGCTCCTGGACTGTGAGAGGGGGCAGGCTGGGCTGAGGGGCGACACCACCCCCGTTCCCCAGCGCACACATTTTCGTGCACCGGGCCTCTAGTATGTATATATTTAACATCTGTTTCGGGCTGGAATTTTCTAGACATTATAGTCTTCCCAAAATTGGTAAAGGTGTTTCTACCTCCAAGGAAAATCTATAATGTGTTATTAAAACAGCATTTAAAAACATTTTTCAAGGAGAGTCATAAAGAACAGTTTTCGTATTTTAGATACATTGGATGCTACTTCTTCCACCTTTCCCTGTACTTGACAGTGAATAGAGTACTTTTTTTTTATAAAGTGTGTTGTTCATAAGCTCTGATGCACATTTAATATAGGCCTGTTTAATATCTATTAATTACTGTTTTCCTCATTTTAACCAGCTTGCCCTTTCCAGTGACAAGATTGCAACATTACAAATGCCACTTTTAAACCTTCATCTAGACGTAAAAGAAAATGGTGAGGTCAAACCATATTCTATCGAAATGAGTCAAGAAGAGCTACAGAACCTAATAAAATCCTTGGAAGCAGCTAATAAGGTGTTTGTTTTAATTTTGTTTTGTGGTTTAAAATGTTTGATAGATATCAATAGAGCCATGTAAGAGAAAACTCAGTTTGCTGTTAATATTTCTTTTCTTCCTGACATTTGATGTCAAGCACAGAAAATACTTTGTTATGTATCTTCAGATTTAGACATTAACTTAATTATAACTTGTAATTTTAATTACTTTGGAGCATAATTTATCAAGTAGTTATTTTTGAAAGAATAATAGTGCTGTTCTAACAGCTAGATTTGTTTTGCTCCAGTGCACATTAATGATAAAATTTTTTTTTTTTTTACCTTGGGAATATGATACTAGTTAATTCTGAAGAGTTTTTATGATTTAAAAATAGCGTGATCTTGAAAAAAAGTGTCTTATTTAACTGGACAAATAATAGAAAATTGCTTTAACTACAGGAGACAAAAATATGCCTTATAGTTATGACAAAATCAGGTTGAGACAAGATAGAACTAATGAATGACAGTGACTGAAAGCTTTACATATACAAAGGAAGGGCTAAATAACAGTAACCATTCCCAGTGTTCAATTAATGAGAAAAATAATATTTAAATCATAGAAACTGCTGCTGTGAGGAAGAAATAAAAATAATTATCTTGGTTATGTATGTTCCCTTCATTATTGCTCAGCATTTTCTCCAGTGATCAGTCTCAGGGATTAAAGTTAGCTTTTCTTACCAGTCTCTGGCCACTAACCAGTCTTCTTGTGTCTGTCTTTTCTTAAACCCTGCTGTACTTCAGCTTCCCTTCATACGCTGCAGTTATTCAGCCATTTTGGTGCCTTGATGACTGGCCCACCTGCCCAGTCACCAAACTGGTGCTGGCTTGCCTTTGAATGGGGCTAAAGGTCTGGTGGGGTGTGTGGTAGAGCCTGGTATAAACGTGAAATGATTCTGAACCATGGATCTGGCAGGCCTGTGCCATCAGTTACTGAGCAGAATATTTGTTTTCAGTTCTTGGGGCACTTCACAGACTATAAAGCATCTCGTACAGCAGATGTTGGCATCGTTCTGGTGTAAACTGATTCTCCCCTTTCCCCTTTGTTTTTAAGGTCATCCTGCAGTTCAAATAACTGGAAATGATGAATAACAGCATCATCAGATTCCACTGTTACAACTGATATGACAGTGAATACTGTGCTCAGAAAACCTGCAATATGCTATTATGCTACGCTGAGAAAGCAGCCGTGTTGATATGACAAAGATAAAAATTTATCAAGTTCCCTAAAGAACAGGAAATTATATGGTTGACAGGAAATGCATTAAAAAATTAAAGATAAAAAGCTATAGTAGCAGTTTATATTTTCATAATGACTGTTCTGCTTCATTTATTAAATATTTGACAGATCTTGATAGATACCGAGTTTTACTGAAAACTAAAAATAGGCTCTGAAGTAATGTTAACATACAAAGCACAAATAAACTTGAACCTTGCTAAAAGAAGTATGTGAATAGCAAAGATGTGTATTATGGATATATACAGTGTGTATATATATATATATATATATATATATATATATATATATGACTAATTTGTGATATTTCAAAAATAACTTTTATAGCTATATATAACTAAGTAGATGCCATATCTTACTCATATTTCAAAGGAAAGATTATAAAATGAAAAAATTCTTAGAGAAAGAAGCTCTTCAGATGAATTAGAAAAAGCTGGACAATTTTGAGTTTATGAATTCTATAAACTAAAATCTTATACTAGAACATAGGAAAAAATGCAATAACACTGATACTTGTATTTCTATGGCTGGAAGAGCATGAGCTGATAAAAAGAATATATGTCATTGTATAGTTTATATATTACTATTCAAATAGCTAAAATTATGTCCATTTTTTTTATAAACTCTTAATATTGAATTTAACAGTTTTGGATGTTAACTTTGTTGGCAAACAGATCATTTTTAATTTCAGTTAAGTTTAAAGATAAGCATTCTGAACAAATAAAAACTTTTATTTCAAATTACTTTCTACATAATGCAATAATACATAATTAATTGGTACCTGCTATTTGTAAGCTTTATAGCTCATTAGAGCATCAGACAATTATCTGAGGTGTCCAGAGCAATTATTACTACTCTCATTACATATAGATGAGGATAGACTTAGAGAGGTTAATACATATCGGAGTGTAATCTAGATGGTGCTCTCAAAATGTATCTTAGACTTATGCCACTCTGAGCTATTTATACATTCACTAGAATCCCGGTGCATGGATTAGTGCACCAGTGGGGTCCCTCGCCTGGCCTGCGGGGATCAGGCTAAAACTGGCTCTCTGACATCCCCCGAGGGGTCCCGGATTGCGAGAGGCGGTTCTTGGGTGATGTACCCCGGAATCAGGCTCCCTCCTCTCTGGTTCCGGGGCATCACCTGAGAACCGCCACTGCCAAGTGACCACAGCTCGGTAGCTCCTGCGTTGAGCGTCTGTCCCCTGGTGGTCAGTGTGCGTCCATAGCTACTGGCCGGTCAGCTGGTCGCTTAGGCTTTTATATATATACTAGTAGACGAGAGGCCCAGTGCACAAAATTCTTGCAATGGTTGGGTCCTTAGTGGCTGCCGGCCACTGGCCGGCACCTCCTTCCCTTCCCCTGGGTGGCCACGCCCCCTGGTTGAATTCCTGAGTGAGGAGACAATTTGCATGCTATGCTTTTATTATATAGATTATAGATGAGGAGCTGTTCATCAATATACTTTCTTCACTGGGAAATTTTGGTTATGAAAAAATATGTATCAGCTGAACTAAACAATGTGCTTAGGGAGGTAGTTGATTGATCTTGTGCAAGTTCCTCATGTCATTATTGAAGGTCCTTCTGTATTTCAACCCTCCATACAGCACTTCCTCTCTGAGAAGGAAAAAATCTTGGTCTACTTAGTACCACATTATCACTACATTAGCATATTGAAATGCTTTATTGAAATCTGACTGATATACTATAAACTGCACATATGCAATCTGACAAGTTTTGATATGTACACCCAGGAGAGCATCACCTCAATCAAGGTGGTGAACATTAGTCACTCCTGAAAGTGTCCTATTCCTTTGCAATCCCTGCTCCTGTGCCCTTCCCCCACCCAGGGAACTGCTGATCTGCTTCCTGCCATGAAAGATTCCAATTTGTTCACATTTTCAAGGGTTTAATGTAAGCAGAATCATGCAGTTTATACCATCTGTGTATGATTGGCTCCTTTCAGCATTATTTTGAGCTCATCCATGTTGTTGCATATAGCAGTAGTTCACTCTTTATTGTCAAGTATTCTGCTGTAAAAGTCTACCCTGATTTGTTCATCCACCTACTAATGAATATTTTGGTTGTTTAAAATTTTTGGTATAATACACTGAATGCTGTGAAATTCTTGTACATGTGTTTATGTGGACACTAGAGGCCCAGTGCATGAAATTTGTGCACGGGTAGGGTCCCTAGCGGCTGCTGGTTGCTGGCTGGGGCCTCCATTCGCACCTGCCTTGGCCTGGCACCACCTCACCTGCTCCACCATCCACCATGGTCCTGCTCTCATCGGGGCCCATCATGTTCTACGCACCCCCTGGTGGTGAGCACACATCTAACTCACAGTTAGTTGAATTCCTGCCTGTGGGGACAATTTGCATATTAGCTTTTTATTATATAGGCTAAGCTTTCCTATGAATACTTAGGAATAAAATGACTGGACATGTGGTAGGTTTGTGTTTTCAAGAAGCTGCTAAACTATTTTCCAAAGTGATTTTACCATTTTACATTCCATACCAAAATCTATGAAAATTCCTCCTCCACATCCTTACCAACACTTGTTAGTCTTTTTAATTTCAGCTATTCTAATAGGTGTGTAGTGGTATACCTGACTGTTCAGTCACAGGCACTGATCTCTTTTAACTTAGATTGTCAAATAAAAAAATGACAACAGCCAACACAACAATATCCGTCTGGTGTGAGTGAATCAAAATGATATCTTTTTTTTTTTTTTCTTGTCAGATTGGCAAAAAATATATTTTTGGGGGGCATAGGATTTCAGTAGTTTATGTGTGCTATGAGGTGAGAAATGTTGAAAATTGCTGATTTAATATATGATAACGTCCTTATTTTTTAGGGCTGAATAATATTCCATTGTAAGTACATACTTTTTCTTTATCCGATAACCCAGCAATGGCCATTTAAGTTGTTTCCACTTCTTGGCCATTGTGACTAATGTTGTAATGAGCACAGGAGCGCAAATAATCTGTTTACAATCCTGTTTTAAATTCTTTTGTATAAAGACCTGGAAGTGGGACTGCTGGACCATATGGTAGTTCTGTGTTTACCTTTTCAAGGCACCTCCATACTGTTTTCCGTAGTGACCACACCATTTTACATTCCTACCAACCTGAATTTCTCCACATCCTTGGCTGATACTAGTGACAACATAGATGCACATCTACCCTATGTTAGCTTCTTATTACCTGTAATTCTTATAGCAAATTTCAAACATGCTACAAATATAGGGTGTCCCAAAAATGTATACACACTTTGAATAATTATAAAGACCGTGTTTATTAAAATACATTTCATTTTCAAAATGTAATAGAAATCAGCTGTTAAAGTGTGTATGCATTTTTGGGGGACACCCTGTATATTTGTTCTTTTTCTAATTTAAATGTAACTGATGGCTATTCATTTCTTCCATTGTTTGACATCATCTTCTGGGGACAATAGCCAGTGTAGGATGTCTCTGAAACCCCCGGTAACACTGCAGGTGTAGAACCTGCTGGAAAAGGGCTGACTCCCAGTTATTTGGCTGGTTGGACCGTTCTCCTCCTTACTCTGGAGTTTAGACTCTTACTACCAATTAACGGATAAGTAAAGCTTCACACCTTTAATTTGTTAATTATTTTATTGCCAACATATTTCTGAAGGGAGAGAATGAGTTTGGAGTTTGGAAGTTTTCAAATTAGGAAAGGCTGACAAATAGGTGAACTCTAATGGATTTATTTACAGTGAAGATTTGAAAAGAAATTTGCCATAACACACCTCACAAATGGATGTTGTTAAAATATGTTTTAAGGGATCATTTTTGAATACCAGAAACTTTATTTTTTTTTCTAATATATAAACTGTCCATTGAAATGTTTGTAAGGTGTGTTGATATATATCCTATATAATAAAAGGCTAATATGCAAATCGACTGAATGGCAGAAGGACCGGTCACTATGATGTGCACTGACCACCAGGGGGCAGATGCTCAATGCAGGAGCTGCCCCCTGGTGGTCAGTGTGCTCCCACAGGGGGAGCGCTGCTCAGCCAGAAGCTGGGCTTGGGCTCACGGCTGGCAAGCGCAGCAGCAGTGGCGGGAGCCTCTCCCGCCTCCAAGGCAGTGCTAAGAACCCCTCAGGGGGGATGTCTGACTGCCGAGGAGCGGGCCTAAGCCAGCAGTGAACTTCCCCAAGGGCTCCTGGACTGCGAGAGGGCGCAAGCCAGGCAGAGGGACCCCCCCACCCGCCGAGTGCATGAATTTTCATGCACTGGGCCTCTAGTATATACACTGAGTGGCCAGATTATTATGATCTCTGAACACATAATAATCTGGCCACTCAGTGTATATCCTGTATAATAAAAGGCTAATATGCAAATTGTCCCCTCGACCAGGAGTTCGACTAGCAGGCAGGCCAGCCAACTGCCCATGTCTCTTCCCCCTCACCAGGCTGGCCGGACCCCATCCATGCACGAACTCATGTACCAGGCCTCTAATATATATATACATACTAAGTAGCAGCCTGGGACCCCTCGGGGAATGTCCACCTGCTGGCTTAGGCCCGCTGGCAGTCAGACATCCCTCTCGCAGTCCAGGAGCCCTCAGGGGATGTCCACCTGCCAGCCTAGGCCCGCTCCCCTGGGGATTGGGCCTAAGCTGGCAGTCAGACATCCCTCGTACAGTCCGGGAGCCCTCAGGGAGCGGGCCTAAGCCATTAGTTGGACATCCTTAGCCCTGCCATGGAAGCGGGAGAGGCTCCTGCCACTGCTGCTGCACTGGCCAGACATGAGCCAGCTTCTAGCTGAGCAGCGCTCCCCCTGTGGAAGTGCAGTGACCACCAGGGGGCAGCTCCTGCATTGAGTGTCTGCCCCCTGGTGGTCAGGGAGTGTTATAGTGACAGGTTGTTCTGCCATTAGGGTCAATTTGCATATTACCCTTTTATTATATAGGATAGTTCTCTTTTTAAGTCCAAGTGGTACAGAAATAAGTCCTGAAATTGAGGGAAAAGTGTTGGTGTTTCCCCACCAATTGTTGGATAATACTGCAAAGAATTTCTTCCAAATATAAGTGCTTTGCTTTGTATTAAATTTTACATAAAAGCTCTACAATGATAGATTCAGAATTTTAAACATTTTAAATATTATACAAATACATCTGAAGTTGTGCATGTTTTTAAAATAGTACAAAGTAAACTTTTTTACAGGTAGGCATTTTGAATAAAAAAATTTTATTTGTTTTAGGAATAAACAAGCGAACATAAATAGTAATATTTACAGCAATAAACTACATTTCAGAAGCTGCACAACGGCTTTCGGAGGAATAGCTGATGGTTTTTCACATCAGCCTTCAAATATGTTTTCTTTAATTCGCTGCAACGTTTAAAATCTTAGAGTCCAAAGTAAAGAAAACAGCAACTTAGTTTATAGCAAAGCCACATCGTTAACACAACTATTGAGTGAACTAGTTCTGTGACTGCTAGGGTATCTGTGAGTCCTGAAATTGAGGGCACAAGTGTGTCTTGTGTCCTTACCTGATTGCATGTAAGTTGGTTTTGCATTGTACAAGAATACACGATTACTCAATGAATGATTACGAATAGAAAAAAAGGCCATGAAGGGTAAAAGGGGCAGGAATCAGAGGATGCCGAACAGTTTCTTATTCACTGATTCACTGCTTAGAGGAAAAATCTATTTCTTCTTTCATGTGTATAGATCACAGTCTATAGGCTTCATGGATCTTGTCCACAGATAGTTTTTGAGATAGCAAAGGCATAACGTCACATATTTTAAGCACATAACAAGGAATGACTGAAACAGCTAGAATATTTTAATCAAATCCTTAACAGAAAGGATACAATCAAACACACTTTAGGAAAGTTTGCTTCCAAATGTAAAAAGCAACTACAGAAAATCATACATGTTTCACTAGACAGAGCCGCAGTTTCAGTCAGAAAATGCTCATAGATGAATACAAAATAGAAACTTGAATTATAAAAGTAAGGAGTCTACCCTTCTTTTCTTGACATTTATTAAACCTGTCTCATTTTATTAAAATTTCTATAGGTTTCCAGAAATACTCATTCTTGCCATTTAGCTTTATTTGGGGGTCTGGTAGATATACAAAAGTATCTGTTTATATAAGAAAGCAAATGCTTTTATGTCAAAAGAGCAAAAGAACATTGAAATACTGTGACTTATGTTTCTTTCATTAAGTTCCTGCAATGAAAGGAGTTCTGCCTGCTGACAAATGAAGAGGGAGAGAACTGTGATACCAATCCGATAGAGACGAGCTAAGTCATGTTGGGTAGGAGGGTGACTAGACAATTTGGCAAATTGACTAGTGGAGTTTTGAAATCACAAGGAATCAAACAATTAACATTTTCTAACCTATTTGGTGAGTTCAGCATAACGGAATCGGAGAGGCAACGGAAGTTGTGAATTTCTTTCTGTATACTAGTATAGGTAGCACCTGCTTTGGAAAGCCCCAGCTATTTAGTACAGGGTGCTATGAATGAAAATAGCAGGAGTCTGATTTGGAAAGTTTAGCTGATTTTTGGATTTTGCATGACACTGCATGAACTAGAATAATTTTTGGATTCAATCAAGGTTTAGGTGAGGTGGTAGCCAAAGATGTTTTCCATTGCTGGCATGATAATAATCTTCTCATTCTTTAGCCCAACAAATCCTGCTTTCCCAAACCTCCAGGATCACTATGCAAAGACTTTTGCCATGTCTCCTCAGGTCAAGGAGTGAAATAACTATTCAGGCATGATGAACAGCCAAGAGAATTTTTCAAGCAAACCACCCTAACCCAGATGCACTGCTCTCAGAAACAGTGTTATTTGGAGTTTATACAATATTAAAGTTTCCAAGTTACATTTCCACTGACCTTTTAAATGACATGTCAACATCATTTCACATTAGTCATTAGGTTCCAATCACAATGGCATAAAATGCTGCCTGGCGGTCAAAACGCTTATTTAAAGATGTCAAACATTTTTTGCTCCTTGTAAACATTTATATCATTTGGGATTTCCAGAAACTTCATGCAACCTAATGACTTTGTAGTAATGCCACTTGATAGTTTTATCAAGAGGGTTCGTGGTCCTTTCTACACGGAGGAGCAGAGCAACACGGTCAATGAATATATGCAAATCTGGTCACAGGAGTTCCTCACTTAGAAGCGTAGTGGATGTTCTGAATGGGAAATGTCCCTTGGACATATAACTCTGTTTCTGTGACACTGCAGTAAGTTAGAATAATCAAGGGGCCTCCTTAAAAAAATGTCTTGGGGCACTGTTGCAAAATATAAAATATTTCAAGCTTTATCCAATGAGTATTTTTAAACGATGTAGGAAACAGATTAATGTGAGTTCATTAGCTTAAAAAAAAAGAAATTTGGTGTATTTGGGGGAATATTAAGTAGAAAAATATGTTATCTAGTAAAAGTGGGGTGGCTGGTTGCCACTTTGAGGTAAGGCATGCAAATGATATATTTCCCATGCTAACGTGTAAATAACAGAACAGAACAGGAAAGTGAACTACTGAGAGGGGGGAGAAAATGTATTTTACCGTACATCTATGTATGCAGTCTTGAGGGACAGTAATGAAGGTCAAGAACTGCCCATTCCTCTAGATAGTTCTAAACTTCTGTTTATTTCTTGGCAGGAATGAAATTTGGTGTGCAATGCTCTCTGTAAGTATTGTCTGAATTCTCAAGTTTCCCAACTATGCAGTGTAGTCCCAGCTTTGAGCACAAACAGCCCCACAGAACCTAGATTTAAAAGGTGTGTAAGAAGGCAAACATGGGGAAATGAGGAAAACTGAATTTTAAAGAAAGATTTTCCTTTTTCCATAAAGGGAAAGCAGTAGTTATCAGCACAGAATGTTCCATTCTGCCAGAACTGGTAGAATCTAGAAGGGTGGTATTAGGATTCCGTCTGTTTAGTCATAAGCAATGGGAAAAAAAATCTCAGTGACCACTTTGCACAGACCCCAGCCTGGGTTCAATGTAACTTTGACTGCAGTTTTTAAACTCACTTAGAGATTTGTAGACATACCAGTAGGCTCTCTAGAGCTCAAATAACATGGGGGAGTACCTGCCTCACAGAGTAGTACCTGTAATGCTGAAGTATTGCCCCTTAGAGACATGTTTCTCTATGGCTGCAATCACCAAGGTGGGTAGTTTAATCAGCATTAACAGACATTGTACCATGTGCACAATAATAGATGCTTTGGGCAATACAACAGAATGAGAAAACGGGGCATTTACCCTTAAGGATTTTATACTTTATTTAGGGAGGCAGAGCATCTATTTGCAATAGTACTGGGAAATGCACAAATGAAATACCTATTATTAGGACAAAATGGTCATAAGAATTGAGGGAGGACTAGCAGGAGAGTGAACAGGATGTGGGAAGATTGCTCATGGTTGGCTTTTGGATGATGTTGGCCTGATTTATAATCCTGTTGGGAAGAAGAGAGGAAGAGGGAAGTCTGGATAATGGGGATAAAATGTAAAGCTTCAAGCATAGCAACAAGAACCTTTTGGGATGTGTGGCCATGGTGGTGGAAGGGTAGGGACAACCTGAAGATTAGCTTGCTGGATGCTGAGAAGGGGAACAAGGAGAAAGAAGGTGCCCATTGGTGGTGGAGAACACAGGTCAGATTTCACAAATGATTCCATAGGGAGCCAAGACATACATTTTCTCCAAGGTGTTAACATTAAGTTATTAATATTTCTCATACCCTCCAGGTATGGGAATTATGGGAGCTGATTATTAGTGTGACCATATAACTTATCATGTAAATGGAGAATTTGGGAGTGAAAGGTGGTTCTATTGATAATTACACACCCCTGGAACTGTCTTACTGTCTTAGGAAAGCTGGGTCATACGTTCCCTAACAATGTTACCCAAAAAGAACCAGGGCACAATTTAGGTTATTCAGTTGCTGTGAAAACGATTCATTCTGTGCTTTCCTTCAAGAGAAGAATGAAAGGCTTTGGTGTGCGGGCTGGGGGAAGAGTGGAGGAGAAGGATAAAATGAGAACTAGACAGTTTACTGGGCATACACAGAATCTAGCTGTTGGGAGTGGAAATTGTTCTCTTTCCTCCCGCTCTCCACTCACTTTTGAACTAATCAAGACTGGGATCATCAAGGCAAAAAGAACATAAGACAGTGATGGGGTCCAGGAACGGGGAGCAACCTTGACGGGGGTTGCAATAGCATTTCTGTTCAGATGTTACTTAGAAGTTGGCTTTTCCACTCATGAGGGGTATTTCTTGGCTTTTCACGACTGAGTGACATCTTCTGGAGACCTAAAAGTAGACACCCCCTGATTTATCTTATCTGAGGGTCTCCGGTGCTCTTAAAAGGAAATACTGTAGACCATTACCAAAATAATAAAATAATTTTTTTTTGCCACTTGCCTGCCAATTTAACTTTATGTTCTACATATTTTTAAAAAGAACATAGGAAAGTATTAAATTAAATTCACTTGATACCTGATGGCTTACTCCCAAAGACACGCAACAAGGAACATTATTAACTTTGGGGGCTATGTTAGCAGAGGCCATGGTCCTCCTATGTATTTCTGGGACTCTCCTATACAAATGAAAACAACTCCCTTTGAAATTTAGTTCTGGAAGGGAGGTTGGAGCTCATCTGGTGGCATGTCCAAAGTCACACAATTGGGCAGTGGTAGCGACAGCACAAAGGCCGGGTCACACAGTCTGAATTCCAAGGAGTGTATCCCCCTGTAGTTTCCCTCTGCCGACCATGTGGCTCATTTATTGTTAACGTTTAACGCTGGGTTGCACATTGCTAAGTATAATGTTTAGAGAACTCGCTGTTTTCTAAGTATAGAAATGCTATCTAGAGGAAAAAGATGTTCTACATATTTTATAGGGGAAACTTGGACAGTTTGCCTTATGATCTGTCCAATTACTATCTATATTTAATGTCTGCTAGAAGGTCAAGGCAGAGTAGGTAGGGTGAATCACAGGGGTGAAAATCTGTAATAGGAATAAGATGCAGAAAGGGTAAAATGGGTCAAGTTCCTGGAGGGTAGTTGGTAACTAGTCGTGTGCTACGTGAATGATAAGCTATCCTGGGAGGAATAACAGATTTTTAAATGGTGTACAATTAATATAGCTGAAGGAGGGTAAGAATAACTGAGTTTGAAGAAAAAGAATTGATACAGCATGAATTCACCGTATTACAGCTATAACGTAAAGAGATGGTATTATCATCAAACATTGGTGTAGATATACATTTTCCTAGGCTTCAGCTGATGATTTTTATTTCCACTTTAGTCTGAATTACACTGGGAGAGAGAAGGTTTATGTAAACATATATACTCTTCACGTCAAGACTGAAAAGCAGAAAAAATGAACCCAAGGCAGTTCAGAGGAGGCTATGTGAGCATACAAGCTGCCTCCCAAGGCCCCTTAAAGGCGACAGGAGAAGGAATTTGGGGAAGTTATTAAAATTTATTTTTTGTGTGTGTGGATTCAATTGAAGATGTGCAATATAAGTCCACAGAAGCTGAAGCTTTCAGCTATTCATGGGCAAAATAGCTTTTGAGGTTTGAAATGAGAAAGGGGAAAAATACATGAATCAATTTCATTGGGTTAAGGCATGAGGGTTAGGGTGCTGTGGTGCTGGGAAGGGATGAACACAAGAGAGGTAATCTATTTCACACAGCCACACCTGCAAAACGCACACACACGTCGTATTTTAACACTTGTCACTTATAAAAGTTATACTGGAAAGTGTCCCCCTCCCCCGTTTCTCTTCAAAAGGAAGCCCAGGGAGACTAGGGGCCAGAGAGCAGCGCTGGTTGCGCTTATTTGTCCTCTGGCTTCCCCTGGGGCTGTTTGAAGCTAGTGAATCTGTGACCCTGTATACCTAAGGCAAATGTACCCAGTTATTTGGCCTCTCTTTTAAAGATCTATATATTTATTTTTTATTGTATTTGTTTACAACTTATTATGGTGCTTTTATACAAAACGAGTAAAGAAAAGAGTTGTCCTCAGCGTTTTGAGTGCAAATAGGAGGTGTACGCTGCCATTATCCGAGTGGCTCATCAAAGCACTTACTATTTCCCCCTCTTGTATTGTTCATTTGGCCTGCCTTAGTAGGCAGAAATTCAGGTAAGTTGAAAGGTTGAAGTGGATGAGTGAGGAGGGGGAAAGACTTTTTCATCTTTTTCCTTCTTGCCCATGCCTGTTAATGATTTATTTTCATTCATTTATTTTTCTATTGTCTGCAGAACAAATGCAGGCAGAGTTGTTCAGTGGAATGGAGTTCTTTCCCAGTTGGCTCAGAACTACTACACCGACTTTTCCCACACTTACTTCCTACTGAAGCCTTTGTGATGAGTGCTGGTTGCTCCAGGATGGGCAAGGTAAGTAGGGGCCAATCAGGGACGGTTGTGAGCCCCTTGATGTACCAGGGACTCTTTGATTCGGAAAAACAAATGTTAGACATCTTGAGTTCCAATAAGGAAGTTCTTGCTCCCGGAGAAGTAAAAGCTAACTCCAAACTCTTTCCCGTACCCTACCAGGACCTTAGTATGTTCTGGTTTGCAACTCTCCTATTAAAAAGCATTCCCTTTCAAATGTTTGCTTTTGAGTTGTAACCTCTAACAATTAATTTTCTGCCAGTATCATTGATTTCAGTTAACTAGAAAAAGCACGTTTAAAGTAAAAAGCACAATGTATTTTGATTGTAGAAATTGATTAGTTCTAACAGGATATTCTTCTTATTCAATTGATGGTAGACCCTCACTGGCACATCTTGGAACCAAAATGTCTCACAGTGATGGCTCCCAGCACCCTTCTGGCACTTAAAATGCTGCCACAAAAAGCCCTGTCTTGCCAAGTTATGACCTCTGAGAAAGACTTTGGACACTCTAAAACATTCCTAAGAAAAATACCAATCTGTGTCCCTGCTTGCTTGGATATTGTGAACTTCTGTGGACACTACCACCCACTCTGGGACTGCCAGTTTGCATGGAAACACATCTATGGCATCATATCCCACCATTCTGAACGTCTTTTTCAAGAATATCAGGACTGGGGAGAAATACATTTGAGAATACTTAATTATCAAATTCTCTTTTAAGTTTAATTAGCATACATCAAACATATCTTGGGCCCCCCAGTTATGAAACATCTGTTTTCATTCCCAAGATTTCTCTTTACCTTTAAAAACAGTGACACGGTTCCCTCTGGGTCTTTCAGAAATGAGCCAGCCAGCTTGTGTTATCAATGTCATTTGCTATCTCTTCCTTTTCTCCTTCCCATCATTTGGACAGTTGACTGTTTACCCTGATGAAATCCATCCATCCACTTCTAGTTTTATTAAAACTTCTGGGAAACATTGTGGAAGGGAAAAAGTTCAAAGGTGAATCATTGGTGCAAATGAAGCTTCGGATCACCTGTGGGTTTTGATAATCTCTTCCACTCCTTACCCCCTGAAAAGCACAGGTAATTCGGTATCTGAATATATAAATAGCCACGAATGACTCAGAAACACGTCCAGTTTTCAGGACACATTTCGAGGAGCAGCTGGCTACAGCTTCTGTCTCTGCTGGTGCGCTGTCCCCGAGCCCCACAGGTGTGCAGCCTTCCCCGCAGGCAGTTACTGTCCCTTCCCGTGGGGGTGGGGCGTGAGGCAGTGGTCACAGACACCTGGCAGAGTTACACAAGCGCACACAGAACATGGCGGCGAGAGAGCAAGAGCTAAAAAGATTCTGGTTTGGACCCAAATCACTAGTCATTTCACTTCATGAAGAAAAGCAAGTGCCTTAGAAGCTTACAGTATTTACAATGCTCAGCGTTTTCAGATGCCCGCCCAAAGCCGAGGACCACCACGCAGCAGGAACAGTTCAGTGAACTATGTACAGAATTTACAAGGAAGTTTACAGAATCGTCTGCATTCCGTGACCAAGTGTACCTTGTTGTTTACTGGTTTGCGTTCCGAAAACTGAGATAGTTTTGTTTGTCCTCCGCATCCCAGTAACTGCTGATTGGACCAACTTGAACAAATGCTGGCGCGTGCCTTTTGCTTCCCTCTGGGATACACGGTTACACTTTGATTAGAAAAAAAAATGTGGCATATCACCCTTTGGTAAGATACTATTCAAAATTGTATAAGAAATCTTGGAGATAGTTTCCTTCTAGCATTATAAATATACCTTATTTTTTGTTGAACTTGGCAAATTTTAATTGCGCTCTTTTTGAAGTGAATATTTATAAAGTAGTCATTGATTTTAGAAAGATGGAATTTAGTCAACATTTCTGTGTATTGTACAAACTGTTCGTTTAAGGAAAGCCTACACTTGGATCCCTAAACCAAACTTTATCCTCTGCACCACATTTTTCTCTTGGCACTTTCAAAACCTTTCACTGATTGTAATGCACAATAAGATGGTTTGTATGAAAACACGTATCATTTAGTCAGCAGAATGACCAGCCAGTCTGCTGCTTCTATTTGGCAATGTAGAGAATGGAGGCTCCAGTAATTCAAGCCAAACACATCTTTACCTGGGTCTTTGCTTCACGAAGCTGGTAAGTGTAACACACGTCACCCCTGATATTTTAAGCCAAACAACATGAGTGGAAGGGATGGATGTGTAGTCATCACTGTCAAGTGAAAGATGGGATGCGTGCGGGGTTTCACAGGTTACATTTATGACACAATATAGGTCACAGTTTGTGGATTGTGAACATGGGGTCCCCTGGCCATGACTGTAGCATAAGAGAGTCCATACAATTTTCAGCCTCGCTGCCACTTCAGTAATGAAGGAGATTATGGCTATTTTCATGGCAAAAAGAAAATAACCGAATACTAGTTGAACAGTAACCCCTGTTTTAGGCATTGGTCTGAATCTTTCCGGAACAGGATCGGTGTGAGGGCACTTGAGAATGTCTAACAACTTTCATGTTTTATGAATATCATTTTGGGCAAAACAAGGCAGAGAAGGAAGGGTATGTTTCCAGGCACCGTTCAGCCTGGAGGAAGAGGGGGAGGGGTCCAACGAGGGGAGGGTTCAGCTGGGAGGCGTCCAGAAGAAAGAAGTCAGAAAAGAGGTCATTAAACAGAAATATGGCAGCTTCTTCATTTTTTTCGGCTGCCTCGGCCTCTGAAATCAGAGCTATTTAACAGGACTTGCACGATGGTGGCTGGGACCCCTTCCCATCCGGAGGGCCGTCCAGTGACACCATTTCACGCCCGATGGAATATTCAGGCTTATGAATTTTACATTTTACAAAGGTTAATATATAAGAATTCAAAATGTTCTTTTTTTTTTCCCTGTTAGAGATACATTTTAACCTACAAGCATAAAATTCTTTAGACTTTTAAGGCAAGATAAAAAAATAATAAAAATATAAATTACCTCAATCTTTTCCAAGAAGAATGATCTAAACAGATAAAGAAACATTGTTTTGTTAAGGAACATGGATTACGGATACTTCCTTTCGGATTTAGCATTTCATCTCTAAAAACTTTTAAAGAGCTTTGACATCAGAATGATTTATTCCTGTTAGGCATTAGCCGAAAGTCTCCCTTTCCGTGTTTAAAATAGATGGCTACACAGTGGTTCCTGGGTGGTCGTTGGAAATATTAACCTTACAGTCATTTGGGGGATTTTTACAATGGCAGAGCATCTCACCTGCCAAGGAACTAATTAGTTTCAAAATGGATCACTTATCCCCAGAAGCTAAAGATTTCCTTGACCGGGGGACTGTGATTATACAATGAAAATCTGAATGAAAATTTGGTCCCCATATCCTATTAACTTCTTATGAAACCATTGAGATAATTTTCCCAGTTAAACCAGAGTTTTCACATTTTTACTAGTGTATATTAACTATAGCCATAACCATGCATTTATTCTGGGATTCTCTTTTCCTCTTGCTTTCTAGAAGAATACCTTACAACTCTCTCCTTGGGCTCATCAATAGGAATTCAGCCTTATCTTTCGATGCAGACTATAATTTCTAACAGCTGATGCTGTTGTAAACATGGACCCTCATCACAGCCTTAGGGAGAAAGCCCAGGTCTTCAAGTGAGGCAATCATCCTATTATTTCCTCAACCCTTATTTTACACCCAACAAGTAGGCCCCAAACACCTGCATAATTGATTGGTAAACTCAGGGTTTCACACCACCTTGCAAATCAACATATGGAATTCTTTGATGCTCAGCTAAAGAAAAAAAGAAAAAAAAGCAATGGGTCTTTAATGACATAAAATGGTATGAATCTCATCTGCAGCTGGTTAGACATATTTAGAATCATGTGCTGGGCTACTGAGAGACACCCTTTCTATGATGACCATGGCCAAAGTAATCTATGAACAGAGATAAGGCAGAGCAGTGATGACGGTGATTAATGGGTGTCGCTAGGGTCTGGTGTAAATGTTTGAAGGCCCAGTGCGTTTGTCGTTGTTGTCTGTGGTTTTGCCTTTTTGAAGGTTTCCTTTAAAATAGAAATCTGGCCTCTGAAAAGTATGACACAAAAATGGGTGCAATGTGCATTTCCGGAAGCAATTGTTTCATATTTTGGAATGCAGAGCTCAGAGAGCAGAGCCACAAGGTGCCAGTTGATGCTGGTGCAACTAGCCTATCGCCATTAGAAACTGCTCTCTGGAAGGCTAAGAAATATATACTATTTGATTTAAAATTTGGCAGTTCAGGTAACTGCCCAGGCACCCTTTTCACAGCAGATAAGTCTTGCCTTCTTCATGGAAAGAGCAACGATCCCCATCTTTGAAGCCCTCTTCTCCCATCCCCTTCCTCTCACTCTCTCTGGAGCAGGAACCAGGGAAATGTGATGGCATGGCTTCATGTCAGCGTCAAGTGATTCCAGGCTAATGAATGAGTTCAGGGCTGTTCATTTGAAATAGTTAAAAAAAAAAAAAAGTAATTAACCCCCAAACTCCTCATTCTCAAGAAGAAAGGAAAAATGTTCTCAATGGTTACCAGGTTGGATTCTAATGTTAATCTTAAATCAGCCTGGAAGTCTGAGAAAGAAGCATTTTTCAGAATGTCCGGCTCAATGGTGAGGTGAAACTGGCAAGATTGGGTTTGCAAGACCTCCACCAGTGCTTGCCAGTCCTCCCGCCTCTTCCACGGAGCTGAGAACGCTGCTCCGTGAGAATTAGGGGTGGGAGGAGTCTTTCTCTTCGAGGCTCCTCTTTGTTTCCTTCCTGGAAATCTGTAACTGGTCAATGGCTTTGTTTTTTTTCTTCTGAGATCCTGGAAATTGTGTTGTTGTTTTTGGCAGTATGAGACTGTTACAGCTTACCAGGAAGCAGCTTGCACAGAGAACTAGGCCCTCTTTTCATTCTTATTTTAAAAAATGATAAAATCAGGGCAACTAGGAAGGACTGCTCACGAGCTGCCTATCTAACTTCTCCCTTCGTGTGTGTTTGTAAACATGGCAATTACAGAGCTCCAAGGAGCTGATAACCTGGACCACAGTAGACTGGAAAAAAATAGTGTTGTTGTTTTCCTTTTTTGAAGTAAACATGGTGCAGTAATAAAATTGATATGCAAGACCTAAAACCAATTAGATGGCTGAATCTCTTACCTCAGAAACACAGCAGTCTCGCTGCTGGGGACCTGTGGGGTTAAAACTCAAAAGAGGAAAGCAGCCGTTTCCGAACCCTTAGGACAGACCTTAGTGTACATAGTAAAGCCAATACACGACGTTGAAAAGAGAAAAGGTGATGGGGAAAAACATTCGGGACCATTTGTCTATGGAATTCACATCAGTCAAGTCGGGGATCTTGACTTTGAGCTGCGAGGCGCGCCTGCGGATGCGCCCCTTGCCGTGCGCGCCGTGGCGGTCCAGCGGGTGCCCGTAGGCCTCGCGGGTGGCCCGGGGCTTGCGGTAGTGGATGCTGGCGCTGTCGTAAGAGTACATGGTGGTGTTGGGGTCGCTCATGCCCGTGAGCACTTCCGAGCCGCTCGTCTCGTTCCTGATTTCCAGGGTGCTGAGGATAATGTTGCCGTGGGTGTCGACCTGACGGAGAAAGAACACGCTCAGGCACAACTGCTGGGATATTAGCTTGTTTTCATTAACCTGTAACTGATGACACCACATGGGGTTCCTTTAACACGGTCAACTAGCCATCTTGCTCTGCGTGCCTCCTGGATCTGGAGACGATTTGTCTATCTATCTATCTATCAATCATCTATCTATCATCTATCTATCTATCTATCATCTATCTATCATCATCTACCTATCATCTATCTATCTATCTATCTATCTATCTATTTATCATCTATCTATCTATCTATCATCTATCTATCATCTATCATCATCTACCTATCATCTATCTATTTAACATTATCTTCATCCATCCATCCATCCATCCATCCATCCATCCATCCATCCATCCATTGATCTCTACCCACAAAACACGTGTATGTGGGTATATATGCATAAACTATATATTTATACTTGTATTTATATTTAATTTTTATTTATATGCTATGCTTGTTGTTAATAACTACCACTTATTAAATCCATACAAGGTGTCCCAAAAAATGTATACACACTGTAATAGCTGATAGCTAAATTTTGAAAATAAGATTTATTTTAATAAACACTACCTTAATAATTATTCAAAATGTGTGTATACATTTTTGGGGAACAGCCATATATACATAAATTGTTTGTCTATATGTATGTATATACACATATGGTATTTTTTTGTTGTTGTTACAAAGGTGGCACATAGAAACTTTTAAAACTAGAAACAGGAAACAAAAAATAAAAAGCAAATATCCATTTATCACTTCAGAGTCCATTATTTTTAACATCTTGCTAGCCTCCCATTCTTTTTTTCTGTGCATATATATTTACACACACAGGTTCTCTGGATGTATTTTGCTTTGCAGCCCGCTTTTGTCAGTTAGCAACATAACCTGGTAATCTTTCCATGTTAATAAGTATTCCTGTGATATAATTTATTAATAGCTGATATGGATAAATTATAATTGAATTAATATATTGTTAGATGTGAAGGCTTGTTTTACTTTTGTAGTGTCATGTAAACAAGCCTTCGAGGAACAAATTCAAGCTAAATCTTTGTGCAGGTCCATAATTATTTCCTCTGGCTAAAGCCATGATACCTAACCTTGAGACCTCCTGACCACAGGCAAACCTTGGAGGGGCTCAAATATACAGGAAAGCCTGGGGTTTCACTGCAGAGACATGGAGTAGGGGACCCTTTCCTTCCTTCCTGCAGTGCAGTGCTTATCAACCACAACCATTGTTTTTAAATTCTGAGGACACATGGTCCTGGGAAGAAAGTAGTGAACAAAACAGGCAAGTCCTTGAACTGTGGGTGCTCACATTCTTAGGGAGAAAAATGTTATCACCTGGGAAACAGTATGGAGGTTCCTCAGAAAATTAAAAATAGAACTACCATATGACCCAGCAATTTCACTTCTGGGTATTTAGCTGAAGAAAAAGAAAACACTAACTCAAAAAGATATCCGTACCCCATGTTCATTTCAACAGTATCTATAATAATAAAAGCGTAACATGCTAATTAGACTGGACGTCCTTCTGGGGCTGCTGCTGCGAGGGCCAGGGTGGCAGGTGGGGCTGCTGTTGCAAGGGCTGGGCGGTGGCCGGGGCAGCAGTCGGGGCTGCTCCCTCAGCCCTCAGAACCCCTTGAATGAATTTTGTGCATTGGGCCTCTAGTTTACTATAATAACCTGTGTCCATGGATGAGTAAATAAATTATCCTATATAATAAAAGCCTAATATGCTAAGTGTCTGACTGTTCAACCAGTTGCTATGATGTGCACTGACCACCAGGGGGCAGACGCTTCGACCAGTAAGTTAGCTTACTGCTGGGGTCTGGCTGATCAGGACTGGGCAAGATTGGCTAGACACACCCTGGGGCCCTCCTGCAGTCCCTCCCTGGCTGGCCAATCTCCCACGGTCCCTCCCTGGCCTCTAAAATATTTCTTCTAATTAATTTCCTTTCAATGTGCACAAATCCATACACTGGGCCTCTAGTATATATATAATTCAGCCATAAAAAAGGAATGAACTCTTTCCACTTACTACAGCATGGATGGACCTTGAGGATATTATGTTAAGTGAAATAAGTCAGACAGAGAAAGACAGATACCAAATACCAAATGATTGCACAAAAAACAAAAAGTCAAGAACACAGAACAACCCAAGCTCACACAAAGAGAAGCGATTGGCAATTGCCAGAGGTGGGGCATGGGGGGTGGATGAAATGGGTGAAGGGAGTCAAAAGGTAGACTTCCAGTTATAAATAAACTAGAGGCCCAGTGCACGAAATTCGTGCACTCAGAGGGGAGGTCCCTCAGCTCAGCCTGCACCCTCTGGCAGTCTGGGAGCTCTCGGGGGATGTCTAACTGACAGGTTAGGCCCACTCCCTGCCCGCTCCCTGCGGGGAGAGGGCCTAAGCCAGCAGTTGGACATCCTTAGTGCTGCTGCGGAGGTGGGAGAGGCTCCCGCCACTGCCGCTGTGCTCGCCAGCTGTGAGCCCGACTTGTGGCTGAGCAGTGCTCCCCTGTGGGAGTGCAATGACCCACCAGGGTGCAGCTCCTGAATTGAGCGTCTGCCCCCTGGTAGTCAATGTGTGTCATAGCAACCGGCCGCTTTGCCGTTCGGTCAATTTGCATATTAGCCTTTTATTATATAGAATAAGTCATGGGGATGAAATATACAGCATGGCAGCTATGGTTACTAATACTATATTGCATATTTGAAAGTTGCTATGAGAGATCACAAAAGTTCTTATCATAAGAAAAAAAATTCAGTAAATATGTCTGGTGATGGATGCTAATTAGATTTGTGATGATTTCATGATATCTACAAATATAGAGTCATTATTTTATACACTTGAAACTCATATAATGTTGTATGATGATTATAGTTCAATAAAAATATAATAACTATGTGAAGCCTTAACATCTTAAATAGAACTGGTCAGAGGAAAAAAAGCAAAACTGAAGTTGTGCGACGAGAAGAAAGTCTGCCTCACGACTGTAACGTAGAATCCTGCCCCAGTTCCCAGCCTGCCTTATAGATTTTGGACTTGCTGTTTTCCACAACCACATGAGCCAATTCCTTAAAATAAATCTCTTTTTGTGTGTAAGTTTGTTCTGTTTCTGTTGGTTTCCTTTCTCTGGAGAACCCTGAGTGATAGAAAGGGTAGGGCAAAATTCATAGGGTGATTTAAAAAAATTTTTTTTCTTTATTGATTAAGGTATTACATATGTGTCCTTATCCGCCCCCCGCCCCCCCATAACTCCCCTCCACTCTTTCCCTCACCCCCCTGGTGTCTGTGTCCATTGGTTAGGCTTATATGCATGCATACAGGTCCTTTGGTTGATCTCTCCCCCTTACCCCCACCCTCGTCATAAGGGTGATTTTTAAATGTCTAAAAATCCATAAAACATTGATCTGATGGCTGTGTTTTATCCCTCAATGGAAACCCTATGCAAACATGCAATTCATTTTCTAGCTTGGGTCTATCCTTTCTCCCACCCTCTCACTCTCTGTCTCTCTCATCCTCTCCTCTCTGCCTAACAATATCCTGTAAACAGTGCCTTAGGCTGTGAAAAATGTTGCCACTCACTGAATATAATTGTTCCGGATATTTCAAATATATAAACATAGCAGAACTCATTTCAGTGTAATTGGAATAAAATATAATCTTGTTTTCAGTGGCAGTTTTAAAGCCCTGTTGAGAAATACCTCCAGGCTCAATCTACTTTGCAAACAGAAAATCATTTCCTTCTCGCTAACCGATTCAATTAGATTCATATTCACTAAGTGAGTCTGAAGTACAGAGCAGGAAGCCGAGTGAAGTGATGCTGGCCACAGACTGAGCTGCCCTCCAGAAGCCTGCAGTCTACACAATGCAGCTGTCCAGGGGAATGGCCACTTCCCCTGCAGAGAACAGAGAGCCACACCGCCCAGCTTCCATCTGCCCATCCCACTCCTATAAGGCACCACATTTACACTGTTGCTGTTACTCATTTGTTCTTACCAGGGCTGCCCACCCTCAATCCCTTGGTCTCAAATTCCTAAAAAAAATTTTTTTGGGGGAAAGGTTGCAAAAGAAATCAGAGGCTTTGCTGGAGATGATTTACATGTCTCTTTACTTGTCTTGACAACTACAGGCAGAAGTGGGAACTTTAATATTTCTAGAAGCAATAAAAGGTTAAGCATAAACTTACATAAACCTAAACACTGCATATATTATTCAAGAAATAGAGAAGATAAAAGATGAAGATAAAATGAAACAACTGTCCATTTTCCAGAACATTGCTCAGGTAGACACATTTATCCTGGATCTTTTTATTTCCCTCATTTCTCTCATTCAATGTATTAGCAGATCCTAATGGCTCTATTTTGGAGAAGTAGATTCTGACCACAACTCTTGATGCATAATTGATCTTTCTCTTTCCAGGAATGAGCCCTCTAGTCTTTTCTCTAGAAAAGGAGTTATCCTTTTAAAATGCAATAGAGATCATGACTCCTCTATTTGGATCTTCTGGCTACTTCCCAAGACATAGACTAAAACCCCTATTTCCCATTTGAATCCACAAAGCACCCTGTGATTTGGCTTCTGCGGGCACCTCTGCCCTCCTTTCCTACCACTCTGCCCCTTGAACTCTCTGCTCCAGTCATATTGTCCTTTTGTTGGCTGTCCCTTGATGCCTTAAGTCCTCGGGGTATTTTTCACCTGCTATTCCCTCTCTCCTGGAGTGCTCTTGCCCAGGTTGTTACCTGGCTAGCTTCCCATCATTTTCTTCACCACAATGATCACCATCTACCATTAGATCATGTATCTACACATTTGTTGATGAACTCAAGTGAAATATAAGTTCTAGGAGAACAGCTGCTTTTTTGTTGCTGTTGCTGTCTATCATGGTATATTCCCCTTGCTCTTCCAGAACCAAGCCTGAGATACTCCAAAGGAGGGGCTGATAAATGTCTGAAGAATATGGAACTCTGAAACTCAGACTTGGAGCCATCTCTCTGAGCTCTGCTTAAGTTTCAATGGCCCAGGACTTCTGCAAAACTGTAGAAGGAGCACCAACTCAGCCTGAGGCATGAGGGAAAACTTCAGTCAAGAGGTGAATCTGGGCAACAAGCCAAAACAAAGGTTCCACAGAGTGAAAACATGGCAATTTGGGAAAATTATGTTCTAATTCTGGAGCCAACTGCTGTTGGTGAAGGGGAGATGGAGAAGGAATGAGGCAAAAGAAGAAAGCAGGATGAAACTGGGTGGACCTTGTATCCCACATTAAGGAGTCTGGATCTGTTCCTTTAGGCAGAGAGTCTGAGATAGATTGTGGTGAATGCCTGTTGCTTTGACATACCTGATACTATCCCACCTTCCTGAAAACATTGCCCTGACATTCTTTTGGTGCATGTTATTGAGGTGAGCCTCAGGGACCCTCATGTCAACGTGAGCCTTTCATGTTTTTCATCTTCCTGGTCAGAGGAATTAATTTTGTCCTGCGAATATGACTCTATGCTAGGACTTTTTAAGTGTAATTATTTGATGTAAGAAAGTACTTTTGTGGGATGACCATGTGAGAAGAGTCTACTGTAAATAAAGCCAATATAAAGGAAAGCAGGATTATGAGATGAAGAGAGGTGCTTTCTAATGACACCGTGTGAATGTGTGGATATAGCCACATGTGAACCCATCAGTTATACTGGCTCAAAATTCCTCCTCTCCCTTTCTTTTTCTTAAGCCAGTTAAGTAAGATTGATTTCTTTCTTGCTTACCAAAATAATCCTAATTGTGTGTAGAAGAAAATAAGCAATAGACACTAGATAGAAAATGAGAAAGAGAAAGAGACAAATGAGATGAGATGGTTGAGATGGGTGTGTGTGTGTGTGTGTGTGTGTGTGTGTGTGTGTGTGTTTGAGAGAGAGACAGAGAGAGAGAGAAGTAGACTTGGAAATTATTAGAAACATTTGACTGTCAAAATTAGGTAGGATTAAGCAGCAAAGACCGAAAAACAAAAAGTGAACCAAGTCAGATTTGGGCAGGGATTTGAGGACCAAAGATCATGAACTGTCAACACAGATTTATCTGCAATTCAAGATGCTCGTCAGAATAGTTAAAGTTTCATCAAAGGCTGAGGGAAGTGTCCTAGTTGGCTTGAGGGTGATGCAGTGATGTGGGGCCCTGGGCCTAGGCTCAAAGGCTAGTATAGATATCCAGCTGTTGCAAGCTAGACTTAAGGAGAGAGCTGTTTACTTTCATATACACTTTGTACCTTGGAATTAGTCATAATACAAAGCTGATTTACATTTACAAATTTGTCTAGAAGTGTAGGTGTCTAAAATGTAGATGACTCACCACAGAGAATAAAAATGGGAGAAAAGAGTCCAGATTACAGTATCAATAACTAATTCGAAGGGAAAATTCTGTTGTTGTTTTTTTTTTTACTTCTGGGGTTGCAAATGCACATTTGGAAGATCCTACCCATGTCCTCTGTGACTTAAAATGATTTCGAATCTATCTCTGATCAAAGATCATCCATGCAACAACCATTTAATCTTAGGCTGATCTGTTGGCAAATAGGCAGGCAATACGGCCAGTAGATACAACCATATATGTTCCAGATTAGGATAAGAGTGGCCCAGAACCAGAAGTGGTTTCCTTACAGTCTCATTGCATTGTGAAATGTGTCTTTCAAAACTCTAAATACCATCTCTAGTTTCAAATGATGCCTGAGGGATTCATGAATCTACAGCCGTTATCACCTTGGAGGTTGAAACTCTCCTAATGTCTGGATTCAGCATCTGTACTCATATAAAAAGATGCTTCAGTGCTGCTGGTGGCAAAATAAATAAAGACAAAGCAAGCACTTCTGAGGCTTCAGTACAGCTACCCCTTGACATGACTGCCCAGCCAAGGCCATCAAAAGTAACGTGTAATAAATGATCAATGCCACTCTATGCTCCGGGGTACCAAAGCAAATATTAGGGAGCCCTCAGATGAAAATTCTCTGGGACCACAGCACATATGTCATTTGAATTCAACTGTGTACAAGTATCTAAAAGGAAAGAAAAGTATCAACGAACCATTAAATGAAAGGAAAAATCTAATGTTTTCCAGTTTTTAAAATTCAACCAGGGGGTAACATTTTTAAATACCACACAGGTTGCATTATTATCTTCACTCCTGGAAATGATACACTGAACAGATGAAGTAATGCATTTATATTGTTATTGGCACACTGTCTGTCTGAGCCCCTGGTTTTAGAAGAGGACAAGGAAGTTGGGATCTGGAAAAACTGAGCAGCTGCAGGGATGATTATAAGTCACCTGAGATGGAAACACTGTGTTATTAGTCCATACAAATGTGAAGAAGGTTACAAAAACTTAGCCATGACACTCCTTTAAAGATTATATCTATCTGAAGTCAAATGACACTGTGATTCCAAAAGAATAGCAGTGATTGATATAAAACATTTTTAGGAAATGTTAAAAATCAAAGCAATAGAAACAGTAAGAAAGGGCAGAAATTAAAGGGGACTATAGTCTTTTTTTCTTACTTTTATGACTATACTAGTATAAGGATTTTATAAGACATTATGATGTACTACTTAATGCCTAGTGTGATATTAAGAACTCGTCTTGAACAATTACTATTTGGTATTTTCTCTGTTCCAGGAAAGAACAATAAACATAATAGGGTGCCTACCCCTGGGAAGCCTCTCTATAATAATGAAAGCGTAATATGCAAATTGACCGAACAATTAACAGCAGAACGACCATCCGGACGACCTTCTGGACGACCACTCTATGACACGCACTGGCACCAGGCCAGCTAAGGTGGGTGTGAGGCATTTGGTCGGGGGGCCCTGCCATCGCCCCACGATTGCCCCGCAGAGGGAGGCCCCGGCCACCCTCTGTGGGGCAATCAATGGGGGGGGGGTCTGTGATCCATTGCCCCAAAGAGGGAGGCCCAGGATACCAGGCCGGCAGCACTGGGGCAGGTGGGCAGGGCCTCCCTCTGCATGGCGATTGATCTGGGGACCCCACGATCCATCGCCCCATAACGGGAGGCCCAGGTCAGCCAAGTGATCGCACCCCACGCCTGTCGCCTGCAGAGGGAGGCGACCAGTGGCAGGGAGGGGGGGGCAGCGCTACACAGATGGCAAGTGGCAGGGGCAGGGCCAATTGATACCAGCTGGGGGAAGGAAAGCCCTGATAAACCCTGATCACCGGCCAGGCCTAGGGACCCTGCCTGAGGTGTCCTGGATTGCGAGAAGGCACAGGTTGGGCTGAGGGACACCCTCTTCCCCCCCCCCCCCCCCCGTGCATGAATTTTGTGCACCAGGCCTCTAGTACTCTAATAATGAGTTAGGCATTAAAAGATAATTACACAGATAAACATATACTCACTAGAGGTCGGGTGCACAAAACTCGTGCACTGGGGCGGGGTGGTCCCTCAGCTCAGCCTGTGCCCTCTCACAGTCTGGGAGCCCTCGCTCCTTACCACCTGCCTGCTTGCTGCTCCTTACCGCTTGACTCACTGCTCCTTAGCACTGCCGCGGAGGCAGGAGCGGCTCCCACTACCGCTGCTGCACTCACCATCCGTGAGCCTGAGCCCGGCTTCTGGTTGAGCGGTGCTCCCGTTGTGGGAGGGCACTGACCATCAGGGGGAAGCTCCTGCATTGAGCGTCTGCCCCCCTGGTGGTTAGTGTGCATCATAGCCACCGGTCATTCTGGTTTGTTCCGCTGTAACGGTCGCTTAGGCTCTTATTATATAGATAATTGTGGTAAGTCCCATGGAGGAAGAGCACAGGAAGCCATGAGGATGAATAATAAGGATACCTAATGTAAACTAACAGAAGGTTGTCAGTTAAGGCATCCCTTGAGGTAGTAGCATTTGCGGAAAGAACTGGTACATTGGAAAAGTTGAGATAAGGCCAATATTGTCTTCAATTTTACTAATTCTTTCTTCTGCTGATAAAATCTGGTGCTAATCCATCTAATTCTTTTTCAATTCTATAATTTTCATTGGTTCTTTGTTATAGTTTCTTTTATTTTTCTCCTGAGACTCGCCATCTCTTCATGTATTTTATTAATCTTTTCCTTTGGTCTTTATTTTAACCATTAAAAAAATATTGTAGATTCCTGTAAAGTTTCAAAAATAGCAGAGGTTCCATGTACCCTTCACCCAGTTTCTCTCCATCACTAACTCCTGGCAACCACTAATCTATTCTCCATCTTTATAATTTTATTTCAGGAGTGTTAGATAATTAGAACCATACAATATGTAATCTTATACTCAGCTTAATCCCCTTGAGAGCTATTCAAGTTGATGCATGTATCAATAGTTCATTATTTTTATATTATATATATTATACTAGAGAGAGAGGAGGAGAGAGAGAGAGGGAGAGTGAGAGAAAGAGAGAGAGAAACATTGATATGAGAATAAACATCAATTATTTGCCTCCCATACATACCTTGACCAAGGATCGAATCTGCAACCTAGAAATGTGCCCTGACCAGGAATTGAACCCACAACCTTTTTGATGTATAGGAGGATGCTCCAACCAACTGACCCAGCTGGCTTAGCTAGATGGGAACATTTAAATTATTTATTAGCCAGTCAGTAAGTTCTCTTCAGAGCAATATATATTATACATCTAGATATGATATGATATATTAAGTTTTTTTTCCTGCCTTTATTTTTTCCTTAGCACCTTAGAAAATTCTCATATCCTGGTCTGGAATCATGGGAAATGCCCCACAAAATTGGTTAAAATTCGTTTTATAATCTTTTTATTTTATTGAAATAAATAGATTTCAGTTTGCTTGACCTTTCCATTTAATTACTCTCTATAGAACATTGCTTTTCTAGCCAATGAAAGGGCATTTTCTCCTTTGTACCTTCACAGTTCTACCTATCTTTTAAGTGTCTACCCAGTTCATATCTTCTGAATTTTCCTACCCATTCTACTATGCCACTTTATGTAAGGCATTTCTTTATGATGTATCAGTTAACACACATTCCAAGCTATGCAGAGTACTAGATAATAGAGTTACAAGGCAACTGAGATGGGGATGGGAATAGAAGAGAGGTGGCCTTGAAAACTACGGCTGAAATACTTCTAAAGCTATTAGGGCTGCAATCAGACAGTGGGAAGCTTCTTCCTTTCAGATATATTCCTCAAAATAATTGCCATCCAGCTCATTTTACAATCCAATCACCTCATAGGAGTATACTTTTCTTTCCCAGCAAGATTAGAGGATTCTCCAGGGCAAGTATCATGCCTATTCCTTCTCTGTTAGCATCAAGTTTAGTGTTTCACACAAAAATAAAAATTTATTTGAATGCATTGGTTTGAATTTTGACCATGTGGCTGAGTCTACATGTTTTCTTTGCTTATAACTTTCTAATTATCTGGCAGTGTTTGTCCAAATTTGAGATCCTACGAAAGAGCATGAAGATACACCTTGAAGACTCATAGTCTGTCTTCTGCCTGATTCTCCAGCCACATTTCATAGTCTATTTTCTCTCTCACTTACTGTGCTCTTACTACATTGGTTTTCTCTCAGGACTTTACAACACCTAGCAATTCCTGCCCCAGAGCCTCGGTCTTATTTCCTCCATGGAACAGGGTATGGTTGCTGCTTCTTATTTCTCAGGTCAAATGATAATTTCTCAAAGATGACTTCCTAGTCACCTGATTAAAGTCCCCTGTTGCCTCAACCTGAACCAAACCATTCTCATCCCCATTACTGTTTTTACTTTCTTCATAGCACATCCCTATACCTGAAATTATCCTCTTAATGCTGATTTGTGTGTATGTTGCCTGTCTTCCCATGTTAGACTCTAAACTCTATGAGGGCAAGGAACTTTGTCTCATTCAGAGCAGTGCTCAGAACACTGGTTAAATGAATGGATATTTGAGTTGCCGCCTGTGTGCCGTATTGAAAACAATTTGTAGTGAATACAGTATTTCAATGTACATAATTTTAAACTGATTCCAAAAAAAAATGGCATAGAAGATGAGACTACAGATATGTTTTAAAAGAATAAACAGTGCATTAATTTTAATTTAATTCCACCCACTGGGAGTATAAGTCATAAGATTTACCAATAAACAGCAAAAGAAAAAGAGTGACAATATCTTGTATATAATGATAATAGCTAATACTTACTGAGTACTTACTATGTTCCAGGATTTGTTTTAAATAATGAACTTAAAAAACATCTTATTTAGTCATTATAACAAGTCTGTGACATAGGTATGCCATAATCATCTCCATTTATGGATGATGACATTGAGAACTGACATTAGACGAGGAGTTACATAGGTTGATTGGCCTGAAGTTATAAAGCCAGTGACTGGCAGAGCTGGGAATCTAATACAAGCAATTTGATTCCAATCTGTGTTTGTGACCACTGTGCTCTGTTGTCTCATTTCCACTTCCAGAGTACAGTGCTTATTCACTTTAGTTCTCATTTATGTATCAAGTAGACCTGGAATGGTTCTTTTGCATATAGTTTTACAACTATGTAGTTTAGAATAAAGAATAATGAACTTGAGGTTGAATTTTAAGTCCAGGTGTGATATTAATATATGTAAACATCAACTCAACTTCTTCCATCCTCAGTTCTCAATTACGTAAAATGAAGGAGTATTTGAGCCTTATTAAAGGCAAACTAACATTTTTTTTTTTCTGTTGTGGGAGCCCTGAGCACCATGCTGCTGCTAAATTTCAGAATATTGTTAGGAATATTAATCCTCACCCAAGGATATTTTTCCATTGAATTTTTGAGAGAGTGGAAGGGAGAAAGAAAGACACGCAGAGAGAAACATTGATGTGAGAGAGACACATGGATTGGTTGCCTCCCGCACACACCCCAACCAACCGAGGCGGGGATGGATCCTGCAACCAAGGTACATGCCCTTGACCAGAACTGAATCCAAGACCCTTCAATCTGTAGGCCAATGCTCTATCCACTGAGCCAAACCAGTTAAGGCTTAGGAATATTTAATACATTACCTGGACTTTATTCATCTCCAGTTTGTTCTTATCATTGGCACTCTGGTTTTGTTTGCCAGCTCCCTTTTTCCGGGGGCCTTTTCCGAAGAAGATGTAATTTACAAAAGCATATTCCAGCAGAGCCAGGAACACAAACACAAAGCAACCCATCAGGTAAATATCAATTGCTTTGACATACGGGATCTTTGGCAGGGTCTCCCTGAGGTGAGTGCTGATGGTTGTCATTGTCAGCACCGTGGTGATTCCTATGAGATGGAAAGATACAGCTTAGTTGAATGCACTTGTTAAGCTGCCCTTTTTAAGATTGAGAGGACAGATGCCATTCCCTTATTGAAGCCAGAGAATGATGGCAGTAATGCAATAAACCACTGGGCAGAAAGGGCAAACATTTTGAAATATAAAACTGCAGACTCCCTACATAGTCCACGAACAAATAATAAAGTGAGATGTGGCACTAATGGAGAGTTAAAAACCATTAAAAATAATGCACCAAGAAAAAAGACAAGTGGATGGAAAGGCATATCAAAATCTCATTGATATGCCTACTGACTAATGTCGAATACCCCTCATTCTATTATATGTTACATCTTTCTTCTTCTTTCAGCATCTTATCTCCCTTCTAAATCTGTTTTTGTGATACTAATCCCCACAGCAGCCACTACCAAGCTGAAAGTTGGTGACCAGTTTGAGGAAACCTACTTCAGTCCATGAATCTGTAATGCACCTAGATCACAAGATCAGTATTACATTTTAAAATAAACTGATAGAGACAACAATAAAAGAAGAAGCATATAAGAAATTCACGATTTTCATTAAGCACTTGGTTTATGTATTTTTTAGATGTAATAAAATCTTGTTGCATTGGATTTTCAAATATTAATTCTAGTTTCTTGATTCCAGAACCTAGAATGAATTAGTTCCTTGGAGCCAAGAAAAGACTTCCTAAAAAATTCAATTTGGATTTGTCAAAGAAGTTTAAGGCTATGAGATCTTAAAGGGAAGATTACACATTTCCGACTTTGTTAAATATAGCATTCTTAACCATATAATCTTTGTGTGGCTGCACAATAAGTATTTGGTATTGATGAAATGGTAATTGGAAAAAATAAAAGTGCAAAAGAAGTTGGAATCTCCTGTACATAGTTTGTGCTGTAATACTAATATTACACATTTGTATAGTGTTTATAGTTTTAAACACTTGGTTATGAATTATCTTATTTGGCTGTTATAAGACCTTGCTGAGTATGATAGGGCAGGTATATTATTTCCATTTTATAGCTGAATAAAGATAAACTCTGAGATTATTTTGGTGTAAATCACACAGCTAGGGACAAAAAAAAGCAAGGAGCATTTAAAATAAACAAAGGCATTTAAAATAAAAGCAGAGATTAAAAAAACAATACCTGAAACTTGATGGCAGTCCTTAAAAATAAAGACAGAAAATGTGAGTTGAATATTACAGACAAAGGAAAGCTGGAAACGTACAAAAGGTATGGAAGGTAGAAAATGAAAAGGGGAAAAATAGTTTAGTACTCATTTGCTAATTAGATTATTCTAGAGAGATTCCCTGATTTGACTATTCAACATTAGGAGAACAGATAAAGTAGGTAGTCAAGACTACCATACAAAAAGTTAAAATGGCTTAGATGGGTGATGAGCTCAATTGTGCTGCAATGATATGAAATACCATCATGAGTGGTCTTACTTTTGAATAAAATTTTAAATTTCACCTAATATAATTCTAGCTAATAACAAACAAGTCATTTACAAATCCACTAATTGTATTTCTGCTTTCACTCCTTGGTTTAAATTTTTAAAGCAAGATGGGTTAGTAAATGAATGTCTTTTCTAGTTAGATAAGTATTAAAATACCATAGATTTTACATCTCAAAATACAGGTTAAGTCAGCATATTTATATGCTGACATCTCTAATTAAAATATCATTAACTTTGAGGATAGAAGTGTAGGGAGAACCACAATTGATGACCTCAGTAGCTGTTATTCTGTACATCATTCAGTAAGTTTTCCTTAACCATAGCACATATATTCATATTCACATTAAAATAACATGCAGCTACATACAGATGATGTAATAAACTATTAGTTTCATTTTCTTAGTCTTGGAATGTTCAAAGGTTAATAAGGGACTGTCAGCACATGACTTTATGAGCTTTATGTACGCAGCCACTAGAAATAAACTATAGAGATGACAATTAATCTAGGTATGATAGGGTATGCTGAGCATCTTACCAGTTCAGTAATCTCAGAAGAGAAGAGATGTATGTTAGCTTAGCCAGAAATTATGCTCGTGTGTGTGTGTATGTGTGTGTGTGTGTGTGTGTGTGTGTGTGTGTGAATAAGCCCCAGAAAGTGGTAATTGAAATGACTCTATGATAAAACAATGAGACAGATCCACATATGCTCAGATTCATCAAACAGACTATACATTCTAACTTTCTAAGGAACCATTTAAAGTCTCAAATATAGCTTTACAGCTTGCAGCAACTACTCAACCATGGCAAGATTAATTCTGAAATTTCCCCCCCAGGATGGAAACTATTTTCATTCTGTGCTGATCACAGAATAGAGCTGTGAATTAGCTGTGCCTAGCTCATTAATACAGCTGATGAATTATCTGTGCCTTGCTCAAGTACGATGAGCTCCATTTAAGGGAGACTCAGATCAATAAGATTTAACTTTAGTTAATGTTCGAGAGAATTTCCCAACATTCAACATAGCTTGGTAATAGTCATGACATCTAGCTTTCTTCAAATCCATTTGAGAATAATGCACTGTAAATATTCTCCACTGCAAAAAGTAGGGACTGAAGAGAAAATCATCACACTGTTAGTAAAAATTAGTGTAATAAGAATTTAAAAAATACTCTAAGAAACACTTACATAGTATTGAACATACTCCAGAATCCTTTTTTAAGAGCAGCATTTTTAGCAAAATGCTGAAAAGGTATGGCATTGTAAACCATTCACTCTGTAAGAGCTTACACTTAGGTGCTTTATCGTCAAGAACTCATGTTAATTGCATTCTTTGGATTGCTATGAGAGAAGACCCTTGTTTATAATTCCAAACACTGGTTATTTGTTTAAAGCTAAATCCCACCAGCTCTCTGTGGTGCTGGCAATGCATTACCTAGTGCGACTCTGGCTGCAGAAGCATCATAGTTGATCCAAAAAGACACCCAGGACAGAATTGTAATCAGTGTGGAAGGCATGTAGGTCTGCAAAATGAAGTAACCAATGTTTCTCTTTAAACGGAAACTTAGTGATAGTCGTGGATATGACCCTGAGTTGAAAAAGAAAAAGAAAAAGAATCAGATCATCACTTGGTTGAAAACATCTTCTCTCTTTCACAGTGCCCTATTTATTTTGGAGGAAACATCCTCACCAGTTGTGAACTCCACCTTCTTGGACACCATCTTGTAGTCGACAATTGAAAACTGAGGAAGCTCAATTTTATTTACTCCGGTTACTGCTCCCTCTCCTCCATTCCAGTAAAACTCAATGTCATCCGTGGTATAGCCATCTGAAACCAAGAATATAGCATAGTTATATAGAGTCCAGTGGGTCTAGGAGTTCATTTTGAAGACTGGGAGCTGAAGACACAATTCCCAGCAAGCGATGGTAAGATGACTGTGCTTTATTTAAATTGGGATTCTATGTAGAGTTGTAGTGAAATGCAAATTTCCCCCAATTCTCATTATTCTACAGCTTAGGCTCATCAGAGGGGGCTGAGATTCTAGTAGAGATGACTCATGCCTACAATGCTGTTCTTTTTATAGAACCGAATGGACATTTGTGTGATTATGTGACTGTGATAATGGAAGCCCTGGTGGAAGAGGTGGGTCCAGTCAGAAAGGCATAGCTGTAGGAACCAGCAGCTGGGACCAGCCTGTGTTTCTATCCACTTAACTCAGATCTACTGAGTCTGCTCCCTGCCAGGAAGAAGGAAATGAGCTTTCAGGATCATTTGGACCTTTCTCTCTTCATAGCCATAAAAGCGCCTTTCTATCATAGAATCAGATCAGTTAAAAAATTCACAGTGTCCATGAGATAGAAACAAACCAATTGGCCTGAAAGAAGAAGTATCTCCCATGGACCTTTTTTGTTGGACAAAAAATGCCCCAGCATCATCCATTTAGGAAGTTGGCATGAGAAATAAGCTTTTTCAAAAAGATGGATGGAATCAACAAAGAGTTTAGTTTTAAAAAATCCTTTAAGAAGCTAAGACAATATATCCAAAATTTCAAGTTGTCTTCTTGTCTGACTTGATCTGAGTGTGGATTTTTCACTAGCCTGTCTCATACCATTTGCTCACCTGTATGTGGGCCTGGGTGGTCTTTCATTCAGGCAAGTTTTTGGCAGGCTCCTCACCTTGCACAAATGAATAGCTCTCCTATTCTGAGCTAGACAGAACATGAGTTTTCTTTTAGTTGACAACATAGGATATTTGAATTATAAGTATTTGTTAGGGAGAAAGTTCTTAAACCCAGTAACTCTGTGGAGAGAAACATTATTTATAGATCAAAGCCTAAATACCAACCTTTGCCCTCATCTCAATTTGAGGCTGTGTTCATTCACCTATAGTTTTTCACCTCATTATGCCTCTGTCATTAGCTTGATGATGATCCTGGGTGTCCTCTCTCTAGTAGGCAGCACACACACAGGGCTGATAGAACACAGCTTCTATATGCTTCCCAGGAAAGGCACCTGCTTGCTTACATCCCCTTCCCAAGCACACTAATGTGGGCTTTGCTGACTCTCCTACGCTGCCATGGACAACTCTGGACTCAACCTCTTGTCTTCCTAGACATCCATCAGGACTCCTGCTGAAGCACACACCACCACCACCTTTAAACTGGCAAGGCAAATGAATGGAAATTATGTTCTATATTTCAGTACACATATTTTGAGTGCCTACTATGTGTCAAGCACTATTCTAGGCACTAAGCATATAGAGTGTCTAGGAATAGGCCTAGTTCTGCTTTCCAGGATCTTGGTCTAACAAGCAGTCTCAGCAAATTCTCAACCTGAGGGAATTAGAGATGGCTTTGCAGAGGGTTTGGCCAGATGGCTAGAGCAGACCTGCTGGCAGAGAGATTACTTATTACATAGAGTGAATAACATAAAGGAAGCTGATCTCCGTGTCAAACTGATTTACTTCATAAAGTTTATTCAGTAAGCAATTTAATTTTAGCAAGAAAATGGAAATTTGCAGGGCAAAGTTGAATACATACAAACACTGTAACATCCTTAAAGATTTCAGTATGCAAAGGTAAAACTGAACGGAGAAGAATAAAATGATTAGATAGCCATGACGGAGTGTAGGAAGAAGTGTGGACAGATACCCAAGGCAACTAGTCACAGTCCTTCCTGCCCACAATTGCCTTTTATCAATTAGACAATGTGCTTGCCTTGAACAAAGCACAGAACCATGCTGAATTTTATTTGCCTTATCTGTCTTTCACCCACCGTGCTCTGAGTTCCTTGATCAGGGACTGGTTCTCATTCTTTTCTATACCTTAGTGTCTAACATATGTACCAGCTCCTAGCATTTGGTAGTATCCAATAAAAGTATGTAGAATATTGCATTCTTGCTTCTCATCCCTGCTTTGTGTTACCAATCTTAACTTTACAACCAGGCACTAACCTATGTACATGTCTCTACTCATTCAACGAGTAGATATTTATTGAGTATTGACTAAGTGTCAGATGGTGGAAAAGACCTGGGAGTTTAAGATTGGCCCTGCTCTTGTCCTCTTGGAGCTTGCAAAGGGTATCTTAAATGTTACACATTTCATAAAATTCGTTCCGTGGCAGATATCTGTCTGGACTGGCTTCCATTAGCATGTCCTCATCTCCTTTAGGAAATATAAAAACTACAGATTCCCTTGCAACTAAGGTTGTGGATATGATTTAGGTTCCCTGGGTCATACAGAGTTAAATGATGTTAGAGGTGGTGTTGGAGACACTCATTTGTTGGTGCAACTCCTATAGTATAGGTAGTTCTGGACCCAGGAATTCTGGTTTTAGCTTTGGTGGTCCTCAAGTCAACACCAGCTTCCTGATTGTGATGGAGCTATCAGTAGGCTAGTCTGCACTGAGGTCTGGGAGTCATTTCCAGTGGCCCAGCCTAGAGCCTACTACTTTAGTTCTTTAACTTTGTAAGCACCACTTCTCTGTGTTAATTCTCTTTCTGCTTAAGCTAGCCAAATGGACTTCCTTTATCTTCAGCAGAACTGCATTCTCTCTTCTAGAGAAGAATTATTTGCTCCAGGTTTGGGATTACCAGGGCTTTACAGTAAAACCTCTGTTGTGGGTTGTGCCAGCTATTCGTTTGGTGTTTCTGAATCTCATATCTTGCTTTCTACACATTGCTCTGTTTTGTTGGTCCTAGGCTCCCTGTCTCTTTAGCTTCATGTTAGGTGCTGTCCTTCAGAAGAACTGGCTGGAGATTAGAAGCTGAAGGGGAGGGAAGGCTCTTGGTTCTGGCTCTGGAAGTGGTGGTGCTGCAGTTGCTTGTGATTGCTGCCAGGGTGGTGAGGTGATTCCAGACTCTCACAACTGAAGAAGGGACAGCACCTCTTTTTGCAAGTTCATAGACATCTAGAACAGCATCTCTCATAGGAACACAGCAGATTCAGGCCTGTGGGCTCCAGGACAGGGCTATTAGCAGCTCCTGCCCTTTGCACTCTTCTCCTTCCTTTTGCTTTTCCAGCCTTTCCCATTTTGTAACCAATTCTCTCAATTAAATTCCCTTTTGAAAAACCTTGAGTGGTTTCTGCTTTCCTGATGAGATCCTGTTAATTATATAGTATATCGTATAATGCAAATATTTTATCTGTGTATATAACTGTGTTTACCTCTGCCTTTGTCATCTCCATTGTATATTATTATTATACTACACTAGGTCTGGTGCACGAATTCATGCACAGGTGGGGTCCCTCGGCTTGGCTAGCAATTGGGGCTGCGAGAGGTTGGCGGGAAGCGGGGGGGGGGGGGGGGGAGGAACCGTGGGAGGTTCCAATTGGGGCCAATGGGCAGGCCGGCTGCTGGGGAGGGATCTTGGGAGGTTGGCCAACCTCAGGAGGTTGGCTGTGGGAGCGCACTGACCACCAGGGGGCAGCTCCTGTATTGAGTGTCTGCCCCCTGGTGGTCAGTGCATATCATAGAAACCAGTCGAAAGGTCATTTGGTCATTCAGTCGTTCAGTCGCTTCAGCTTTTATATATATATATATAGATGTTATATTACATTATAAACTTTTGAAAGCAAGGACATTCTTTTATTCATTTAAAAAAAATTCCTGATGCCTAGAACAGATTTTGTCTATAGTAAGTACCCCATGCATATTTTTGAATTAATGAATTAGTGAATACTCTTTGCTGTTTAGAATTCTAACTATTGTCCCAAACCACTAACCTGATATAGGTAACTTATTTGGTAGAGTTCGTGAGCTACATTTATTCCTTGATAAAGATGATTCTGCTCACAGGGGGCTTATAGGTAGATCTGGGAACCAACAAAATAAAAAAAGCTGCTTGTTAATTTTAGGCTAACCGAGTAACTAAGTGATAAATTACAACCTCAAGCCAGTTTTTGAGTTATAGAATCCTAGGAGAGAAACATAAGTGATAATTATAGTTGAGAGTCCAGAGATGGCTTGCAGTTTGGAGGTGAGAGCGGGGGAGACTGGGTGGGCCAAAACAGCACTCCTCAATGTCTCCCACCTGTGAAGAGTGACAGAACACCTCAAGGTCATGGACAATCAAAAAACTGGGATATGGCTATCAATCAATGCAAATTTTATTATTATTTTAAAAATATATTTTCTTGATTTTTTTACAGAGAGGAAGGGAGAGGGAGAGAGAGCCAGAAAGATCGATGAGAGAGAAACATCAATCAGCTGCCTCCTGCACACCCCTACTGGGGATGTGCCCACAACCAAGATACATGCCCTTGACCAGAATCGAACCTGGGACCCTTGAGTCCACAGGCCAACCCTCTATCCACTGAGCCAAACTGGCTAGGGCTCAATCAATGCAGATTTTAATAGTATTCAGCAGTTTATATGGTCAGTGGTCTGGGTCTAGATTTCCAAGCTCACTTGCACTTTGTTTAACTAAAACCCGTTAGGCTTAGTGTTCAAGTCGCTGAGATAATTATGGATGATATGGGGGAAAAAGAATGCTCACTCCATTTCAGTAGGAGTTTGAGTTCTCCTGGGAGCAATAATGGCAGCTGGATTCAAAGGAAAGAATAAAGGCCTACAAATACACTATTATTCAAAGGTTACACAAGAACATTTGCTACAGAAAGAGAGAACATCAATTTACTCACACCTAAACAACCTATTTACCAAAGGTTTTCCTTTATGAACCAGTGGCTTCACACAGTGTCTCAAAGCTCAAACACTTGGATACCAAGGATGTTGTTTCCTAGCAACAATAACTACATAGAAGCTCTCAAAATTTCCTCTCAGCCCCCGGGGACTTCTTAGTGATGCAGAAAGTACAGATAAAATTAAGTTGATGTCAGTGGATAAAGATGCATGGAGCTAGGACAAATGCAGAAGTGTCTGGATGTTATTGTTCTTCTCTGCTATTTGAAACACTCTATTTAGAATGCATTTTCTAATCTGGAAATAAAAATTGCTCCCTGCTGTGCTTAATAGAGCTAGGAGGATGGTCTAAAATTGTACTTAACTGAGTTTTAGATAATGTAGAAATTTAAGCTTTTAATTCATGACTGAGCCTAAGTAAAATGTATTTCCCTTTGTGGAGCAGCCATTGCCTCATCTTTGGTTTCATGGTGTGGGGCTTGATTGGCTTAGGCCAATTATCAAAATATCTTCTCTATGGCATTTTGCTATGGTGACTGGCTCATGGTTTGGCAATAGACAAGCCTAAGACAGTTAGCTCATAGCAATGCTCTAGCCAAATTAATTGCTTAAAAATAGACATGTGACCCAAGTTGGTCCAGTCCTAGAGAAACCCAGGACTTTTGTTCAAACGTTGGAGGGCAGAGATTTCCCCCTTTCTTTTAGCTGTTGGCAAACACGAAATGCCGAGTGGAGAGTGGCTGAGCTAGTTACAGGAGCCAACATGTTCCCTTCCTGCTTTCATAGTCATTACTAGCACCTAATTGAAGTAAAACTTGTGATGAACATTTTCTGTTTTTTTTTTAATGAATTTATTGGGGTGATATTGGTTAATAAAATTATATAGGTTTCAGGTGTACAATTCAATAATACATTGTCTGTATATTGCATTGTTGCATTGTGTGTTCCTACCCCAAGTCAAGTCAAGTCAACTTCTGTGATCAGCATTTCAACTATGGTTAGAAAATGACCTATTGAAATAACCTTAGTTGTCTGCCACTCCCCATTTCCTTCTGCTCCTCACACATGAGGGCAGAAATATTAGAAATTTCTCAGTATCTCTGCTCTGTATATGTGTAGATCCTTTCCATGCCAAGATGATTAGATATTTGTCATTGTGCATCTAGGCAGAGGATAATAAAGCCAATTGGATCAAAGAAAGCCAAGTGGATCCCTATCTGTTATAACATTTATTCTAACGGCTATTTGAGATTCCTTCCTCACCCATATCTGTTTCTCCATATCCTAAGAAGCAGCAAGCAAACCATGGAAGCCAGATTTTTAAAGTATTCTGACAGCATTGAAAACCCCTAAGTACAAATCTATTCGACAATCCATAGACTGTTTGTCTTCTACCTGACCACCAACCTTCTGAGTGGTAAGTCATTCAGTTGTTAGAGATGGCCATCTCACTATTTTCTCAATCAACTCAAGAGTTGATTAGGATTTTAGGTAATAATTAGACAGCATGACCTTATAATAAGTAAAAGTTCATCTTCTTGGAGAGCATTCACCACCTGATGTTGATGTCAGTGGATGTCTACCCGCAGTTTGCTTTTCTGCCCCTTGAAGTGTGAAGTCCTAAGCTGAGAAGTGGGCATGTCTACCTGTCTCTTCTTCCTCTGAGTTATCTGGCTCCTTTCCCTGTCTTGACTCACACCTGAGGTTACTCCTGCTCTGGTCATTGAGCCACTTCTGACTGGTTTAGGAATTAAACAGCAACAGACTTGGAATTACATCATGTCCTTCAGATTAGAATCTTAGAGTCCAGATATGGTTCCTGGTTTCTTAAGCATCCTCTAAGGGGCCCCTTATTTCCAGGCAGGCCTAGGACCTGATGCACCAGGATCTAAGTCAGATTCTCAGGTTTTTCCCATTCTAGTCAAGCCTTGGCATCCCCTATGTTTGATCAACATGTAAATTCTCAGAATGACTTTTCTAGAGTCTGCTACTTCATATCTGTTTGCTTAACACTGTCTAGTCCATTAATCCTTGTCTACCCCAGATTATCCTCATTTAAAGTCTTTTGGCCCCCATGAACTTTTGCTTTTGGATAATAAACCTTTGCACAGTAAAACAAACACATTAAAATGCATTCACAGTCATGTTAAATATTATTTACATGTCACTATAAAAGCATTAGATTGCAGCTGACTTTATATCACAATGTTATATTAGTTTTAACAATGTAGTTTTCTTTATGTATTTTGGAGCCAACAATTTGTTTAAGACACTTGCGAAACCTCATAGCATGTAGACATTTTGCCTACAGTGCTTGATGGCAAAATGATTTGGCCGAGCCCCAGATACCAATAGGGCCCTAGTGCACTGCCTAAGATCTCCTTCCAAGCTTTCTTTATTTGGAATACATCCAGCTCCTCTTAAATTTCCCACTGGTGGGAATCCTACTACCATCATCAGATCTCTTGACCGCGACTGTGGCCCATCTTGACTTCTCAATTAGCCAGCCACTTGAAATATTTCAAGATCAAATTGCCTTCCAGGTTGGACTGCATGTATTAGCTATCTCCTTGGGTTGTCCAGTGCCCTCTCTGAGCCTCTGTCTGATTCTATTCTGACCTTCTCTACCATTTCTCTGGCTTCATGCTGATACAATTTTTAAATGCTTTATGCCATGCCTGCTCCACTCATGATGTTCTTGGTGTGGGTGGCTAGCAAAGATCAGGACTTCTTTATTCTAGTCATTGGGTTTCTATTAAAGCAGCACAAGTTCAAATTAACCTTTTAACAGTCACATTATTTTTCCTTTGGATTCAAATATAGGATCTAATATAGTTCCATTAGCATTTACTAAAGGAAGTTGGACATTGTAAAGGGAAGATTAGCAACAACAACAACAACAACACCCCATTACATTTTATCTAATTCAATTTGAGTCGCTGTTCTAGCATGTTGTTTTTTTTAATCCTTATTTGCTCATCCTCTTAGTTTGTTATCTCCAAATTTGACAAACATGCCTTTTATCATTACTTTCTTGATTGAGACAAATGTGGAATGGCAGAGACAAAGACAGAGCGCCGTAACACTCGCTTGGCAATATCCCTGTAGGTTGATATCAAATGTCTGATCAGCATTTTACAAGGCAGCACCATCGTTTATCTATTTAATATCTGTCTAATTGCTTTAGCCTCCAGTCTGTATCTCTGTATTTATCACATTTTCCTGAGTCACTGATTTTGCAATCCTATCAAGTAAGACAGTGAGATATGGCTTGACTTGTGTTTAGAGAAATTAAGCTGCCTCCATAGATTATTGATTCCCCTTCTATGGGATCCAGGGCTAGAATCTTGCCCAGACTTAATCTCATCAGCGTAAGTTTCTTAGAATATACCTTCTTACCTTCTGGAGCAATGGGATGGTGTATTCCATTCTGTCAACATCAGTGACCATTTGGTATACTAATTTAAGTGTACAGACTCATGATAACAACCTTCCCTTTACAATGTCCAACTTCCTTTAGTAAATGCTAATGGAACTATATTGCATTAATTTATGTAGGTGCAAATGTTTTAGGAAAATTATTGGTGACAGATAAGAAAGCATTAGTGTTTCTCTATGGCCCAAATCAGTGGTGGAGTCAAAGATAATCACATGTAGAAGTGCTAAAATCTTATTATTAAATGTTTGTCTTATATGGTGTTTCCAATAAAATTTTCTCAAAACAAACTGCCACCAGCTATCTACATCTGATTTATCTTTTAAAAAATATATATTTTTATTTATTTCAGAGAGGAAAGGAGAGGGAAGGATAGATAGAAACATCAATGATGAGAGAGAATCATTGACCAGCTGCCTCCTGCATGCCCCCTACTGGGGATCGAGCCTGCAACCCCGGCATATACCCTTGACTGGAATTGAACCTAGGACCCTGCAGTCCGCAGGCCAATGCTCTATCCACTGAGCCAAACCAGCTAGGGCCATCTGATTTATCTTAAAAGTCACGGAGACAATAGTTTATGTCTCAGAAAAAAATCCTTATTAATTTCTTTCCAATTTCTATTAACAATCCCAGTAGATTTTCTGGGATATTTATAGTCAGATTTTCTTTTATAGTCTTGTAATCCTCTTATACTGTTTATAGATTTAATTACCATCTGAACTCCTTGCACGCTTCCTCCTTTAAAAACATAATTTGGGCAAAAGATGGAATAAACTGTGACTGTTAAATCTTGTTCCAAAGTTCTGCCAAGATTGGTTACAACTTCCTCAAAAAGATGAACTTCACACGACTGGAACCAAATAAAACCTGTACTCATTACAAAGTTGAGTAAGAAATCTCTTCAAAAATTGAGACAGCCTTTTGCTTAATATTGCTGTCATGGAGTGGGGAGGGCCTTGATTGTTCAACTCACCTCAAATGAGGTCTTGGAGTTATTGCGATTGAATGTCATCTCCGCCAGTTATTTCTGCATCAGATAAAAAGGAAGATCAAAACCCCTCTCCAGCCCTGGCCAGTATGGCTCAGTCATTAGGCAGGGGTGGGGAACCTTTCTCTGACAAAGACTATTTGGATATTTATAACATCATTCGTAGGCCATACAAAATTATCAACTTAAAAATTAGCCTGCTATATTTGGTCAAACATTTAATTAACTCATCCCTAATGCCTTGGTAGAGCCATACCAAATGATTCTGGGACCAGACGTTCCTCACCACTGGATTAGAACGTAGGTCCATGCACCAAAGGGTCATGGGTTCGTTTTGGTCAAGGGCACATACCTGGGTTGTAGGTTTGATCCCCAGCCCCAGTTGGGGCATGTGTAGGAGGTAATAATCGATGTGTCTCTCTCACATAGATGTTTATCTCTCTCATTGATTTCTCTCTCTCCCCTTCACTTCCACTTTCTATAAAAATCAATGGAAAAAAGATTCTTGGGTGAGGATTAGCAACAACAACAACAACATCCCTCTACATGCTGAAACAGTTGCTTGGTTGTGGGAAAAGGCCTTTAAACCTGTATTCTCTAAGCAGTGGAGTAACCATATTCACTTGAACATATAAAGAAAGAACTCATAAGCAGGGATCTAATGTAGTGTGTCAAAATCAGAATGTTGTGTAAGATTGTTTTAAAATCAGCTTTAAGATTGTATATTATTTAAGAACTAGTGGCCTGGTACATGAAATTCATGCACATTAAAAGGGAATTAATTATAGGAAATATTTTAATATTGCTATTTGCCCTTTCTCTATAATAGAAGTATCAGAGATGAAAGAAAATTAGTAAAATGTATGTGACAATCTCCCTCCTGTCAGAGTCTGGGGCATGCCGTAGGACCCAGAGTCAAGTCTCCACCCACCCGTGTGTGCCTCAAAATCACGTGAGACCCAGACCCGGCCGGCCCCACTCCTGTCAAACCCCACACGGTGGGGCGGGGGGGCCTGCAGCCTTAGGTCCCCATCAAGCCCCACCAGGCAGGGGGTGCAGCCTCAGGTCCCCCATCAAACCCTGCCAGGCGGGGGGCCCGGCCTCAGGTCCCCCAGCCCTGCGCGAGGGCACGAGGGTGTGATGTCCATTTGCATATTAGCTCTTTATTATATAGGATAACTAATCTATTTGGCATCCTTAAAAATGTGCATGATTGCTTTGTTTAAAAGAATAAAAGACAAAGTCAGGCCTAATCTAGATAAAGGAGTCCACTTCTAATTTTGACAAGCACCTAATATGCCCCATGTAGCTTTATTTTCTAAAGTGTATACTTTGGAGGAGAAATAAGATCATGAACAAGTATAGTAGAAATCTATGTAATTATCCAGCTAATTCAAATGCAGTATTATTTTAACCTTACTACTCTGGCAATGTTATTGTTGGCCTCAAATCCTAGATTAGTAGTTTAGATGATAACATCAATTATATAGTTTAATGACAACTTTATATCTGAAATGTAAAAAAAATTATTCATAACATCTTTATTATATTTTTATTTGAAATCCTATCAAGTAAGTAAATGAAGCCTGATTTGAGTTATGTTTAGAGAAATCAAGATACCCCCATTTATTATTGATTTTTTTCCTATGGGATCCACTCCTAAGTGGTTATTAAGTTTTATTTTATTTAAATTGTTCTTCTCCTCCTCCCTCACCATTTTTTTTGGTGGGGGGAGGATCACTTTTCACTGAGAAATCCTGATGATAAGAAATGACGATTTGGCCTCTTACCCTTTGAGACAGCACGGAGGGACCTGGAGAGTATCATGCTAAGTGAAATAAGTCAGTCAGAGAAAGACAAGTATCAAATGATCTCACTCATATGTGGAATGTAATTAACAAAATAAACTGATGAATGGAGTGGTTCCAAAGACATGGACATAATGGAACAGAGTGTAAGGGAGGGTATGGAAGGGAGGGAAGGTGGGTGGGAGGTAATCAACTAAAGACATTGTATGCATATATGCATAACCCATGGACACAGACAATAAGGTGGAGAAAGCCTGGGGTTGGGGGCTGGAGAGGGTCAATGGGGAAAGAGGGGGGACATATGTAATACTTTCAACAATAAGGATTTTTTTTAAAAAAAGAAATGATGATTTGTCAATAAAATACATTTTGGGGTAATACCCAAACCAGTCACAGTAAAATATTTACAGTGTGTTTTAAGGAAAAAAATCCTAAAAATGTATGTGCATGTGTATATTAACCAAGAATACATATGAAAATAGTTAATAGTGGTTATCTTCAAATATTAGAATTACAGGTATTTTTATTCCAAAAATTTTATGTGGTGAATATGTAATTCTTTTAAAAATAAAACCCAAATAAGTTACTTTTATGTTCTAAAATTACCCAAATATATTTTGGGAGAGTAAACTCCAAATCTGTGAAAATTATTTAAATAACCTGTAGAGGGCAATCAAGATCTTTCAGATTCACAGGCAGAGACAGGATATTGTCTGAAAATGTATTCCTTTCAGTTGTGGTTTTAGATTTTTTGTGACTATTTTAGCTTTGGATCACTGATTCTCACAAGGTTTTATTTTAAAATTAATTTATATTAAATAACACTAGAATAATTGTGATTAATATACCTTGTCACAAATTCAGATTTCCAGCTAGAAATATGTTTATATTTATATATATGCAACTCTAATTGATTACTAAAATAAATATTAAAAATTGCCTCTTTTGCTATATTTGATGCTTAAGTTATAATCTTTTCACTAACATCTTGAATAGGACAGTCTATGCCCTTTTAGCTAAACATATAAGTTAACAAATATCTATGTGCAGCAAGTGATAAGGAGTCACTCTTTATATCTCAGTTATTATGATTATGCAGCTGGTAACAATATGATACACTAAATTATAAATTACCATTTTATTAGATTTGAGTTTATTTTCAATTTTTACTAATTTATTTGCCTAGTTTCTAATTTCTTTTAGGTATGTTTTTTAGTCTCAGATCCATTATTCACTCACACTTAGGTGACATTTATTGAGACCCATGCAATTCAATTTATAAACCTGATTGATGCCTTCCGCATTTGGAAGACATCATGTAGTCCCTGAAAGTATATAGTCCCTGCCTTGTGTTTTCACAGATGCATTGCATACAACCTGCAATAATCACAGAGTAGCAAGCTTCTAATTTAAAAAAAAGCTGTATTTTACTTCCCAACAAGATAGATTTTTCTGGCAATTGCCAGCCATCTTAAAATATCCCATGTTTTTTAAATGGGGGAAAAGGAGACTTATGTAATACTTTAAACAATAAAGAATTTACATTTTAAAAACCCCATATTTTTTGAGTTCCATTTAGGATCAGGTTGGATAACCTTAACAAAAAATTAAGCCATGTACCTTTTTTTACTTGTTTTTTAATCCTCACCTGAGGATATTATTTTTTTAATTATTAATATTTTTTAAGAGAGAGAAAAAGAAGCATTGATGTCTGAGCGAGAAGCATCAATTGGTTGTCTCCTATATACGCCCCTACCAGGGATCAAACAGCAACCTAGGTATGTATCCTGACTGGGAATTGAACCAGCAACCTTTTAGCGTACAGGACAATGCTCCAACCAACTGAGCCACCTGGCCAGATCTGAAGCCATGTACTTTTGTGACTCACAAACTATTATATGTTCTTGTATAATTTCTTGGCCTTTGAAATCCATGTGAATAGTGTAGTAGAACTGACAGTTCACAGTTGTTTGTAGCTATAGCCTATCTGCACTCATTCCCAAGTGCTAGATTGGTGTCACAGAGGTTACCATGGTACGCTTGTTGGACACATTAATACCTGCTTTAAAAATTGCATTGTGTCTGGGCATGATGGAAAAAACTATTCGATTATTACTGGTTTTGCTGGAATTGATTTTTCACTCCGTGTAATTTGGCTGTTACATTGATGAAACATGTGCCTTGCTGCCATTTTATTCATGTTGGAGGCTTTATTTCTGATGCCCATGAAATAGGAAGACAGGCAAATATAAATTTATTTTTGAAGCTGCCTGGTGTAGCAGTGTGGGAATAGCAGTTATGAAAGGGCAATTCTCCCTAGTTATTGTTCTACCTGAGGCCAGGGAAGAAAAACAATGATTATCATTTTCATTTTTCAGAGGGGGAAAATTAAAGCACAGACTTCCATGACCTGATTGGAAAGCTGAATGCTTCGAAGTTTCCATCTGTGGAAATTGGGCTAATAATCTGCTACCTGACTCACAGGGAAGATAAAAAAAGGTCGTTTGGCATAGTTATGGCTACAGAGTGCTTCTCAGAAGCACTTTATCATGGAAATACTTAGAAGCATGAAATAGGCATCACATGTTGCTTCAGGATGGATTTTTGCAGTGGCTCTCAATCAAGGGTGGACATTTTGGGTCATTATAATTTGGGGATGGGTGCTGCTTAGTATCTAGTGGGTAGAGGCCAGGGATGATCCTAAACCTCCATAGTGGTCAGGACAGCATTCTAATAAGAATTATCCAGCCCAATATGGCAATAGTGCTGAGGATGAAACACCTGGGCTCATAGCTATAGAATGCTGTGGTTGGTAGAAGGGTTCATATTAAAACCATTTGTACGAGTGATGCAACCAGTGGTTCATAATAATACCTAGGTCTCATTCTAAGTAAATAGTGCTTTTGGGAAAGGCAGATACAAAATGTTCTGTAATCAAATGGTAAGTGGAATTTCTTCACTGATAATCTAAGGGCCTCATCCCCCAACTCTGGCCTAGATAATATGATTGTGGTCACACACTACTGGGGGTGGGAAGAGGAGAAAGGGTCCTTGGGGAATCTAAATAATAAGCATGGCAGATTCTTGGTACTTTGGTTTAAGAGATGCTCGTCTGAAAGTCAGATAGAAGGATGTCTACACATGCAAATTTTCTGAAGAATTCTCTTCACCCTGAACTCCCATAACACATACACTAATTAAAGACACTTCCAGGAAGGAAAGAGGGGAAAGGTAAGTAGAGAGGAAGAGAGGAAGGAGTCAGATGTGAATTTGGGAAGCTCTGTGTCTGCCTCTGCCCCTTCAAGCTGGGTTCTGGGGTGGGGGTATGATGCTAGATAGCCTCCTAAAGTTTTGGATATGAGCAAAGCCTGGGCCTTATGCTGCAGGCAAGCAAGCTTGTAGAGAAGGCTTTCTATTCCACCATTTGGGAGATAGGCAGTATGGTCTGTTAAGGCTGCTGAGTGCGAGAGACTACTCTGTCTCAGCTTCTTGTGGGTTTACAATAGTGAGAGAGGATTTCAGAGGGTCCCTGGTTACAGACTTGCAGTGGAAGAGAACCTGTGGTCCTCTCAGAGATCTCAGGGTTACCTCATTAAAAGGATGCAGCAGGCACATGACTAGTGCTAGAGAGTTGAGTGGGAGCTGAGTCAGCACCATTGCAGTGAGACCTGATTTCACTTGTGGCTGAGTCCTAAACAGGATAACTTACCTCTGAGGTGACCTGAGGTCAGTCAGAGGCCCAGGAGCCAACAGACTGAGCATGAGAGGTGAACACCCCCTCCTTAACCTCCCCTTGCTGGGGGTGGGTGTCACAACTGAAGTATGAATTGACTAAGGCACATCTCCTCTGTTCTCCTGGTAGCATTTACTCTGGTGCCCTCTGAGCTCACTGTCAATGCCAGTGGTAAAAGCAGGAAGATAAAAAAAATAATCCTGGTATTACTGCATTTATATATGAAGTGTCTGAGAATTTGAGAGTGTGTGGAAGTTATTAGATTGAGCCATATAGTCTAAAATTAAATTGTATCAAAGGACTTGTATGCATGCATATAGGCCTAAGCAATGGACACAGACAACAGAGGGATGAGGGCATGAGTGGGGGGATGGGGGTAATGGGAGGATAAGGACACATATGTAATAACTTAGTAGAGAAATTTAAAAAAATAAAATTGTAGAAGATGAAGAATGCATTTTGACATACTTTAGTTTGTAGACGAAAATTCTTACTCATTTTAGCTGTATCTGTGAGAAAACAGTACAGAGATCACAAAGTCTATTCTTATTTACAATTTCCATATAATATCCAAGAGCCATATTAGAATTCTATCAAGAAGACATACAGTTAGATTCCCATGAAACAACATATTTGGGGATTTAAGAGTAGATTGAACTACTTTATTCTCCCCCAAAGAATCTTCATTTTTCATCTTTCTCAATTATATAGCTGGGTGCTCAGTTTCCAGAAGTTCATGTTACTGAAACATAGATTTAAAAATAAAATAATACTGTTATCATTTTCAGGAACAATAGGTTTTGTCCACATACTGCTGACCAAGAACCCTGGGAGTGAAGATAATGCTGGGCACTTATCTAGATTGCTTTTGGAGCCGCCATATCTGGTTATTAATTTTCATTTCAAAAGGAAGATTTGGCTAGGTTATTTTTCTAGCACTCAGAGCAGTCAATACTCCTACGAATTCTTTGAGAAATTTCATATGAATATTTTTCCTTGAAACCCTACGTCTAAAAGGTATTGCTTGACAGGCAGCTACTTGTTACATGCTCCATGTAATGGACCTTTTAATTCTGGGGAGAGTAATATGCATTATCACAAAGTTCCAAAGAAACAATATAAAATATATGTATAGAAAGCTAGAGAATCTCCAGAATAAACGCTGGGAATAAATATCAGTGACTAAATAAACACCTTATCTCAAAAGCATCCATGTCCTCTTGTGATCATAATTATAGCTGCCATTGATTCAGTGCCACTTCCGGGTCAGGTCTAGAGCTGGGCATTTTATACACCTTCAATCTTTGCAACAGCCATTTTAGAAGAAATTGTTATCTCCAATATAATGACTAAGAAACTAGGTTTAGAAAGTTTAGATAACAGGGTTCCAAACCTTTTGGTCTATTTCCAAAATCTTTCTTCCTCACCATACTGCTTAGTTTCATACTAAATAATCTGTATTACTAGCTCATACTTTTAGCTTCATACTGTAGAAAGAACTACTCTATACTCTATTAGGTTGAATCACATGAAAATGCTGATATTTGGACTTTTTTTTAGACATAACATAGCAATTTCATAAGGTTAATTTCAATACAGTATTGGCTCAGCCCAGTCACGACTATAGATTTGGGCATTGTGGGAATATGCAGACTGGTGGGGTCCTTTCTTTCTTTCTTCCTTTCTTTCTTTCTTTCTTTCTTTCTTTCTTTCTTTCTTTCTTTCTTTCTTTCTTTCTTTCTTTCTTCCTTTTTGTTTTTGTGCTATCCACATCTCAGATTGCACTGTTAATCTTGAATACAGTGAGGTAGTTGAAAAGCAATGAATAAGTAATTTTGAATCCATCACCCCAGGAGAAAAGATGTCAAGGCAATTCTGTATGATCAAGAGAAACAGGCATGGATCCAAAGCCTAGATTTGGGTCTCAGTTCTGCCACCTACTGCTTGTGACCTTGTGCAAGTTGTAGCCACCCTGAAGTCTCACCAGCCTCCTCTGTGAAATGAGGCTAATCATAACTACCTCACAGAATTGTGAGGATTAAATAATTTAATTTAAAAATTTATTGCATGCTCACTATACCCAGGCCTTGTGACGAGCTTTTGGTATAAACAGATCAATTAAATCTTTCTCCTGTCTTTATCCCCAAAGAGTGCACTGTCCTAAGAGAGCTATGAGGAAGAAATGAACACAATATGATGTTATAAGTGCTAAATTAAAGGAATGTATAAAATGTTACAGGAACAGCAAAGGGGAAATGTAACACTCATCCACTAAATCAAAATCTCAAGAGAAGAAAACCCAGGCATCTTGTTTGCAGCTAGTAAGTCCTTCCTGAATATCGGTTAAATGAACAAGTGATTCCTAGGGTTGAGGAATAAAAGTTCACTTTCTTTGCCTCTTCCATTTTCTCACTGCCCTCTCCTGATCAAATCACATCAGCCTAGCTTATATCTACTCCTCTCATGAACCTTTTCTGCAATAGCTTCTTCTTCCTTTCTTTCTTTTTATTTTTTTTCTGCAGTTGAACAAACAAGAAAAACATATTCCCAGTGTGATTTTAAACAGGCAAGACTAGGAAATATTTCAAATACCCAGCAAAGGAAACAAACAATTGACAGAGTGAAAAGGCAACCAATGGGATGGGAGAAAATATCTGCAAACCATTTATCTAATAAGGAATTAATCTCCAAAAGATACAAGAAATTCATGCAATTCTATAGCAAAAAGCCAAATAACCCAATTAAAATATGAGCAAAGGACCTGAATACACATTTTCCCAAAGAAGACATACAAAATGGCCAACAGGTACATGAAAAGGTGCATGGCATCATTAATAATTGGAATTGCAATTCAAAACCACAATGAGCTATTACCTACTACCTGTTAGAATGACTATTATAAAAAAATCGAAAGATACGTGTTGGTGAGAATGTGGAAAAAAAGAAACCCTTGTGCACTGTTGGTGGGAATGTATATTAATACAACCATTAAGAAGATTCTTCAAAAACTTAAAAGAGAGAAATACCTTATGATCCAGCAATCTCACTTCCGGGCACAAATGCAAAGGAAATGAAATCATGATCTTACAGAGATATTAGCAATCCCATGTTCATTGCAGCATTATTCACAACTAGTGGCCCAGTGCATGAAATTCGTGCATGGGGGGGTGGGCTGTTCCTCAGCCCGGCCTGCACCCTCTCCAATCTGGGACCCCTCGAAGGATGTCCTACTGCCGGTTTACAGGGATTGGGCCTAAACCGGCAGTCAGATATCCCTCTCGCAATACGGGACTGCTGGCTCCTAACCGCTCACCTGCCTGGCTGCCTGCCTGCCTGCCTGCCTGATTGCCCCTAACCACTCTGCCTGCCGGCCTGCTCGCCCCCAACTGCCCCCCTGCTGGCCTGCTCACTCCAAACTGCCCTCCCCCACTGTCTTGATCACCTCCAACTGACCCCCACTGATGTCCTGCTCACCCCCAACTGGCCCCCCTGCTGGTCTGCTTACCCCCAACAGCCCCACCCCCCATCAGCCTGATCACTCACAACTGCCCTCCCCTCTTAGCCTCTAACTGCCTCTACCTCGGCCCTGCCACCATGGCTTTGTCCAGAAGAATGTCCGGAAGGTCTCCTGGAAGGTCTCCCAGTCTAATTAGCATATTACCCTTTTATTAGTATAGATAGAGACCTGGTGCACAGGTGGGGGCCGGCTGGTTTGCCCTGAAGGGTGTCCCAGATCAGGTTGGGGGTCCCGCTGGGGTGCCTGGCCAGCCTGGGTGAGGGGCTGATGGCTGTTTGCAGGCTGGCCAAGCCCCCCAGCAGGGACCCTCACCCTATGGGGGTGTGGCCAGCCTGGGTGAGGGGCTGTTTGCAGGCTGGCCACAGACCCTTTAGGGTGGGGGGTCCCTCTGGGGTGCCTGGCCAGCCTGGGTGAGGGGCTGATGGCTGTTTGCAGGCTGGCCACAGCCCCTGGCAACCCAAGCTCCCAGCCCCACCTTTTTTGCTTTTTTTTTTTTTTCAGCGCCTCCTTGAGAGGAGGCCAGGGCCAGCTGGAAGCAGGTATCTGGGATTTATTTATCTTCTATAATTGAAACTTTGTAGCCTTGAGCAGAGGCCAGGGCCAGCCAGGGCGAGCGGGAAATTTGGCTTCCTCTATCACCAGGGCAACCCAAGCCTCCTACTCGCTCCAGCTCCATGGCTGCCGCCATCTTGGTTGGGTTAATTTGTATACTCGCTCCTGATTGGCTGGTGGACGTGGCTTGTGGGCATAGCAGAGGTACGGTCAATTTGCATGTTTCTCTTTTATTAGATAGGATATGCAAGATATGGAAACAACTGAAACGTCCATGGTTGAATGTATAAAGAAAATGTAGTACACATACAATGGAATACTATTCAGCTTTTAAAAAGAAGGGAATTTGCCATTTGTGATAACATGGATGAACCTGGAAGACTTTGTGCTAAATGAAACAAGTCAGAGAAAAAAAGAAAAATACTGCATGATCTCACGTATCTACGAAATTAATGAATTCCTAACTGCCAAGTCAACTGGGCCCTTTCTAGCACCTGACTTATTAGTGTGTTTGTTGTTGCTGATAATGTTTTCTCAGAAACTCTGACATCATTTTGTTTTTTGAAATGACATTTCTGGGTACGGAACATCCTATTCTTCTTGGATAGTACTTCCACTGTTGGTTTTAGGTATTTATGATGATTCCTAAATCTTATTCCCAGGATTCCATTCTCTTTTAAGAGAGAGACTTTACATTTCCAACCATCTACCTGTCATCCTGAAATGAAAATTCTTCTGGCACATAGTTCAAAATGCTCAAAAATGGGAGTCATCATCTCATCTTCCAAACACTTTGTCCCTCTTCTGGGACTATCATGCTCCCAGTACATGGTACTACCATTCCCATAGTTGCTGGTGGAAAACACCCTTGATGCTTTCTTCTTCTTCACTTACGATAATGTTATTACCAATATCTGATTTTCCTCCCATTCCCAGGAACCTGGAAGGTCACATTTCCAAGACCCCTTGTAATTAGCCAGGGGGTCTAATTCTGATCAGTGTGCTATAACCAACAGTAACAGGTGTTACTTCAGATCAAATCTACTCTCTAAATCTCCATGTTCTTTTCAATTTTGTAATGACCCAAGAAACTCTCTTTTTTAGATAGTGCTGACAGAATCTTCACCATCTGGGTGAATCTGTGGAGCAGGAGCTGTCCCCCGCCAATTAACACATGATAGACATTTTAGTGTAAACAGGGTAGAAACCTTTGCTGTGGTAAACCATTGAGATTTTGGTGTATGTTTGATGTGTGTTTCTGACCACAACATGACTTAGCTCTCCCACTGATATACCAGTATTTACCTCATCTATTACGCAGAAGCTCCTTTCAAATTTTTATTTCCCCCATTTCTATTATCTTATTTCTATTCAGGCTTGCTTTTCTGGATTACTTCCACAGCCTCCTGTCTGAGTTCATTAAATACTCAAAATTTTATCCTTTCAAATTTATCTTCTACATATCTACCAGAGTGTTTAATTTAAAATACAAATATAATAATGTCACTCCCAGCTTGAATCTTTTAATGATACCTCATTACTTATAACAGTAATTTTTAAAATTCATTCCCTGGAACAGTTAATTGGAGTTCTGGAAAAAAACAAAACCCTAAAAGACTAATGTCCCCAGATTCAAAAAGGTTGAACCAATAATGCAGAGTCTTGGAGGTTTACAAATGCACATTAGAGTATTATCATGTGGTAAAAAAAATTAGTAGAACTTGTTTTAAATTGTCTTTCCCTGATTACTGGACCCCTAACCATTTTTAGAAGAATGGCTTTTAGTATCAGAATATCAGAATATTGTCTAAATTCTTTCCTTGTCCCCAAGGCCCTTTATGATTTCCCTCTGTCTGTCTCTCCAGCTTCTACTTCTACTACCTTCTATTCACAGTTTATGCTTCAGCAACATTAAATGCCTAAAGATCTTGAATACATGGTGCATGGAAGAAATTTGCTTTCAGCAATGCTGTTTATTTCAACTGGAACGCCATGACTTCAAACCCATGCTAATCACTCATATAACTTATGGCCAGTCTTTTAGGCCAAGTTCAGATAATGTTTGCTGCAAGAGGCTGTGGTGTAAGACCTAAAATTAAGTAAGGCTCAATATTATGTGCTGCCCTGATGTCTGGTGAAATCAGGAGGGCCTTGATTTGTTCCTGTGGATAAGGGCCTATAGACTAATAACCTTCCTTATCATGGGGACCAGGCACAGGTTCTGCTTATCCCTAAATAATGGGTTCCAATTCCCTGCCAGCCTTGTTTGAATAATCAAAGAAGCTAATCATATCCACACCTCCTCCCAGTGGAAACCAGGGTGCACCTCACTCTCTCGATGCCGCAAAGCCTACCTCCCAGGCCCTGATTGTTCACTGTGTGCCTGAGCGCAACCCTTACATGACCTTGCATGGACACCTGTATGATTAATAAACTGCTGTTGATGTCTTCCATCTGCACTCAGGTATCGCATGTTCAGCCACTCTAGGGCAGGAATCCTTCTCTTGCTAACAGAATGAACAGGCAATTAAACTGGAGATTTTCATAGACATCTTGCCTCACAGTTCCCTTAATTCAACCTGACCTAATAGGCACTTTGTATGTACTTTTCCTTGCGCTTGCCACATTTTATTGTAATTATGTCTTTATGTGTCTGTCTCTGTATTAGATTGTGGACTCCTTGATGTCTGACACCAAGCCTCACCTACCCAGTATCTTAAACATTGTTTTCAAAATGCTGCTTATGAATCTAATGGAAATATTAAATAATGTGTCTTAATGAGCATGTTTGTAAGTCATAGCTCAAGGCTCCACAAGGTTCATATGATCATTATTGTAGAGGCTCTTGATCTTTTATTGAGCAATTTGTCTTAAAACCACACATGTTAAGAGGCAGGGCTGGATCTTGAACGTAGGTGTGTCTCTTAAGACTGTGGTCTTTGTATGTAGATCGATGTGCCCAATGACTTGGTGATGTGGGGGTTAAACTCATGGAAATGTGACTTTCCTTTTGCCCCCCAATTGGTGATGGAATCCAAAACTGGGCAAAAAAAAAAAAAAAAAAAAAGGTATAAAAGACCTCACATTCTGAAGACAAGCACAAATAGGTGGGACTACATGTCCCTTCCTGGGTGTACTGAGGCAGCAGACACTGCCATTTCAGTCACCATTCCCACACCAACCTAAATAAAAAGAATGGAAGAAGAGAGAAAAGAGGGTATGGAGACAGAGAAAGTAAAGGATGGACGGATCGCTTGAGATAATTCTCAGGGTGTGAGCTGTCAGCTAGTGGAGAAGGTTATGGCTTTCTCTTCACCTCTTCAGAGGAAGAGTAAACCACTTAAAAACTTGCAGGAAGAAACACTTTGCACCTCCTTCCTGCAGGGACTGTTTACTTGGGTACAGACTTGTTTATATACCCCCATGCCTGCAGGAAAAGGGTGCAAGACCAGGTAGAGAGGAAGAGGGAAGACAGGGCAGCAGCCTGTCCTCCACTGTTTAGCAAGGTCAAGTTTCCAGGGGCTCAAGTGGACCCTCTAAGAGGGCTGCCTGTAGGGCAAGTGGACGAGCAGAAAGAGAGGTTTGGAGATTTTCAGGGCGAGGATGTGTGTGTGTGTGTGTGTGTGTGTGTGTGTGTAGGAGGTGTTGGTGGGAGGGTGTTAATTGGTGGTGGTAGCTGTTTACCTTCATATCAGGGAACTGCGTAATGAGGAAGCCCCCATCTCCCCAGAACTTATACCCAAAGAGAGAGGCAGTCTTTGGATGCCAGCCATGCGGAGAGCATGCTTGGTCAGACTGGGTAAGCTGGAGAAGCACTGCCATCTGGCACAAGTTGCAGTCACTCGGCCATGAAGCACAGACCATTTTTTTTTCTTTATGCACATTCCTCCTTCCAATATCTAGTCCCAGAGAGGAAGGCAGAGTGACAGTGCAGACCCCGCCCCTTCCCGCCTACTAGGATTATGTAAGCTACAGGGTGGGAAAGGGAGAGTTAGTGGGAAGCAATTGGAATTTTATTTTATTTTACTACATGAATAAAAGAAGCTTTATATGACAAAGATAGAGACAGAGAATGGGTTTGGAATTTTAAACAGGACCGAGTTTTGTTGGTAAATAACTGAACGTGGACAGAGAGTTATGGAAGCAGCTTGAGGCAAAGGGATAGAAAGGGGAGAATCATTAGCACATTGAGGGCCAGGATCAGAGAAAAAAACACAAACTTCTGTTTGAATCCAACAAGTTCTGGCTGTTTAGTTAACCAGCCACCTGAAGAGACTGTTAAAGTGACAGCCTCCTTGCTTCACACAAAGTGAATTTAGTTCAGACAGTGGAATGTGGGAAAATGTTTTCTATACTTCTCAGGGGAATGCCTAAAAACGCGTTCCTGTCCACTATAACAATCCACTTATGAGCAGCTTGGTGGTATCCCTGATTAAAGGCGACTACTTGCTGCTTCTGGGAGACCCTGGGAAGACAAGCAGCTGAGCACCGCTGTCCGTCTCTAACGTTCCAGGTGTTCGCCCACCTTGGAGCACAGTAAACACCTGCAGGGCATGTGGGGTACACAGCAACCTCCCAGAACTCTAGAAGTCACAAAAATCATGTTTCTTTCATCATAATCCTTAATTTTAGCTTTACTGGGTCATTATTCTGAGCATCGCAGCCGTGGGCAAACTACGGCCCGCGGGCTGGATCCGGCTGTTCTATCCGGTTCTCTTGCTCTCCCCTCCGTTCCTTTACTTTGAATTTCTATTAGTTCACACAAACACTCCATCCATGCTTTTGTTCCGGCCCTCCGGTCCAGTTTAAGAACCCATTGTGGCCCTCAAGTCAAAAAGTTTGCCCACCCCTGGTAGAGTCTCCCATAATATATCCTTAAACGGAAGGCGAATTAGTGGGATACAAAAGATTTGCTTACCAAATCCTAAACAGCCACTACAAACCTTGAGGACAACAATAAAATGATGTACACACATTTGAAGAGTCCAACTCTTCATTGTAATGAAAGGGAAAACTGAAGCTTGGAAGGGCTATGATTTGCTCAGGATCTCACAGCCAGTTAAATGGCAGAACAAGATCTTTTTTTATGATACACAAAAGCAGGTTTAGGAGAGTTACTTGGAGAACTAAAGAGAAGCATAGCTATGATATTGCCTATATTTTAATTTGATTTTTGCTCTCTATTTCTTTTCATGTGGGTTGTAGAGTAAAAAAAGGAAAGCAAGGACTGCAAAGATAAAATCACAAAATCACTACCCTTTGTTGCATGTTCATGGTCAGTCATTGTTCTTGAAGTTATAAAATATAAGCCTTTTTCTACTGTGACGTTATGCAATGCTGATGTCTTCACTTGTGAAGGTGATTATGTTCTCATGACACTAATCATCCACACAGGTGTGGGAGGGTGCGAGGTCAGGCTAAAAGAGGTTCTGGGTGGGCAAAGTATATCAGGACCAGAAGGGAATTTGGAAAGTGACTCTCTTACTTTGCCAAGTGGAAACTAAGGCCCAGAGAGAGTAAGACTTGGCTGAGCTCACACAATTAAGATGGACCACCTACCCACCTCTGGGCTGCTAAACAGGAGAGAAACAAGGGTCTGTCTGAGCCAGTGAATTGTGGGGTTTATTTGTTCTCGCAACATAGTGTGTGTCCTACCTACATGGCAACATGACAAGATGACCCATGAGGAGATGAAGGCTGAAGACAGGATGGGAACTACAAATTACTGCCCAGCAGCATAGCAAAGGGATTCACTGGACAGAAGAGCCCATGAAAGGCTTCTGGGAAAGCATAACATCTACCTGATTAGACTTTCCCTGCATGCATTGCATGTGGTCAGGTAGAAGGTCAATTATCAACACCTTCCTTTCAGTTTAGGGTCTCTCTGAGCAGATAGGAGATGTACAGTGAAGTTATCCCTTCATTGTCAGGTTGCGAGGTCTGCTTCCTTAGTGCTGCCTTTCATAGATAGAGGAAGCTTTGACTTGGGCTATAAGTTATTTATTGAGCTTCTATTTTTGGTCAATTCTTGGGGTGGTGTGCTAATGTGGGATACAGAGAAGTATTAGACAGGGTAGCTCTCTAAAGGCACTTACAGTCTAATCAGGGAACCCTGAGCTATATTAAGAGACATATGCAATAATGTAGTATATGAGAAATTCACCAGTCCACAGCAAGGTGTCTAGAGAATGATGCTTGAAATGAGTTTTGAATGGAAGGTAATAACGGTAATGTCTGCTAATTATTTTGCACATGACATGTGCCAGCAGTATTTGGATAAGCAGACAGGAAAATAAACATTTCAGGCAAGGGAATAGAGAGGCCTGGAAGGAAGGAAGTCAGATTGCATGTGGTGGGCATGTCCAGGTTTTGCAGAAGGAATGCAGCATTGGGTGTGGGAGACATCACACAATGTTGGTACCCCAGCTGATAACCCACTTACAATGCGACAATCTCATGTCACAAAATCTCAGAAAGCATGTTGATAGTCTAAGATGCAATAGAAACTGAAACATGATAGCACACAGAATCAGTTAGATAAATGTGAAGTGTAATTCACATACTTTTTGTCCATGTTGCAGTGTAAACCTTGCAACTTTTCATCATGATAGAAATTAAAATCAAAGAAAAATTATGAAAGCTAGCTCAGGGAGGAGTCCACTCCTGCTGTGCGATGTTATTCTTCTGTTATTGAAGAATACGAGGGGGAAAGAATGGGGTGGTGTTGAGATTCTTTTCCCTGCCTACTTCATGCTATTCCTCTAATGCTAGGGCTCTCTGTAATGGCGATAAAGGGGAAGACTTGCTTGAAGCCAGATTGTGAATCTTACATGGTTGAATTTATCCCTCGGACAATGAGAAGCATTTTCAAATCAGTTGGTGGCATAATGAGAATGTCTTTATGGAGAAATTAATGGGTGGGGGACAACACTGGAGGAAAAAAATTGTTATTTTTTTCTTTTTGCAATGAATAATTCATAGCAATGTAATCTGAGGGCCATTAGGAAACATCCCACTATCAGGGCAACAGATGATTCATTTTCTGGCAGAGACTAGTTACAGGGATTCACCTGCATGCACACTGAAGATATCTGGGCCTTGGAAAAATGGCTCAATATATAGATACATTTGGAGGAAAGAGGAAGTCAGATACATTCTACACGATGCAATAGCCCCATAGGTATACCAAATGGGGACCTATGACATAGGATACTGAATGGTATAGTAGAGACTGCCAAAGTTAAATTTGCCTATGACATACTTTTATCTACTGTGTCAATCGGAGTCCCAACAGAAAACCAGATGGCATACTCAATGTTCAAGAGTTAATAGAGGGTTATTTACAACCTCAGTGACAGGGCTAAGAGAAAACAGCAAGGGCCAGCCAGTTTAGCATTCCAGGACCAGCGACAGCCGGGGAGCCAGTTACCAACCACTCTTAGGTGAAGGGTCAAGAGGAGAGAGCAGGTTGCCTGTGCTCACAATCCAGAGGTATTGATTCTGTAGAGGAAGACTACCAGCAGGAGCTGTACGGCCTTGGTCGAGGGATGGAATCAATGGCAGTGAGGGAACCATAGGACTAAGTACATTGATGTCTCTCTCATCTCATTCTCTGATATCCTGCCCATGCCTCCCATTGGTAAAATCAGCCAGACGGCTGAGGGTAAGCAAGCCATGGACACAGACCATGAAAGTCAACCTCCCAGAACACAGAGCAGAGCGGAGAAGGGTAGAGAGAGATGGGGAGGGGCGGTGGGCAGTGGGGGTAGAACACAGGGAAGACAGCTAACATGAAACTTCCTGGTGTTACTAATCACTAAAACCTAGGATGGGAAGAAATGATTCCTAGCCAAAATACCTCTCCAATGCGCCTCCTTTTAAAATGAAAGATAGCCTGGAAATAGTAGAATTAAATTAAGAGACACTACGTGACAATTACATAATAAATGAATAATAGGTTAAAAAGTAGGAGGATACTGAAAGGATAAACAAATTAAAAAAACATAGATTATTATGTTTTGCAATTTTACCTAGGACTAGCCATACCTAAGCTGTTGATGTTTTGTCTGTGCTTCTTTTTTATTCTTTAAATATATTTTTATTGATTTCAGAGAGGAAGCTGAGAGAGAAAGAGAGAGAGAGAGAGAGAGAGAGAGAGAGAGAGAGAGAGAGAGAGAGAGAGACATCAATGGTGAGAGAGAATCATTGACTGGCTGCCTCCTGTTCGCTCCCTACTGGGGATTAAGTCTGCAACCTGGGCATGTGCCCTTGACCAGAATCAAACCCAGGACCCTTCAGTCTGGAGGTTAATACTCCGTCCACTGAGCCAAACCAGCCAGGGCTTATCTGTGTTTCTTTATTGTAAGCAGTTGGAAGGGCTGAGTTGAGGATTAGTCAACAACAGTATTGGCATACCTCGTTTTATTGCACTTTGCTTTATTGAGCTTTGCAGGCATTGCATTTTCAGCAACATTGGGGCAAGACCTTCCACCAGTAAAAAGATTACAACTCACTGAAGACTCAGGTAATGGTTAACATTTTTTTTAACAATAAAATATATTTAAAATAAGGTAGGTTCATTGCTTTTTTAATCTAATGCTATTTGCACACTTAATAGACTATAAACATAACTTTTATATGTACTGGGAAACCGGAAAACTCCTGTGACTTGCTTTATTACAATGATATGGAATCCAACCCACAATATCTCTGCAATGGGCCTATATTTCTTTTCTTTTCTTTCTTTCTCTTTTTTTTATATGAGAATTGAAGAGGTGAAAGGAAGGACAGGAACCAAGGATACGCTTTCAGAGTATGGTTTACTAGGAGTTCATTTCTTTCCCTTTTTTGGTTTATTGCTTTTATTTCCTATAGCATCAAGAACATGTGCTGAGGTACAAATCAGCATCTCAATATTTTAAAATTTCTTATTGCCATGGTGTATGCTGGTTACTTATTTCCCCCCTCTGGTTCCATTTTAGTTCATTCTGCTTAATTCTTTAGGGTCCTTGTTTTTCCCTTGTCTTCACTTTCTATCTCAGGAAGAAACAAACAAATTTGAAACAATCTTTAAAATAATTTTATGCTCAACTTGTAAGTATTGCTTTTAACTTGGCTACACTTGTTTTAGCTTTTACCTGTCATCCCTCTGACTTCCATGTTTCTAGTTTTTTATCTCACTGGCTCTAGGTCTTATGTGTGTTTTGTTTTTTTATTTATTTATTCTGGGTTACTTTAAATTTTTATACCTCTTATAGCCCTTATATTTTGATTTTAAAAAATTACTGACTTTAGTTCATTTTTTCCTTCTATTCTTTAGGTTTATTTTAATAAACTTTAAAGTTTTAGGCTGTTTTTTTTTTCCTGTATTTTGTTATCATTTAATTTTACTTAGACTTAATTTTATGCTTTTATTTGCTTTTTAGATTTCTTCTATGCCTTCATCATTCTACTATAACATTCTTGCTCCTCTCCTGTCCCCTGCAACTCCTTCTTCTCATACTCTTTATCCTTATTCTTCTTTCCTTTATTTTACACCGTGTTTTTATCATTTCAAGAAGGGTTTTATAATTTGAAGAAAACACATAAAATAAATGGAATTTTTGGAGTCCTTCTTCTGGCCACCTGTCCCTCAGCCACTTTTCTACTATCCCCTTAATGACCTCTCAGTTTATTGAAAGATAATCTCCCCAAATGCTCTCTCCAGAATCCTCAAAAACAATCAACATCAATACCAGCTTCTTTTAGTCGCTCCTCTGTTGTTTGATTCTCTGACTTAGTCTGTTATAACAGAACTGGAGGCCCGGTACACAAATTCATGCACCAGTGGAGTCCCTCAGCCTGGCCTATGGGATCGGGCCGAAACCAGCTTTCCAACATCCCTCGAGGGGTCCAAGATTGCAAGAGGGTGCAGGCCAGGCTGAGGGACCCCACTGGTGCATGATCAGGGGTGGGGTGGGGAGGGATGTGGGAGGTTGGCCAGCTGAGGAGGGACTGCGGGAAGGCTCCAGGGCATGTCCGGCCCATCTTGCTCAGTCCTGATCAGCTGGACCCCAGCAGCAAGTTAATCTACTGGTCAGAGCGTCTGCCCCCTGGTGGTCAGTGCACGTCATAGCAAGCGGTTGAGTGGCCTTAGCATATCATTAGCACATTACACTTCGATTGGTTGAATGGATGACCAGACACTTAGCATATTAATCTTTTATTATATACAACTGGAGGCCCAGTGCACGAATTCGTGCACGGGTGGGGTTCCTCTAGGTGGCCTGCAGGGATTGGGCCAAAACCTGCAGTCCAGGGTCTCCTGCAGCTCCTACCTGCCGCTCCCGCTCATCCTGGCCGCACTGTGCCTGCCGCAGGCTTGTGCCCAATCAGTCCTGGTCAGAAGAGGCTTGCGCTGCCGCAGCAGTGCTCGCCAGCCATGAGCCCTGCGTCTGGCACCCTCCCAAGGGGACTAGCCTGCGGGATAGGGCTGAAATCAGCTAACATCCCCCGAGGGATCCCAGATTGTGAGGGGGCACAGGCCAGGCTGAGGGACCCCACTGGTACATGATCAAACTGGGGAGGGACCGTGGGAGGGCTCCAGGGCATGTCCGGCCCATATCATTCAGTCCCAATCTGCTGGACCCCAGCAGCAAGCTAACCAACCAGTTGGAGCATCTGCCCCCAGGTGGTCAGTGCACCTCATAGCAACTGGTCGACTGGTCGACTCTCTGCCCCCTGGTGGTCAGTGCACATCATAGCGAGCAGCCTTAGCATATCATTAGCATATTATGCTTTGGTTGATTGTTCTGCCGTTTGGTCTATTTGCATATTACCCTTTTATTATATAGAATACCATAGACTCAGTGACTTACAGACAACAGACCTTGATTCCTCATGGTTCTGGAGGCTGGGAAGTCCAAAGTCAAGGTGTCAGCAGCTTCAGTGTCTGGTTAAGTCATGCTTCCTGGTTCATAGAAGGCCCTCTTCTTGCTGTGTCTTTACACAAGACCTCTCTGGGGTTTCTTGCTAAGGACACTAATCTTATTTATACCATCACACTGGGGATTAGATTTCCATATATGAATTTTGTAGGGACATAAATATCCAGTCCGCTGCAGGTCCTATGGATAAGGCTTCTGTGATGTTGCTTTCCTGCTGCCTGCAGCTTCTATGGTGCGATTTTAGACCCTTTCTATCTTCAGTGATTAGATAAGAGTAGCATTGGGGATAAGTCAATTAGCCTCTTTCCTCCCTTGACCTTCGGACTGTTACTGAGGTCCCCAGCTCATAAGATAGAATTTTCTTCTCTTCTGATTCAGTATTTCGGAAGCTAGCCACGATTGATCTTGATGTGTACCTGCCCTTGTCAAAGTGAACAGTGTTTCTCTTCTTTGATCTTCTGTTTACTTGTTCTTCACAGCCTAGAGTGGCATTAATCACCTATGTTGCTCTAAGTGCCATGACTGCCAGGTGGTCTGATGGAGCCTAACTTGGAGTCATTAGGGAAGGAGCAGGATTACTTCTCTGTGAGCTGTTTTCCTCAATATGGGCTTATTAACCTAAATAGAAAATTATCCTCCAGTCCATTCTCACCAAACTTTACTTTAGAGACAGAACCTGTTGTTCTTTCTGTTTCTGTGCTATGTTGGTAATTAGAAAACAGAGAAGAGTAAGATGGAACAATTTTAAGGCCAGTGATCTGTCCTCCCCACTTCCATTATCCCATTGCCAACACACACAAAGCTTGGCTAATTTCTAATTTTATTTATGGTGTATATGGCATGGTGGTACAGAAGACAGGCTCTGAAGGAAAACTGGGTTTGAATCCTAACTCTCACTCTCATTAGTTAGTTCTATCATGAACAAATTACTTAAACACTTTCTGCCTCTACTACTTTATCTCTAAAATGGCTATAAAAAATTGGTTAAGATATAAAGTGCTTACCATGTTACCTGGGACAATATCATTTCTCAATAATGTAAATTGTTACTAACATTTAAGACTCAGTTCAGGGGATTTTATCTCCATGAAATAATCCATGACTGAGCTCCAGAGGTGCTCACACATGCACATATTCAGACACATAACCTCTTTTTTCAGTCTGGTGCTTCACATAACCTTTCAACATAGCATTTTGTGCATATCTCTTTGTGGAATTTTACAGTGTACTAATGGCTTCTCTTTACATGTATTCCTCTTCTATTATTAGATAAATATCTTGAGTTCAGGGATTATGTCTTTTTCACCTTGACATTCTCAACATCAAGCATAGCTAGTACATAGTGTGTTTAATAGATATTTAATAAAAATGGTAATGAATGTTTGATGCCTTAAGACTTTTAATATCTATGCCCTAGGTAACTTAAAGGAAAGGTTCTTCCTCTTAATTCTTGAGCAACAGATGAATAATAACCTCAACTTCTATATACACCCTTTCTGTCTTCTGAGTATCCAGATGGATAAGACTTTTCTGTAGTCAAAATCGTGGCTAGGTTAATGGATCACTATATGAAAGAGAAATAAGACTCATGTGACCCTATATAAATTGTGATAAATAATAAACTAGGAATTTATTTTAAAATATTACAATTCTGTGTGTAATCAATAATTTAAGAATGTGGGCAGATTATTGATATACTGTCATTGAAGATTTAAATTTTATGTCTGAGATCATTCCCTTTATCTAATTATCTCTCTCTTGCCTTCACCCTAATTCCCCTCTCTGTTTCATAGCCAAATTTCTATAGAATTTTCCACAGTTCCTGCATTTCCTCATTACTTATTTACTCTACTCCAGTCTGACTTCTGGGAGTTTATGCTAATATGGCCATGACTTTTACTCTCATTTTGCTATATTTAAGGTTTCAGTCCCCATTTTACTTGACCTCTCAGCAGCATTTGACCTTGTTGTCCCTGCCTTCCTTCTTGAAACTCTCCTCCATTGGTTCCCCTCACACCATTTTCTCCTGGTCATGCTCCTACTTATCTGAAGCCCTGTCTTATAATTCCTTGTAGACCTAGGCCTTCCTGTCTTCCCACTCATTTTATGTTTTATCCCCAGATGAGATATCAATGCCATTGGCTTCTGTAATGCTCTCTACCTTGATAGTCTCCAAATATATATGCCCAGGCTAGACCTCACCTCTGAGCTTCAGATCCATAGTCTCACTGTGAACTTGACAAATTCAACTGATGACTAAAGCCACCTCAATATCTTCAACATGACCTCCTGAGCTTCTCATCCAAACCTGTCATCTACACAGTTGCACTAGTCATATATTTGACAGTTATCTTTGACGTCTCACTCCAATCTCCACTATCTAATCTCATATTTTTAGAATTTTAACACAGGAGCATCTCTTGAATCAGTTCTGTTTTCTCTGTCTCCACTGATACTGATTTCATCACTTTTGATTAATGCTACTGCAATATTTTCTAAGCTGCTCTAGTTGCTACCACTTTATATCTCTCCAAACTGTTTTCCAGAGTGGCAGCCAGTGACCGATTTCAAAGTGCACCTCTGTTCACGTTACCTACCCTGCCTAAATTCTCTCATTGGTTTCTCACTCCTTTTAGGACACAAGACCAAGACCTGTAACAATGTCTACAAAACCCTGAGTGGAAAGCTTCCTCTCTTCTCTAACCTCTTCTCCCTCAGGCTGTCCTCACTCTGACTTCAACCACTCTGGCTTCAGCTTCATCTCCTCAAACATCCATGTTTCATCTTGCCACAGGTCTTTGCATATGCTGCTATTTCTGCCTGAATCTGGAATATTTTTTATTTCATCCCTTTGGCTAGTTTATTATCAGCTCATAAGATATTTTCATAGGCATGTTTGCATTGTCTCCAGGAGAAACTTTTTTTTTTTTACTATTAAGGCAAAAAAAAAACAACAGCAACCCACAAACAAACAAACAAACACATCACACAACAGCACTTGGAATTCTCTTGACCCTTTTGTTTTATTTTCTTTTACTATAATATTGCAGACACAATGAACTATGTAATGCATCATGTTTCCTTCTTGCCACCAGTTTCTTGAGTGTCCACATTGTATAGCCATCACTGGCCTGGGCTCTGGATCTAAATTAACTAGGCTTAAATTCTGGTTCCTGTATTCACCAGCTGTTTGATCTTTTTACCCTTCCTGTGATTTTATTTTCTCATTTATAAAATCTCTCTCTCTCTCTCTCTCTCTCTCTCTCTCTCTCTCTCTCTCTATATATATATATATATATATATATATATATATATATATATATATATATATATATATGTAATGCAAATTAGACTGGGACCCTATATCGGGTTACGACCAGACAGGAGGAGGTTGCACGTGCAGGTGAGGCCTGGAGCGGAGATGGAGACAGAGACGGGGGGACTGCCCGAGCCAGCGCGGTGGCTCCAGCGGCCCGGAGGGGCCTGGGGCAGAAGTCAGGTGCGGGTCCCGGCTGCCCACGGTGCCAGTCAGGCCGGACTCCCGCAGCGGCCCGCAGGGTGCTTCCTTGCATGGTGGGAGGTGGGGCGCCTCCTTGCGTGATTTCAATCGCGTGCTGGGCCTCTAATAGAAATAATAATAATAATAATAATAATAATAATAATAATACTTATTCTCAAAGGGTTGATGTGAGAAGTAAATGAATTAACATGCCCAAAGCATTTGGAATGCTGTCTAGTGCCTAATAAGCACTCAATAAAATTTGGTATTATTATTTCCCATCTTACCACAGCTTGAATCGTCAGGGAGCTTTACGTGAAAATGACTTTTGGGTCTTACTTATATGGATTCTTGACTCAAAGCTCCACTTTACTTTGCATGTAATAACACATATCGTATTTGAAGAATAGTTTTGATTATTCTAAAGAAGCACAATAGACTCCCCATTGAAATGATAGATATTTTACATTAAAATAGGGGAGATGCTATTTGTAGGACTAACTGTAAAGGCATTAGGATTTGCTCCAGAGAACTGTATAATCAAATCAATAGCAGAAAGTAGCTTTGAAGCAAGGGTTTATCTGCACTCCCAACTCCATGGAAACATGGCTGCACACCATATTAGAATCCAGGCTTAGAGGCATGTTATGTTATTAACACAGGCAGAGCCTTTCACACATGGTATGTGAAATTAGTTATTTCTTTACATATTTAAAGATGTTGGATTTCATTTTTATTTTTGAACACCAAGTAAACGGGGGAAAATAAATCAAGTCTGAATTGCAGTACTCCTGCAATCGAATCATTTAAAACACATACAGGCAACAAATAGAATTGTTTCTTAGATTTTAAATCCTAAAAATGATCTTCTACTTTCTGTACTCTTTGTATTTCAGGGAAAAAAAAAAAAAAGATCTTTCTTATCCCACATCACAGATGTCTCCGTGGCTACAGACTCCACCAGCAGAATAATAACAAGAGGATTCTCAAGATTATGCTGCGTGTGCTCAGTTTTTTTTTTTTTTTTTAAGTGTTCCTGCAGAGAGCTGAAACAGCCAACGTCTTTGTTGTACACCGCGTGGTTATACTTGGACAAATTAGGTGATCTCCTCATGCCCCCAAAGTTGGTCAATATAACAGGCTCCCAGAGTGAAACAAAATGGAAATTCATTTTTACTTCACATCTGATTCAGAGGCACTCAAGCAGAAACGCAGGCCGCTATTTTGTTTAAAAAAGAAATCACCATCTGCTTTGTGTAGGGAGAAATGTTCAGGCCTCATACAATTGTGACAAGTATTTTCGGTTTAGGATCTTTTGACCACAAATTGCCCTCGGTGTTTCTTTAAAGGGAATACATAGGCTTGGATATTAACCAAAAAGCAGAATGGGAACAGAGGTCCGTTTTTGTCTGAAAATCTTAACAAGGTAACATCGGACTTAAAAGCTAGCCCTATAGAAAATGGTGTTAAAAACAAAGTAAACAGTAAGAGATTGAAAATCTTGGGAGAATTCCCACAATTCCCTAAGGATTTAACTTAGTAGCTTTACTGTTTGTGAATTTGTGTAATAACGGCGCCTTGATTTTACAGAACGCTTTCAGAGCCATTTCCTCACATCGGGTCATGTGTTTGCAGCTCCTAAAGTGCTCTCTAGGATAGTTAGTCACGTTGGGAAGCTGATTTAACTTTTAGGCCAATCAAGGACCATTTAGGATGAAATGTACTAATGCATGTACAAGCACTTTGGAAGTACAAAGCACTCGACAAATGTAAAGTGGCTTAGTGGCTATTAAATCACTGATGGAAGTGTTGAGGTGTCTTCCCCACTCACCTGCACTGGCAACCACTGAATGGCAAATGTACCCGTGAAAAAATATGACAAATGTTCCTACCATGATGTTCATTGCTAAGAGGTGTACTGCAGACCTCGCAGTGCTGCCTGAGCCCCTCGAGGCTTGAAACCTTTGCAAGACCTGTGTGGTGACAGCCAAAAGCCATCAGGACTTGAACAAGACTATTTTGAGTAGCCCTGTCACTGTGCCATAATGCAGCTCATTTCACTTGATTCTCCCAGTGAGTTAAAGTACTGGAAACAGTAGTGCAACTAGTTCTTGGACTTTTTGTGGAAAACACAATCTAAAATGTCCATGTAGTTGGGCATCATCAGACCTGAGCAATTTAATAAGGACATAAGAGACCTTGGTTACCGATAATATTATGATTACCACTAGAGGCTCGGTGCACGAAATTCGTGCACTTGGTGGGGAGGTCCCTCAGCCCAGATGTCCCCCTGTGGGGAGCAGGCCTAAGCCGTCAGTCGGACACCCGTAGCGCTGCTGCAGAGGCAGAAGATGTTCCCGCCACTGCCGCTGCGCTCGCCAGCCGTGAGCCCAGCTTCTGGCTGAGTGGCACACCCCCCTGTGGGAGCGCACTGACCACCAGGGGGCAGATCCTGCACTGAGTGTCTGCCCCCTGGTGGTCAGGGCGTGTCATAGTGACCAGTCGTTCTACCGTTTGATTTGCATATTAGCCTTTTATTATATAGGATTTTTTAAAAAAATATATTTTATTGATTTTTTTACAGAGAGGAAGGAAGAGGGATAGATAGTCAGAAACATCGATGAGAGAGAAACATCGATCAGCTGCCTCTTGCACACCTCCTACTGGGGATGTGCCCGCAACCAAGTTACATGCCCTTGACCGGAATTGAACCCGGGACCTTTCAGTCCGCAGGCTGACGCTCTATCCACTGAGCCAAATCGGTTTTGGCTATATAGGATTTTGATGGTGGCTATGGGAAGGACTGGTCTTTCAAAAACTGAGCCTCCCCCCAAAAACAAAACAAAACAAAACACCTCTAGGTATATCACCCATACTCAGAAAATCCTTGAAATTATATTTACATTAGAGTGCTTTCAAAAGTGTTGCATTGAAATTATTATTGTTATAGACTAAATTATGATGTTCCCTTCAAAATTCATACATTGCAGTGCTAAACCTCAGTACCTCAGAATGTTTTTTTGTAGATTAGGCCTTTATGGAAGTAACTGAGTTAAAATGAAGTCATTGGTGTAGATCAGTGGTTGCAAACACATTAGTCAACAGAGCCAAATATCAACAGTACAACAATTGAAATTTCTTTTGAGAGCCACATTTTTTAAACTTAAACTTCTTCTAATGCCACTTCTTCAAAATAGACTCGCCCAGGCCGTGGTATTTTGTGGAAGAGCCACACTCAAGGGGCCAAAGAGCTGCATGTGGCTCGCGAGCCGCAGTTTGCCGACCATGGGTGTAGATCATAATCAATATAACAATGTTCTTAAAAGAAGAGGAAATTTGAATACAGACACCTACAAGGAGAATTCTGCCCCCGGGCTACCTCTGGACTTGAGCTGCAAAGTTAATTCTTCCCTGGGTCTCTAGCCTGCTGGCCTGCCCTACAAATTTCAGACTTTCCAGCCACCACACTTTTGTAAACCAGTCCCTAAAAAACAAATATCTTGTTCCACATACTCTATTTGTTCCGTGCCTCTGGAGAAACCTGACTAATACAATTACCTATTGATATTTACATTCTTAAAAAATATGAGTACAAACTACTCCTAAATTATATATTCAAGTTAGTTGACTGAGCGAATACATTTTAGAGTCACCTTGATAGCTTCAAATCTTGGCTCTGCCACTTTCTGCAGTATGTCTTTGAGCAAGCCACTTAAGCCCTCAGTTTTCTCATCTGTAACATGGGAATAACTGGGTTGCACTGAGAACTTAAAGAGTAAATTTAGCAGAGTGTACTGACACATCGTAAGCTCTCAAGTTATGCTAGTTATTATTATCATTGCTGATATTTATATATTGTTTTGGTCAGGATTCTTAGTCATGGGCAATAGGAACTGATGAAGCCTGGTTTAAATACAAGGGCATTTATTAAAAGATATTTGGGAGCTCACAGATTCCATGAGACTGTCAGAGAAACAGGCTCTGAGGTCACCAGAAATCATTGCCAGATGGATGTCATAGAATTGGCCCTGTGAGACCCCACTTCTACTGCCCCGCACGTCACTTCTACCATTAACACCATGAATGCTGGAGACAGAAGGGCCACCAGAACCACTCCAGTAGCTGTTGTCATGAGACTACTTTTGTCATAGTGGGCTCTCCATGTTCCTTTCTTCTTCACATCACTAATTTCTGATTTGATGTTTGCAAGGAGCAAGAGTTAGTGGTAGAACCAAGGTCTGTCTCATGCCCAGATGCAGGGGGTTCTGGGAAAGTATGAGATATTTTCAATTTTGATAGTGAGAGATAGGCTCTGCCTTACAAGATGGGGGGATACATAGACATGGAATGCTGAGTATTCAAAAAGTGACAAATATTCACCATATGCATGAATGGGCATTTAAAATAATCTGCTCACTTGTCACAGAAACTCTTGTGTTTATCTCTATTTATAAAAATTATTTTCTAATTTTTATGTTTCTTTCTCAACCACTGCTACCTATAATTCCCATACTCTTAACCTTAAACTTCCTAACCTTTCTGTAGATATTGAGTTGGTTTAGGAAATCTGGTGTGACAGGTGACACATGAAGGTCTAACATTATTTCAGTATCTGTGATGATATTTCCTTATGATTGCAAGAAAAAAATCCTCATTACAAGAGAGAAAGGTATCAAGAAGCATGAATATTGGAATCAGAAAGAATGGGGTTTGTATCTTGACTTTCTGCTTAGCATGATAATGACCACTGGAAAGTTTCTTGCCTTTGTCTTCATCTCTCCATTTGGTAAACAAAAGTAACAATAAATACTGACCCTGAAGGATGTCTGTGAAAACTGGGCATAATGTATTGTAGGATAGCCTATCTAATAAAGAGGGCATATGCTAATTGACCATCACTCCATCACAAAGATGGCTGCACCCACAGCTAAGGCCAAGTTTCCATAATGAGCCTTAATGAGCAATCAGCAGGGACCTGAGGTTATGCCCTCCTCTGTCCCTGTGGGGCTTGACAGGGGACCTCAGGCCATGTCCCCACTGGCAGGGCTTGACAGGGGATCTCAGGCTGCACCCCCCACCCAGCATGGCTTGACAGGGTACCTCAAGGTGTGCTTTCTGTCCTGGTGCTGGGCTAGGGGACCTCAGGCTGCTCCCTCCACTCCAGTGCCAGGCCGGGGGACCTCAGGCCGCGCCCCCCACCAGGTGGGGCTTGACAGGAGACTTCAGGCCATGACCCCCCACCCGCAGGGCTTGACGGGGGACATCAAGGTGCACTTCCCGTCCTGGTGCTGGGCTAGGGGACCTCAGGCTGCTCCCCCCACTCCAGCGCCAGGCCGGGGGACCTCAGGCCGTGCTCCCCACCAGGTGGGGCTTGACAGGGGACCTCAGGCCACACCCCCCACCCAGCAGGGCTTGACAGAGGACCTCAGGCTGCGTTCCCCCCCCCCCCCACCATGGCATCAGGCTGGGGGACCTCAGACTGCATCCCCGCCTGGCGAGGCTTGACAGGGGACATCAGACTGTGCCCCCCCACCCAGCGGGGCTTGACAGGGGACCTCAAGGTGTACCCCCAGTGCTGGGTTGGGGGAACTCAGGCTGTGCCCCCGCCCAGCGGGGCTTGATGGGGGACCTGAGGCTGTGCCCCACTCCCAGTGCTGGGCTGGGGGACCTGAGGCTGTGCCCTCCCCGAGTAGGGCTTGACAGGGGACCTCAGGCCATGCCCCCCACCCAGTGGGGCTTGACAGGGGACCTCAGGCCATGTCCCCCACCTGGCGGGGCATGACAGAGGACGTCAAGGCACGCCCCCCCGCCCCGGTCTGGGCTGGGGGACCTTAGGCCACGCCCCCCATCCTGGTGCCAGGCCAGGGGACCTGAGGCTACGCCCCCTGCCCAGCAGGGCTTGACAAGGTTGGGACTGGCTGGGTCTGGATCTAGCCCAATGTGGGGGCGCTGGCTGGGTCTGGGTCTCACACGATTTTGAGGTGCATGTGGGTGGGCGGAGACTTGACTCTGGGTCCCATGGTGAACCCCAGACTCTGACAGGAGGAAGGTTTTCATATACATTTTACTAATTTTCTTTCATCTCTGACACTTCTATTATAGAGAAAGGGCAAAGAGCAATATTAAATTATTTCCTCTAATTAATCCCCTTTTAATGTGCACAAATTTCGTGCACCGGGTCACTAGTATTTAATAATAATGTATTATATAATGTAATGTGGGACAAAACTAGGACCTACTGCAATCATTCCTAAGCTTTAAGGGGCATTAAAAAGACCAATAAAGCAATATTTTTAATCTCGTGTTATCAGGTTTGTATCTACAGAACAAATAAATGTCAATTATTTTTGCATGGTTCCTTTTTTTCTAGATAACATTATTAGTGAACAATACATGATGGAAACTTTATGGAAAAAGAACCAGTTTTTTTCTTCGTCCAAGGCATTTTTAAGGTATATCACCTGCCAAAATATACTAGCACCCTTGTTACACAAGTAGTATAAGGACCATCTTAACTAGGACAGGTACTTTCCAACTACTAAATACAGCATCCCCCCATTTCTCATTTTGTCCTTATGCAGCTAGAAAGGGCGTGACAGACAAGACTGAGTGAGTACCTAACTTGTCACGGTCAGTCAAAATCTTTGCCTAAAATTTGCTCCTTGGCAGAATCTGTTTGGAGACCAATGAGGAACAGAGGGTGTTCTTAAAATGGCAAACTGACTTTTCTAAATACATACACTCGATAGTTGTCTTGAAAAAAATATTCTTTTTTGTATCCTGAAAATTAATGTGAACAAGACATTTCTATTTTCTCATTCCTTTATTGAAAATTTTATTTAATGAGAAATTTTCAATTTCTTTTATGGGCCAGGCACTTTGGTACCAGGATAGAAGGAGGAATTACAAAGACAGGATCTCTCCAGTTTTTAGACCAGTTGGGGATCCAGGTCTTAATCAAATTCAGTCACATGCAATTCATTCACTGAACAATTACGTATTGAGTGCCTACTAGGTGCAAAACAGTGTGCTATATGCTGGTTAGTAATAGCCACATTCAACGCATGCTGATTATGTGTTACGTACTGCTTTACACACATTTATTCTTCACAACAAACTTGGAAAGCACACATATTTTATAGATGGAGAAACACAAGTTTAGAAGGATTATGTGACTTGCTTAAGGTGATATTCCTAGAAACTGGAATAGCCATGGGGTCTGTGTGACTGCAGGGCCAAACTCAATGGCTGCTCTACAGCTTCTCAGGAGAAGTCCATTTTGTGACTCACATAGTTGATGAACCAAATGACTAGATCATTTAAATGTACAGCAGGAGAATTACTGCTCCCTAGGGCCCTTGATGTATATGCATTAATGGCACTTACAATTTCTATAAATTAGGAAAATAGCAATTAGGCCTACTGAGTTGAAATCCAGAGGTAGAAATGGTATTGTAATAGTTATAGCCACAGATAGGGAGGCAAAAGTCAGAGAAAGAAATGTATTGCCTTGCTCAATGACCCCAGGAAATCTTTAGGCCATATTGTTTTTATGTTTTAGTCTCTGAAAAAGTAAACAATTCTATTCCATATCTTTTAATTATGATAATTGTGCTCCTTGGTATTTACCAAAAAGAGTTGAAAACTTATGTTCACAGAAATCTGCACATGGATGTTTATAGCAGCTTTATTCATAATTGCCAAAACAGGGAAGAAACTAAAATGTCCTTTAATAGACAGATGGGTACTCTGTGGTATATCTATAAATGGAATATTATACTGTGCTAAAAAGAAATGAGTTACCAAACCTTGCAGACATGGAAGAAAAAAATTCCTTGACCCTTCTACCATGTGAGAATATAGCAAGAAGACAACTATCTATGCACTAAGAAGTGGGCCCTCACCAGACTCTGGATTTGCCAGCATCATAATATTGGACTTTGCCAGCAACATAATACCCAGCCTCCAGAACTGTGAGAAATAAACTTCAGTTATTTGTAAGCCACCCAATCTATCTTATTTCATTAGAGCAGCCCAAATGAACTAAGACACTTATGATTCCAATTATATAACCTTCTAAGTGTTTCCAGATTGAAAGTCCTATCCTATCTGGTACCTAACATGATCAAAATGGTTTACCATAAGGCTCACCATTATGAAATTTAGAATATTAGGAAGCAAATAGAATAGCCTAAATGTTGAAAAGAAAAAAACAAACTACATACATATAAAGATTCAAGAATCAGAATAGCATTGGCCTTCTCAACAGCAATATCAGAAGCTAGAAGACACTGTAATCTTGCCTTCAAAAATGAGAGGGGAATTGATTTATTACATAGGAGTTTCTATATGTAAAAATTCAATCAATTGTCAAGAGAGAATAAAGGCAATCTGATACATGCAGGCACCAAAAATTTATCTTCCCTGTAGCCACTCTCAAGTTGTAAATTAAGGAAGATGATACTGTAGGATTCAGGAAACAGAGGCTCCCCTGCAAGACAGACAAAAAGTCCCTCAGATGAAGGGAAAGAGATCCTAAGATGATAGTAGTGTAGGCAGACCTGGAGAGCAATTCATTCCAACGGGAGTCAGAGAACACAGAGTTCTGAGAGCGATGTCCCTAGGAAGATTAATCTTAACAGAGCACCTCTGTGTTGGAGAAGAGATATACACCTGGAGCAAAGAGTTGGTGGATAATTTAATAATGGGGAAGAGGCAAATTTGCCCAGCAAAGTGAATTTAGTCATAATATACCAAATAGCTCAACTGTGTACAATGTTCTCAGAGTTGTAATAATGTGAACATTGAGTATCAGTATAACCGAAATATGTCATATAACTAGAGATTATATTAAAATATTAAATATTTACCAACTGGTCTGGTACGGGCCATAAACCAAGGCATACTGGACACTGAGTAGTGCTGAGGGCATGCTGTTGTGCTAGGCATTACTCAGTTCATTGCCAAATAGTAGGAGAAGACTACCTTGGGGTTCCAGGGGTGGGGTTGGGCTAGAGTGGAGGTGTCACTTGGGAGCCTCAAAGACATCACTGCTTTCCAATATATACAGGATATTTTCAATATGTTAATTCTAGTGAATACTGGTTGATCATTAGCCATCAATATTAGGAGGATGAAGGGGAAAGAAGTGCGTGTGTGTGCGCGCGCACACGTGTTAGTTTGGGGATGTGGTAGCATGGGAATATACGTATAATGTGTAGATCTGAAAAACCAAGAAGTAGCATGACCAGTGGTGCTATATTTAGAAATGTGAAGGTAAATAACAAATAAACTAAAAGAGTTTTAATCAATTACTGCTGGTAATGGAAATGGAGGGAGATGGGATGTAGAGGGGGATGCTGTTTTTATAATAGGCATTGGAAAACTACTGCACATGCAGAACTGATAAAAATAAAAATAGAAAATGAATGCTGACTATGTACTAGGCTCAGTGGTATTTCAGGATAGGTATTGCCAATCCCATTTTACTATGAGGAAGCAAAGGTAATTGGTAGAACCTTGAAGGCAAGATTCCAATGTCTTCTAGCTTCTTATATTGTTGTTGAGAAGACCAATGCTATTCTGATTCTTGAATCTTTATATGTATGTAGTTTTCTTTCTTTACAACATCTTAGGATATTCTATTTGCTCCCTAATTAGTGACTTTTCTCCTGTTAGGGTGGGAAAGGGAATATTCTTTTATATATTGGAAGATAAATTCAAGGCATTTATAGCAATACGATTTTCGAAAGCACTAACTTAAATTAATTAAGGATTGATCTTGCTTCACCTTAAAGTTGTCAATAATTAAGTTACATACTTACTTGTGATAGAAACATCAAAGGGATCACTTAGCATGAACTCCCCTGAAATGTGTCTGATGTCACTTTCAGAGAAAATACTGAAGTGAAAGGACCTATGATGGAATTCATTATTACATTTTAATACATTTTTAGTAGTCTTTGCTTAATTAAAAACAGTGGAAAGAAACTGGATATAGAAGTATGCCAGAAAAGATTCCTGAGCCTCCTATACTGTCTCTTCATTAAACATTCAGTACTAGGAAAGAAATAAACAAAATATTCAATATAAGCAAAGCCAAATGTACAAAACAACAAAAAAAGTGTGATTGTCAAAATATCAATCAAGCAATAGGGAAATTAGAATGTACCTATATGCTCAGAAGCAAACAGTATCTTACAGAAGACACAATTATATGGTGAAGTTAAAAGAAAGGGAATCAACAATTTGTTTTCGCATTTGGTTTGAATGGATTGAATATTATTTTGTTGAGAAAGCATAATAGACATAATAGACATATTTGGCCCAAAATGGAAGGGCCAAATATAATAACCCTCATCAAATCTTCTTAGATTACTTTATTTGGCAAGTTTTGGAGATAATCTTGTGATTATCTGGTTCACAATTTTCCTGTCTGGCACTAGGGCAGGGACCTATAGATATGGTTCTGTTTTTAACCATTACAACAACTATCTATTGAGTTAATGAATGACTGTAGAGCCCAGTATAGCACCAATTTTCCACAGAGCTGTGAAGTTTGCAAAATCAGCATAATCTCTAATTTATATACATTTCCTAAAAATGAGAAGAAACTCTACTCATTTTGTTTCAGTTATTCATTCACTCAACAAATCATTACTGAAGGAATTCTCTGTGAAAGCCTCTCAGTTGGGCTTTCTTTCCTGACAACGAGTGGAAGAGAAACCATCACTTTCTTCTCTCAAATCGTATGGAAGTGAATTATCCACATTGACCAGGTCATGAAATGTTTCTGCTCACAGGCTATGAGATGACCATAAAACCAGAGTCAATTTGTTATCAGTGTCATCAGGGTCCATGGCAGGCTGAATATACTGAAAACTATGTGATTATTTTTCTGGATGGCATATATGTTAGTTAACAGCTTATAAAACAGTCCGTTTTTTTACAATTCCAGGTGGCAATTTTTGCATTTCTGGAGCCTACAATCCTGGCTTTGTATTATTATTGTGATGTCAAGAAGGTATTAACATTTATTGAATAGTTATGTGTGGTAGACATTTCCTTACAGCAGCTTCATGAGGTAATAATTATCTCTATTTCACAGATGAAGCAAATGAGGCACAGAGCAATATGATGATGACCTGCCCTAGTAGCAAAGTTGGGATCAAACCCAGAAATGTTTGATTCTTACTCCCTGCCTTTTCTGCTATGCTATAGCCCTGCCTTTTCTACTATGCTACAGAGGAGTTGGCCAGTAGGGCTTGCTATCTTTGTAATACATTAAGGCCAGATATATTCAAATATACACATACATTTACTTAAGGAAATATATTGCAAATCCAGACTTTAACTGATTGAGATATATGTATTCATTAATAAGTGTCTTAAAATCTCACTACATATATATATATATATATATGCCCCAGAGGGAAATATTTTATTTATTTACTTTATTTTTTTAAAAATATTTTTTTATTGATTTCAGAGAGGAAGGGAGATGGGGAAAGAGATAGAAACATCAATGACAGAGAACCATTGATCAGCTGCCCTTGCACGCCCCCTACTGGGGATCGACCCTGCAACCCAGGCATGCGGCCTTGATCAGAATCAAACCCAGGACCCTTCAATCCGAAGGCTGACGCTCTATCCACTGAGCCAAACCAGCTATGGTGGGAAATATTTTAAATTATGAGAAAATAAGAACTGATGTTAAGTAACACATTTTTTTCAAGTATTAATTTAGCTGATTGCAGTCACTTTGCAAATGAGCTTCTTATACTCTATGAAGAAATAAACAAAAGTATATTGCAAAAGTATATTGGAAAATACAGATTATAATATTCCATCCTTAGCACTTCCATGAACACAAAGTCAGAAAATATTTTTAAAGCTGATAAAGAACTAACAGAAACAAAGACCACTACATGTGAGAGAACAGTAAGGTGTGTGTGTAAACATATTCTGACATTGTAATTTTGATGAGAGAAATATATCACAGCCCTGGTCTGTTTTACTCAGTGATTAGAGCATTGGCCTTTGGACTGAAGGGTCTCAGGTTCGATTCTAGTCAAGGGCATGTACCTCAGTTACAGGGTTGATCCCTGACCCAGTCAGAGTGTGTGCAGGAGGCCACCAATCGATGTGTCTCTCTCACATCAATGTTTCTCTCTCTCTCCTCCCTTCCACTCTCTCTAAAAATCAATGGAAAAAACATCATCAGGTGAGGATTAAAAAAAAAAAAAGAAATGTATCACAAAGACTGAGGCTCAAGGTGTGAGAATTAGTTTCAGAGCTGGGATTCAAACTCCATGCTCTTTCCTTTATTCCATTTTGAGTTTGACTAGAAAGATGTGTAATTTTCCCAATGAGACAAAGATAGATACATAGATACTTGGACCTAGGTTTACTTGATTTTCTTTCCTTGGCCTCTGCAATGCCACATTCCATGGTTTTCTTCCTATTTCTCTGCCCATTCCTTCCTTGTCTCCTATTCATTCTCATCTTATTCTACCTAATCATGAAATATTGGAGTTCCTCAGGTCTCCTAAACCCTCTTCATTCCTTTCTTTGCATCACCTGTTCAGGAAAACTCACCCATTCCTATAGCTACAATTATCATAAAAATATTCAGATGATTCAGAAATTTGTATCTTCAGGGCAGACCTCTCTCTGTGCTCCATACCTGTATCATACATCGAGAAGTCCAAAATTAAACTTGTGATTCCCCTACTAGGCTCCCATCCAGAATCTTAAACATCCCTTTCTTTCCATTTTTTTGGCAAATGGCATCCTTATTCATTCACTAATACAAACAAAAGAACTTGGAAATAGTAGGGGTCACCCTTCATTCCTATATCTTTATCATTCATATTGAATCCTTCACCAGGTCCCATCTGTTTTTGGCTTCTAACTCTCCCTTGGGTCCAACTATTTCTTACCATTTTTATACTGGTTTAAGCTAGCATCCTCTCACCCTGGTCTACTCTGATATTTTTGATGAAATGGTTTATTTGCCTTCTCCACCTGTATCAATTAATTCTCAACACTGCAGCTATAAAGTGATTGTTCAAACACAAATCTTATCATGTGACCCCTCTTTCCTTCAGCTAGAAAATCTTCAGTGATCCACCGTTCTTAGGATAAAAAAAAGAGGAGGGGCATCTGTCATACTTTCAACAATAAAGATAAATTGAAAAACACACACAACTCTCACAAGATCCTACCCCCTACCTCTCCAGCTTCAACCCACACCATGGTCTTTTTTTTTCTCTTGCTACTACAACCTCACGTTTGCCACGATTCCTCTTGCCACAGGTTTGCATTTAATGTTCTCTCGTCCTGAAATGTGCATTTTCTCTTTCTTTGCCTACTTAACTCCTTACTCATTCTTTAGATCTTTAAACAATGGACACATTCTCAAGAACACTCTCTTGACCTCCATGAATTCAATCTCCTTAATTTACCCTTGAGTTGCACGATAGCATAATTTATCCTTTAATAGCGCTATTAAATGTTTACTGGTTGTTGTTGTTGTTTTAAAAAATCAAGAGGTTTAATTAAGTTCATTATTATTTTTTTAATTTAATAAATCTTTCTTGTTCAGATTATTACAATTGTTCCTCTTTTTCCCCCCCATAGCTCCCTCCACCCGGTTCCTACCCAACCTTCTGCCCTTACCTCCCCCTCACTGTCCTCATCCACAGGTGTACGATTTTTGTCCAGTCTCTTCCCGCACCCCCACACCCCTTTCCCCTGATTTCTCAGTCCACTCCCTTTCTATGTCCCTGATTCTATTCTTTCACCAGTTTATTCTGTTCATCAGATTTTTTATCCACTTGATTTTTAGATTGATTTGTTGATAGATATGTATTTGTTGTTCATAATTTTTATCTTTACCCTTTTCTTCTTCTTCCTCTTCATAAAGAATACCTTTCAGCATTTCATATAATACTGGTTTGGTGGTGATGAACTCCTTTAGCTTTTTCTTATCTGTGAAGCTCTTTATCTGACCTTCAATTCTGAATGATAGCTTTGCTGGGTAGAGTAATCTTGGTTGTAGGTTCTTGCTATTCATCACTTTGAATATTTCTTGCCACTCCCATCTGGCCTGCATAGTTTCTGTTGAGAAATCAGCTGACAATCGTATGTGTGCTCCCTTGTAGGTAACTAACTGTTTTTCTCTTGCTGCTTTTAATATTCTCTTTTTGTCTTTTGCTCTTGGCATTTTAATTATGATGTGTCTTGGTGTGGTCCTCTTTGGATTCCTCTTGTTTGGGGTTCTCTGCACTTCCTGGACTTGTAAGTCTATTTCTTTCACCAGGTAGGGAAAGTTTTCTATCATTATTTCTTCAAATAGGTTTTCAGTACCTTGCTCTCTCTCTTCTTCTGGCACCCCCATAATTCGGATGTTGGTACACTTGAGGTTGTCCCACAGGCTCCTTACACTATCTTCAAATTTTTGGATTCTTTTTTCTTTTCTGGTTGAGTGTTTTTTGCTTCTTTGTATTTCAAATTTTTGACTTGATGCTTGCAATCCTCTAGTCTTCTGTTAAGTCTCTGTATAATATTTTTTATTTCAGTCAGTGTATGTTTAATTTCTAGTTGGTTCTTTTTTATATCCTTGAGGGTCTCGCTAAATTTATCGGCCTTTTCTAGGAAATTCTTGAAAAAATCTTATAACCGTGGGTTTTGTTGTTTTTTTTTTTAATATATTTTATTGATATTTCACAGAGAGGAAGGGAGAGGGATAGAGAGCTAGAAACATCGATGAGAGAGAAACATCGATCAGCTGCCTCCTGCACACCTCCCACTGGGGATGTGCCTGCAACCAAGGTACATGCCCTTGACCAGAATCGAACCCGGGACCTTTCAGTCCGCAGGCTGACGCTCTATCCACTGAGCCAAACCGGTTTCGGCATAACCGTGGTTTTGAACTCTATATCCAGTTGTTTGCTTTCCTCCATTTCTTTCATTTGTGATCTGTTTCTTTGTCTCCACATTTTTGCTGCTTCCCTGAGTTGGTAAAGTAGCTTTGTGTGCTAGGTGTCCTATAGGGCCCAGTGGCTCAGCCTCCCCAGTTACCTGAGGTGGACACTCTTGGTGCACCCCTTTGTGGACTGTGTGCACAGCCTTGTTGTAGTTAAGTCTTGATTGTTGTTGGTATCACTGGGAGGAATTGACCTCCAGGCCAATTGGCTGTGAGGATCAGCTGTGTCTATGCCAGGAGAACTTCTGTGCTGGAGACACCCTTATGAGACAAGACTTGCAAAATTGCAAAAGCCTCTGTGCTCAGCTTGGATGGGGCAGAGTCTCAGGGCGGAGCAGACAGCCTTGGCTTCCCGTCAGCCCTGCCCTATGAGGCCCCTGGGTCTCAGTGTCCCTCAGTAATCATTGCAAGCACCTCTGAGAGAAAGCCGCCCTCGAGTTTCGCCCACTGCCAGACAGTCCAGTTTCTCCCTGAATGACTCTGGGATCCCAGAGTCTCACCCGGAACTGGAGTTCAGTGCAGTCGGGAGCTTCCGTCTCCCTCCCGCTTGAGAAAGCCAGCCATGCACTCTGCCGCCAATCCTCTCTGCGTGCGCACCTCTGTACCTCAGCCTTTTGCAGCTTCTCTGAATCTCAATGTGCTTTTCTCTTTCCTTCTAGTTGTAGAATTTTCACTCAGCCAGCTTTCCTGTGGTTCTGGATGTGTCCGTTTTGTCTTTTAGTTGTAGTTTTGAAATTGTTGTGCAAGGCAGCAGTTTAAGTGTTTACCTATGCCACCATCTTGGTTTCTCTCCAAATTTATTATTTTAAAATTCAAACTTATGCAAATTTTATTACTTTTTTTCAATGTTTATCTTTATTGGTATAAGTCTGATAAATGTCTGTCTCCCTCCCCTGCCTGGGAGCTCCATGAGGGAGGACAGGGACCTCTTCACTTTGGCTCACCACTGTCAGCTAGCATGGTGTCAGGCACCACCCAGACTACAGAATGGATTACTGAAAGAATTACATCATTTACCAAACATTTCTGATTATAGGATGCCAATTCTAGAAATTACTTATGTTTCAAGAGAGGATATTTCATTGTTCAGGGAAGGGAGCAAATCACTATTTTGGTAAGATCAGATATAAATTATAATAGTGTCTTTAAGTGACCAGGCACTGAGAGACACTATATAGACTAAGGGGTTCATGCATCAGAATGCTAGAGGCTGGAGATACCCTACTGACACAAGAGATTTCAAGAAAATTTAAATACAATCATGAAATGCTAATGATGATTGCTGAACTCCAGGGGATGGTGGGCTAAAACAGATCAATGTTTGATTTCAACCAAGTTACATACAACTCTCTATATATGTTGAATTTTCCCCTTCAAATGATAAACAATCACCCTTTAATATTCTCTTGGTCTCAGGATATTTAACAATGCAGAAACCCAGCTTCTAGTACTCTAACCATATAATACCAAGGTGGCACTGAATGAATATGGTAAAGGATTTAGGTTCCCTTCTATATACCCAGGTTCAGTTTTTTTCTCATACTCTACAATTGTTGATCAGCTCCAGAGAAGACAGTAGGGGAGCAGTGTTGAGCACAGTACTGTGAACTGGATGGCCTGATTCTCCATTAACTGGCTGCAGGCCTCTGGGCTGTTCATGTTTGGTATCTCATATCCAGAATTAGAGGATTGGGCTAATGATCTCATAGGTCCTCAGTTATCCTTGATATTCCATGATTATTCTCCTAGGAATTGCTTTTCTTTATAGTGCTTTATACTGTCAAACAAAGTGCTTTAATAATATAAAGCAACAGCTCCAAAAAGCTTAGAATCTATATTATGTAGAGTCAGAGGTTTAAAAAAATCACTAGCTTTTGAGTTAGAAAGACCTGGATTCAAAGTCCTTGGCATTAATCATTTTGTAACTTTGAGCAAATTACTTAAAGTTTCTGAGCCTTTATTACTAAACCTACTGACAGTTCTTCCTTCATGGAGGAGTTGTGAGGATGATATGAATCATGTACTACATGCACAGCACGATACCTGGCACACAGTTAGCCTACAACTAGATATAATGTAATTGAAACTTTTATTTATAAAAAGATAGTACTTATTGCTCCCTCTGTGCCTATGAATGCACTCTGGTAAGCGTAGACATCGTTTTCTAGTATAGATGAGACATACCAGGCTACTAATTTCTGAGCCTCATTAGGAAACCAGAGTTCATCAGACATTGTCAGCCATTCTCTCAATCAGAACAGCTGACGGAATCTTCAGTGAGGTCACTATTTTTAGCTTTGGAGCTGTTAGAAAATCTACAGGGGATTTACATGGCATTCAACAAATTAGCAAAGGTCATCAAAACAAATCCACTTACTGCATTCATTGGCTGGAAATCCTACCAAACCAGTGTTGTCATATTAAATTAAAGAACTTTTTACTGGAAATATTTCCATAAAAGGATCAAACTTTCTGTTTAAATTGGATCAGGTTTTCTGTTTAAATTTGCTCCTTTGTTGCTGCATTTTAAATACACAAATTTTGGTGGCAAATCTACTTGTCTCTTATCTGCAACCTCCCCACGATGTGTTCATATTTCTTCCTAGTCTCTCTGTCTGTCCAAGTTTAAGCTCCATCTCTGTCAAAGCCATTCCTGAATTCTCTAACCCCTGATCTCAGGTCTGTTTTACTCTTGGCCCAGAATAGTCTCCCCCACCTTTTTAATGTTGGGTGGTGTGATTTCGACCTTATTTAGCTTTGAACAAAGGTATTACACATGACAATTAGGCTCCTACATTTTTACAGATGCCCTTAATGACACTTATCTTTGCTTAGTTGATTCTCCAAGCTTGTGGAGCAGCCATCAACCAGCATGACAGCCTATCTACACCATAGGCACTTGCCAGATATCACAATGTTGAGCTCCTTACTTTCCACATTGCCATAAATAACGTTTGGGAGAAATACTTGAGGACAAGTAATTGATCCATTTCTCTCCATAGCCTGAAGGATGCCTTTGAATTGAGCCAGACCACAAGGTTGCTGGATGTTTCAGCGACATCATTTTAGATTAAACAGAATTGCTCTACTGAATTGTACTTTGGTATTAAGCCAATGGATCACACTGATGGATTGTATAAGAAAGAACTAGAGAAATCTCAGAGTTCTCTTTTTGAATACCTTCTTGGAGGAATAATACTGTAAATTTGGTTTTGTCTTATGAAAAACTTGAACCTTATAAATTGATTGTCCTTACTTTGCATTGGCCATTTAAAAACTTACTGATAAATCTGGGGTCCATTTCTTTTACTGTATAGTTCAGTTAAAAGAAATAACCCCTAATAACAGGTATGACTTTATTATTTTTTTGCCCATAGTTTTCCTTTGCCCTGGTCACTACACCTGCTTATTTTATTCATTTTGCATTGAAAGTATTTTTGTAAAGTGCCTCACATCTTTTGTATAATGAGGTGAAGACTAAAAATAAATTCTTAATCTATTTCTTCTGTGAATTACAGCAGTTATAGCTTCTGGACCATTATTTAGCAATTATTTCCGGCCTTGTGTTCTTCTTTCATTGCTTAATGTCTCCACAATTTGATGTTAATCCAGAGAATAGTCTTAAAATTTTCTTATATTCTCCCCTATTCCCCCCACACATCCTGGTAGCGTAGTAACTCAATGAACCTTTAAACCGACTTCTGCACACAGATGTGCTCCTAAATAACTGGCTGTGTGACTTTGACCTCAGTGTCATTGAGCCTCACAGGATTCCATTCTCCTCATCTCTATATGAGAGAACTGGCTTAAATAAACCCCAGTATCCTCTCTTGTTCTAAGATCTGTCTCAAGTGCCCGTGTTCCCTAAAAGGATTTTTGCCAGACACAGATATTTCAAAACAGATCTGACTTCATAAACTACTTATAGATAAGAATGTGACCAGGTGGCCTATTTATTGCAGAGGGTGTTCATGAAAGGAAGGGCTCTGTCAAAGGGAGATTTGCTCATTTATTTTTCATTAAACAAAGAAGAGGACAATTTTAGACACCTCAGTTCAGAACATAGCTGGAAGAATAATAACAAGTGGGCAATAAAAATGATTTAGAAGGCCAGGGTCTTTTAAATTCTATAATTTCATATATAGCAAGTGCTGGTTCTAGTTCTTTTATTACAAAAGAGACAGTGGGATGCTGTAGAAGGACCCTAAGATGATAGGTAAGGCCTACTTTCAAGTCCAACTTGGTCAATAATTAAATACATAATTTATTTCCCTTTACTGTGTTCTTAGTGTGTGTTTTTTAATCCCCACTCAAGGATATGTTCATTGATTTTTATTTATTATTTTTATATTTTTATTGATTTCAGAGAGGAAGGGGGAGAGAGAGAGAGATAGAGACATCAATGATGAGAGAGAATCATTGATCGGCTGCCTCCTGCAACCCTGGCAATGTGCCCTGACTGGGAATTGAACCCACAACTTTTTGGTGTAGGAGACAATGCTCCAACTGAGCCACCTGATTGGGACTGTCTTAATTTTTATTAATGAATACAGAAAATTATTTGCCCATATCTGAAAGATGTTTTGTGAGGGTCAAACAAGAAAATGTTAGAGAATACCTTTTAATAAGTACAAAGTGCTATACAAATGTTGTGGACTATTGTAATAATTTCCTGAGAGTATGGCTGTGAATCAAGAAATGACATTTGATGTCTCAGTGGATATCTTGGATTGCTTTTCTGACTAAACTAAATGATTTTTCAAAGTTGGTCATTAAGATGGCTGAAGCAATCTTAGACTCTTGATGTTCCCCAAATTAGTGAATGACTCTAGAACATACTTCCTCCCAAAATGAAAATTCAGTGGAGTTAAGGACAAAGCTTTATCAGAATGTAAGTTCCACAAGGACTTGGTCCATGTCTATTCTTTTCATTTCACATAAAAAGTTATATCAAACATTATTTGTTATATGGAGAGCAGCAGGATGAATAGTGAGGTATCCTCCCTAGCTATATGGCTTGCTCTTTTACTATGACAGTTAAGATATAGGATTCTATGTTGTGTTTCAGAATACTCATAAATGAGACATGGAATTATGTGATCACTTTGACATGCCTGTGTTAGATTGCTTGTTGTCTATTTGGCATCGCCACCCCAAGTATCATTGAAGAGATATTAGAAACAATTTTCCCAGAATCTTCTTCAGCTTGGAGTTTTCAAGAGAGAGGCATTGGTACCAGATTCAGAAGATGGCAAAGTAAAGGCCATTATTTTCTGTAGGACACTGCTGCCAGGTATATGGGCAGATGTGAAATTTACAGTGATTTGTTGGGGAGTTCTTGAATACTTCTACCTTGCTATAGAAGCAGAGATCACTAGTGGGAGCTTCCCAGAGATGCTTGAGTATTGATGCTGTCTCTGCTCAAGTGCTTCAGGCTGAAATTGCAGAGGTTCATCTCTTTGACCTCTGCTAGCCAGCTTTTCCAATCTTTGTGGGTGCTCTTACTCATATTAAAGCCTTTAATAACGAATATATTGAGTAGCTCTTCTGTTTTCTTAACAGAACCTTGACTAGCAACAAAATCTCAAATGTTAAATTTAGGAATGTTAAGCTTCGACTAAATGCATTTATATGCACAGAGTTATAGGAAGCACTTTGAGGGAAACCATATAATTTTTTAACAAACCCATTAAGATAATAAACTATTATCTTATTAAACTATTTAATAAACTATTACTTTCCTTCATTCAGCAAAACCTTTGAGACCTAAGAAAGTCATGAAGTTTTCCAGAGAATCATATATTTTTTTTTCTTTTAGGAAGAACCTGGTGAAATGGGACAAAGTTTCCTATAGGGAAAAGGATAGAGTTTTAAACTCATATAGCCCATAATTTAGTTTGGGCCCAGCCACTTTTTAACCCTGTGTATTTGGCAAATTAATTAAACTTCTTTTGAGTTTGGTAACTGCATCAGCATGATGGGAGTCATGACAACTATCTTGCTTTCTTTTCCTTTAGGTTGTTGTGGGACTCAAATGAAAATGTGTGAAAGCAGTTTATATATATGTATAGTATAGTATTATTCCCTAAGCTCACATTCTAAGGCAAATAATAATGGAAATTAATAAAGATTCAATAAAAGTAACTTCGAGAGCATGGAAGTATATCTCTCACCCTTCAGATTAAATGTTGTGGTGGCTGTGTGCCTGCCTATCACCCTAAGACCCAGCCCAGTGTGGCCTGTCATCATAAAGGCCAGTGGCTGAGCGAGGACATTGTACTGCCGGGCTGAGCCTCCATGGGACAGCAGTGGGAACCTTTATTGCTCCAGTACTGGATGGTTCTCCAACTGCTTAAGTTATAGTTCAGACCACAAGGATAGAGGTGTTAACTGCTCTCTACCCAGAAGGTCACTGTTACAATCACATTTTATCTTGAGGTTATTGTGCAGGAACATCAAGTACAAGTACACTTCTCAAAGCTATGAAGATAACTTATAATTCTACATACTCCCTGACAGTGACACTATGGACATTATCCTTAAGTTACTGAATAAACATGGTTAGGATTCCACACATGTGATTTATTTAAAACAGACCCTTTTTGAGAATATAATCAATAATCTATCTAATAATAGAGGAATATGCAAATTGTCTGGGACGTTGTCACAATAACAGTAATAACCAGCAGGCTGTGTGGGGTGACCAGGCCGGCAGGAGGGGCAGTTGGGGGCGACCAGGCCAGGAGGGGGGGCAGTTAGGGGCAATCAGGCAGGCAGGCAGGTGAGCAGTTAGGAGCCAGCAGTCTCGGATTGTGAGAGGGATGTCCGACTGCCGGTTTAGGCCCGATCCTGGGGATCGGGCCTAAACCGGCAGTCGGACATCATCAGAGCACCAGGGAGAGAAGAAATTTTCATCAAGACCCCTAAACCGGCAGTCGGACATCCTCCAATTGGAGAGGGTGCAGGCTGGGCTGAGGGGACGCCCCCAGGCACAAATTTCGTGCACTGGGCCTCTAGTAGTATAATAACTATATATGGTGTCAGGTGGATACTGTAATTATCAGGGAAATCACTTCATAATATTTGTAAATGTCTAAACCAGCCGTGGGCAAACTATGGCCCGCGGGCCAGATCCGGCTGTTCTATCCGGTTCTCTTGCTCTCCCCTCTGCTCCTTTACTTTGAATTTATAGTAGTTTACACAAACACTCCATCCATGCTTTTGTTCCGGCCCTCCGGTCCAGTTTAAGAACCCATTGTGGCCCTCGAGTCAAAAAGTTTGCCGACCCCTGGCTAAACACTATGCTGTACAAATAATATAATATTGAATGTCAACTGTAATTGAAAAATAAATATAATTTTTAAAAGGAATAAAAAGCAAACCTTTTAAATTCAATGTACTGAGTCAAGACAGGGCTATAGACTAGAGCAAGGGAAGAAGACAAGAGCCAGCATTTCAGAATTGCTGAGTGTTCTGGTGGCATGCAACAGATCTTTCTACACCTCAGTGCCTGGTGTTCATGCTCATGAGATGTAGATACACACTAGCGCAAGCATGTCAAACTCTCGGCCAGTGGGCTGCCTGCCTCGTTTGTTTGGCCCGTGTTAGCCTTTGAGTTTGACGTGCTTGCTCTAGTATATCTTTCCTTGAGCACTATTAACATTATTGGATTTTCATAATTTTCCCATCCAAAACAGTGTGCATGTAAGTCTGCACATACTCACACACCACACACACCTCTCTACTCCTCTACCCAGGTTTTCTTTTCTTCTGCACACTTGCCACAGCATAGGATACTCCTGCATAATATTTGTTTTGATTAGTTTCTATTCCTCTATGATAGCTTGTGAGGTATATCTCGGCAGGAGCTTTGTTTTTCCTAGAACAGTTCATAATACATGATAAGGACTCCAGAAACTTTGTGGGTAAATGAATAAAGTATGAGTCCCTGAATTACTATCCAAGAGGTTTTTTTTTTGTTGTTGTTGTTGTTTTTTGTTGTTGTTGTTTTTTTACATTCTGCTTGATTCCCCAAACTCTTAGCTACAAACTGAACAATTAAATTTACAAAGAGGATATATTTTTAAGAATGTCCTAACAGATGGAACCTTTCCCCACATTTTCCACCTTAAGGAAATGGAGGCTTTATCTATAGTTGTGTAGGAGCCACAGTTCTTCAAATGCAACAAATAATAAATATTTCCTTCCTGGGAATTAGCTAGAGAAACCATGGACCAAATTCTTTGTCACATCACTTCCTTGTCCATAAAGCAAGCTGAGCAATCATCTGCACAGTGCTTCATACAACACACAAAAGCATGTTGTAAAATAGTCTGCTTAACAATGAGATGCACAGGAATATGCTGAAACCAGTAGCTGCATTTAAGTTGCCAATGATAGGGAGAAAGATGTGCCCACAATCTCTTCAAGTGACCCCAAGTTAACCTCAGAGGAATTGAGCCACTGCTCTGTGATCCTGATAAGGAAGTGCATTGGACTTTAATGCTAAGATAAAATATCTGTAGTTATTGGTCAATGATCTAGTTTCTAATAATCTGAAACTCTTGAAAATGGCAAATGCTACTGTACAAATGCTACTTTAGGAATGTAGCCTTTGGGGGACTATGATATAGTCATCTTGTCAGACTAGAAGTTCTGATGGTGCCTGAAATGGTATCTTCACAATGAACACCTGTATATGATGAAAGGATCAGAAACTTCTGGGAACCTAGAAATAGACAAAAAGAGCCAAGAAGAGCGAGACAAGTAGTTGCTCCTGGCACTCAGTCATCAGTCAGCTCAAGAGCAGAGGAGAAGAGGGCTTTCATTGCTTGGCGATGTACAGAAAGCTTGGCTTTTTAGGTAAAAGACAAGAGAGATGGGAGAACATGGTTAGAAATGAAGAGGGGAGAGTGATGAGGACATTGACAGCAACAGTGGGCACAGTCAGAGTGATAACAAGTGTGACAAAATGGAGAAAAGCAGCACTCATTACATGCAGAAGTTGGAGCAGTTCAGAATTTGGGGGAACAAACATCTGATTGATTGCTTTACTTTGATGATAGTTGTGACCACCATTTGTTGAGTAGTTAAAATGTGCGAAGCATAGTACCAGGCACTTTACATGTCATGATGAGATCCCATAAGGATCTATATGTCTATTATGTTCGCATCTCCCATCCCTCCATGATCCCTCCACCCCCTATACCCAATGAAATGCACAGTCCAGGAGAAGCAAAATCCTCTCTATCCTCAACCTCCTGGTCCTCACCACATGCTCTCACCAAAACATTGCTCTTCCTCACAACACAGCTTAGCCAACAGCCCTCTCAAAATACTGGCTGCTTTTCCTCCTACATCCCTGGTATTGGACCTGGGAGATGCATTAAGTGACTCTGTGCTTCTCATTGTTCCTTCAATCTAGACTATTCTCTCTCCCTTCTTTCTAAAAACCTCTAACTTTGAATCTCATATCATCTTAACTGCTGTCATCTGCCAATCCAAGGTTAACTCCTTTTAGCTTCTGTCCACCTACATGCTCCTGTCCTAATTCTTTGTGAATCCAATATGCATATAGATTATTTTTCTATACACCAGATTTCAATTACTTGATTTCTTTTCCTGAAATGTTCATTTCCTCCATTTCATCTTACTTAAAAAATTAGATCTTGACTGTATCTGAGAAAAAAAACACACAAAAAGATGTTTCCCATGTGAATTCTGTTGAGTTGATATATGACTCAGAGCTGGTGTTCTGTGCCATCTTTGTCATGTGTTGAACTTTCTGCATGCATTCATACCTCCATATATATTCAACATATAACTCACCTTGAACCAGGTGAGGTTCCCCTGACCTGGATGGATAGGCTTTTCCATGGCCTAAATTTTGGCAATGAACATAATATCTGAGACAGCCTATCTCAGCATGGTTTGGCTCAGCATTGCTACTTATATCCTAGCATTTCTATTATTATTATTACCATCACCATCATTTTATTATTATTATTATTATTTTTCAGCCCCAAATGGAACAAAAGATAGAATTTTTAATATTGTTTACGAATGAAATTCTCTTCAAAGTAAAATTTTAAGAAGAGTAACTATGATCAGAAGTCACAGTAGCAGAAGGATACTTTTCTTCATGCAACATAGGAAGAAAATTTATTTTTATTAAACTGGCCAGGAAACTGGAAATTCAGCAAATCAGGATTGACCTTTTGATTATGTTACTAGATAAAAGGTCTGAAGTAAATAATACAGAGGACAATAGGAAGAGTATCATTTCTCATTTCTTGGGGGGGACACTTCTTAATATTTCCAACCTAATAGCAGATGACAATTGTGTAAAATATCTTCCCTCTAAAAGAACAAGGTACTGTTTTGGCATAGGTATTATGTACAGATTTAAAGAGGAAGAGATAAAATAATGGCAGGAACAGTAAGAGGGGGCTATGATATGTAGCAAACCCTTATAACTCAGGAATGGGTACTGAGTGAGGGCAGGTGACTTGCGAGCCCTCACCATGGCAGTCAGGATGAAGAATGTGATGAGGAGGTGAACACTGAGGATCTGGACAATGGCTGAGACCTTGAAGCTAACGATTTATGATAGAGCTAACACTGGTCCTTAAAGAAGATATGAGATTACTTAAAATGAAAACTATGCCAGGAACACACCTCTGCCTTGAGTTCTAAGTATGCCTAATAGACTAGAGATGGACATTTTTGGTTGACACATTATTTATGTAGATAGGAGCCTTCATCACTCCGTCTAGAAAGACACTCACAAAAAGGCAGGACTTAAGGTCACCATGGGGATCACAGTATAAATCCCTTACATCTGCTTTTGCTTGAGATGAAGCTAGATGAATAATGCTCATAATCCTGAATCATTAAAAAAGAATAAATGGTTTTTAGAATTCTCTATTGAGGAAGATTCACATCAAAATAGTTAAAGTCTGGGAAACCCGCATTCTTCCGAATGATTCATTAAATCCCAGATAGCTAGCTAGTTGGGGTGGAGCAACATGCCCCCTCCACTAAAAATCTCTCATTAATGGACATAGAGTCAAGTATCATCATTAGAATACTTTACATTATTTTTTCCTTTATTAAAATTAAATCCTTTCCACATATATTCACCCAAGTATTATCTTTAATGTGGACTTCAGAGTACTAATGACATACTGCATCTGGAATATTCCACATATAAAATGATAAGGTGCAGAAGTGACACACCCAGGTATTTTACAGAATCTAAAGCTTTTCAAATTCCAGTGTTTTGGAGTCATTCAGGTCACCTGAAAATGACTTTTCTGCCTCAGGTAATTTAAAACTCCAAACTCCTACAACCAGTGAGACAAAGGCTTTTAGCTAATTATTTAAATCTCAGTAGGAAGCAAACAGGCTGGGTAGATTGAGCAGCATAGGTGAGACAGGCTTTTTTTCTTTTCTTTTCTTTCTTTTACTTACCCCAGATTCTTACTACTCAGGTGGTTCATGAACCAATGGCATAGGTATTGTCAGGTAACACGTTAGAAATGCCTATTCTCGGGCCCCAGCCCCAGCTCATTAAACCAGAATGCATTTTCATAAGATCCCTTTAAGCACATGAACATTTGACAAGCACCACAGGGAGCACTTCAGACAAGTGATGGGTTTCTATGCTGACAGTTTCTAAGGTAAGAGCAGGCAACCCTTTGGCTCGATTCAGTGACATTTTTTGTCTGAATTGTAGATCTACAGAATCTAAGTACTAATAATACAATCTGCTTAGAATCAGTGCAGACATTGAATGAGAGCTCTGTGACAATCTGCCCTTTTACGCAATCAAATAAGTCTAGTACATGTTTATGGGACAGAGTGTGGGGAGATAAGAATGATTATAGAAATTATGATTATATTGTTTTTTATGGGTGAAACAAATAAACTGTGCTTAATTTCAGCTCGATTAAACTATTCCTGAAAAGTCTGTTGCTATGCACTCATCCAAATGTAAATTTTAACTAGCCTTTTTCTTTAGTTAACATGATAGAGAATGTGACTAAAAGCATTTGATGTCCTCTCTCTCTCTAAAGTGAAAAACTCCATTTTCTATGGACAGCATCATCATACAAATTAATGTTTCATTCATTGTGTTTCTATTAATACGTGGTATTCATACTGGGGCTTTTAAAATAGAGTGGTGTCTTATAACAACTTGAGCAATTACTACAGGGATCTGAATATCTGGTTGAAGCACTCAGTGCCAATGAAAAGCAGGGTCTACTGGTCTGCTTAGTTATTTCCAGGCTCGCACTTTTAAATAGAAAGAAAAAAAATGGAGCCTTCTGTCAGGAAGGATAAAAGAAAGAGTAGTTTAAATGTCCTCCTTTGATCATTTCAGTGATTTCTTTCTTTGAAAATCATGCTATTTTCTGTTCTCTGCTATACTTTCTTCTCTTATTTCTGTTTCCATTCTGCTTCCCATTTAGAGAACTGGGTCTATCAGAAAAAGAGAGGAGCAAGAATTCAAAGCATGACAGCCTTCAAGCAGTGTCTGTCAAACTTGGCTGCATATTGAAATCACCTGGAAAGCTTAAAGAATGCTTTTAAGGGCACCTTACACAAATTCTCTTTTTGGTCCAGGGTGGGATCATGGTATCAATATTTTATAAAAGCCCCCTTTAAAAATTTTTGATCTGAAAGAGAAGAATAATGAAATTTAAATGCTGAAATTGATACCTAAATGAAAACTAACACATATATTCTCACATGGTTCCTTTATGAATGTGGTTCACAGAACAATCCAAGTCAAGACCCCTCATGAGAATATGTCCATTTCCAAGATTATAGATGTCTATGAAATAAAAGTAAGAGAAATGAATGGATTTTGAAACTACAGCACCACTGCAGTCAGTCAGGCCTAGCACAATCCTAAAATCATGTGGGAAGTAGTATCTGTAAACATCTAGAAGAGAAAGGATTTCTGACCATTGTGTGATCTGTTGCAAGTAGAAGTGACCTGGTAAAATAATGGTTATCCTTAAATTATATCAATGTTCAGTTTAGTTGGCAAGAATGTCAGAAAATAAATGCTCCTGTAGAAACTGAATTGAGAGAAGGACCAATTAAAACCTGCTTTGTTCTCAGGTGAGATCTTTTCATAATCACACAACGCATACACAGTGGGAAAGATGGAGAGAAGGGTTTTATGAAGACACTACGGAGAAGTTTTCTTAATAGGCTTTTCCTACATGGGCTAAATCTTAGACTTTCAAGTCAGATTGCTTGAGTTCAAATCCCATTTGGGCCACTAGTTTTGTGACTTGAAGAAATTACTATTACGTTGGTGCTTTGATTTCCTATGTAAAATAGAGTTTTGGGGAAGATTCAATGGGAAATCCTTGTTAAGTGTCTGGCCCATCTATATAATCTATATAATAAAAGCCTAAGAGACCATTATGGCAGAACGACCAGAACAATCAGTTGCTATGATGTGCACTGACCACCAGGGGGCAGATGCTCAACCTCCTGGTGGTCAGTGTGCTCCCACAGGGGGAGCGCTGCTCAGCTAGAAGTCAGGCTCACGGCTGGCGAGCACAGCAGTCGTGCGGGAGTCTCTCCCGCTTCCACGGCAGCGGTAAGGAGCAGCAAACTGAGTGGTAAGGAGCAGAGCGGCAGTAAGGAGCGAGGGGTCCCGGACTACGAGAGGGCGCAGGCCGGGCTGAGGGACGCTGCACCCCGCCCAACCCCGCAGTGCATGAATTTCATGCACCAGGCCTCTAGTAATATATAATCAATAAATATTAGCTGTCATTATTATCAAGTTTTGACCCCCAAAGTGAAACAAAGCCATCAGTTTAACAAAGAGTGTCTAGTTCTTAAAAATTAAAATTCCATTATAAAATGTCTCTTTATGTGTTTGGTTAATATTAAAACCTTTATGTAAAGTAATAGCTTTGTTCTGACTTCCTCTTAAAAAGTTAGCAGCAAAATGGCCATTCATCAGAGCAGCAGGGAGAGAAGAAATTTTCAGAAATCCAAATCTGTAAATCTGAGATATCCTCATCAATCTACACAGCCACTTACCCAGGCATGGAAAATAAACTTAAACTGTAATAGGACTGAAGTGAACAGCTATGAGGCTAACTTTATAGTCAAGTTGATTGCAAAACTAATTTTCATAAAAGGAACTCCATTCCTTCACTGGCTTTTATTTTATAACTTAAAAAGATCAGAGACTTTTCAGAAAGAGTGTTTTTTTACAGTTTCAAAGAAGCAGTCTAGAAAAAGGAATAAATTAATTCAGAAAATATTTCCTCCTTCCCTACACCCACTCCTCTGCTCATCAAAAAAGCTACAGGCTCTAAAATTCATTAACATTTCTATAAACATAAATGTGAAATACTCATTTTCATTAAGTATTCTACTGAATATGGCAAAATCAAATTTATCTAAGGAGATATCCAATGCTGCTAATTTCCTTGACAATGGAGACATAAAGCAAGGAAAGCCATGAATCATTCATGAAGTTCAATTTACTTCTGTTATTTTTGGTGTTTAGCATCCATGAATAGAAAGTGTGCAGCATGTTGTAGATGCTATTTTTAAATTACTTCAGATCAGAATTAATGATTTGGCAGGCAGCAATAAAGTAAGAATGATTCAAAGGCTTTGCTGGTAATTGTCCTATATTTCATATTTTCTTGTGAGTATATGTTCATGTATTCATAACATTTTTGCTATATTCTAATATCCTTTATAAATCAGGATTACTTTAGAACCATTATTTTAGGCAAGCACATAAAGTAACTAACTGGCAATGCAACTAAATTAAATAAACTCCCAGAGTTTTAGACTTTGGGGCTGAAAGAGATCTTTAAGGTTATATAATTAACAGGCATCTCAATGAGGAATATCTTCTACATTAATGCTGGTAGGTGGCCATTTCCAATTAGTTGAAGTGTTTCTGAGAAGGGAAGTCTTTCTTAAAAAGGGACTGATTTCGTGAATGTGTACCTTGGTTCACTGGAAAGTATTTTTCTTAAATTCAACATCTACCTTCCTGTAACTTCTGCCCACCTGTCCGCTCAGCTGCTGCTGTGACACCAGCACTTAGCATACAGAGAACATGTAGTTACCAGGTGAGAAATGCTAGTTGAACTAAATTGAATTGAACGGGTTCAAATCTAGTATTGAGTGGGATACTTTTATGTATCAATTCGAGTGAGCCACAAAGTGCCTCGATATTGGATCCAACATTCTTCTTCCTGCTCCTGGGAGGGTGCTTTTGGAAGGGATTAGCCTTTAAATAATAAGATAGTAGACTGTGTAAAGTAGATTGCCCTCCCTAATGTGGGCAGCCTCATCCAATTAGTTGAAGGCTTGAATAAAACAGAAAGAATGACCTTCAGAGTAAGAGAGAATCCCTTCTGCCTGCCTTTCTTTGAACTGGGACAATCAGCTTTTTCCTGCTTCAGACTCAAATGGAAACATGGGTCCTTCCTGGGTCTAAAGCCTTCAAACTGGACCTGCATTGTCAGCGCTCTAGTTTGCCAACTTACTGTGCAGATTTGGGACTTATCAGTCTCTATAATTACATGAGCAAATTCTTTATAAAAACTCTCTCTCTCTCTCTCTCTCTCTCTCTCTCTCTCTCTCTCTCTCTCTCTTGCTCTCCATATATCTATATCTATATCTATATCTATATCTATATCTATATCTATATCTATATCTATATCTATATCTATATCTATATATATCTCCTACTGGTTATGTTTCTCTGGAAAATCCTAATACACTGGCCAACACCAAACCTAAGATTTTTCTTTTTTGTTATAGCATTTAAAGCATTCAGCAATGGCTATTATTCCTCCATAAATTTTTCCCCAAGATAGCTCGGTATCCTCCTCTAAAGGAAATTACTTTAATGCAGCATTAAGAACTGGACACCGTTCTCCACACGTGGCTTTATAAGGGCAGACTTTTGTAGAACTACTCCTGCCACATATTTGGACATTACACTTACTTTGATCTTATTTCCAAGTGTTAATGTAACACATTATTATAAATAGAACTCAGCATTTCAACTGCAAAAATCACATTTTCACAGGAAATTTTCCATAGTTAAGTTATGCCACTGTATTTAGGTAGACACATTTTTCTTATTACTACTATTTTTGTGAACATGAAAACATTGAAATCAACACAATGACAATATTCTGAGACTAAAAGATAGATTGAGTGGATGATTCACTAAATTGAACACATTAAGACAATGCCTAAGTTAAAAGTTTCCAAATCATTTTTAAAAAACAAGATACAAATATAAAAATAACCAGGTATCACTAAATGTTACCTTTGTTTGATAAATTGGTTGTGGTTCAGGTAGGAGGCATATAGACAGTCAATGGCTCAAATGAAACAAAAATTAGTGTGGTGAAGGCCTGGGGTGGGGGCAGTAGCAGGGCAGAGTGGGTCAATGGGGCGGGGGAGGGAGGAGAGGGGACATCTGTAATACTTTCAACAATAAAGATATATTTTTAAAAAATTAAACAAAAATTCATAGGGATTTATCAAATTTATCAGCACATCAAAATTCCTAAATGTTCCCATATCTGGCTCTCGGTTGACACATTTATAATCTTAAATTCTGAGATAATCTTAAAGCACAAATACAAAATTGTACAAATGAAAGACTATTTTATGGCAAGTAAAAGAACCCATGCCTTAAATCTTATCTGAGAACATGAAAACCAGACATCCATCTTCTAGACTTAAAAGACTTGAGAAGTTTGGAGCTAAGAAATTTAGCATAAAGTCACTGCAAAACTATTTATTATTAAGTACTACCCTAAGTTATAATTATTCTTATGAACAAAGTAATGATCTTTTTTTCTGGGTTTTATTATAATCCACAGAAGGAAGAAAAAATAAACACACAAGAATATAAATGCTACTAAATGCTACATGGTAAGCTAACAGAATTTGGAGATAATAACTCAGGTTCGTAATTTAGATTGGATTCTCAGGAAAGCCTTATTGGAGGTGTCATCGTAGGGGAGAACTGAAGGATGAGACCAGAAAAGGCAAAAGAACCATGATGGATAAATGCAATTCAGCCATTCATTTTATCTTGCAGGTAGAACGAATGGTATTTGACAATAGATTGGAATGGAGGAGTATAAGGGAGATGTCAACAATTAGTCCACGGATTCTGATTGGATACTGAGGTTAAGGAGACTGGGAATAAAACTCATTTGGGAGGGAAAAATGATAAACTTTTGAGCAAATTAAGATGCCTTTGAAACATAAAAATAGACATGCCAAGAAGAGTGCTATGTACCTCGTCTGGGGCTTAGAAGATAACTGAGCTGGAGGTATATATTTGGGGACCGTTGGAATAAAGATGGTATGTAAAGAGAGGTGACCTTTCTGAGAACAGTACCAGTGGAGGTGAGAGTTGGGTAGACTGGTTCCAAATTACAGTGGGCTGAGAGGAAGGGGAGGCACTGGAAAACAGATACAGACCGTTATCCCAAGTAGCTTGAAGGAAAGGAGAGTAATTACGAAAAGCTTAAGGGGAGCTGCAGGGGGAGAGTAGAAGAAGTGTTTGGTAATGAGAAGAGTTTGAACTTGTTTTTAGGCTCTGAATAAAGGGCTAGCCAGAGGGTGAGATTGAGGATCTAAGTGATCAGGGGGTGGAGTGTGTGTGAACTTGAAAAAAAATAAATTCTCAGAGGAGGAAGACAGATGGAATCCTGAGCACAGGGGCAAGGTCAGGCTATAAAAGAAGTAGGAGCACCTCTTCCTCTGCAATACGGAGGGCTAGCTTAGAATGGCGAAGATACAAGGAAGTTTAGAACAAGATGGGTGAGCCCACTAAGAGATTTCAGGCCTGAGATGGCTTCTACTGCTTTGGGGTATAGTGACAAGTGACACGATCTTCTTGTACTGAGAGGATGGGATCAGGGTCAATATCTTCCTCCATTGTTGCTGCAGAGAATTGGAAAAGGCACCTGAATCCTCCATGATTGTTATCCCAAGTCCTTCTATATTTACATGCAGCTCCTGGCTATCAAACCTTTACATGTTAGCTTTATTGATTTCAAATTCCAAATCCTCTTAGTACTAAATTTCTTGATCAATTTTTCTATGTGCCATTAACTGTTTTTATAGCGTCCCAGGGCTAGAAAGCTATTGACCTGCTCCAAGTTCAACTAAAATTTCAATTTAACAAGGCTTTATAACCTTTCCAATTTTACTTGATTAGATGACATTAAAAAAAAGCAAAACATCTTTAATTTTTCTCAAAAGACCTAACCAAGCAAAACATTGCCCCATCCTTGGGATTGTGATGGAAGAGAATACAAACTAGTGCATTTTGTACGGTAGGTAACGTTTCTACTCTATTGTTCGCAAAAGTATAATCGGTTCAACTTTACTTTGGTGGAATGTCTACTTTATCGTTCGTATTTCCCAACACACACGACAGCCTCTCATTTGTAATCACTTTAAAATTCAGTTATAGGCTTCATAAATTCAGGGAGAGCTATTTCAGCAAATAATGCAACACATGTTTCTTCATGAAGAGTTAAAAAAAAGATGAATAACAGATTCTGTATTTATTAGTACTTAACAACATATTGATTATGTACTTAGGCAGGGAACAAGCAAAGCTCATTTGAACTCCATAGTATTGCCATATGTAACTTCGTTGCTTGGAGTTATTCCTTTTAATACTTAAGATCTCTTTACATTGATTTATCTATTGTTAAGAAGGGATACATTTTAACTAAAATATTAAAGCTAAACAATGTTGTCATTTGAGGCCTTTACATGCTTTTTTTTTTTTTTTTTTTTTTTGGTTAACATGAATGGAATCAAGGACTATCTGGCTTCCTGCATCCACAGACTACCCTCTCTGCAGTTGCAATCATTTGACCTTTGACCTAGAAGCCAGTTCTACCTCAGCTTCTGGGCTCTCTTTTAACCTGTTTTAGGGATAATTTTAGGAAATATAGACCAATCTTTGGTTGACTCAGCATCCTCAACCTAGCTGCGAGTGGCTCCAACAGGTGCTGTACTTTTAACTGTTGATGTTCCGCTCCCTTGCTCACCTGTTGATTGCAGGATTCTATGACAGTAAGATTACCTGGGTTTGAAGCCCCGCTTCACCACTATCCTTGGCTTGGGTAAGTTATTTCACTTCTCTAAGCCTCAGATACATTATCTCTCAAAAGTTGGTAGAAATATTTATGTTACGGAGCTGTTATATTAATGCCTAGCTTTGGTCTGGCAAGTACAAGGCAGTTCTGGGATTTTTTTTCACCCTTTCTCCCAAATTCCTGCCTTTATAAACTCCTCATTATACAGATTCTTACAGACTCCAGTTTCTGCTTTGCTTTAGGTAAATATCTGTAGGGACTAGAGTTCTGTGACCTGCTGTTGGGTCACTTGAATGATGGCCACCATCTGCCTGCAATTCTACCTATTAGCTGACTTGAGGATACCAGTGACCTGCCTCATCCATCTTTCCAGACAGCTGATGGCATATTACTGAATTTCCTCAATGACTCCATATGCCTGAGTCACCACCTATTGCCTGACACCATATTTTATAATTATTTTGGAGTATCTGTCTGTTTGTGCTTCCCCCATCCCTGCCACATGAAACTTATGCTTTATTTCTTCCTCATCTATAGTTTTGTTTTGGTCATTATATGATATAATAAATGAACCTCAAAGTCATCTATTTCCTAAATATGAATAAAGTTAATTGCCTACTTAAAGAAAAATATAACTTATAATAATAGAAAAACTCAATATGTATTATAAAATTAAAGTGCATTTTAGGAGACAATAAATCCTGATAATTTTAGCACTTGATAATTTACAACACCGAATAGTAAATTCAAGGACTTGTCAAATTCACTATACTTCTTTAGGTGACTGATGTAAACCATAAGGTCTTTGAATTTCTAGAGGATGTAGCCTACTGCTGTCCAGCGAAGTACAGGTAAAAGATCACAATTCATGGAAGAGATGCCCAGGGTAAAAGGCAATCTATATGAGCAACCCATGATGACCTCTTTCCATGTCAGTTCCAAAAGCTAATGGTTCACTTGCTTAGCTCAAGTTCTGCCTTATTTATAAACTATTACTGGCCATTAAAAAATGATTGTGTTCATATTTCATTTCTACCTTTTGAATTTGGTTGTCATTTAAATCAAAAGTCATCACATTCACATAGTAACACCTATCAACCAACTTACTTATATAATGCATTGTAAAAATTAGAATATTTCTTAAAGAATAGCTCATGGATTTTCTTATTCATTTGAGATTTAGTGGTAGTATATCACCATCTATGACTGAATCTATATCTACATAAGTATATTTATCTATTTCTATGTTTGTATTCAGTAAAAGTAGAAAATTAATGTAATCCTATATACTAATAAAAACTTAATATGCTAAGTGTCCCATCATCCAGTTGCCTGTTCAACCAATCAAAGCGTAATATGCTAATGATATGCTAAGGCTTTCCAAATGCTCACTATGATGTGCACTGATCACCAGGGGGCAGATAGTCCACCGGTCGACCAGTCGCTATGATGTGCACTGACCACCGGGGGCAGATGCTCTGACTGGTAGGTTAGCTTACTGCTGGGGTCCAGCCGATTGGGACTGAACGAGATGGGCCAGACATGCCCTGGAGCCCTCCCATGGTCCCTCCTCAGCTGACCAAACTCCTGCGTCCCTCCCAGGCCCTGATCGTGCACCAGTGGGGTCCCTTGGCCTGGCCTGTGCCCTCTTGCAAACCAGGACCCCTCAGGGGATGTTGGAGAGTCAGTTCGGCCCAATCCTGCTTAACGCAGGAGCTGCCCCCTGGTGGTCAGTGCTCTCCCACAGGGGGAGCGCTGCTCAGCCAGAAGCCGGGCTCACGGCTGGTGAGCACAGCAGCGGTGGTGGGAGCCTCTCCCACCTCTGTGGCAACGCTAAGGATGTCTGACTACTGGCTTAGGCCCGCTCCCCATGGAGTCATCAGTCAGACATCCCCTGAGGACTCCTGGACTGCGAGAGGGCACAGGCCAGGCTGAGGGACCCCACCCCCCTGAATGCATGAATTTCATGCACCGGGCCTCTAGTTCCTTACTAATCAGATAATTAGGAGTACAGTACTATATTTACTGGTATTCTTTAATAATACTATGAGGTCATCTGAATTTTTCCCATTTTCTTTTACTGTTTTGATGTTTAGATCTGGGAAGAATTTTAGATGATTTAAGTAAATATCTGTCTATTTCTCACATTACAGTAGGTGGCATTGTAATGCTCTGAATTTACTACTGCACCTTTCTGTGTCCCTTAAAACCAGGAAATGGCCTAGGCCTGGTATTCACAATAAATGGACTTAAATGCCTGCTTGTTGATGGCTATGAAACAATGATACAAAGTCAATGACATTAAGTCTCAGTGACTAAAATATTCAAATTGTTAAGAAAGCAATCAATGAAAACTGCCCAAGAAGACAAACCAAAATCAGACCTGAAACATAGCAAGTCTTTGGCCCAACGCACCAGCATCATGAAGGTTTGTTCCTCCTATGAAGAAAGACGAAAGTGCACAAGACCCTACCATCGTGTTTTTCTAAAACACAACGATTTACAATCCTCCAGGTGGAGACTATCAAATCAAAAACAATCTCTTAAAGTCTTTACATACTAAAATGTTTTTCCCCCTCTTGCTAATGCAGTTTGGGTGTTAGAACACCTTGGGAAAAACTCCACTCCGAGAAGGAGATAGCATGAGTTTATCAATTGTCCTGCTAAACTAAGTAGACTTTCCCTCATGGTTCAAAAATTTATCTCTGAGAAGGAGATAGCATGAGTTTATCAATTGTCCTGCTAAACTAAGTAGACTTTCCCCCAAGGTGTTCTAACACCCAAACTGCATTAGCAAGAGGGGGAAAAACATGAAATGAATTTGGAGCCACCAATATAAGGGGAAATGTCACTAGAGTGGGAGACCCTTAAAAAGTTGGCAGCACAGTATAGCTGAAAATATCCGATCAACTATTCAGCACGAGGTGGAATTTAATTGGGTCAAGCAAGCACCCCCCCTTTCCATTCCCCTGTCCAAGTAACTCACAACTTTCAATCTCCAGAGTGCAGTTTTGTTCATCCAGAGGATATCTTCGTAGATCCATCATACATGCAGCTGTGGTTGTGATTCTGTCAGGATGAGAGAGAGAAAGATAGCATCATAAGGATGATGGCTTCCATTTCCAGGCTTCCCAGCCCGAAATCATGTTACCAGTGGGCATAAAAATTTTGCGGTTAAATTTTTTGAAGGCAGGCAGATTGAATTTGCTAACTAGTCTTGTAAGCCTGAGCTATTTAATTGAGCTCTATGAGCCTCAGTCCCCTTATCTATCATAACACCTACTACATAGGATGAATGGCAGTGAGAATTAAAAAAGAGGTGTGCTCCACAAATGCTGGTCATTATTATAGCTATTTTTATCCCATGGCCCTTCCTATAGCATCCTGGCAATGTCTCTGCCAGTATCTTCAGCAAGACCTGCCTATGAGTAGGTCATCTACATTATGCATCAAAAACTACCTTCATCTCCTGCGACAACCTAATAATAAAACAACAACAACAAAACCTGTCCTCTATAACTTTCGGTGCCTAACACTACCCACTATTAGAGAGACTTGTCAAATTCATCTCTGAGACCCTGGTCCACCTATATTCAATATAACTAGGAAAGAAACACTATCTTAGGATTGGTGTTCATACCACATAGTCACCAACTCCAGTTGAGCTTATGTTTTTATGCAAACCCAAAAACCCTGACTCTAGATATCTCACCTTGGTTTCCATTATCCCTCCATTTTCACTTGCCTGGGCTATGGAATCTGAGAGTAACTGAAATTCCTAGGCTATCCACTCTTACAAACATTGCATATTACTATGGAATTGAGAAAGTACTTTTCTTTGAAAAAATTGCATGGTCTTCTCTCACTAAAGTAATGTGTGATCATAATGTAAAGAATTCAAAATATTCAAATTTAATAATAGAAAGTTTCCTTGCTAATTTAATCCCCAGGAACCACAACATTGGAAATTTTCCATAAATATTCCATGTACAAATAGAAGCACAGCTATATCTCCTTATAGGACAGTCTTAGACAGCTTCTTAGACAGCTGCCTACCTGCTCTGAACCTTTCTTGTTTTCATTAACAATGCATCTTGGAACTGGTTTTATATCAGTAAATAATAAGCTGTCTTAAAAATTTTACTGTGATATGTTCAGTTGTATGGAAATACCATACTTTATATTCCCAGTCATCTTTTGATGGACATTTACACTGTTTCCTGTCTTTTAGTTTTACAAATGAAGATGCGTTGAATATACTGGTATACCCTACTATGTCTCACTACTTTCTGTTGGCTATTTCTGGAAAGGAAATGGTTGGAAAAAGGTATATGCATTGTAAGTTTTGCCACATTGCCCTTGGTAGAGGTTGTGCCAATTTATGCTCCCACTAACAGTGTATCTAAATTTGACAAAGTACTCTTCATTCCTATGTTTTTTGAGGCTGCCAAGGTGACTTATTGTTTTGGTCATGTGTGTTAACCTAACAGGAACCTTCTTCTTAAAAACACTGTTAGGAAAGACACTAATCCTTTCCAATTTCTCTCAGGCTTTCCTTATGAAAGATGAGAGTTCACAGGATGAGCATTGGGGCATTCCCTTTGAAGCCTTTCTTAGACAGGATGTTGGTCAATGTAATCAGATTTATTTGAGCAATAGGCAAAAGCAAAAAAAAATAAAAAATTCAGGTTCAATTTATAAAACATCTTCAAAATGTCTTACAAAAATTTTAAAGACTAGTTATATTCCAGAATTTAGCACATGAAATGATTTTATTAGATTCTTTCTTAATTCCTGCTCTCATAATTACATGCATTGATTAATTTTTTTACTTAAAATATGTATATATTGCATATCTTTTGTTTTCTGAAAATACAATTTCACAAACTTGTTTTTATGGCCTGCAAGTATTTTAAAACACCCTTAATGAGACAACACAAAACATATTTTTAAAATGTTTTAGAAATTATCTATCTACCTTACTATAGTATTTGTTTAACAGCTTCTTATGAGTAAAAGGATTGTGAAAATTATCTATAAACTAGAAGCCCAGTGCATGAAATCGTGCGGCCCCACCCACCGGTGCCGGTCTTTGGTCATTATGGTGTTAGGGCCATGGTTTTTTTTTAATATATATATATAGATAGATAGATAGATTACTAAAGTGTGGCAAGTCCCATGATCCCATGACTTAGCCAGTGGATAATTTTACCCCACAAGTGACATTCGGCAACATCTGTAGACATTTTTGATTGTCAAGCTGGTAGTGGAGGCCTGATACTTGCAGCTAGTCTGTGGAGGCCAGGGATTCTGCCTAACATCCTGCAATGACCAGGAAATCCCCCAACAGTAAAGAATTGTCTGTTTCAAAATGTCAGTAGTGCCAAGGTTGATAAATTTGGCTTCATGGTGGTTTTCAAACCATTTCCTTTGAGGAAAACATTAATGAAACAAAATCTTAAATAGAAGCTCAATCTATAAAATAGAAATAAAGTAAGTAAAAAGAGTATTTTAATATAAAATTATCTTATAAGTTCAATGTTGACATCTATTTTAATGAGCACACAAATTTGGAAGCAGGGATTATAATTAGAGCCTTAAATCTCCCTCTGCAGCAATATTTTTCTGTTGAATTTTATTAGTATAGAATTGAGAAAATCCTAATAGTGAAAAGTTTGTTTCTAAAAATCTTACCTGACCATAGGCTACCCTGAATTGGGTAAAAAAAAACACACAAAAAAAACAAACAAACAAACAAAAAAACATACCTGTGTGCCTCTATGATCAATAACACCTTTCTACATGGTTCAGATACATTCATAGGTAGTTGATCTCTAGCAGGAGCTTACTGATGGATTAAAATGAAGCGTTACGCCGAAACCGGTTTGGCTCAGTGGATAGAGCGTCGGCCTGCGGACTCAAGGGTCCTGGGTTCGATTCCGGTCAAGGGCATGTACATTGGTTGCGGGCACATCCTTGGTGGGAGGTGTGCAGGAGGCAGCTGATCGATGTTTCTCTCTCATCGATGTTTCTAGCTCTCTATCCCTCTCCCTTCCTCTCTGTAAAATATCAATAAAATATAAAAAAAAAATGAAGCGTTACTTGCTTCAAAGCAAAAATTCTCTATGCTCTGCATAAATTAACCTGGCTGCATAAGTTAATATTGTGGTGGTCTTGAATGCACTAAAATGTATATAGGACACTATATAGTGTACTTGTTTTTTTTATTATAGTTTTAAATAATTATAACATTTTAACAAAATTAGAATGAAATATTATTTGTGGGACTGTTAACAAGCTTTAGAGATACTTGAAAATAGCATTTGACTCCCACTGGTTGGCATATCTCACTTAATTGACCTCATTTTCAGACAGGTGTCATCTGGTTAATTAACCACATCACATCAAAATCAGGACATGCCTTGAAATCTTACGCTGAACCACTAATTCACACATTGTGAAGCTCTGGAGTTTTCACAAAGCAATTTGAAAAGCTAACAAAGCCTTGTGTGTAAAATGAATAACTAATGTCTCATGTGCATGGATCCTACAGTTGCGAGTAATTAAAAAAACACCCAACTTTTGGAAAGCATAACTGAACTTACTATTGCTATCTGTTATGATCAATCCATTCAGCAATCAATAGATAAACTAAATCTACTTGGTATTATCTTGGGAAACCATACATCACACTAGAGACTTGTCCATGACTTGATATTTTTTCAATTATGATATCCTGGACAAGTTAGTTTCTCTTGCCCCAAATCCTATTATGATACCAAGAAAAGCTGAGTAACCATAACTCAGAAAGGGAGGGAATCAAGGCAGCTCCAGGAAATTGAGCTGTAGGACGTGCCCGACTTCCTCTGGAAATCTCTGACATTAGTGAAACAATTTCATTCTTGAGATCTATTTGCTCCTAATGTACAATTCCCCAGAGTATTTCCTTGGTTTAACTTGGATTAGGTGCCAACTCTCCCAAAATTATTTAGTACGAGCTGGAAGGAAAGTCACAGGTGTACAAATATGGTCACCAGGAGCCCATAAGGTCCTGAGAAGGGAGGGATCATTGAGACTTTGACAGGACCCCCTATACACGCAGGTACTCAGAAAATGGTGTTGTGGCCTATAGAAATTTATGCAACAGAGCATCAGTCTCTGCTAATTTAAGGGATTGCCATTTCTAGATTTTTTTTAATGCTTATGGCTAAGTTTGCTGAATGCCTTGGGCTCTTTATGAGGGAAAAAAATGCTCAGAAAGAATTCCCAGGATCATTAACAAATGATCTGGGTGAGAAGCAACAGTGAGCATCTCTAAGAATGAGTACTCCCTCCCTGTTTTTCCATTTGTTCACCTTGCTGAATGCAATTGCTCAGCAGTAGTCAGTCACCTCTGCAATTAATTAACACTTCCATATGGAAATGTGCTCACATTGTGGTGGAAGCAGCCTGATAATCTATACCTATGGAATCAAAGGTGCCAAAGATTAAAAAACAAAAATAAAAAAACAAAACTGGATGGGTTGAGCATTTCAAGCTTAAAATGTTTTTTGAAATTTTTTTAACTTTTCACACTCAAGTCATTCATTTTAAGTGTGTAAAATTATTATTACTGGCCAATAGCAAATGAAGATAGCATAGAGTATTACCAGCTAAAGCAAAAACATTAATTCCTGTTTTTCTGAACATAGACTTCCCAGAGGTTCAGATTCATGACAGCATAATAACATCCATCTATCTTCTTTCAAAGACATTTAGAATGGCTTACATTATAATCCAATTTATTGACATTTTGAAGGTTAGGTCAGAACACTATGATAGGCTGTTAGAAGCTATGGTCCTGTGATACTTGGGAGTGAATGGAAATCATATTGCTGTAATATTCACTTATGAAGGTGCATTCTACATAGTCACTGACGGAAAAAGTCACCGTAATTACAAATCATGTATATTTGATGTCAAAGGGCAGTGTGACCCTCACTGCGGACAAAACACAATCCAGGAAGACCTGGCCCATGAGTAGCTCAAAATCTACACACACACACACACACACACACACACACACACACACACACGCACACACGCATATGCGCATACACACACGTACATAGAGAGGACTTTGCAAATACTAGTAAGAATGTGAACTTAAATAAATGAACAAATTATGTACATATGGTTGGGATTTCAATTTTATAGGGATGAGCTCCCATGTTTTAAACTTAATTTCTGTAGAACATAACTGTACCAACTTAATAGAATCTGTATTAAGAAACTATGAGGACAGAGAGGGGGAAAGCCTGAAAATGCTGAATTCTAATCACACTCCTAAAATTGGTAAAATTGATAGTGAGTCGTAATTTTAAGGTTGATATCAGTATCACTTAGTAAAGTTTGTTTGAAGAATGGCTTCTTTTGCCTCGAGGCTGCACCCTCAATCCAGGTGAAGTTTATCACTCAAAAAAAACTAATGAGAAACTGATGAGCAAGCTTATCCTCAGTTTTAACCACTGAGTACATGAATTTTTTCCCCCTTAGCTAACACTTACTGAGTGGAGAAAAGAATATGTATAATCTTCATAATTGGTGCTGGAAGCTAATTCCAGCATGTCATAAATGCAAGAGTTTCATCAAAAGGTTGATGGATCTTGGGGACTCAGCAAGGGCTGAATCACATATGTTACTTCCTGTTGGAAATGGCTAAGGGCATTTCCCCAAACCTGAAAAGGATGCATAAATGATTGCTTGCTACCAGACAGCTGAGGGCATTTCAATCTACATGTTATTGCCTCCTACTGGCCAAACACCTGAACAACTGTAGGCAGTTTCTCCAATCTGACAATGGATTCTGTATACCAAACCTTACCCTTTGATATGTATATCTACTTTGCCTTAGGATAAATTGTGTTAATAAAAAGCAAGGGGTCCAGAGAGACAGGAGAACTTGGTTTCTTTAGCTAAGTTTGCTCTGGCTCCCCAAAATGTCTTCCAAAATTATGTTTCATCTCTGGACTCTTGATTAATTTACATGCAGCACCTTCTCCAGATTCCTGAACCCCTTCAAGATGCTGGATTAAGACCCCCAGCATTAATTGGCATCAAATTTTATTTTTGGTAAGCTACCATGTTTAGGAAAATACCTTGGTATTTGAAGGTGCAATCCTGAGCATGTGAGAATAAACAACTAATCTTTTCTGTCAAAGAACAGTTTAGATAGCCACCATTTTGGACTGCGTGACTTGGCAGCCACCATGTTGGCCAAATGACTTGTAGCTTCCCTGGGGGCCGCCATCTTGAAATGGCAAAAGCTAACCCCTCCCTTTGAATTAGCCAATCATGAAAGACTGTGAGCCTGAGCTCCAATCAAGAGTGAGGGACAGGTCACGTGTGTCAGGATTAAAAGGCCGAGCAGACCACCTGCTCAGTGTGCGCATGCTCCCAGACAATGTGCATGCACACCCTCCTGCACAAAGTAAAGATATTGCCTTGCTGCCTGGCTCCTGAGTATGCTTTGTGTTCTACCGGGACGCCTGAATTTGGGAGCTCGCCTTATTTCTTACAATTTGGAGGCGGGTCCGGGATACCATTTGTTGTCACGGGGAAATTGGACCCCTCTCCTGAGGAAGTGCACCCCACTGTCAAGTTGCAGTAGCCTTAGTGAGGAGGGACAGCCATGGACCCATGGCCGACTACAAGCTCATGACCGAGAATCAGCCAGCAACACAGGAAGGGCTCAAGCAAGACCCACAGCACTCAGGTAACCTCATGATGAGCCAAGGTGGGAAATTGGACTGAGTACTACTTTGGTGATTGGGTATCCTCGGAGGTCAGGCATATGTGACTGGGATGTGTCTTGGACATAAAGCAAGTGCAGAGTTCTGGTCTGTGGTTCCATTCTCCTGCAAGGGAAGTGGCCAGAGAGGGACAAAGCAGATCTTGGGGAGTACGAGAAACATCCAATATAGGGGTTGAGTACATAGTCACAAAGGACCTGCCAAGGATGGGAAATAGAAATTCTAGGCCTAGGAAATACATTCCCCTGAAATAGTCCATTGGGGAGAATGCTGAGATTCGGGGGGTGGGGGTCGGGGGCAGTTCCTGAATCAGGGACAGAAGACATTGCTCTGCTTTAGTGGTTCTTAATGCAGGGGATTCTGTGGTATAAACTTTTAGTGTGTTGTGCATGCCTGTATAAGAGTTTTTTAGTTTATGTTTTATGTCTCTTTCTTATTTAATTTGTTTAAAAATGGGCAAGTCCTGCTTTGGGGAAGCCCAGTTAAGTATGGTGAGGCTGAACACGTGACAGAGACTGCAGGAAAGTCCCACCGGCTGCCAAGAATTTTTTTTCTTGGGGACTCTTCTTGCTCCCCCTCTCAGGGTGTTAGCCACCAGAAATTCTTAGCTAGTGATATTTCTGTCTGTGTGTCTGTAATGTAATGTTGGCTTTCTATCTTTTAGGGACTTTAGTTTGCTCTTCCCTGGTTTATGAATATGGGGAAGTAAGCTATGCAGGTTGGGTTGGGCAACAAGGTTAATGCTTCCATGAAATGGGCAGTTCTTGAATGAGGATTGACCCCATTACAAGGGTGACTCCCACGTCCCGGGGGCATATGACTCCCAGCCAGGTTGGTATGTCCTTTGAACGAAAAGGGTAATCATGGTTAACAGCATAATTAAAATTTCCCATAACCATAACTAGTTCCCAATGTTATGGTTTTCCCCATAACACTGGGAGGAACAGATCTGTAGAAGTACCCTCTAGCAGTGAAGTGGGGGCACTCATGTTCTTATGGAGAAAAATAAAATAGAACTTTCACATTGAGTTATCCATCTGACAAAATTGGTCAAGAAAAAGCTTTAGGTAATAATTGTCTTTAAATTCTCAAAGTTGATGTAACTAAAATGAAGGATTTATGATAAAGCTTTTCAGTAATAATTATAAATATGTTAATAATAAAAGTCCAGTCACTCAAGAGGAGACTGACTGTGCTCTCTGTTGGAAGAAGGGGCCAGTCGTCCTTCTCCCTGTAAAGGCAGAGAAGCCTAAAAGAGAACAAGGGCAGACAGAGAAGGGGGATCCACTTGCCTTGCCTTCCCTGCCCTATGCAACTGGGGGACAATTTGAGGGAACATCCAAGATGGCGATTTACAATTCCAGCCTCCCTCTCAGAAGGAGGGCTGTCCTGATATGGCTCCAACCGGCCCTGAGGCCTCTGTGCCACCAGGAATCACCTTTTCTAGGTTGTGAAAGGAGTTGGAGCAGTGTAAAAAAAAAAAAAAAGGGGGGGTTAAAACATCTGCTGGAAGACCTACGTGGCTCAACTGACCAGCTGGACCCATTTTGGGGCCCACAAGTGTATATGTAGACCCGAGTTAATGTCTATCTTGAGAATGCTATTCTCAGGAAAAGAAGGGGGAGTTATTTGAAGGCCGGGTATGGATATCTGGGAAAGGGAGCATATGGGTCATAGAGGAAAAGGAAGGGACCCCTCACTGAGCCTTTAGATCCCAAGGCCACATTCTCACCCCCTTCCCAAAGAACAGTTTCTTTACTTAACAGTCCTGATACTATCAGAAGCTGAACTCATCACCTGAACCTAGCATGTTATCACTAAGGAAAAATGTGGCAGTTTTGAATCCAAGCAGGTAGAGGTCTGGGAACAGGCTATGGGACCTGCTCCCTTCTCTCCCCACCCCCTTCTCTCCCCACCCCCTTCTCCAGCCTCATATGCCTATACATAATTTTCTAAGTCTTTGATAACTTAAAGGTTTTGGAGCATTGCTGGGTTAAATGATAAACATCTACATATTCTGAAATAACAGGATATTGAAACATTAATTAACTTGAATTTGCCTCTTAGGGAAAATATTGGTATAGAGGATGGATTTGAATCTATTAATGAATAAGTCTTGTATTTTATTTGAAATATCTCTTAAAATGGGCCATTAATATCTCTTAATCTGAGACATATTAATTACTTACATGCCACCTAAAAATTAAGGTTTCTAAGGGTTAAGAATTCTAAAATTATGAAAATAAATTATTGTTTTGGTATAATAGAGAAAGCATGAGACATGAAAATACATTTTGAAGAAGAAAGAAAGCAGTTTCTAAAGCTGATTATTTCTGAAAGTTATAAGGTTTCTAAAGAAAGATTTGTGAAAGTTATAGAATATTTGTAAAAAAAAAAAAGTTGAAAAGAAATTGAATAAATGACACAGGCCTATAAGCCAAAATAAATAGAATAGGGAAACTGAAATAATTAAACAGCAATTTGGAGCCATCTAATAAGCCCTATCTTCCCTAAACCAAGGACACTTATGAGTAAATGATTTGCATTTTGCCTCCCTAAACAGAAAGTAAATAGCTTATATCAATGTACTCAGGGAGACTGATAGCAGAAATCCAATTAGTGTTATTTGCTGACCACATCCAAGGACAAATGAAGTTAGAAAATAAACCTTATTTTGGTTAGTCCTTTTCTGAATCAAAAGTTCTATAAATTGTTATATATTACTAGAGGCCTGGTGCATGTAATTCATGCATGGGGGGTCCCCTTAGCCCAGCCTGCACCCTCTCCAATCCAGGACCATTTGGAGGATGTCACACTGCCAGTTTAGGCCTAATTGGCCCAACATCCCTCTCACAATCCTGGACCGCTGGCTCCTAATCGCTCACCTGCCTGCCTGCCTGGTTGCCCCTAACTGCTCCCCCCTGCCAGCCTGATTGCCCCTAACTCCCCCCCCCCCCCCCTGCTGGCCTGGTCGCCCACGCAGCCTGCTTGTTCAGTCGTTTGGTCATCCCTTACTAACCCCCCTACCAGCCTGGTCATAGGCAGACATCTTTTGAGGGTGTGAGGGTTAATTTGCATATTACCTCTTTATTATATAGGATATTAATCAGGTATTAAAAAAAGTAATCTTAGTTGTGGGAACTAAAGTTTTACTAGCTTATGTTTGTGTTTAATACCCTCTTGTTACTTTGAATACTATGTAATCTTTTGGTAGTATGGGTTTGACAACCTTCCTAGGGTTTAAATTTTAAGAAAAAAATTATTTTTTTTTACCTAGAGTTGACTGTAGGTGATTCTAATGGGCCCTGGAATGCCTCAAGATCTTCCTACAATGGAAACTAGGTACCAAATTTCTTAAGAACTGGGTACTTGGTATGTCTTCTACTTTAATCTCTCTCAAGTTAGAAGGTCTCCTGACCCAAGGCCCTCTTGAGTTTCTGGTTTATCCATCGACCATGAGACTATGTTTGTTCTAATCAAGACTTGGAGGGGAAGCAAGTTGGAACCCTCCTGGAAAGGACCCTACCTTGTCTTGCTTACCACAGAGACTGCTGTTCGGACTGCAGAGTGAGGTTGGACCCATCACACACAGGTTAAAGGCGGACACACCTCAACTTGAACAGCCATACCAGGACATATCCCCTTGAAATTGAGGCTAAAAACTGTGAGCTGTCTTAATAACCATCATATACTGAGTTCTATTTGCTTTAGTGATCTGGCAAATTGCAGGGGCTTACAATGAGGGCTGGAGAAAGGTATACAATCTGGATCATGTTTACCCAGTTAAGTTATTGATTATAGATAACTTGAATGTCTTGGATATTTCAGCTTCTAGGTCAAAAGATTGGCTAGGACTAGATTTAGGAATAGAAGTCACAGGACAAGATCCCCTAGGTTACTGCCACCACCATGCGAATAGAAGTAGAATATAAGGAAACAAATGCCTGGGTGGAATGGGTTAAATATTCTGTATGCACCCTAAATAAAAGCAACTGATACACCTGCACAGCAGGAAGGCTAGAGGCTCAAGTGGTCCCATTTCTATTTGGGTAGACCTCAGACAGTAATGGGAAGGAATATGTGCTTACCTTGTACCAGAAGGAAACTGCCTGGGGAAATGCTTCCTGTAAGACTCTTGCCCTGTTGTTCCCATTCAACAGAGGTAAAGAACAAGGACCCCCCAAAATGATCTGGCCCCTCTCCTCAGATGTAAACTATACCTCCTGCCTCTCAAAGGGGGGGGGGGGGGGGGACAGTACTTGGAGTTTATGAGAAATTTATCTGGATGCATAAATGACCAAGTATCCTCAGAAGCCAATCAAGCTGCACTGTCGATACCCCATGCTGATGTCTGGTGGTGTTATGGGGGTGGAGCAGAACTTGTGCTCTGATACAATTGGCTATCCCTTTCACTTTGGCATATCGTAAACCTTTTTCAATGGACAGACTAGGAAGAGGAGAGAGAGTCCAGGGGGCTCCTTTGATCCCCATATATACACAGATTCCATTGGGGTTCCAGGAGGAGTGCCAAAGTAGTTTAAGGCTAGAAATCAGATTGCCGCAGGATTTGAATCTGTCCTGTTCTGGTGGCCCACCATAAACAAGAATGTGGTTGGATTACTTATATTTACTACTAGAGGCCCAGTGCACAAATTTTGTGCACTGCAGGGGGCAGTGTCCTCAGCCCAGCCTGTGCTCTTTTGCAGTCTGGGAGCCCTCAGGGGATAGCCTAAGCCAGTAGTCAGACATCCTTAGTGCTGCCATAGAGGTGGGAGAGGCTCCCGCCACTGCCACTGCGCTCACCAGCAGTGAGCCTGGCATTGGCTGAGTGGGGCTCCCCCGGTGGGAGCACGGAGACCATCAGGGGGCAGCTCCTCCATTGAACATCTGCCTCCTGGTGTCAGTGTGCATCATAGTGACCGGTCGTTAAGTCGTTCAGTTGATTTGCATACTAGCCTTTTATTATATAGGATAACCAGCAAAGGGTTGTTAACTATACTCGAGACACAGTTAAAGGTATAGCTGAACAACTAGATGCCACCAGCAGGGTGACCTGGAAGAATACGTTGGCCTTGAATATGATTTTGGCAGAAAAAGAAGAAATATGTGTAATGTTGGGGGTCAGCGTTATACATTCATCCCTGACAACACAGCCAGATGGACCATCACTGAGGCCCTGCAGGCATTGTCAGCTTTAGCTAATGAGTGAGCTGGAGCCTGGGATTGAGGATCCTTTTTCTGATTCACTAGACAATGGTTTGAAAGTGGAAGGGAGCAACGGTATCCATGTTCTCCCCTTTGATTAGGAGTTAGTGATGAGATGTTACATCATCCCATGTATTATCCAAAGGTTAACTGAAACCGTATTGACCAAATAGCAAATTAGTCTTCTCCTAGACACTGTAGAGCATGAAAGTCAATGAATGTCAGCCAAGTTTGAAGAAAAGAGCTTAAATAAAGGGGAGAATTGTGAGAATAAACAAGCCATCTTTTCTGTCAAACAGTTTAGATAGCTGCCATTTTGGACTGTGTGACTTGACAGCCACTATGTTGGCTGCATGACTGGGCACTGCCATCTTGAAAAGGCAAAGGCCAACCCCTCCCTTAGAATGAGCCAGTCATGAAAGACTGTGTGCCTGAGCTCCAATCAAGAGTGAGGGACAGGTCACCTGCTTGCGTCAGGATTAAAAAGCCAAGCAGACTGCTTGCTCAGTGTGTGTGTGCTCCCAGACCATGGCATGCGCACCCTTCTGTGTAGGAGTAAAGATATTTGCCTTGCCGCCTGGCTCCCAAGTATGTTTTGTATTCTACCAGGACCCCTGAATTTAGGGGCTCGCCTTATTTCTTACAAGCATGAGACAGGAATGGTGAGAAAACAAAAGGAGATAAACTGCTATGTAAGATTTAAGAGGAATTTAGGGTGTGGGAAGCAAAATGATGGAGTAACAAGAAAATTTTAAGAACAGTCATATTGAATAATCAATTTTAAGATTTTTGTATTGCGATGATAATAAATTTTTCTCTATTTACCTAAGCAAGCCTGCCCCCAAACACAGAAAAAATCCTTATGTAAATGTTTTATTTTTATTCTTGGAAAGGGGCTGCATTCCATATCTTGGCAGCATTCATGGAACAGTATTTTATAAATTGAACCAATTCAGCAAAAACTCAGTTCTGAAACCAATTCAGAGCTTCAAAGCCAGAGATGGCCAAATCATGTAAGCCCCACGGGAAGCCTCAGTAATCAGGGGGAAGGCATTGAAGTCTCACAAATAATGGATTTGGGTTTTAAGCTACTCTTAACGGGATTGTAAGGGGCAGAATGCTCTGAGATAATATTATGCTAGGATCTTATATGAGAAGGCACTGTTCTAAACATCTTAAATACTGTATTAGTTTCCTATTGCCATTGTACAAAGTTACCACACATTTAGTGGCTTAAAACAACACAAACTAATTTTCTTATAGTTCTGGAGGCCAGAAGTCCTTAAATCCAGGTTTCAGCAGGGCTGTGTTCCTTCTGCAGGCTCTAAGTGGGAGTCCATTTTCTTGCCTTTTTTTATCTCCCAGAGGCTGCCTGCATTCCTTGTTTCATGGCTCCTTCATCCATCTTCAAAAAATATCACTCCAGGGTCTGCTTCTGTCCTTACCTCTCCACACCCTCTGACTGCCTTATATAGGAACATTGGGCCCATCCAGATAATCTCATCTCAAAAATCCTTAATTAATCACATCTGCAAAGTCCCTTTTGACATGTAAGGTGACTTATTCACCAGTCTTGAGAATCAGAACATACATATCTTTGGAGGACCATTATTCTGACTATGACCCATGTATTATTGGATTTACTATGTAAAATTGCATTTTTACAAAAAATTCAAATATAAAGAAATTGACACCTGATGGGATTAAAAAAATGTTTCCAAATTTACATGATCTGTAAATGGTAGCACTGGGATCAAAATTATACATATATATATATGTGTGTGTGTGTGTGTGTTCTTTTAGTTATCAGTAATTTAGAACATTCTTTACCTAATCAATAATGTGTATAAAAATGATAGAGGACGTATACTAGAAACCAGGGAATATTGTGAGCATTGAGGCCTTAGCATGTAAAATATCCAACTGCACCTTTATGCTGTCAAATTTATTTTGTTTTTGTTTATTTTATTATTGTCATGTCTCAAAAAACACAAGATAGAGACACCGTCTATCGGTTTCATAAAATGGCCAGGAAGGATATGCTTATCTCTCATGTGGAACAATCTTGGCCATTTTTTAAAATCTAAATATCTTATATCAGAGAAATGTTTACATTGTCAAGAAAGCATGAAATTCACTCAGGAGAGAGAGTGCAATCCTACACTTACTCACTTGGTGGCAATTTAGACCAAAGGTGCCTTAACCTTGATTTATGAACAGAGGTATGAGGCAGGTGGGGAGCCGCATGGAACAAGGAAAGAGAAGAAGGTTGTTATATGCACACACAAGGTTGATGCTTGGTACATAGTAGTCACTCAATGAAATGTAGCTATTATTGTTTTAAAACTATATGCTTCTAAATAAATACATGAAGATTACTAATACAAATACATTGTAAGATTAATGCACAGGCATAGTAAAACTTCTAGAAAATACAGAAAAGTTATAGATAAAAGAATAAAAATAACCCATAATTTCATTACTAAATCTTACTATTAATTTCATTTCTTCTAAGTATATTGTTTAATAAAGTTGAAATTATACAGTACTTAACAATTTCATTTGTTGCTTTTGAGGTAACTTTATTGGTAAGAATTTTCTTAAGTCATCATTCTTCATGAGCACAATTTTAATAGAGTCTCAAAATTTTGTTATACAGATACCCCACAATATACTTACCATTCCTCTATTTTAAGACATAATTAAGTACTCTTTGGTGATTCTTTAAAAAAAAAAAAACCCACACTACAATCAATACTACTCTTATATTTTTATTTCAGGTTTCTTCTTTCTTTCTCCCTTCTGTTTAGTACTCTTAGTGCTGAATGTTAATGACACCCTTAGTGCCATTCCAAGCAGTCATTTTCAGGTAATTAGCTACATACCAAACATTGTGTAAATGGGCTCACTTTTTTTTTAATGGGCTCATTTTTATTCATTTCTGTCCGGATGGGGTGATTCATGAACCACTTTGTGAATATGAGAAGCAGTTCATAAACCAGAGTGGCTGGGATGGGGGTGAGGGGCAAAAACAGTAATAATAAGGCAGTAGTAATTAATAGATCCTTGTCAAGGATCCAATGCCAATCTTAGTCATGTTTTACCATAGATGTCTGGCTGAGTTCAAGACAGGCTATTTTTTCCCAAATCATATCACTATATTCATATATCTATGAAGTATAAGAGCATGTATTAAATTTATACTATGTCTAATGTTTCCTAATAGTGATTAGCTGAAATACATCCTAAGGGGCAGAAAAAAATAGTGCTTCCTCCTCCAAATCCGAGCATCTTTATTCCCATCATCTTGATCATAAGGAATTTCTATGATGGACAGATCCCAAGGAATTAAAATAATAACAAGCCCTTTAATAATAACAAGTCCTTTAATAATAACAATGGAAAGGGACTTAAAAATTGAAATGTAAGTCAAAATCGAAGTCAAAGGAAATGTTTACCTTGAATTGGATGCCATGATTTGGTAATAAATAAGTACAGGATAATTAAACAAGGACTCAGTCAAAATTAGGCTGTAAAGATATGCCTTCTTTCACAGTTACTTTTTTTGGGGATTATTTGCAAAAATACTCTATTGCTTTGCTACATGATGATTTCTCTCAGAACAAAGAGCTGACACATTTTCTGAAAGGTAATCAGAATAATCTTGAAACTGTATTCCTGAAGGAGCAAAGTAAGATTCAAGAGGGACAGAACATTAAAATACAGCATTGTCTTAGGACATGGCTTTCCCTTGAGAAACAAAACAAAACACAAAACAAATATAAGGAAGGCAGGTGTATAAATTGTGCAAAATTGTAAGCTCCCTATGGAAATGAGAGCAGGGCTTGAGAAGATCTGCTTTTTCTTTTTAAAGAATTACAAATTTTAAACGATTCTGAGAGTAGTGGAGAAATATTACTTCTACCACAACAGCCACTGTGGTATATTAGCACTGTGGTATATTTATAGTCAATGACCCTTTCAAAGGTATGTTGGATTTTTGCATGTTTGTAACCGTGTTCAAGATTATGTTTTCTGGCCGAAACCGGTTTGGCTCAGTGGATAGAGCGTCGGCCTGCGGACTGAAAAGTCCCGGATTCAATTCCGGTCAAGGGCATGTACCTGGGTTGCGGGCACATCCTCAGTGGGAGGTGTGCAGGAGGCAGCTGATCGATGTTTCTCTCTCATCGATCTTTCTAGCTCTCTATCCCTCTCCTTTCCTCTCTGTGAAATATCAATAAAATATATTAAAAAAAAAAAGATTATGTTTTCTGCCCTTTAATTCTTAATCATAATAGTGTCTTCCTTGGTATCAGGGTTGCAAAATTTTTTATGGTAGAACACAATATACCTTATTTTGGACACTTAGATGGTTTTCAATTTTATCAGTTTAAAATAGGCTAAAATCAAACATTTTCATCACTGTATGGCTTTTTCCACATTTTGCATTATTTCTTTAGGATAGAAACAGAATAAGTAGAATTACTATACCCAAATATGTAAAAAAATTTTGGCTTCTTATAACACATATGGCCAAAGTATGTTCTTAAAAGATAGTCTGAAATTAAAATGCAGAGGAGTACTAATTTTCCTACACTATTGCTTAATTGGATGCTGTACTTTTTTTTTAATAGATGAAAATTGGTACTTTCAATGTATTTTAATTTTTTTATTACTAACATAGTAAAGTACTTTTAATAAATTTGCTTACAGATTGTATTTGGAACCATTTTTCCTCCAGAAACTAAAATCATTAGTGGTGTATAATTTTATGATTAAAAGAAGACCAATAATAGAATTTTACCAAATGTCAGGCAAGAGTACAGAGTCCCATTATTGATTAACTTTGCTGCTGTCTTGTTCAGTTAATTAGGTGAATAAATGTATGTTGAATTTAATATGCATTTTCATGGTTTTGCTTTTGACATGTATTTTCATGGTTTTACTGTTAATTTTTTGAAGTATAGTTATAGAAATAAAAATCTAATATAAAGCTTATATTGCTTTTTGGAGTTCATAATGAACACCATCAAAATTAAGCTAATTGAGAGGTGATCATGCATTCTAAAAGGCAAAAATAGGAAGGGGATTTCATATGTTTCCAAGTTAATGATGAAGCATTCCAGATATTGCAATAATAATAAAAATATTATTTCTATCTCCGGGCTTTTGTAAAGCAAAAATTTCCAAAATGGAGCTATAATATATAATTGAGTGTATTTTCTATTCATTTTTCAAGTACAATGTTAAATTTTTCAAGTACAGTTCAGCATGATCCAGCCATTCCACACCAGAGATGTTTATTCATCAGGCACTCCTGTAATAGCAAATGGGTGAAGGTCCCAACTCTCCAGCAAAGCAAAAATGGATTGCAATGGCCTCTTAACAGGAGTTAAAATGAATAAACTAGATCTATAAGCATCAACATGTGTATGCCTCACACAGTGTTGTGTGAGAAAACAACAACATCCTATATAATAAAGATCTAATATGCAAATGGTCATCACACCCTCATGCCCTCATGGAGTAACAGTTCAGACACTAAATACTGGGGAGAGAGGTTAGGGACCAGCTAGGCACAAATGAGCTCGAGAGAGAGAGAGAGAGAGAGAGAGAGAGAGAGAGAGAGAGAGAGAGAGAGAGAGAGAGAGAGAGGAATGGGGATCAGCCAGGCACAAATGAGCTCATGAGAGAGGAATGTGGACCAGCAAGGCTGTGGCCTGGGAGGGGAACAAGTCACCTGCCCAGTGGTCCTCGGTGCCAGCGGCTGGGGCTGTGGCCTGGGAGAGGGACAAGACCCCCGCCCCACAGTCCTGGGTGCCTGCGGTCCTGGGCACCTGCTTCTGTGGTCCAGGCGAAGTTGTCTGCCCACGGTCTCCTGCGGCTGCGGCCAACCCGGGTGAAGCCGGCCTGGGTCCTGGGTGCCTGTGACTGGCCGGAGGAGGGAATCCTGGGTTGCGGGTGTGGGGCGAGGCAGAGGCAGTTAGGGGCAATCAGGCCAGCAGGGGAGCAGTTAGGGCCGATCAGGCCAGTAGGGGAGCAGTTAGGGGTGATCAGGCAGGCAGGCAGAGGTGGTTAGGGGTGATCAGGCAGGCAGAGGTAGTTAGGGGTGATCAGGCAGGCAGGCAGTGGGGTTAGGGGCAATCATGCAGGTAGGCAGGTAAGTGGTTAGGAGCCAGCAGTACTGGATTGCGAGAGGCAGTCGGACATCCCCCGAGGGGTCCTGGATTGGAGAGGGTGCAGGCCGGGCTAAGGGACCCTTCCCACCCCGTGCATGAATTTCATGCACCAGGCCTCTAGTAGAAACTATAAAAAACTACATTTATTTAAAATTTTACAAGACTGAATAATATTTCTTAAGAAATCATGAGTATGTGTATGCATGTGTGTGTGTAGTAAAAGACAAAAATAGACATTAAAATGATACACATAGTGATTTTGGCACAGTAGTTGTGCTGGAGGAGGGAAGGACATACAGGATGAGAGGCAGATGGAATTGTAGTAAACTCTGAAAGTTATCCCTCTCTTCTACCCATCTTTCATTCCCTCCCTCCTTTCCTTCCTTCCTCCCCTCCCTCTCTTCCCTTCCCTTCATTTCCTTTGTCCATCTTGCTGTCATTCTTTCTTTAAAGAAAGATGAAGCAAATAGGGCAGTACATTAACAGATTTTTAATCTGTCCATTACTCTCTAATTTGATATACACAGATAAATCCTTAAGTAACCCACTTACACTCTCATTTTTTTTTATTTTTTTTAAAATATATTTTATTGATATTTTACAGAGAGGAAGGGAGAGGGATAGAGAGCTAGAAACATCGATGAGAGAGAAACATCGATCAGCTGCCTCCTGCACACTCCCTACTGGGGATATGCCCGCAACCAAGGTACATGCCCTTGACCGGAATCGAACCCGGGACCCTTCAGTCCGCAGGCCGACGCTCTATCCACTGAGCCAAACCGGTTTTGGCTACACTCTCATTTTAAATGTTGTTCTGAACTATGTGTAGCTACCTTCCTGATCCCCATCCAAGAATTACCATTAAAAAAGGAAAGGAATACAACATTTCTCTCTCCCTCACGTTGACTTTCTACCTGATTGGTATTTAATAGTGGGATGAATTATAATTTTCTGCAGTGAGTCCCTTCAGTTCAGAAATCTATCAACTTATACAGATATCAGTGTTTGAAACGGATATATCTTTCCTCACATTTCTTATCACAATTTGCAATTATACATTTATTTATTTGAGTACTTATTTCTTCTGTGAGTGACCGCTTGAGTAGATGGTAAGTGCCACCAGCATTAATGACTCACTTACCAGCTTCCAGCCCAGTGTCTGGCACAGAATTGAAGTGCAAATTAATAAAATTAATACGTAACTTAAGGAAACACTGAAACCATCACTTCTCTAAAAAAAAAGACAGAAAACGGCCAGCATGCTGTTTTTCTTTAAAAAATGATGTCAATGTTGTTTGGAATATAGGTTCAAGATAAAGATCCTTTTCCCCCATCTCTATTCAATTTATTAGAAATCATCTTGTGTGCATTTGCTAAATACACAGCCACAGGATATAGTCAGTTAGAAAATTTCTAGGACCATGAAGCTGCTGAAAGCATGCTTAAATGAAGCCAGCTATCATGGACCTTCATCTGTTACCATTTTTAGATGCTATAAAGCGTCAGAGAAAAGTGGTTATAACACTGGCACTTGCATTAGATAGTCCAACTGTCAGTATAGGTTCAGGGACTCTTCCTTCCCTTACTTTTGAGAAAACAGATAGGTTAGGGCCTCAAGGTACAGAAAGTTGGTTTCCTTCCATTCCAAGAGCAAAATAAGGATTGTCCTTGCCAAGAAGATGAAAGGAAAGGGCATTTAGTGGTTAAATTAGTCCCTCTCATGTTAGGCTGGACTTTGCTATGTGAAAAGCAAATATTTACAAATCATGTGAGGATTTTAAAAAATCATTAAAACATCAAATTTGCATCAGCATTATTAGACTGCTAACTTCATAAGTGGTTAATAATTAATAATTCATGTTGACTTGATTTTTTTAATTTATAAGTGAAGAAAAATGGAGGAACCTTTAGATTATCCAAGAACTGAAACATAAATGGACAGAAAGAAAAGAAACTTAAAAATATCCTGTAACAGGAAGTAACATTTTCACATATGTAAAAAATATATAAATAGCACACCTTCAACATTTTAAGTATAATTTTAACTATCAATAGTATTCTCCATTGAATATCAATAATGCAAATTTATCTATATTTATATCCATTTATACGCAAATACATAATTTATACCTCAAGAGGGCTATGATTTGTGTATTAAAAGACAAGTACAAGTAAATTGCATAATTCACAGAGGTTCTATGAATTTCCTGTTTTTTGAGGGTAGACCTTACTTTTAAAACAAGTTTTAGTCTCTAGAAATTCAGAGGAAATGAATATACATTTCTGGTGCCAGGTTGGTACTAGCCTTATTTGGGAGATCACTTTGTAAGTTATATAAATGTCTAACCACTATGCTGTAAAGCTGAAACTAATACATTGCATGTCAACTGTAATTTAAGAAAGTAAAAAATAAATTAAAAAATAAAAAGCATGAAATAAAAACAAAAACAAACAAACAAAAAACACACACCAAAAACAGCAACCACAAACAAACAAAAAAAACCAAGCTCTTGCCCAAACTTTTCCCTCGCTTCTTCGCCTCCTCACTAACCCTGGTGCTTCTCCATGTGGCCCTGTGTGGCCTTGTGTGTCCTTCCTCTTGGGAACTGTGAGAAGAATCTCTCTTTTCAAAGGCGGTTGTCTCCTGATCTGTTGGCCTCATCAGACTTGAATAAAAATAAAATCTCAGCTATCTTTAAAAACAGAAAAAAAGCTTAACCAAAGAACTTATATGCATATATGCATTGCCCATGGACACAGACAATAGGGTGGTAAAGGCCTGGGGTGGGGTGGGAACCAGGTGGAGGGGGGCAATGGAGAAATATAGGGGGGCATCTGTAATGCCCTCAACAATAAAGATAAGTTAAATAAAAACACACAGAAAAAAGCCAAATGTGCACTTCTTCTTATGTTCCTTTTTACTAACATTCTCAAATTAAATCACAGAACAAGAAACCCCTAAATACACTTTATTCATAAATGACACATGAGCACATATATGGATTGCTAAAGTTAAAATATGTTCTATTTAACAGCTTTGCCTATGTTACATTAACCATAAAGTTATTTCTCTGCTATTACCCTTGAGAATAATAAAATTCATAGGGACTATTTTCAGGTTGATGGAAACCTGAATGTTCCAATTAACTCTGGTAATTATTACTCTGAATAAAAGACTGTTTTAGCACCGTGTCCACTTAAATGAATAAACAAATGGTGCAATCCTATTATTCAATGAAAAAAAAAACTGCGTAAGTCAGAACTATATTTTGGTGAAAACCATTATATCACTAAGCAAATTCAAAATGCTGTATCCAACAAATCTTATTCTTAAATTATAATTATTTATAAAGAAAATGTTGTGCAATATACATATTGAACTTAATTTTTAATATCCCTATACATAATAATTTGGGTTTAAAAAACATGCTGCTTTGTAGTAAAGGATTCTTGAATTTTGAATATTTTAAAATATTTGAATGAAGTTTATTAGTTTAATATTTATGAATATTGTACTAATTAATCACCAATAATCTTACAGCAACTGGTATATTTGACAATATTCCAAACTTAAAATATCACGTATGTAAATAGAAAGCATTAATGATAGAAGTATAAATAACATCTCCATCTTAAAAATCAAGTCTTAAAATTTCACATTCAAATTTTCTACAAATAAATGGCTTTATGAAATAGAGAAATTTACATGCTACATTTAATGCAGCAAATAGAAAAATTAGAGTGGAAGCAATAGTGTTTGGTACTTTGCATATATTATTTTCCCAAATCATCAGTATCTCTCCATGATGGGAATTGTTTGGTAAGAAGAGAAATCTGTTATAACAAAGTGGGGAAACATATCATGACCATTAGTTCTATGTTTATATATTCACTTTTGACCTGTGGCAAAGCATAGAGGTGAATTTCTAAGCACTATTTCTTTGTATCTATAATTCAGGAAGGCCTTTCTCATTTCATAGAGAAACTTGTGAAAAATTTTGAAATGAACCAGAAAGTTTACTAGATGTCTTTGTCTAGTGGTCAGGGCAATCTCATCTTTCATTGTCTAAGACCTATTTTGCAACTCTGTACATTATAGATAAACTAGAGGCCTGGTGCATGAAATTCGTGCATGGAGGGGGATTCCCTCAACTCAGCGTGCACCCTCTCCAATTGGGGACCCCTTGCAGGGTGTCCGACTGCCATTTTAGGCCCGATTCCAGGGATCGGTCCTAAACTGGCAGTCAGAAATCCCTCTCACAATCTGGGACCACTGGCTCCTAACTGCTCACCTGCCTGCCTGCCTGATTGCCCCTAACTGCCTCTGCCTGCCAGCCTGATCACCCCTAACTGCCCTCCCCTGCTGGTCTGGTTGCCCCCAACTGCTCTCCCCTGCCGGCATGATCTCGCCCCCAATGGCCCTCCCCTGCAGGCGACTTTGGTTCTGATTGGTTGGTTCCTATGCTACCATCAAAAGCTCCACCTCCTAGGCAGCCATTGGCTCCCCATAGCACTCACATTTGGCTCTGATTGGTCAGTGTCTATGCCAGTCAGCGTCAGAACCTCCGCCTCCTAGACAGCCATTGGTTCCCCACAGGACCCACCTTTGGTTCTGATTTTTCGGTTCCTATGCCAGTCAGCATCTCCAGGCCTATCTCTGGGCCTGATCAAAGAGGCGGGGCTTAACAGCAGCCCCATGGAGGCCGGAGGCCGGGAGAGAAAGAAAAGCCTGGCTGCTGGCGAAGATCAGAGAGAAAGAGGGAGATAAAGAGAGAGGTAAGTACACTGATCAACAGCTTCCACTGAGGCTGCAGATCAGGCCCTGACTCACTTTCTGGGTCTCAGCCACTTGGGTCTGCAGCTGGGCAACCCAGCCTGACTTTGGATGGTCAGCGTTTGGTCGTGAGCAGTTGTTACAATCCTGGGCTTTTATTATTAAGATGATAGTAATATAAGTGATTCTTATCCACAGAATTGCAATGGTTACTGATTACTGCCTTGCGGGTATTGGCCAGTTTTGCCAGTTTGCATCTATGTATAAATTCTCTTCCATATGCTATGTCTTTTCATTGCATCTGTCCTTGGATTTCCCTTTGAACTGATTGTAACATCTTACTAGTTCTCTCATTAATGAGTAAACTGAAATCTTTGATACATTTTTGTTCTATATTTTTACATGATTTTTATCTTTTTAAAACGATTGCCCTTTTACAGCATTGGAAATAGTCCATCAAGATGACTAATGGATTTACCTAACAGAGACAGGTAACATGTTCCCAGAAAAGTGCACCTTATTGGCAGCGTAAGCTCAGGCATGTCTTTCCTTGGTGCCCAGAGGTGAACTATGTATATATTTATTCATCTTAAGGTGAAACACAAAAATATAACTTTGCTGACTCCATTGCTCTCTTTTCTTCCCCTCTACTGATTTTTTGTTTTTGTTTATAGTTTGCTTGAAGACAATATGTTATTTCCTGTTGGTGACAGCAATGATTGAGAATTGGTTTCATGGTCTGAACATGTAATGATTTCTGTAAGTAGGCTAATGGATTATAGAGTTAAGAGTTCTGCACTCTGTTGGATAAGAGACAACAGAGAGTCTCATTTGTTAGTCTTTTTTTGTTTGTTTTATCTATTTGATCAATTTGAGCTCAAGACAATTAAGAATCTTGTGTTCAGTGGAATGGAAAACAGCTGTTTGATATCTGGATCATGAATTTTTGTGTTTCTATATTTACTTTTGACCGGTGGCAAAAGTGTAAGTCTGAATTGATAAGCAGTCTAAGTGTCTTTTTACCTAGAATTCAAAAAGGACTTTACTTCTCATTGTGAGAGTATTAATAAATGAGATTATAAAGTCTTAATATAAAGGGACTCTGTCCTGTTTGGTTTATTTAGGTAAATAAGTCCTAATGTAAATAAAATATTTCTAAATTCCCTCCAAATAAAAAAAACAACTGTACTTTTAACATTTTAAATGTTTCAGACTTAAATATTTTCTTTATCAAAACTAACATAGGAACATTTATGGATCCAAGTTCACCTAGTTAAGATAAATCTTTGGTAAATAGACCTAGTTTAATAATTTTGGTTTAATGTAAAACAGATACATCTTTTCTGATTTCTCAATATTAAATGTAATGAAAACATACCTTTTGCTCTACTTTGATTTGCTTTCCCTAAACTTCTACACATTTTCTAATCAAATGTACTAACATTAATACTCTATAATACTTAAGATTTTTAAAAATGTGAATTTGTGTTCAAATAAATTGAATCATTATTCTGACAGACTTTATTCCAACAGCAATTCTGTTTTGTGATATGTCATCTTGAAGATAATTTTCTTGATATCTAGCTTAAAACCTTGGACTAATATTAAATTGAATAAATTAATAAATTAATCAGTATTTACCTAGATGTTTTTTTAAAACATTTTGATAGTTGCATTTATTTTATTTTTTTCTTTATTGATTAAGGTATTACATATGTGTCCTTACCCCCCCTTGCCCCCTTACCCTCCCACTCATGCCCTCACCCCCCTGGTGTCGGTGTCCACTGGTTATGTTTATATGCACGCATACAAATCCTTTGGTTGATCTCTCCCCTTTATCCCCACCCTCCCCTACCTTCCCTCTGAGGTTTGAGCATCTGATCAACGCTTCTCTGTCTCTGGATCTGTTTTTGTTCATCAGTTTATGTTGTTCATTATATTCCACAAATGAGTGAGATCATGTGGTATTTATCTTTCTCTGCCTGGCTTATTTCACTTAGCATAATGCTCTCCAGTTCCATCCATGCTGTTGCAAATGGTAAGAATTCCTTCTTTTATACTGCAGCATAGTATTCCATTGTGTAGGTGTACCACAGTTTTTTAATCCACTCATCTGCTGATGGGCACTTAGGCTGTTTCCAAATCTTGGCTATTGTAAATTGTGCTGCTATGAACATAGGGGTGCATATATCCTTTCTGATTGGTGTTTCTAGCTTCTTGGGGTATATTCCTAGAAGTGGGATTACTGGGTCAAATGGGAGTTCTATTTTTAACTTTTTGAGGAAACTCCATACTGTTCTCCACAGTGGCTGCACCAGTCTGTATTCCCACCAGCAGTGAAGGAGGGTTCCTTTTTCTCTGCATCCTCTCCAGCACTTGTCGTTTGTTGATTTGTTGATGATAGCCATTCTGACAGGTGTGAGATGGTACCTCATTGTTGTTTTGATTTGCATCTCTCGATGATTAGTGACTTTGAGCATGTTTTCATATGTCTCTCAGCCTTCCTTATGTCCTCTTCATTTTGAAAAGTATCTACTTAGGTCCGTTGCCCATGTTTGATTGGGTTATCTTCCTTTTGTTAAGTTGTATGAGTTCCCTGTAAATGTTGGAAATTAAACCCTTATCAGAGATAACATTGGCAAATATGTTCTCCCATGCAGTGGGCTTTCTTGTTGTTTTTGTGGATGGTTTCTTTTGTTGTGCAGAAGATTTTTATTTTGATCTAGTCCCATTTGTTTATTTTCTCTTTGGTTTCCATTGCCCTAGGAGCTGTATTGGTGAAGATATTGCTTTGGCATATGTCTGAGATTTTGCTGCCTGTGGATTCCTCTAATATTTTAATGGTTTCCTGTCTTATGTTTAAGTCCTTTATTCATTTTGAGTTTATTTTTGTATATGATGTAAGTTGGTGGTATAGTTTCATTTTTTTGTGTTGTGTGTATCTGTCCAATATTCCCAACACCATTTATTGAAGAGACTGTCTTGACTCCATTGTATGCTCTTGCCCCCTTTGTCAAATATTAATTGAGCATAGTGGTTTGGGTCGATTTCTGGGTTCTCTATTCTATTCCATTGATCTCTATGTCTGTTCTTGTGCCAGTACCAGGCAGTTTTGAGAACTGTGGCTTTGTAATACAGCTTGATATCTGGTATTGAGATCCTTCCTACTTTGTTCTTTTTTCTCAGGATTGCTGCAGCTATTCGGGGTCTTTTTTTATTCCAGATGAATTTTTTGGAGAGTTCTTTCTAGGTCTGTGAAATATGCTGTTGGTATTTTAATGGGGAGTGCACTGAATCTGTAAATTGCTTTGGGTAGTATGGACATTTTAATGATATTGATTCTACCAATCCATGAACACGGTATGTTCTTTCATCTGTTTATGTCTTCCTCTATCTCTTTTTTCATTGTCCTGTAGTATTCCGAGTACAGGTCTTTTGCCTCCTTAGTTAAGTTTATTCCTGTATCTTAATTTTTTTTGGTGTGATGGTAAATGGAATTGTTCTTTTTTTAATCTCTCTTTCTGTAAGTTCACTATTGGTGTATAAAAATGCCATAGATTTCTTGGCATTAATTTTGTATCCTGCTACATTGCTGAATTCATTTATTAAGTCTAATAATTTTTGATGGGGTCTTTAGGGTTTTCTATGTACAGTATCATGTCATATGTGAATAATTACAGTTTTACATCTTCATTTCCAATTTTGATGCCTTTTATTTCTTCTTCTTGTCTAATTGCTACGGCTAGCACTTCCAGTACTATGTCAAACAAGAGTGGTGAAAGCAGGCATCCCTGTCTTGTTCCTGTTCTTAGGTGAAAATGGTTTTAGTTTTTGTCCATTGAGTATGATGCTGGTTATAGGTTTGTCTTATAAGGCTTTTATTATGTTGAGGTATGATTCCTCTATTCACACGTTGCTTTATCAAGAGGGTTTTTTTTTTTTTATCAAGAAAGGGTGTTGGATTTAGTTTTAAAGTAAATATTATACTTTAACATTGATTAAAAAAAGTGAAAGAACTCATGGACCGGGACAACAGTGTGGTGATTGCAGGGGGAGAGGGGTTGGATGGAGGTGGAAGAGGTTATAGGGGGATAAATGGTGATAGAAAAAATAAAGATAAATAAGAAAATAAATAAGTAAATAAATAAAATTTATATACCTTTGCTTTTTTTTATTAAGCTTTGGACTGGCTATAACTTTGGGCTGTGTTGATCAATGTGTTTATTTTTGGCCATTTAGAAAAGATGTTAAAAGGATGAAATGGTATGTCTGTAAAAAGGTGGGTTAAGTGTGTTCTTGAGTTTTGCTAGTCTGCTGCAATACTTACGTATGAGAGGGTTCTTAAATCAGATCATATATATCTACATCTATATCTAAGTATCTTTTACATGTAAAAATATATTTTAATTTTCCAAGAGAGCCTCTGAAATATCATGTAGTAATTTTATAAGAACTACATGTGAAGAGTTGTCAAGTAGGAAGATATGCTCAGCCTGCCCCCAATTAAGTTTACATAGGTAAGATGTTATTACTATAAATATTTCAGACAGCGTCGGCCTCATGGGAAGTCCTTGGAAATGTGTCAGTGCCTTTGCTTTTCATAAGTATTAACCTCAGAGAAACACTGTTCCAAAGTCTTACTAAATAGTTCTCTCTAGTTTTCCTATATTTACCATATGTTCTATATTTATCTGAGTCCTGATGGGGTGCTTTGCCTTAAGATGTGAAGCAACAGGAGTATAATGGTTTGTCATAATTTCAGTTACTTTTAAAAGTGGATACTTTTCCACAGTCTTACTTCATTAATTTTAATCTAGCATCTTCTAGACAGCAAGGTCCCAGTCTGGCTCCACCTGTGCTATTGAGATTTATTTCTAGACAAAATTGCAAAATAGTCGTACAGTATTTCCTGCTGCATTTGGGGGCCATAAACCTCATTTGCTAAATCATCTGAATTTCACCATAACTGAGTCCCACTCCCTGAAGATTCCTATGATGCATTGCTATCTCATTGTTATTTCTGGGTCTTGTAATGCTTTCTACAACAGTCTCAAGGCTAAAAATGGTAGAGATCCTGGTGGGGGTGAGGTTTTTGGCTCATTTGTCTCTTGTTATGGCTTAACTTCTGACCTAATCTATGTGTAGAGGCAGGAAGGCTGATAAACTGTCCTGCAACTTCCACTACTTACCCAGTGTTCCTCTATGATGTTCACAATAGAATCTACTAATTGGTATACTAAACTAAAAATAAGGCACATATTATTTTAGGGAGTGGCCAATCTACCATAGTGAGCACAGATAAAAGTTCAATAAAAAAAGAAATTTCCTGTGGTGGAGTTTATTTTCCTAGAGGCAGGCTGAAGGTTGAGAACAGAACAGATAGGTGTTCACAGCATTTGGTCTGTTATAATCTACGAGTAATCTCTCCCCACCCCCAACAGTAATAGCAGCGAAGTCTTCGATTTGTGATTACCACCATTTCAGGTTTGACTTGTAACGGTGATGTAATAAGATTGCTATATTTCAGTTGGATCTTATTTCAAAGAGATAATGCACTTTAATTTTTGAGTGAGCTCACTTAAAATAATAGTTTCAAAATACAAAATGGAGAAAAAACAGCAGAAGAAAAATATGATTCTTGAAAATGTGGCATTTTTTGTTTTGTTTTAGTTTTCACTCAGACAGAATGGGGAATTGAAAAGGTCTCTGTGGACTGACAGTCTCTGTTTCACATCATCACAGATGATAATAGGTCCTCAGGGAAGAGTCAGAGAATTCCTCCATTGCTGATGTGCATGTCTTTTTCATTCTGAAGATAAAAACTCAGCTAAAAAAAATATCTGGTGCTTATTCTTCACTCACTCACTCATCTTGTACTTATCGATCCTCTCTCTATGGCACTATGCTGATGAATGCATGCAAAGAAAAACATATACAATGTACATACGGTATATATGATATTAGAAATATAAGATATGGATGTAATCCTTTTCATTAAGAATGTGAGCTTTAGATAGTCTATTCACAGCCAGGCTTCTTTAAATTTGACCTTGAACTATTTACCTGATTTCTCTGCGACTCAGTTTCCTTCTTTCCAAAATGTGTTGATATTAAGATTACATAAAAGTATACCTATAAAGCATTTCTAAAATTGCCTTGAAGGGCAAGAACTCAATTACTACTTGATTTGTTATTAAGATTAGATCACCACAAGGAGTCTTCAAATCACTAAACATCTCAGACATGAACCTCATATGTTCTAAGAGCTTTTAGACCTTAGGAAAACATCACTAGAATAGAAGTCTTATCTTTAAGGTGCAAGTAATCTCATGGGTTGCACAGACATAACACATCAGTGCTTTGGGATTAGTGTTAGAGTAGAAGTGTATCTAGGAAATGTATGGACTATTATTGGTGCATAAAAAATAACCCCCAAACTTAGCAGCTTACAACAATAAAACATTAGTTATCACACATATTTTGTGGGCAAGGAATCTGGGCTTAATGTAGTTTGGTGCCTTTGTCTCAAGGCCTTTCACAAGGTTGCAATGAAGGTGTTGGCTGAGACTGTGATTTTATCTGAAGGTTCAAGAAGCAGGATCCACTCCCAAGCTCAGGAACACGGATGTTGCTAGTGTGACTCAGTTCCTTGCTGGTTGTTCGCTGGAGCTCGTCCCTTTTTTGTTTACACAGGCATTTCCACAGGGTAACTCTCAACTGGCTTCCAATGAGAACAAGTGAGAAATAGCAAGAAAAGGCCAGCCAGACAGAAGTAAGAGTCTTCTCTTGACTATGCCCCCTGTTCAAGCTATTGCCTTCCCGTTTTTCTTCTCTCCTCGGAACTTCTTGGAATAGTGTCTGCATGCTTCTTTTACCACAAAGATCAATGACTGCACTTAGCCTTCTGCACTCAGAGATCAACACTGACTGTCACACTGTCAAATTTAATGGCCACCTTTCCGTTCTTATCTTACTGAATGTCTCTGAAGTACAAGACACTGTTGATGACTTACTGACTCATAAAACTCAATTTTCTTGGTTTACATTCTACTGCTTGTTTTCCTTGTTTGTTTTCATTCCTTTCTTGGATTTTCCCATTTCTTCTTTGTTAATGGACTGCCTCTGATTTGTCTGTCTCTTAAATAATGGCATTGCTCTCAGTGTTCTCTTTAGCCCACTGCTCTTCCTATAAATATATGCACTGGTAGATTCAATTTTGTACTTGCGCTCCCCTCCTCTGCATTCATCTATTTTTCCTGAGTATTCGCCGTATTGACCAACAGTGGCTATAATCCCACCAGTTGATGCTTGGCTATGGACCTACAGAAGTGATAGCTCAGCAGAAACAGCACATTTTTATTGACTTTTCACCAGTTCCCCTTCATTGTCTCACATTGGTTGCTCTAAGTATCTGGTTTCCCAGGTACCCCTGTAATATCCAACTTGTCTACTTACACTACTGCTCCAGAAGACTTCTTTAGAGACTGCTCTCTGATGCTCTAGAATCCCTATCAGGACTGTAACTTCCCAGGCTCTCCATTAAATGAGTAAGGTCTTATTTCTTTAATAAATCCTTTACCTATATATACATAAAGTTAAGTGATCAACCGTCCATCCATTTAACCATCAGACCAACCGACCAGCTGGTACATATGACACGCACTGACAATTTAAAAATAAAAGTTGACTCGCTCACGCACAATACATATAAAGCTCTCTCTGGCACCAATCACACGCATGTGTTTCGATCTGTCATTGTTGACCGTGAATTTGGTTGACACTTCTATTACAGAGAAAGGGCAAATAGCTATATTAAAATATTTCTTCTAATTAATTTCCTTTCAATGTGCACAAATCTGTGCACTGGGACATTAGTGTAGTAATATTTTCAGAGGTTTGGTAGATTTGCCTCTGATAGAAAATTGTGATAGTTCTGTTCTGATTGTTCTCTCTTTCTTACGAGAAATATTGGCAAGAACAATTGTTAAAAGTGAGAAGATGGTGTGAGTAGAAAAGACTTGAGAAGAAAATATGTGAAATAGTCTCAGAGCATTGAATAGTCAGTTGATTAAGAAAATGTAGTAGGATTGCTGGACAGTGTCTAGGGCTCCATAAAGTTTGATTATTCATTTGTAATTTGATCCAAGGTCATTTGATCCCAGAGAGTCTGGCTCTGTCTGTCTAACCAGCATACATATGACCTCCTAATATTTGTACCTGTGTTGTAATTTTCTCATTATTTTCCTGTTGTAGACTCATTACATTAACACATTTTAATAAAAAATTAACACCACTACTATGTAAATAACAAAAGATAAGCATAAAGTAATCATAAATATAAAGCAATATTATTAAATTATAGCTAGTCATTATTTCATGCAGAGGCTCTGAGAGGGGGCTTACTCTCCATTTATTACAAAAAGATTAGCAATAGTTGGAGGGAGATAAGAGACTTGCGCTGGCTGGGAAAAATTATGAAAGACTTTGAAATGGGACCAAAAAGATAACCCTTCTATGTTATTTCAGCTTTTCATTGTTCTTTGAGTCAAGTTGTAGAAAATGAGGATAATGCAAATAATTCTATCCATGGAAACACAAATTAGTTGTGTCAAATGAATTGAAACTGATTATTGTCCCATGAATAGGCCCATTTTGCATCTAATTGGAATTTTATTTCAGCATTTCTTATTTATCTAGATGTGGGTGTCCTTTGAACCAATGGAATACCACTCAGCCGTAAGAAATGATGAAATACTGCCATTTGTGACAACATGGATGGATCTTGAGAATATCATTCTAAGCAAAATAAATCAATGAAAAAAGTCAAGAACCATATGATTTCACTCATACCTGGAATATAAAACTGAAAGCAACAAACAAACAAATAAGACTAACAACCCACAAAAAATCATAGATACAGACAAGAGTATGGTGGTTACCAGAGGGAAAATGGGCTGGAAGGGAGGTTGAAGAGGGTAAAGAGGGTCAAATATATGGTGATGGTAATAGACTTAACTTTGGGTGATGAGCACACAATGCAATTTACAAATGATGTGTTACAGATTGTACATGTGAAACCTATATAATTTTATTAACCAATGTCATCCCAATACATTTAATAAATTTTAAAAAAGAGCATAGAGTTGGAAAGATAATACCAGTTAAAATATATAAATGTGCTAGGGCCCATAAGAGGTTTATAAGGGATATTACTTAAATGTGTATCTCTAAATACTGCACAACTGCAATTATATCACATTCCAGAAAAGGCAAAACCTCAACGAGAAGAAATGTTAGTGGTTGCCAGGGCCTGGGAGGTGAGGGGAAGCACAAATAAGTATAGGACAGGGGGTTTACAGGACAGTGAAACTATTTTGTATGATAGTGTAATGGTAGATACATATCGTTATACATTTGTCAAAACCCATAGAACTGTACAGTACAAAGAATAAATGCTGCTGTAAACTATGGACTTTAATTAGTAATAATGCATCACTATTGCTTCATCAATTGTAACTAATGTTCTACACCAGTGTTCGGCAAACTCATTAGTCAACAGAGCGGCAAACCGCGGCTCGAGCCGCAGTTTGCCGACCACTGATCTACACTAATTCAAGATATTAATAATAGAGGCACGTGTGTATGGAGAGAAAAAAGAGTATATAGTTGAAAAGATGAAAGATAATATTGGTTAAAATATATGTATGTGCTAGGACCCATAAGGGGCGTATAAGCTGCTAGAAGGATACTCAAGCTAGGTTGATGGGGTGAGAAAAGCTTCCTGAAGGTGCTAGAGGTAGGGCAAAGGGCAGTGAGGCAGGCAGTATTGTAAGAGAACGTAAGAGTGCTGTGTGCAAGCGTCCACAAGAGAATGTGTGCTTTTGGAGAAATGAAGCACTGCAGCATGATTAGAAAATGAATTTCTAATGTAGCATTTGGAGATAGGGTTGGGAGGTGAGGGCCTTTGTTGCCAGTGGCTTTCAAACTTTTTCTTAACTTCACTCTCTGAGACAACCTACATTTAGCTTTCTGACCTGTGTTTTAGTTTTCAACTCAATACAACATACTGAGAATATTTAAGAAAAGATTCATGAGGCAACATTTACCCTAAATACTTACAATGCATTTTTCTCTATTCTTCTATTCTATTCTATTCTGTTCTATTCTATTCTATTCTATTCTATTCTATTCTATTCTATTCTATTCTGTTCTTCATTTGTAAAAATGCTTGTCACTATCCACAAAATTGGTTTTATCCATTAATGAGGGGCCGCAGCATAAACACCATTGAATTTTGTTTGTTTACTTACTACACTAAAGAGCTTGGACTATCCTGAAATGTTTAAGCATGAAAATGACATGATGTTTACATTCTCAATATTTGTCTGTTGACTGACTGAATGAATAATTGTATCCATCCATCCATCCATCCATCCATCCCTCAGAAATAAAGTGAAATAAAGACTTTTATATGTACAGATCCTACTTCAGTTTGGTTTCCCAAGTGATTCAGAAGGGAAGATGCAAATAAGAATAATGAATAATGAAAATGAGCAATAGAATACCCAGGGCTCTGGCTGAAGGAACACAAGTACAGTTTGTGCTTGCTGACCCCCAGAGGCCATCTCTAATGAGCAGTGAGACAGTTAATCTAAGTCACGAATTGTCACCATAGCTGCTGTTTCCTTAGAAACAGGGCAACTGGTGAAGCTCTTGGCTCTGAAGACCACGTAAAATATCCAGTAGCCAGATGGTCTGGCAATCGAAATTGTCATGCTTTTGTGAGCATTTATCATGAATTGGCGTCACACGAGAAAAGAAATTCTTTCAAGTGAGAACTGAGCAGGGATGGAAAGGTGTGACCAGCAGGAGTCGGTTGGTAATTGGCACTGAGGGGCAGGCAAAAGGCAGAAACCTGGGGATTGAAACTGCACCCAGTCTGACAATTCCCAGTTTACTTCTGTTGTCATTGTTCCTACTGCTTTCTCACCCACCAAGCACAGCACTGTGAAATAAATGCTGTCTCCATCCCCACAGTGTCTAGGAACAAATAGAATTTTGAACACATTTAAATACCTCTTCAAGTAAATCCATTTTTTATATATCTCCTGCAAATAGAAAATGCTAACCACCACTAGGAGAGACTAATGTAAGTATTTTATTATTCCCTGGCATATATTTCAGAGATTTCTGTGGCTTGTCAATGCTACTGCTGTTGGTAAAATACTTGCTAGACAATTATAACTGAACTTTGCCATATTATAAGAGACTAGAGAAGTAATAATAATAACTTCCAGTTATTAAGTGTTTACTATGTGCCAAGCACTGTACTGAACCTTGTTAGGAGAGCTGGTATGAGGTAGGTACTAGTATTATTCTCATTTTACAGATAAAGAAACTGAGGCTTAGAGAATTATTAAATGTGGTTACGGTTATATTCAGTAATTTAAGTGCAGGTGGGGTAGAGACTATGCATTTAGCCACTAAACAGCTTTACCAATGGCCTCCCCAAGGTTAAGGTCATAAAATTCAAGAGCTTTAGAACAGGGCTTTGAAAACTTCTTGCGTCACGCACCCTTTTCAGTCAAGTTAAACCTGGAATGTCTTCTCAGAAAATGTACGGAAGCAAAAAAAGTAAAGAAAGAATTACAAAGGAAAATAATCATTTTGAAACACTGCTAATAAAATTTAAGAAATATTAAGATGATTCATCCTTATATATATTAAGAAATACATATGCTTCTTTAGTAATGTCTTGAGTAAGACCAGACAGTGGGTCAAATAACTACCCATAATTTTGAAGTAGTAAGTAGAGTCATTTATCCTAATTTTCAATGATATATTGAAATATGTGCAATAACTGGAACCAGATATAAAATCTGGTATTTAGGAGCTTTTTATTGGTGAAAAGTCACAAGTACTGATAATTCACAGTTGTCAATATTTATCATGGAAAAAAATATTAAGTTTCTCTTTCCCATTCAAACTCAAGGACACCTAGAATCATCCCTCCATGGATTCTAGAATAGGAGCCCAGATTCTCCAGCTGGGACCAGTTTCACTCCCTGCCCCAGTCCAGGGAACCTTTGGGAATATCTGAGACACTTTTGGTTGTCAGTTCAGGGGTGATATATTACTTGCTTCTAAGTGGGTAGAGGCCAAAGACGCAGTTAAATATCTTATGATGCTCAGGATAGCACCAGAGAACAAAGATTATCCAGCTGAAAACATCAGCAATGACATTTAAAAACCCTGCTTTAGAGCAAGAAGACTTGAGTTTGAGTTCAAATGCTGACACTTATACGCTGAGTGATCTTGGAAAATATTTCACTCCTGAATCTTGTGGGTTTTTTGTGTGTTTTTTTTAAAAGAAGAGTGTTAAGATTAGAGAGCTTTTGTGAAGATAAAATAAAATGGTATGAAAGTACATAGTAAAGTAATGCATCACACAGTTGTTTTCAAACTATGTTGTTTTGAGTCCTTGGATTACACAAGGTCATTCAGGGGCAATTTCTCATGAGTGATGGGAAGGTTATAAGGTTAGGCATCTAACATACACTTTTAGCAGAAATTTTCTGCTTTTCATTTATTATATAAATTAATCTTCTGTGGAAGATATAGAAAAAGAAAATCTGCTGTTCAATATAATGCTATTTAAATACTATATAATAATTACTTAAGTATTTAATTAATTATTTTAAGTCATGATAGCCAAACATAAGAAAATGATTCTGACCCCTTTATCTCTTAGCATTTCATCCCTTGAATGTCCACATTACTGAAGGGGTTATGTTAGCTAGCATTACTTTTGTTCAAAGTTTGGACACAGCAACTTGTAAAGAAAAATACACTCTCAGTTGGCTTCCACGTGTTCTATTTTAGTGATCAGTTTCTTTATGTAAGCATTGAAAACACATCAAAGTAGTGAGACATTCATTTTCCAAAACCACCTTTCCTCCTCCTGCTGACACAGAACAGAACTTTCTCTTTCTCAGTTTCATGCATATGGAGATCAGTTTGCTTTCCTTTGAACTAGATAATTGTAAGAATCACAGAATACCCAAAGCCTGTCCATGTATATTTATGTTCACTAACACGGTTACACAAGGGATCAGCAGAAATACTACTGGTTCTGTTGGTTTAAATTAAATTCCTTAATCAATCCCCTGAGAAGTGTTATCCAGGAGGTAAATGCCGAATGTGCATGAATCTTTTATGTGCTTCATTCTATAACAGTTTCTGGGAGGCTAGCAAAATGTGAATTTTGCACAACAAAAATGATCTGCTGACATGAGACAAGGCATCAAGTGGTTTCCTCATCTCGAAAACTAATAATACAGGCCTGATACAGCAGAACACAGATAAAGTGTTGCGTTTTGTTTTTTTTGTGTGTGTGTGTTTTTCACTTAAACCTCCCTCCATTCATCTCTCTTAAAGATAGCAGAAGATATTTCTTCTACTTCTATATGCCCAAACTTTATTATTATTTAGTTTCCAAAATAACCAGTGAAGCCAGATCTATCATTATCACCCACTTTATCAACCGAGGAGGCCAAGGCTCGGAGAGGTTGAGTAAGTCCATTAGCCCAAGTCACTTAGCTTATAAGTACCTGAAGGAAGATAAGAACCAAAGCTTTTTTTAAAAATTTTCATTCAAGAGTATATGGTCTTCCACCTACTTACATCTTTTTTTGATTTCTTTCTTCAGTATATTAAAATTTTTTGAGTTTAGTGTCTTATAATTTTACATCCTTAAATTTATTCCTAGATTTTTTTATGCACTTATAAATGTGATTGTTTTCTTAGCTTCCCTTTATGATAGTTTATTATTGGTGTATAAAAATGTATCCTGCTACTTTCCTGAATTCAGCCATACTACCCAAAGCAATCTATAAATTCGCCTCTATTCCTATCAAGATACCAATGGCGTATTTCACATAACCAGAAAAAATATGCCAAAAATTTATGTGGCATTGTTAACAGAGAGAGGTTCTCGGCATACTGCTAAAATAAGAATTTCAGAAGCCCCATGGGAGAATGAGATGCGGTAAAAGGCTTTACTTGCATGGGGTTACATTTCTCAGGTTCCAGGATCCCATCCCCCTTAAGCCAGTCCTGGAAAAGGTGCAGCTGGGGTTCAGCAGAGCCAAAAGCAAGGCCAGTGCCCAGAGTTTCCTTTCCATGGTGCAGCTGGGTGTAGTTCAGCATTCAGGCCAGATTCAAGTCCATTAGTCTGTTGTGTGGAGTACCACAGGGCCATGAGCCATGGGGCACAGGGGAGTGCATCCTGCCACAGGAGAGCCAGGAACCCAGTGTGCCAGAGAGAGGAGAGAGAGCCTGCTTCTTTGTCTAGAAGTTTACATATTCAGGTTTTGAGTGCTCGTAGTGGCCACACCTATTCTGGCCACTGATGTGACTGGCAGACAAGTATGTACCTTCCCACCTCACTCAGACCTTACTGGGTATGCATCTAAACTGTCTTTATTCAGTGCCTTCCCCCACTGAGCAGTGGGGAGCGACTTGGAGAGTGTTAAACGAAGCTTTTTGGCAAAGCCGTATAAATGACATGCCCATATTGTCTAGTGTTCCCTTTCTTCCTTTCCTGTTAAATAATAACCAGGTTATTACAAAGGCATCAGAACCACAAAAGACACTGAATAGCCACAGCAATCTTGAGAAAGAAGAACAAAGTTGGAGTAATCACACTACCTGATATCAAACTATACTACAAGGCCACAGTAATCAAAACAGTATGGTACTGGCATAAAAACAGACATATAGATCAAGGGAACAGAATAGAAAGCTCAGAAATAAATCCACACTTTATGGCCAATTTAAATATGACAATGGAGGAAAGAACATACAGTGGGGTAAAAACAGTCTACTCAATAAAGGCTGTTGGGAAAAGTAGACAGATACATGCAAAAAAATAAAACCAGACAATCTTCTTAAACGATACATAAGAAAAAATTCCAAATAGAATAAAGATTTAAATGTCAGACTTGAAACCATAAAAATCCTAGAAGAAAACATAGGCAGTAAAATCCAGTCATTTTGTGTAGCATTATTTTTCTGACATAGCTCTTTGGGCAAGGGAAACAAACAAAATAAACACAAGGGACTATATAAAACTAAAAATGTTTTTGCACAGGTAAGGAAACCATCAACAAAATAAAAGGATAACTCACTAGATAGGAGAACATATTTGCCAATGATACATCTGATAAGGGGTTAATATCCAAAATTTATAAAGAACTTATACAACACACACACAAAAAAACCCCCAATTCAGGCAAAGGACCTGAACTGACACCTCTCCAAAGAAGACCAATAGATGGCCAATAGATATAAGAAAAGATGATTAACATCACTAATCATCAGATAATTGCAAATTAGAATCACAATGCAATATCACTTTACACCTGCCAGAATGGCTATCATCAATAAATCAACAAAAATGTGTTGGCAAGGTTGCGGAGAAAAGGGAACCCTCATGCACTGTTAGTGGGAATGAAGACTGGTGCAGCCACTGTGGAAAACAGTATGCAGTTTCCTCAAAAAACTAAACACAGAAATGCCGTATGACCAGCAATTCCACTTCTGGGAATATATCTGAAAAAAACCATAAACACTAATTCAAAAGAGTATACACACCCCTATGTTCTTTGCAGTGCTATTCATAATAGCCAAGATTTGGAAGCAGCCCAAGCACCCATCAGCAGATGAGTGGATAGAAAAGCTGTGGTACATCTACACAATGGAATACTACTCGACTGTAAAAAAGGAAATCTTACCTTTTGCAACAGCATAGATGAACCTGGAGAGTATTATGCTAAGTGAAATAAGCCAGTCAGGGAGGGACAAGTACCATATGATTTCGCTTATATGTGGAATCTAATAAACTAAATAGAAAGATTCATAGATACAGAGAACAGACTGACAGCTGTCAGAAGGGTTGGGGGTTGAGGAGCTGGGTGAGAAAGGTGAAGGGATTAGGAAAGAAACCTCAGAGACATGGACAACAGTATAATGATTACCAAAGGGAGAGAAGAGTGGGGGTGAGTAGAAATGGGTAAAGGAGGGATAAAGGGTGATGAAAGGAGACTTGACTTTGGGTGGTGAACACACAATACAATATACAAATGATGTATTATAGAATTGTACACATGAAATCTACAATTTTATGAACCAATGTCAACCCAATAAATTCAATTAAAAATTTTTTTTAAGTGTATGGTCTTGACCAGTGGTCGGCAAACTGCGGCTCACGAGCCACATGCAGCTCTTTGGCCCCTTGAGTGTGGCTCTTCCACAAAATACCACGGCCTGGGCGAGTCTATTTTGAAGAAGTGACATTAGAAGAAGTTTAAGTTTAAAAAATTTGGCTCTCAAAAGAAATTTCAATCGTTGTACTGTTGATATTTGGCTCTGTTGACTAATGAGTTTGCCGACCACTGGTCTTGACTACTGCTAGAGACTGCCTTTCTTCATCTAACCCTCCACCTCTTCCCTGTGTTGGCAATGTGGTAATGTGGTGATTATTTAAGCACTTCATTTGCAATTGAACTAGGAGTGGGGTTAGTTTCAAAGGACCTGACCACTCCGCGGTGCTTGCTCCTCTATTGCTTTCTTACCAAGGCTAACTGGCTGTAGATGCAGAGAGGACATGTAAGGTGCACCCTTGTGGTTTTCCTCCTTCCATGCTTCATTGAATTGTACCCTGAAGTCCTCCCTAACTCCTTTGGCCAGGTGGCTGGATGTGAAGCCCTTATAGGCTTAAAAGAAAGTTGTCAAAATTGATCCAGGGAGCAAAGTTGTCAAAATCTCAGATGCTGAAATTTCAAAGGCTTTATTTCAAGCATGGCATGAAAACAATTTGAAAAGGGATTTAATCCAGTTGTTGACCTCTTTCCCTCAACTGAAAAAGCAATCTCCTTTAGCCATGGGAACGGCCATTCGGACAGCAGTAAGTCCAAAAAGAAAGATTTCCCAAGCTCCACACAGCAGGTATAGTCAGCCAGTAGCAGGTGGGATGTGACACCATGGCCTCATGAACAAGCATGGACAAAGCGCATGCTTTCAGTTCTTATGGTCCACTGGTGAGAATTCTGCACTGAGAGTAGCCAATGTATTGTCTTTTCAACTTCCTGTAGAAGCAATGCTTGCCTATGTGCCTAAGACATTGTTCAGCGCTCCATTTGGCTTACTTGTATGGGTAGCAACCTTCTCCACATGCTGGGATTGAGCATTGGGGGCATGTGACACAGGAGGAGTGAGCAGGTGTGGAGAAAAGAGCTCTTTATCTAGGCAACATGCAGAAATTGGAACCAGCCTACTGTATCTAACAGTTCATAGACAGCCAAAGAAAATATTTTTTTTACTTTAAAAATATATTTTTATTGATTTCAGAGCAGAAGGGAGAGGGAGAGAGAGATGGAAACATTAATGATGAGAGAGAGTTATTGATTGGCTTCCTCCTGAACACCCCACACTGGGGACTGAACTGCAACCTGGGCATATGCACTGACTGGGAATTGAACCGTGTCCTCCTGGTTCATAGGTCGATGCTCAACCACGGAGCCATGATGGCTGGGCCAGACAATGAAAATAATCCCTTTCATGCACAGATACTTTTATATTTCCTACAAGTGTTCAATAAAATGGTGTTTAATAGTTATAAGCTCCCAGAGGGAGGGTAAGTTATAAACTCCAAGAGGGAGGGTATTGATGAGCTCCAAGTGTATGGATGAGCCTTATACTGACTGAGGTAGTATAAGTACTAACTATAAAGCAACTAACATTTATGGAATTCTTAACTATGTGCCTGGAACGATGTTTAACGTTTTATATCCACTATCACTTGTAACCTGCATAAATCCCTATAGAATTATATTGTTTCATCTTCATTTTATAGATGAAGAAACAGGTTTAGCAAATATGAGGGTTAGAAAGTAAACTTGGCAGAGGTCAGAAAACTGGCAAGAGATAAACTTTGGATTTGAGCCAGGTACTCCTAGCTCAGTGGTCGGCAAACCACGGCTCACAAGCCACATGCGGCTCTTTGGTCCCTTGAGTATGGCTCTTCCACAAAATACCACGTGCGGGCGCACACGTACAGTGCGATTGAAACTTCGTGGCCCATGCACAGAAGTCGGTTTTCGGCTCTCAAGAGAAATTTCAATCGTTGTACTGTTGATATTTGGCTCTGTTGACTAATGAGTTTGCCGACCACTGTCCTAGGTGAACAAGAAGGAAAAAAAAACAATGAAAAATAAGGCCAAATAGTAAAGGGAGATGGAGGCAGCATGCATCCATTTTTCCTAAGGAGAAAACACATATTTATGTATGTATGTAAATGTTTGTATGTAAATGTGTGTGTATATGGGCATGAGGGAATCTATCTTTGAGAAAGAGAGAGAAACTCTAACGTCAATGTTTGTGTATCTATGGTACCTATGGTATACCTTCAAAGAATTTAATCTTCTATGGGAAACGACATCAATCTCAATAATAAAATAAGAGCAACTGGTAGATATACTGAGGTTGGATGGGATGTCTTGCTTTGACTCTGGTCTAAACTGTAAGTTTCCACCAGGGCAGGTACTATAACTTGTTTATTGTTTTACCCCAGAGCCTAGTGCAGCCCCTACCTAGCCCAGGGTCACACCACCAGCAAGTGGGATTCAAACTCAGGCAGTCTAGCAACAGAGCCAAACTCTAAACCATGACTTTGCCCTGTCTCTAACAGAACAATCCTCTCCTTAATACTCTACACTGTGATTTTAGGGCAGGATTCTCCTTATATTTTACATGCAAGTTTAGTAGAAAATAAACTATCCAGAGAAATGTTGCCTGACTCTGAGCTTAAGAACAAAGCTGAATATCCATAGCCCCTTGCATCATTTTGTCAATTTCTTATTCAGCGTGTGCATCAAAACATGAATAAATATAGAAGATTAGGATGCCCCAGATGACTAGGAGCTGCCTGGGAGGATTTTATTCTGCAAAGCTTCTGCATAACATGATAGATGGAAATGTTAAGGAAGTCTGCACATAAATAATAGATGCATCTAAAAAAAGGGAGATACTTGAGGCTTTTTAAAGCCACTGCACCATAAGATTTTTTGGTTCCTTGTTTTTGTTTTGTTTTTTTCTAGGATGCTGTAGGTAGGTCATATAAATTATGGACACTCAGCTTGTGGATAACTAACTATTGAATAAGTTGGAGTTCACTGCAGTGATGTGTCACATCTCCTAGGTGGTGGATAATCCATTGGGGGCTATTGCTCCACTTTTTGGCCCTGTTAATGCCTAACCAGTCCCATAAAATCACACTGAGGCAAAGTCAGAAAGTAGGAATAACATTTGTACAGAGATATTTAATACAGCATTATTTATAACTAGAGGTCCGGTGCCGGTGCATAAAATTTGTGCACTGTGGGGGGGCGGGGAGGGGATGTCCCTAAGCCCAGCCTGCACCCTCTCCAATCTGGGATCCCTCTCACAATCCAGGACTGCTGGCTCCCAACTGCTCACCTGCCTGCCTGCCTGATTGCCCCTAACTGCTTGTGCCTGCCGGCCTAATCACGCCCTAACCCAGGGGTGGGCAAACTTTTTGACTCGAGGGCCACAATGGGTTCTTAAACTGGACCAGAGGGCCGGAACAAAAGCATGGATGGAGTGTTTGTGTGAACTAATATAAATTCAAAGTAAAGGAGCGGAGGGGGAGAGCAACAGAACCGGATAGAACAGCCAGATCCGGCCCGTGGGCCATAGTTTGCCCACGGCTGCTAACCACTCCCCTGCCAGCCTGATCAATGCATAACTCCTCCCCTGCAGGCCTGGTTGCCCCCAACTGCCCTCCCCTGCCAGCCCAGTCGCCCCCCAACTGCCCTCCCCTGCCAGCCATCTTGTGACCACATGGGGTGGCCATCTTGTGTGAGGGTGTGATGTTCAATTTGCATATTACATTTTTATTATATAGGCTAGCAAAATCTGGAAACAATCTCATTGTCCAAAATTAGATTAATTGTTAATTTTTGGCATATCTGGATAAAGGAATATTATTGTAGTAGTGTAGTGTTTCTAATATAAAATATCATTAAATGCTTAAAATATGAAGATAATGGGACATCTAGAGTACTTGATATTTTAAATACCCATCCTCATTTATAAAACCAGATTATTTTCAGTAATAATCATGAAATGTAACAAACAGTAATAATGGGTCAGAAGAGAAATATGAATAGTAAAATATTTCTAATCTTAAACTTTTTATATGATTATATGCCAATGAAGAAACAGACTACAGTAGATTTAAAAAATAAATACTATAATATCAAAAACATAAAAAGTAACCAATTAATATTTTTATAGTAATAATTTGGAAGGAAGGGGGGAAGTGCATGGAGAAATGTTACCAAAAGGCTGAATTCCCTTTTTCAGTAAGCTATTTACACATCTAATAACAGACTGAAGTAACTCAAGTGCTGTTTCTTCATTTTTATAACCACTATGCTAGCACTGTTTATTTCAAATCTACTGGCTAAGTGAAGAAATGTACAAGCATAGTTGAATACATGAGCTGAACCCAATGTGAGCTGGGATGATTCTGAACCCTCTGGAACGACCTTTTAAGAGGGAGGAATATGCTCTAGCCAGTTTTGCTCAGTGGTTAGCATCAGCCCATGGACTTAAGGTTCACAAGTTCCATTCAGGTCAAGGGCACATACTTTGGTTGCAGGCTCAATCCGGGGCACTGGATGAGGTTTGTGTCTGAGGCAATGAATCAATGTGTCTCTTTCACACTGATGTTTCTCTCTCTCTGTGTCTCTCCCCTCCTCTTTCCAATTCTGACTAAAAAATCAATAAAACAATATGCTTGGGTGAGGATTAACAACAACAACAACTAAATAACAACAAAAAGAGGGAGGAATATCTATAGCTGGTTCTTTGTGTCATGGACCACATAGGGATTCATTTGAATTAACTCCCATGCATATTATTAAAGTGTAAGTAACTAAACTGTGGTGATTTGAAGCTTAAATATATATTATAACTAGTGTCCTGGTGCATGAAATTCATGCATTGGGTGGTGGTGGGGGGGGGTGTTCCTCAGCCCCGGCCTGCACCCTCTCCAATCTGGGACCCCTCGAAGGATGTCCTACTGCTGGTTTACAGGGATCGGGCCTAAACCAGCAGTCGGATATCCCTCTCACAATCCGGGACTGCTAGCTCCAGCCGCTCACCTGCCTGCCTGCCTTCCTGATTGCTCCTAACCACTCTGCCTGCCGGCCTGCTCACCCCCAAATGTCCCTCACCACCAGCCTGCTTGCCCCCAAATGCCCCCCACCAGCCTGATTACCCCCAACTGCCCCCCCTGCTGGCCTGCTTGCCCCCAACTGCCCCCCCTCCCCTGCTGGCCTGCTTGCCCCTACCTTCCCTCCCCACTGGCCTGCTCACCCCCAACTTCCCCCCTGCTGGCCAGCTCACTCCAAACTGCCCCCCCCCACTGTCATGATCACCTCCAACTGACCCCCACTGATGGCCTGCTCACCTCTAACTGGCGCCCCTGCTGGTCTGCTTACCCCCAATGACCCCTGCCGTCCCATCCTGGCCTGATCACCCCCCGGCGACCCAAGGTCCCAGCTCCTCCTTTTTTTTTTTCTTTTTTTTTCAGCGCCTCCTTGAGCAGAGGCCAGGGCCGGCTGGAAGCAAGTATCTAGGATTTATTTATCTTCTATAATTGAAACTTTATAGCCTTGAGCAGAAGCCAGGGCCAGCCAGGGCGGGCAGGAAGCTTGGCTTCCTCCATCGCCAGGGGCAACCCAAGCCTCCTGCTTGCTCCAGCTCCATGGCTGGCTGCCATCTTGGTTGGGTTAATTTGCATACTTGCTCCTGATTGGCTGGTGGTGTGGCTTGGCGTAGTGGAGTGATGGTTAACTTGCATGTTTCTCTTTTATTAGTGTAGACAGAGGCCCGATGCACAAAATTCATGCACAGGCCTTGGCCCTGGCCCCCACCTGCCATCGCCACAGCTTTTTTCGGAAGGAAGGACATTGGGAAGGATATCTGGTCTAATTAGCATATTATGCTTTTATTATTATAGATTAGTAAAATCCATCAGTGTCTTCACTAAATGTTTATAATTTAGATTAGCAAAAAAAAAAAAAAAGGAAAAAGAAAAAAAGCAATATGGAGGAGTATTTTATTTCTGACCTTTAGAATGCTGGAGCCTTGTGATGATACAAAACAGGCTGCATTTTAGTTGGTTTTATTTATTAATTACTGCTTTTAATTTTTCTCTATTCACCCTCTTGCTGCCCACACCTGGGATGACTATTTTTACTGTCCCAATCCTGAAACATCCTTGATGATGATAAATCTCTGGGGGGAAAAGATATGATTGTATATAAGGTATACTTATTTAGGCTTATTATGTACAAAGAACCTTTGAGACTTCATTCTGCATAAGATAGGATGGAATGGACTGGTGAGGTTTCTGCCATTTTGATATCTGAAAGTAAACAGGTCACCTGGGCACAAACTGAGTAAGCCAGGAAAAGAGATGCTCCCTGCTGGATAAAGGCCAATAGACCAATCAGAGCCTCTTTCTGGAAAAATATAAATGCCAAATGCACACATGAGGGAGGTTAATTACACTTGAGTACTCATTAAATTCATTAAATATTCATTTGGTTCTTCATGAAGTCAGTCTAGTCTGTTTTGTTTTTGTATTTGTTTTTGCACTAAACCCTCCATTATCCAAGCTTATCTCTGTGGGTGAAACTTAAAGAATGGTTTAGTTTAAAAGAAAATGAGCAAAAAATAGAGGTACGCTATAAACACTAGTAGGAAATATATAAAAATTTTTATCTATAGTTAGATTCAGAATTGTGAGATAATGGATGCTTTTTTATTTTCTTGGCATTTTTTTTCTATATATCTACGATGAGCATGTGTTGCTGGCTTTTCAGGAAATTTTTTAATGAGATAACGGTATTTCTATTTTCAACTTGATTGGCTTTAAAAGGAGGAAAAAAAACCTTTTATATCTAGAATTCCTTGCATTGAATAAGTTCTCTTTTCTCTGGAAAAACAAATGAGGGCAAAAGGAAAAGGGGTATAACCTGCTGAGATAAAACCCAGTTTATTCTGGGCCTAGTTACCCGAATTTTTATTTCTATGCTGGTGGGGTAAAAGGACCATTTGAAATTTTTCCGCAGTAGGAAGAGACCGAGATAATGGTCAGATAGTTACTTTGGGTTGGAAAGGTGAGGTGGGTTAGCGATTTTAACAATCTCTTGCTTACACCAAAAGGTTATTTTTGAAGATAAGAGTACTGAATGTTCCCAGTTTCCACAGTTGTCATGGAAACCTTTTAGCTAGCTGAATAGGTTAGCAGGATTTTATGTTCCTCACTTTGACAAATACAAGAAGACATGATCCCAGCTTTGCATTGCTAATCAGAAAACTTCTGTTTTCCAGTCTCCTAGTGCTTGATTAGTCACATTTTCTTAATATTTATCTTCTTCTCCACAACATAAAGCAACAGGCGAGTTCTCTTTCAAAAATCATTCCCACTTTAGAAGCGGAGCCAAAATCGTGACTGGGCTGACCTTGTTGTGTTTGGGAGCAATGCTGCTTGCAGCACTGAAAGGCTCCTGCAGGTTAATTTAGGCTCCTGCCGAAACTCTTCTGATTTGTACTGACTTTCAGTGGTTTCCTGGAGGTAAACTCACTTGCTAATAGGCAGGAATTATTCCTCATTTTAGGAGCAACAGTCTGCCCACTCCAGCTTATAAGGACAGGTAAGCTTTCCGAAAAAGGCACCCTGAGGCTAAAACCAAAACAGCCATGCCACATGGGTGAATGCATATCCAGCAAACCTTTTTCTTCCTATTTTTCTGTAACAACACTCCACATTGCTTTGGAAGGTGGGCATGGTCTGAGAATCCAAAGGCAAACTGGAAAAACAACTGTATTGCAGGCAAAAGTCTGACAAATTTGGATAAACTAGTTGAAGATGGAATTTGTTGGGTTTCGTTAAGAACAAAGCCTTGTGTGTGTAAAGGGCACCTCAAAGCATGTAGTTTGTGAAGCAGTGGGCGACTAACAATTAAGTACAATGTAACAATTAAGAACATGGGCTTTCCAGCTATGTGAATTTGGGGAATTCGTTTTGTGTCTCAGTTTATCATTACAATAGAAATAACACCCATCTCATAGGGTCCCAGTGAGGATTACTGAGTTAATATGTACATACTGCTTATCAGCCCTGATATAACGCATGCTATTTGGCTCAAAAACTGCATGAGGGAGTCAGGAGTGATGGGAAACAAAGAAGAGTGAAAAGACAGAATAGAGAGAAAACCAATAAAGGGAAAAGGACCATGAAAGAAGAAGGCACATCTGGCTGGAGGGTAGTGCCATTACCAGTTGCATCAACGGTTGGATGTTGTCCAGAAATTCCCACCCCAGCTGTACATCCCACTGAGCCTCATTTTTCACTGGTTGCAATTGAGATGATTTTACAGAATTTGTTAGATTAACACAATGCTTTTCATGATTTGATTATGCCCCAATGGAATCCTGCTTTCTTTTGTTCAATGTTCCAATGTCTGTTCTGCACTAATGCAATGATGCTTGTCTAAGAAACCTCTAGTTAATAATAATATAAAAAAGTGCAGTTCCAAAGGGGTTTGGGATGAGGGGTTTCAGTCTTGCCATAGCAGTTATATTTCTTCTGGGAAATTCAATAATTAAAAAAATGCACCCATAGATTCTTCTTGCAAGCTGAAAGTAATAAATAGATGGATGCAAATGAATAAAAAAGAAACCAACCTAAACTTCATTGCATAAACCCTGAACAGTGTATAACAACAGGCCAAAAATCAATGATTTGAAGACCATCAAAACAAACTGTAGCACAGATCACAATTCCGACATTAAAAAGTCAATGCCAAATGAGAAGCCAGGCATGAAAATAAAACAGTTTGTGTTCATGTTTTATATGAAACGTGGGCTTTCCTATACTCGCAAAATGACTTTTCATATACATTATGATAAATTTGGAGGACTTTTGTGTAATAAGTGATAATATGTATAATGCAAATTGCATTCTCTATTTAATCAATCATGTTATGCAAAAATATGTTGTAAAATCTTATTTTGTAGATAGAAAAAATATCTACTTCTGCCACTTGATAATGATATATTATAGTATATATTGCTCTGCATTTACTCTCTCACTTCTTTCATGAGGCTTTTTTCAATCCTACTTCACATTCCAAAAGTCTTTTTATTCCCATTGAGCACAGAATGTGAGATGCTTAATAAATATGGGCCAAATGAATGAGTGAATTATGACTTAATAATGGGCATTATGATTTGGAGAATTTAGTGAATAATAAATTAATACTCTCAACTCTTGAAATGAATTAATTCTTATTTAAAATCAAATTTCATTTTTACCAATGTAATACATGCACATAGTAAAAAAGTTTAAGAGGTCTTAAGAAAATAAAGCAGCCCCTACCCACTCTTGTCTACCCTTTAATCGGACTCTCTAGAGAAAATACCTTTGAACCATTTTAGATTTTTCTTCTGGTACTAACTTTCATATTTCAAACATTATACTTTTCTTTTATTTTTAAATCTTTATTGTTGAAAGTATTACATATGTCTCCTTTTCCCCCCCATTGATTCCTTCTAGCCCGGCCTGCACCCCAGGCCTTCACCACACTATTGTCTGTGTCCATGGGTTATGCATATATGCATACAAGTTCTTTGATTGGTCTCTTCCCACCTAAACACCCCCACCTTCCCTCTAAGATTGCACAGTCTGTTCCATGCTTCTATGTCTCTTGATCTATTTTGTTTATCAGTTTATTTTGTTCATTAGATTCCACATATGAATGAGATCATGTGATACTTATCTTTCTCTGACTGGCTTATTTTGCTTACCATAATACTCTCCAGGTCCCTCCATGCTATATCAAAGGGTAAGAGATCCTTCTTTTTTCTTTCTTTTTTACAGCTGAGTAGTATTCCATGGTATAAATGTACTACAACTTTTTTTTATCCACTCATCTACTGATGAGCACTTGGGCTGTTTCCAGATCTTAGCCATTGTAAATTGCACTTCTATGAACATAGAGGTGCCTACATGGTTTCTAATTGGTGTTTTGGTTTCTTAGGATATATTCCTAGAAGTGGGATCACTGGGTGAACTGGCAGTTACATTTTTAATTTTTTGAGGAAACTCCATACTGTTTTCCACAGTGGCTAGCCCAGTCTGCATTTCCACCAGCAGTATACAGGGTTCCCTTTTCTCCACATCCTCACCAGAGCTTGTCATTTGTTGATTTGTTGATGATAGCCATTCTGACCAGTTGTGAGGTGATACCTCATTGTTGTTTTAATTTGCATCACTCTGATGATTAGTGACTTCGAGCATTTTAGGATACTTATGAATAAACTTAACCAAGGAGGTGAAAGACTTGTACTCTGGAAACTACAAGACATTGACAAAAAGAGACAGAGAAACATATAAACAAGTGGAAGAATATACTGTGTTCATGGTATAATTAATATCATTAAAATGTCCATACTGCCCAAAGCAATGTATATATTCAATGCAATCCCTATTAAAATACCAACAGCATATTTCACAGATCTAGAACAAATGCTCCAAAATTTTATATGGAATCAAAAAAGAACTTGAATAGCTGCAGCAATCTTGAGAAAGAAGAACAAAGTTGGAGGATCACAATGCCGGATATCAAGTTATACTACAAAGCCACTATAATCAAAACAGCCTGGTACTGGCACAAGAACAGGCATATAGGTCAATGGAACAGATCAGAGACCAACCCAAGCCATTAAGCTCAACTGCTATATGACAAAGGAGGCAAGAACATACAAGGGAGTCAAGACAGTCTCTTCAATAAATGCTGTTGGGAAAATTGGACAGATACATGCAAACAAACAAACAAACAAACAAACTAGTCAACCAATTTATACCACACACAAAATAAACTCAAAATGGATAAAGGACTTAAATGTCAGTTGTGAAACTATAAAAATCCTAGAAGAAATCATAGGCAGCAAACGCTCAGACATCTCTCACAGCAATATGTTTGCGGATACATCTAAGATATGGAAAACCAAGGAGAAAATAAACAAATGAGACTACATCAAAATAAAAAGCTTCTGCACTGCAAAAGGAACCCTAAACAAAATGAAAAGGGAGCCCATTCTATGTGAGAGCATAGTTGGCAATGATACATCTGATAAAGGGTTACTATCCAAAATATATAAAGAACTCATACAACTTAACAAAAGGAAGACAAATAATACAATTAAAAAATAGGCAAAGGACCTAAATAAATACTTCTCCAAAGTGTACATACCAGTAGAAATGGCCAAGAGACATAACATTATGCTTTTGCCACTGCATTGCCACATCCAATTCTCTGACACTAACTTAGTATCTCACAATTCAATTATAACTAGAGTTAGTTCCGACCCAAGTCCCAAATGTCTGTTCCCACTGCAGATCCAGCTGTGAGTCCTGGATTTCCCCAAGCCACCTGCACTTCTATCTTGACTATAAATTTGGGAATTCCTATAACTCCCTTTCAGGTTGGATAATTTGCTATCACAACTCAGAGAACTTACTAAAAGCACTTACAATGACAGTTTTATTATAAAGAACCCAACTCAGGAACAGCCAAATGAAAAAGAGGCCTAGGTCTCGGTGAGAGCGGGGAGACCCAGAGCTACCGTGCCCTCTCCTAGTGGAATCTGGGCATGCCACCCTCCCAGCACATTGCCGTGCTCACCAGCCTAGAAGCTCCCTGAGCCTCACTGTCCAGCTTTTTAATCAAGGTTTCATTATGTAGGCATGATTGGTTAATATCATTGGCTGCATGATTAAACTCAATCTCTGCAGGCTGTGAGAAGGGCTTAAAATTCCAATGCTGTGGTCACCTGATTTTTTATTTCTGCTGACCGACCCTCAATCTTAAGCTATGTAGGGACCTACTTCATTAGAATAAACTCAAGTATGGTGGAAAAAGGCTTTTTATGAATAACAACAACCATTCCCATCACTTAGGAAATTCCAAGGGATTTTGGAGCTATGTACCAGGAACTAAACAAATATTATGTTTACAATTATATACATGGTGAATCACCTAATTGTTAACCTTAGAATTTGGGGGCAACTGCCTAGTAGAAAAACCTACTGCCCAATGTGAGGGTCAGACTTGTCTGTGGCTGAAAGGAAATCGACAGAGGCATGCTGGCATTGTTAAATATGGCTGTCTCAAAGATGGATGTCTATTGCTGCATGTACAATTTGGCTGTGGAGACTGAATTGATCACATCAATGGCAGCAACAAAGGTTCCAATCAAGGCTGCAATCCACTTACATCAGCTCCATATGGGCATGACCTAGAATAGATTCACTTGATTAAATCCAAAGGAGCAGTCAGAAAGTTGGGTACGGGCATGGGAACTAAGACATTTTATTAATAGTTTCTGTGTAACTCGTAGAATAGACATTTATTAAATTAATAATAACCCTGGGATTAGAGGCAAGAGATCTAGATTTCACAGTGCACAGGTGTCCCACTCATTTCCAATTTAACAAGACAGTTTCTGGGGGGAAAACTGAACTGTTTCTGACCATATACGCATTGAATGTAAACATTCCAGTGGTTTTATAAAACATCGCATGTTATTTTGTGCACATAAATAAACTATGTTGAATATGGTAATTCATTAGGAAATCAGTTCTTGACCAGTAAGTTGTCATTCTTCTGAATTCTGAATTTTTAAAACTCTTGTATTGTATATGTATTTGTTGTCACTTTACAATTTTCTGGAAAAACTAAATGTGCTACCTCTAGTAACTTTCATTTGTTCTCAATTTCTCAAGTTTATTATTTTCTCAATAGTGGTCACATTGCCATGTTTTCAATATATTATGTTTACCTGGTAATTTTAGAACATCCCCCTAGTTTTTGACTTCTTCATTAAGGAAATAACATATTAAAATGTAAAATGGCAAGTGCATAGCTTAAACTTATCTATGGGTAGGACAGGGATTGGTGACTTGTTACATCGTTACAAAAACTAACACAAGCACATGGAACTGGTATCTTGGCTGTGAATGCACCCTTCTCTGAACTCAAATTAACAATTCTAATCAGTTCTGGAAAGTTGAACATCCATCTGTTTTCTGATGATTTCATATATAGTTTGCTTTACTTACATATAACTGTCTATAGCACTATCCATGACACTCTATAATCAGGAGTATGATAGCACACACTGCAAGAAATTAGCTCTTTTAACAGGATATGAATATGAGAGGATAAAGCAGCATTATCTAGAATGCTGCTTTTCATTCTCTGTGTTTTCATTGTCGAACAAAGGTCATCTACATCCTTTGATGAAGTTGTTAGTTTAAATGGCCTCTTCAGAAACCTCACAGAAACTTAGACTCCATCCTGTGTCATTTGTTCACCACACCATATTAATTGCTGTCTTGCTGATGGAAGGGGCAGGCACTGGAGTGAGGTGTGAGAATGAGAAAACCAAGGGTTGCCACTTAATATCTTCATAATGATGGGGCTTTAGACCCTATCTGTTTTTAAACAGACTGTTGCTGTCATATAAAGGTTTTGAGGACTGGGTAGAGAATCTTTTTCTTTCCCAATTAGGTGAACTGGTCAAGAGGCCAGAGAATGGATTTTCGTTAGTCTTTTTCAACCTCTTAGCTTTTCTTGATTTCTAGAAATCCATTTAACTAGATGTGCATTCTTTGCCTTTCTCTGCATTCAGTTCCAAAATATGGGAGAGAAGACCCACCTATCAAACCTTCCTTTCCCTTCTCCTGCTCCCTCCCTCCCCACCCAGTACTCTAAAAGCCTGGATCAGTTTGTGGGATTCAAATCCCTGCTTCTTCTACCCTTTAGCTATGTTCTGTGATTGCTCAAAGTAGCATAATTTGATAAGAATTTCATAAAGGGACTAATTTTAAAACTGTAAACAGTTCGTAAGGAAACTATGAAGGCTGTTGTGCAGTGTCCTAGTTTCAGTAACAAAATAGCTATTACTACACCTAAACCTTAAGGGACATGGAGAGGAATGGGTTCCTGGAACCAGGAAGGAGAAAGCTGTGCTGACAGGACCACTTTCAGAGGATCTGTGACACTTTGCTGTGGAACACAGTCAGTGTGATAGAACATGCAAGAAATTAATAAAACTTGACATCACTGTGTTACTCCCTCTGGTCTCCTGGCCATTTCTCCTACTTGGAAGCTTGTCCAAACAGGTCAACTTCCTGAGGCAGAAAGCAGACGGAAAAGAATGGAGAGTGAATTGGAGGGGCCCATGGGAGATATCTGAAACAGCAAAGGCCTTAACCTGTGAGCATGGCTTCCTCTTCTGTGAAGCGGGGCTAACCATAGTATCCATTTTGTATAGTGTGTTGAGAATGAAGTAAACTACTAAGAGCAGTGTATGTAGAATAGTTCCTAGTGCAGAGCAAGCACTGAATGCGCATTACCTATCATTATTATTATTTGGGAATTGTTTACCAAGTGGATAAAGGTTGTCAGAGTGGTCAGTAGTTGGGTAGAACCTACTAAGTTCTTTCAAACCTGTTCTATTTTATTATGGATTTAAATATATAACATAATTCCAAATGATCTTGACATACAATGAAAACTATTATGGTTAATATAGTTTATTATAGATTGTGAGTCCTCAAAGAGCATCTTCAACTAGGCTCCTTCCATTTGACCTCATACATCAAGTTCTATTTCATCTTTATCACTACTCTAACTTAACTCAAGCCCCTATCATCTCTCTCCAGGTTTATTACACCAACCCTTCAACTAACCAACCAGGCTGCAGGCTTCCCAATCCCAAATCTATCCCTATAGCACTGATCCTTCCACAATAGTCCTCAGACTAAGCTTATACCCATCACAGTAGATGCCTAGGTTGTATGACCTGGGTCATTTCTTTCTCTTCAAGCCCATATCTGGTATGTGTTCATTGCATTATTTAATCAATGACAAACCCTAGTCCTTGCAATCCCTGAATACATTATCCTATTCCAATGGTTCTCAAAGTGTGCCCAAGCTGGCATCATAAAGTCAACTACGGTCTGTTAGAAAAGGTAAATTATTAAGCTTTATCTGAAACCTATTAAAACAGAAACTTGGGGGATGAGGCTCAGCTACCTATGTTTTCAAAAGCCCTCCAAGTGATTCTGTTGTACACTCAAGTTTCAGATCTACTCACTGTCTCTTAGTCTTGCCTCATGCTAATAATCTCTTCCTGGAATGTCCATTGCATTTAATTCATCTTCAAGACTAATTTCAGGCATCAAAGACTTCAGGATTGATTTGCTGATTGGTTTTTAACAAATTAATGTTAGCTTCATTGAATCTGAGTAATTATTTGTTCAGAGAACTCACACGTTTTAAAAAAAGAAACCTAACTCATAACTTTTTGAGAAAATAGTTTTGTACAAATATTTATTCAGAAGGTTGATGCATTTGTTAGGAGAAAGGAGGGAGCTTTTATGTAATCAGATTTCTGCTGAAAACATGCCAGACAATGATAAAAAACTACTCTTTCTCCTACTAATAACAGTTAATGGTTCAAACTCGATTTAATTGGCTTCATTTTATAGATGAAGAAATTGAGGCTCAAAGAGGTTTTGTAACTTGCTCAGAACTACAAATCTAGCAAGTAGAAGAGCCAAGACTGGAACTCAGGTCTGTATGACTTCCAAATCAGATTACTTAAACACTGTATTATCTTTGAAACACAGATAAAGCAATTAATTTTTTTTCAAAGATTCACTTTTAAATTCAAGCTAGGTAGAAAGAGAGGAGAACAGTGTTCTCTTGTAGGCAATGTAGTTTAGTTCCAGTTGGTCACTAGGCAAATGGAAGACTTGCTATTACATATCAATTCTCTCCCATATTGTTGTGACAAACTACTTTTTCCAAACTGATTAGGTATAAGGTTTGCTACAAGTAATATTTAAAATAATAGATTTTCTTTATAATTATTTTTGCATGCTCTAATAAGGATTCACGATTATCTATATAATAATGTCTCTCCCAGATTCTTGCATATTAATATGCTTTTGTCAAAGGAAGAGAAAGAAACTGGCAATGTAGTTATTGGAAAAGAAACTGTGCAACAATTACAACCTATTTTGTGGGAGGGGAACATCATTGATCATGTATATTCCAGTAAGAGAAAATGTCATTTATGACTTTATAGAACTGCTAAGTATATAATGGAGTGGACATAGGTGTTATTAGTGTTATTGAGAAAGCTTCTCCCAATTTTATTTCTCACTAAAAGCGGGGAGATTCTCTACAGTACATTCTCTGGTGCAGACATTCAAGAAGACTCAATCTTCTTGATTATGGGCCCTACACACAACTAGAAGAGAAAATGATCTATCACATTTACAAAATAGCCACTTCACAACTTCTACTTTCTTTCTTTCCAAAATAAGGTGCCCCCCATTGTCAGTACGATAGCCTGTATTTTTTACTTGTAAGCATTGTCAGCTCATTTGCTACTTTAATCTTAATAAAGTCAGAGACAGAATTCATTTAATGGATCACATTACTGATGAGTACCAGCATATTCAATAAAGTATACAATTATCAGTCCATTAGCAATTTTACTAAAAAAGTTTAATTATGACATTAAAAAAATAGCTGACTACTTTGGCCTTTTCTTTATGTACTGGAAAAATGTGTCCTAAAAAAAGTGAGCTTCAAAAATCTCTTTATTAGTTTTCCTGCATGTACTTCACATAGACTACTTTAATGATTTGTTTTATGTTTTATTCAATTGTCAAAATTTCATCCTTGCAAGAGTAATGGGGCCAATCAAATGAAAGTTACTTCCATAAAAAAGGATGGGTTGTGTTCAAGATATTATCCCTTAAGGCACTAGAATATACTTAATCGTTGAAGGAGAACAATTTGTAAATAAGACTAAGGAAATGGAAGTAAAGGATGAGAGACCTTGCATCACAAGGAAGACAATGGTAATGGTGAGTATAGAACATTTAATTACCATAATTACTCTACAGAGGCATTTTTAAAAATTTTTAAAAAGCCAAGCCATGTTTTCAAAGTCACCCTCCTGGTTTGCCATTCCAGAGTCTTTTCAACTGACGGTCAAGTTCATTTGTACATAAAATTTCACTTATTTCTGTTTTAATACAAGCTCATGTATTACAAATGGGGTTCTCTGTAGACACAAACTAATAAACTCTTCCCCACCCTGGCTAGTGTGGCTGTTGGTTGGAGTGTCGTCGTGTGCACCAAAGGGTCAGAGCACATACTCAAAGCCCATACCGGTAGGCAGCCAACAGGTGTTTGTTCCTCTCTCTCCCTCTCCCTTCCTCTCTGAATCAATGAAAACATGACTGGTTGAGGATTAAAACAAACAAACAAAACTTTCTTTTCTCTTTTGAATTTCTCATAAGAATAAAATTCACACCATCTCTATATTCTTCCTTTAACTTTATTACTTTACTAGTGACCCAGCACGCAAAATTGTGCGAGACCCAGACACGCAGGAAATCACGCGAGACCTGGGACCCCAGACCCCGCTGCACTGTGAGACCCAGAGTCAAGTCCCACCGCACTGTGGGACCCAAAGTCAAGTCCCTGTCCACCTGCGCGCACCTCACCTCGCATACAGCCCCGCCCACCCACATGCGCCTTGCTGTGCATGCAGCCTCCTGGTGACCGGTCTTTGGTCGTTACCGCGTTAGGGCCACTGGGATTTTATAATATAGATAGTATATTTGTTCAAGAGCCCAGAACCTGGAGTGACACTGCCTTGCTTCAAGTCAAGGTTTCCCAATTCCCAAAGGTGTGACCTGGGGCAAGTTATTGGCCGTTTTGTGCATCACTTTGTTCATCTGTAAATTGGGAAAAATGATCGTTTCTACTTCTTTAAGATTATAATGAGGATTAAATAATCAATGTATATTAAGTTCTTAGAGCAGTCTCTGGGACATACTAAGCACTATAAAAGCATTTTCTATTATTATTGTTGTTAACACATTGTTGTTGCATTTCTCCAAGTATGTTTAAAGATCTCTCATTTATTTTCTTAAAAGTAGTATGCAGATATGGTAAAAAATTTGAACAATAAAGGAATGTATGTGTTCAATTAAACAGAAAAGGCATCTACTGGCAAACGTTTCTCAGATATTCTTTCTAAGTGTTTCTAAGCTGCCTTTTTCTTTTATCCTTTTAACAAAAAGACAATTGCATGCACAATGCTCCTCAATCTTCCAAATGTAAAAACATGGTGATTAAACCTGAGCACAGTGCTCCGGAAGGACAGTCTAACTAGTTAGGAATATTGAATTATCACTTTTTTTTTTTTTTTACCTTACCAGCTGCTTTCCTTGTGGTTCACCATAGCTTTCTACCAGGTCTCACAGAACAGTGCCATAATGTTGACACTTATGTTTGCTGATTGTTGTCTGGTGGATGTCAACTTCCCTGCTTTCCTGGAGATGTGTACATCTTGCTCCCTCCTCCTGTCTAATCATGAAATAAAGTCCAGATTTCCTAAAATGTTTCCAGGGAGCAAAGACAATGGTCGGTTCTTTCTGTGACTGTTTGACATGATGTATAATTGAACATCAGAACTCCCTGCTCTTTCTCTGAGTAACTGAGAACTTAGTATTCATGGAGCAAACTGATAGGTTATCTGAAAAATTCCAATACTGGCCACCTGGTACATCTTTATTACTAGTCATATCAAGATATTGCCCATTTTACATTTTAACATACTGGATGCAGGAAAGAAATTACAAAAAATGAACCTAAGCAATGAAATTTCTCACAGAGAATACTAGATTTAAAACTCTTAAAGAGCCAGACCCATACTTTCTGTCCCTTTGTATGATCAAAGGAAACAAAAGAGATGTTAAATAAATATTAACTAGTGTCTCCATAGTTCCCATTTTATGTGTTCCTCCCAACACAGGAAGGAAAGTAACAGCTTTCTGCACTGCAAAGATTTGAAACTTGTCTGCAAGTGACATGAGGAATGCTGATTCATTATATACAAAAGTGAGTGTTGGAGGTCAAATTGAGCAACTCTTGAGCATTGCCTGTGGATGAGCATGTGACCTTTCTGGAGGAGGGTTTCTTTCCATCAAGTAGGGGAAAAAGGTAGGCAAATGTTTGTCAACACTGCTGTAAGGCACTGAGCAGATTGTTGGTGAAAGTTCCTCTGATGTAAGCCTGAAGTATATGAACAGTCCCGATGAGTTATACCCACAGTGTGCTAGGCTGCTACCCTCACCGTCAGGTAGGTACAGACATCCTGCTCACTAGCCAGCACGAAAACACAATAACCTCTTACATGCTGTAAGGGGAGGGGGTTGGAGAATGAAAACAACCATTCTATCCTACAACATCTTAGCACTTTTCTCCTAAGCCCAAATTATCTTCAGGGAAAAAAAGTCATTTTCAGCATGAAATTTGTATTGTTGCCACCCACCATAAGAAATCAATGTGCACAAAACCTCAGTTTCTTTCACTGGAAAAATGACCTGTGAAACTATAAATGATGCTGTAAAGCTCAAACACAGGAAGGAAAGTAACAGCTTTCTGCACTGCAAAGATTTGAAACTTGTCTGCAAGTGACATGAGGAATGCTGATTCATTATATACAAAAAAGGGCTCGATTCTACAGATTAGGACTTTCCGTGCCTCCTTCTAGTCACATAGGGCATTTTAACGAGAATGTACAATTTGTGATTTCTCTATGTAGGAACTGGAGGGCAGAGGAGGAGGAAGAGGAATGGGATGAAGGAGAAGGAAAAGAAAGGCAATGATAACTGTCACAATAATGATGATGGTGATGTTGTTGAATGATATAAGTGCCAGGTACCACACTATGCCCTGAAAAGGCCTGATCCCCCTAATCTCCACCAACGTCCTACAAGGCTGGCATTATTGTGATGCCCATCTTATGTGTGAGAAGAAAAAAGCCATGAAAATGTAAGGCTCTCTGTATATTCTGAAGCTGTGAAAGGAAAAGCACATTTACTTTCTAGTTCCTGATGGTTCTGGATTCAGCTCTTTCCAGAGCTGTGGGCATATCTTTAGGCACGAAGGAGGTGAGGCGTACCTGTGCACCATCCCATGTTCCCTCTTGCTCCACCCTCATTTGGTACAGACAGCCAGAGATCCTGCCTCTTCCCCGGCTGCAGCCTTAGAGCAATGCAATGTTTATATTGCCACTTTGGAAAATGGAATTGCCCATTTACTCATAGGCAAGCACAGTGTATAGATATAGTCTGTTGAAAAACACAGCTCTTGTCTCTCAGAGAAATATCCTGATAAGCAATTTGGCAAAAATAGGGACTTGGAGAGGTGTTTCATGATCAGTCAAGATTTTGACGTTTTAGCCCACTTTTTAAAACTTTTACCTTTTATTCTCTTACTCCCTCTTGCTCTTAAACTAGCTCAGAAAAGTTCAGACTCTGGAAACTATCTCCTAGTAGCTGCCTGCAGAAGTGAGAATAATCATCCTAAATAATATATAATCACAAACATGTTATTGAGACAGAGCAGCAGGGTGGGATGATGGCAACTCCTAACAAGGCCAACAACTGAATAAATTGCCTCTTGATCTCTCCACTGAGAATAAATTCATGTAAATCCGGGGAAGCTGAGCTGCTGCCGCTGCTGCTAATCCACCATGTGTAGTGACTAATTTTATTAAGTGAAATACAAGAAAAGGAAAGAGCCTTGCAGTGGGAATGCGTGCAAAGATGATTGCCTTGGCCTCAGCGCGGAGCCCTGTGGCAGTGCGGAGGAGCAAGGCCAATTAGGCTGGCTCAGCAGGCAGTGCCAGAGCACAGCCAGCGAGGATGGTGCTGAGCTGCTGCAGGAAGGCTCAAGGCTCGGAGCACACGACTGCATCCACTCTGAGCATCGCTGGGAATGTGAAAGACAGCAATTGCTCTTGACTTTGAGGTAACCTTGCTCCTGAGAAGAATGGTTCACTGTCCTTGGAAAAGTTCACCTTTCTTTAACCAAAATACTTAAAAGCCATTGCTACTGAAAATTCTATGCTTATAATTTCAGGTGAGTCAATGTGCTAAGTTCTTTCACTATTAAAACTTGCAAACTCAAAGCCTTTCTGAACCAGACCAAACAAGACTGTAAGTAAATAATATAAATAAATAAGGCTTCAGAAGTGATGGGACCCATTGCTAACTGGAAAGGCCCACTGCTTCTTCAGTTTTTCTGCCTTAGACAATGTGCCAGTGTCTACTAAAGCAAAGCATACACCTAGCCTTCATCTCAGCCATTCTCCTCCTATGTATATTCTCAGTACATATATACCCAAGAGATATGACTGTTTATGTTCACCAAGAGACATTTATAAGCAAACCTGGACCTAATGCAAAGAAGTTCACAAATAGGAAAATAGATAATTAAAATGTGGTATATGTACACAATGGAATATTACATGGCAAAAAAAAAAGAACGGGCTGATACATTCAACAACATAAATGACTTTCACTGATATATGTTAACTCAAAAGAAAGCAGATGCAAAGGGTTAAAGGATGTATAATTCCATATGTGTAAACTTTCTTTAAAAAGCAATGCCAGCAGATGGTAATAGAAGTCAGAATAGTGGGGTATTATTTGAGAAGGGTTACAATGAGACATATAGAGTGTTGAAAACATTCAATATCTTGGTCTGGGGATAGATACATGGGTGTACACATTTGTGAAACTACCTCAAGATGAACATTTAATTTTGGTTTTACTGTATGTATCAATGAAGAAGTTAAAAAATACAACAGAAGAATACAAAAGAAAATAAAAGCTGTCTCAAATAAAATGGTCTCAGCTACAAATTTGTTTGCTGTCCATGAACTTATATCTTTAATGTTTCTAATGATCTTCCTACCACAGTTGAAGACTTTATGTCTCATCTGTTAGCTCATGTTTCCTTTTTTTGGAAAATAAGACAGCAAAAAATGTGGTATCGATTTAATATTTACATTGAGTTTTTTCACTTCCTTTTTGTTTGCATTTTGTTTAGTCTCCATATATTTGTGAATTTTCCAGTTTCCTTCTTGTTATTGATTTCTAGTTTCATACCATTGTGGTCAGAAAAGATGCTTGATACAATGTCAATCTTCTTAAATTTATTAAGATTTGTTTTGTGGCATCACACGTAATCTATCCTGGAGAATGTTCCATATGTACTTGAGAAGACTGTGTATTCAGTTACTTTTGGATGAAATGTCATATAAACATGTATGTACTAGAGGCCTGGTGCATGAATTCATGCACGGGTGGGGTCCAGCCAGCCTGCCCTGATTAGATCAGGCCAGGCCAGCTGTCGGGGGGGAGCAGCGTGGGTAGGGGGGAAGGGATGTGGGAGGTTAGCCAGTCGGCCCCACCCCCTGGTTGAACTCCCAGTCGAACTCCCAGTTGAGGGGACAATTTGCATATTAGCCTTTTATTATATAGGATATATGCATATATATGAAATGACACATATATGTTAAGATCTTCTTATATGGTGAAATTTTACTCTTTTTCTAAAATATAGTTTTATTGATTTTAGAGAGAAGAAGGGAGAGGGATAGAGAGATAGAAACATCAATCAGTTGCCTCTTGCATGTCCCCTACTGGGGATGGAGCCTGCAACCTGTGCATGTGCCCTGACCAGGAATGGAACCATGACCTCCTGGTTCATGGGCTGATGTTCAACCATTGAATGGCTCCGACCAGGCTTTACTTGTAATATAATTTTATGTTAACATTTGCTAGCATTGCCACAGTTCACATACTTGTTATTTCATGCATTATATTAGTATTTTATTAGTAAACTCTTAACAATTTTACTATTTTTTAGAAGTTACAGTATTTTTAATTTTTTATTCAAAATAAATGGATCCTCTTGGTTTTCCATTCTCAGCTTATTTCCTGAGATAGAGTCCCTGAAGTGGAGCTATTTAGACAGAGGTCATGAGTGGATTCTCAGAGCCTATTTTTAATGCCACATTACTTCTAAAGGGCTGGCTTCATTCATGTTGTCAAATGTCATTTATAAGACTATCTATTTGTTCCATCTTTGCCCAAAGTCATTATTTAAAAATCAAAATGGAATGACTCTTTATTTACAGGAACTTAACTTTTAGTGGAATGGTGGCTGATTTCCCCCAACTAGCTAACTTCCTATATTTCTCCATTTGTGTGCTATTTTTTATCATTTATTAAACAGAATTGGTGTAGTAACTATATATATTAACCTCATTTTTTCTCTATATTTTCAATAGCAAAAGTTTATCAATTGTGTTCAACTGTTATGACTTCCTCATTCTGCTCTTTTTATTTTACAGCAGTTTGCCTTGCAAAAGTTATCTACACTAATAAAAGAGAAACATGCAAATTACTATCACTCAGCTATGCCCAACAGCCAATCAGAGTGAGTATGCAAATTAACCTGAAAAGATGCCAGCAGCCCCTCCCCCTAGGCGCTCCAGGCCTGTGGGAGTCGGAGAAGTGGGGTGCCAGCGCCTGAGGCTGGCTGCAGCCAGGGAGACCAAGAAGCTGCCTGCCCTGTGATCACAGGCCGCAGCCAGCCAGAGAAGTCACCCACACTGCATCCCAGGGAATATGGAAAAGCTGCCTGCCTGGAGTCCAGGCGCCAACACCTGCGGCTGGCTACAGCCTGGTAGACGGAGAAGCCGCCCACCTCGCAGTCCCGGGCACCAGTACCTGCGGCTGGCTGTGGCCCAGGAGACAGAGAAGCCACCCACTCTGCGGTCCAGGGCACCAACACTTGCAGCTGTAGCCCAGGCAAAGCCACCTGCCCACCATCCCCTGAGCTGCAGCCGGCCTGGGTGCCTATGGCTGACCAGAGGGAGGGAAGCCCGGATCCCGGGTGCCTGTGGTCGGCTGGAGGAGGGAATTCTGGGTTCCAGATGCAGGGCCGAGGCAGAGGTGGTTAGGGGCAATCAAGCCAGCAGGAGAGCAGTTAGGGACAATCAGGCTGGCAAGGCAGAAGCAGTTAGGGGCAATCAGGCAGGAAGGCAAGCAGTTAGGAGCAAGCAGTTCTGGATTGTGAGAGGGATGTCCGACTGCCGGTTATCCCCTGAGGGATCCCAGATTAGAGAGGATGCAGGCTGGGCTGAGGGATACCCTTCTTCCTCCCTCCCCCATGCACGAATTTTGTGCACCGGGCCAGTAGTCTTTATATGTTCAGGCAAATTTTGTCTCTAATAACTTTCATTTCTTGAATTTCCTTCAGGGTTTCCCTTTCTTCTGTATAATTTAAAAATGTTATTGTAGCTCTAGGCCAGCCCTGGGCAAACTACGGCCCGCGGGCCGGATCTGGCCCGTTCAGCTGTTCTATCCGGCCCGCGGAGCCAAAAGAGCGGAGGGTTCTCTTGCTCTCCCCTCCGCTCCTTTACTTTGAATTTATATTAGTTCACACAAACACTCCATCCATGCTTTTGTTCCGGCCCTCCGGTCCAGTTTAAGAACCCATTGTGGCCCTCGAGTCAAAAAGTTTGTCCACCCCTGCTCTAGCCAGTTTGCTCAGAGGATAATGCGTCGACTTGCAGACTGAAGAGTCCCGGGTTCGATTCCAGTCAAGGGCACATGCCTGGGTTGTGGGCTCAATGTGTGGGGCGTGCAGAAGGCAACCAATCAATGTGTATGTCTCACATCAGTATTTCTCTCTCCTTCTCCCTTCCACTTTCCCTAAAAATCAATGGAAAAATGTCCTCAGGTGAAGATTAAAGGAAAAAAAAAAAGTTTTTCAAAAAACGAAAAGCAAATAAAAATCTTGTAAAAGAATCAGAAAACAGCCCTAACCGGTTTGGCTCAGTGGATAGAGTGTCGGACTGCGGACTGAAAGGTCCCAGGTTCGATTCCAGTCAAGGGCATGTACCTTGGTTGCGGGCACATCCCCAGTAGGAAGTGTGCAGGAGGCAGCTGATAGATGTTTCTCTCTCATCAATGTTTCTAACTCTCTATCCCTCTTCCTTCCTCTCTGTAAAAAAAATCCAATAAAATATATTTAAAAAAAAAGAATCAGAAAACAGACTTCTATCATAAAATGAAGGCAAGGTAATGAACTAGAGTGCTTACAAATGTTTTTGAACTTGGGGAAGCATAGAAAACCTTAAGTGATGGAATTGTTGCCATATTTTAGAGTGAGAAACCATTGCATTATGCTTTAGAACTTTAAATTTTATTAAATTCTTATGAATAACTTCATAGTTTGCATTCAAAATAAATAATCACTCCCAAGGAAATCTTCTGTTGAAACCAATGGAGACAATTTTATATGGTTAATATTATCTTATTATTAGGTCACACTTCAAGTAATATTTTGTAGCAGCCATAGGTTTCAAAACGTGAATTTTTCAGGGCAAAACACAGACAATGAAGTTTATTCTTCAAGAGTGCATTAATGATGTTAAATGCAATTTCTTTGTTTGGCCAAAAATACTCATATCTGAGATTTATAAGCTATAAATGTCTAGTCAACTTACTATCTGCACTATTTTAAACCATACTTTTTTTCCTTTATTGATTAAGGTATTACATATGTGTCCTTATCCCCACATTACCTCCTTACCCACCCCCCTCACTCATACCCTCACCCCCCTGGTATCTGTGTCCATTGATTAGGCTTATATGCATGCATACAAGTCCTTTGGTTGATCTCTCCCCGTTATCCCCGCCCTCCCCTACCTTCCCTCTGAGGTTTGATGGTTTGATTGATGCTTCTCTGTCTCTGGATCTGTTTTTGTTCATCAGTTTATGTTGTCATTATATTCCACAAATGAGTGAGATCATGTGATATTTATCTTTCTCTGACTGGCTTATTTCACTTAGCATAATGCTCTCCAGTTCCATCCATGCTATTGCAAATGGTAAGAATTCCTTCTTTTTTACCGCAGCATAGATGTACCATAATTTTTAAAACACCATAAAATGAAATTAGTATGTCATTTGTAAAATGTACTGCATATCAAATTTCACTTTTTAGATTTGTTAAAAATCTTATACATAGAAAGTGATACATTAATACAGTTTATTGGTGTGAACTGACATAAATGGAGAAATTTTAGTACAATTAGGTAAGTTGGCACTTAAATATATAAAAATTAAAAAGTCTGAGAACTTAGAGCAGGAGCAACTAACCATTCTTCAAATAATAAGAAAAGGCTTTATTATGAAGTAACATACCTCATGAACAAAAAATGCATTTAAAAAGTAGAATCCTGAAAAGGTTTGGCTATGAAGAGAGAGTTAAAGATATTCAATGTCAGTGGTACTAAGTGTTTGGCAAAGAGCAGGAAAAGATAATGAAAGAGGTTGGGTCCAGATTGTAAACCCCCTCACATGTCAATTGCAGACATTAGAATTTTATTCCAAATAGCTGGGGTTCTTGGGGTTCAGTGAGGTTTCTGGGTAAGAGAGTAATGTAATTAAGCTCCATTTTGTAACAATGGGACTTTGGCAGGAGTGTGGAGAATAGTCAAGAGTAGAGACAGACAATGGGAAGAAAAGAATTGTAATAGAAACAAAAAGGAGGTGATAATCTGAATTATAGCAGAGGAAGCAGAAATAGAGACAAGAAAAAAAATTGAGAAGGGCATTTTTGAGGTAGAATCCGAAGGATTTAATGATCCGTTGGATACACTATGAGGAGTTGAGTCTGTCCAATTAAGATGTATGAAAAATAGGATAGATGTGGGTACTAACACCAGAGGTGTATTGTGTTGAGACAGAATAGGTTTGCAGAAGAAGATTATGAGTTCTATCTTGGAACTTAAACTATGTGTTAAGTACTAAATCTGAAATCCATTTGGGGGTATGTGTAATCAGATATGGGATTCAGAGGATAGATCAGAGTTTTCAGCCAAATGGTGATTTCTGAAGTCACGAAAGTGGGTGATCATGGGTGGCCCAAATAAAAAAAGGGCTGATATACAAACCTAGGGAGGATTAATAGGTCAAGGACTGTTAGAGGATGAGGAACAGGCCAATAAATTAAAGAGGAGTAGGAAAGTTCTACCTCAAGGCCAAAGAATGGTAAAAATAGATAAATATGTATGTAAATATATAAAACTAGAGGCCCAGTGTATGACATTCATGTACTGGGAGAGAGTCCCTTAGCCCGGCCTCTGCCCTCTCGCGGTCAGACATCCCCTGAGGGGTCCTTAGCGCTGCTATGGAGGCGGGAGAGAATCCTGCCACTGCCGCTACGCTTGCCATGAGCCTCCAAGGCAGCACTAAGGAGCAGGTAGCCTGACTTCTGGCTGAGTGGTGCTCTCTCTGTGGGAGCACACAGACCACCAGGGGGCAGCTCCTGCATTGAGTGTCTGCCCCCTGGTGGTCAGTGTGCATCATAGCGACTGGTCATTCGCTGTTTGGTTGATTTGCATATTAGCCTATTATTATATAGGATATGCCTAATAGAATAAAATTTAAAAATTGCAATTATGAGTCCCTGGTTATCTCAGTGAAAGATATCAGAAGTCAGTTTATCACCTTTGAGGGACAAGCTGATGATTTCTATGTCTGAAGGGCAGAAAAATATGGCTCTGGCTGTGGGGCTTTAGAGTTGGACACTGTTCCAATCACCAGGAGGGACTCTGGCCCTAATGCTGTTGTGGCAGGTGAGAAACAACTTAATTTTAATACCATGGACAAAACCCAGATTTATAGTCAAGTTTACTGTTTGCTTCCTCCATTTTTTTAGACTAGAAAAATAATAACTATTAGTTTGTAGGCAATTGTTGGAAAAAATATGCTCTACTCAAAGGGCTTAAAGATACTTGGAACTCTGCATACAATACTTTAAAAAATACAATGTGCTAACTATAATTATGACCATCATCAATTTGTTGCCATGGAAAACTTTTATTTAAACTCCAGCAGAGTCTTAAACATGGACACAATACCCCAAGTTTATTAGTAATTATCATTTTACTCATCATGCTTACATCTGGTAATGAAGGTCTAACAATAGGCTTTCCCAGTGGACACGAGCACCCCCTATTATGTTCCAGGCCTGCTGTAAACATAGTATGTGTACTCAAAGAGCTCACGGTATTTCTCTGGTCAACACGAAAAGCTAATCCACTCTCCCAAATAATGGAATTTGCCTCCAGGGTTTACACTTTCCAGGTAACCATTCTATTGTCAATTTGTGTTGTCCAAGAATAAAAGCACCATATAACAGACTAATTTCCACTTCCATCCAGGAAATTTTTATTTTCTTCTAAGTACATTTACAGCAGTAAGGACGTGATTTATCATCATAGAAGTAGAACATTTCCAATTTTTAGTGACTGAGTCATAGGTTGCAAGACCACTGGAAACATAACATGGCTATAATTATATTTTCAACCTCCTCATTTTACAGATGAAAGAACTGAGTCCCAATGAAGCCAAATGACTAACACAGAGCATGACTATGATTTAAGCGCATGACATTTCTATTTGTTCTATACCTATTTGATTCTCTTGAAATAGCTAATTATTTTAAACATATTTTATGAAAAAAATCAATTTTACTAACATCATGTATTGTTTTAGTGCAAAAGGTCTTGCTAGTAAATTGATATGAATCTTCCAGTAGCTATTGAAGTCTCGCCAGTGCCCATGTAGCTTTAGAAAGGAACAAAGGATGGGAACTCAAGGACTATGCTTCTGGTACAGCATTTTGACAACAATTCTCAGCCCCAAAGTTTCTGTTCTCTGTCTCTAAAGCTTTTTACCTTACAAATCCAGCTCTGACAAGAGTCCCAGGTGAGTTATAACATATTACTACACATTTGGTGGCTTAAAACAACACAAATTTATTCTCTTATAGTTCTGGAGGCCAGAATCCAAAAATCAGGGTCTTGGATTTGAGTTGTATTATTACACAGTTACACTCCCTTCTGAGGCTCTAGTGAAGAAACCCTCCCTCATCTCTTCCAGTTTCAGGTGGCTCCCTAAATTAAGCTTTCCTTAATTTGTGATCATATCACTCCAATATCTGTCCCTATTTTCACACTGCCTTCTCCTCTGTGTGTGTCTGTATCAAACTCCCCTGTCTCTCTCTTATAAGAAACATGTGGTTGAAGATCAGGCTCACCTAGATAATCCAAGATAAACTCTTCCTCTTGACATCTTTAATTTAGTTACATTGTTTGAAAAATAAGATAATATGCACTCTTTCCATATAAGATAATATTCCCAGCTTCAAGGGATTAGGAAGTGACTACATCATTGAGGGGGCATTATTTTCAGTCTACCATAGACAGTATTGTCACCAAAAGTCCATTTTTCTTGGATATATTAATTTTCTTGCCAGCAATCAACATAGAATTATCTGACACTTGGATGTCACACAAACTAGTCAATATACTTCCCAGATCTAATGCATGTGGTAGTCAGAGCCAAATAAGTAGTATATTTTCTCTATCCACTTCCTTTGTCATAAATTAGGACGTTTTAATTGAACTATAAAAATACTGGATGGGCATTCAGCATGAGTTTCAATCATTCATTCAAATTCTTACAGCAAACATGCATTGAATATCATACACATGGTAGTTCTGAGTCAGACACTTCAAATAATTTAGCTCACTTCATTTTACAAAAGCCACTAAGCTAGAGCTTAGTGTAGTGATTAAGATCTAGAGTTGAAGTCAGGCAAATTAGATTCAACTCTTAGCTCCACCATTTACTAGCCATGGAAAAACTATTTCACCTTTCTAAGTGTCAGTTTCCTTATCTGTGTAATGGATATATTAATACCTACTACACCACTCTATAAAATAGTGCTGTTTATTATACTCATTGGGAGAAGAAATTGAACTTACTTCAGGGGTTAAATAATTTGCCCAATTTCAGACAGATGAGCTTGCCTCAAACCTTGCTCTGTCTACTGCATCATTCTAGAAGTATCTCTTTATAACTCAGTCTCACTGATAAGGTTATTGCTGTGGGTGGCAAACCAAGGACAAACAACAACAACAACAAAAAAAAACAATATCACATAATGTTATGTAATATTATACAGTTACATAAATATCTCTGGTCAAGGGAAATCCCATTAAAAATACTGCAATAAGCATTTCCTTGCATTTCTTTTTAAACACGTGTCAGATATAAACTTAGGGCTAGGATTCCAGAGTAGAAGAATATATAAATTCAGTTTATTAGATATGACTTAGTTGTTAATCAAAGTGGTTATTCCAGCCCAGCCAGTGTGGGTCAGTGGTTGAGCATTGACCAGGAGATCATGGTTCAATTCTGGGTCATGGCACATGCCCAGGTTGTGGGCTCAATCCCCAAGTAGGGGGTGTGCAGGAGGTAGCCAATTGATGATGTTTCTCTCTCATCCACGTATCTATCTCTCTATCCCTCTCCCTTCCTCTCTCTGAAATCAATAAAAACTTTTTTTTAAAGTGGTTGTTCCAAATGTATAGTCCCTTTAGTAATGCATGAGAATTCCTACTGCCAACATGTCACTGTCAGGCTTTGTTAAAACTTTGTCAATCTAATGGGTATGACATGTTAATTCGCCAATTACTAGCAAAGTTATTTTATCATAAGTCCATTTGCCATTGGACTTACCTTATTCTCACTAGAAAGCTACCAGTGATTTTTTTTTTCCTGGCCAGGAATCAAACCCACAACCCTTTTGGTGTATAGGACAATGCTCCAACCAACTGATCCACCTGGCCAGGGCATAAAGCTGTGAGTGGTTTTGCACTCTTGATCCAGATATTACTGTGACCATAGTTTTCATTATAATAAATCCTTCATATGAATGGAAATGGCAGCAAAGAGTGGCTCATTACAAAGAGCCTGATGTTGAATGAGGTTCAGTGTGATTCACCTGAAACTCAACAATATCACTGGGGTTAATTCTGGAGAAAAGATAAGGGACTACTTTCCCATCACATGTTTCCTACAATCACCATGACTTTTTTTCTAAATGGAATAGAAAACAACAGTATGCCACTTTATGTTTGATCTCAGACACAGGCCAAAGACACCTTTTCCTTTTCTCTAGAGCATCCTCGAAAGATTAGATATAATAAAGTTATATTATCAATATGATTTGATATAATAAACTTCAAATAAGTTGAAGAGTGAAAAACAATTGAATCACACTGAAAAGACTTATTATATACTAAAAAAGAGACATTTCCCCCATAAAATCAAGCATTTTTTTATCTCTCCTCAAATGGTAATATTTATTCATATTTTTTCCTATTTATTTTCATTTTTTAACTTGGAGAGACTATTTTTCTTTATGAGTAATATAGTTCACTCCAGTTTGTCAATATCAGACAGCCACACCAGCCATTTATTCAAGGTAACAGATTTCACAGAATGTGATATCAGCCACTTGAAATAATTTATGCAGTTGTAAAGCTCTTGTGTGAGTAATTTGAGAGGAGCTGTGTCATCCAATATGAATGAAGAATTTGACTGCGTTGGCTTCTAAAGAGGTGATATTCATTCTTACTCAGGTAACATCCTAGAGTATCTGAGCATCTATTTAGTGTGAACAAAATTTCAAAAGTAGGCTAATTTCCTGTAAATAAGTTATTGCAATGACCTAAATGAATTCCAAAAATTAATTTGATCAGCATATTAAAATATCTGGGAAATTAAAATTAATGGTTCTTCTAAGGCAGTGGTTCTCAACCTTTCTAATACCGTGACCCTTTAATATAGTTCCTCATGTTGTGGTGACCCCCAACCATAAAATTATTTTCGTTGCTACTTCATAACTGTAATTTTGCTACTGTTATGAAACGTAATGTAAATATCTGTGTTTTCCGATTGTCTAGGCTCTACAGCAGCGGTTCTCAACCTGTGGGTCGCGACCCACAGGTTGAGAACCGCTAGCAGGGTCGCCTAGGACCATTGGAAAACACAGATATTTACATTATGATTCATAACAGTAGCAAAATTACAGTTATGAAGTAGCAACGAAAATAATTTTATGGTTGGGGGTCACCACAACATGAGGAACTGTATTAAAGGGTCGCGGCATTAGAAAGGTTGAGAACCACTGTCTAAGGGTATGATTGATTCTTTTTATTCTCATCCTCATTTATAATAACAGAGAAACAATATCTTATAGTATATCAAAGTATATTAGCTTTTTACTGATTCAGGTTAAATCTTATTTACTTATTCATATTTTTATTTTCTCCCTCCTTAACCTAACATAGTCTTTTGAACTGGGTGTGGCTCAGTAAAGAACTGAATTTACAATGATATTTATATCACTGAACACTTTAAACACAATTGAGTTATTTACAAGCAAACTTTTAGAATTAATATGAGAGTTCAATAAGATAGCTGGATACAGAATCAACTTTTTCAAATCCACAGCAGTACTGAATATAACTAAATATAAAATAAGAGATGAAAAAGGAATTCATTTTCAATAGAAACAAACTGTAAGGTATCTAAGACTCAATCTTACAAAATATGCATGAGCTTTTTAAAGAAACAAAGTTAGAAGAAATTATGGTAATTGTAAGTTAAATATACTAGATCAAGTGTCATAATATAGGATCAATTACATCAACAAGAAGATGAAAGAAATATATATGTACATATATATACATGTATACATATATATGTACACACACATATATATGTATACTAGTATACATATACGTATAACAAACAGTTCAATGCATAGATGAAACATTATTCTTTTGTTAATGTTAAATGATATAATTTTTTTCCAGTTTTTTTTCTTTTTTTATTGTTTAAAGTATTACATATAGTAGTACATATATCTCCTTTTTTTTCCCCATTGACCTTCCCCCAGCCTCCCCTTCCCCCTGTCGCATGCCCTCATCCCAGCCCCCCAGTGTCTTCTGTCCATTGGTTGTGCTTATATGCATGCATACAAGTTCTTTGGTTGATCACTTTCCCCCCTCCCCAACACTCCCCAGCCTTCCCGCTGTATTTTGACAGTCTGCTGGGTGCTTTACTTCCTCTGTATCTATCTTTTAGTTCATCAGGTTATAATGTTCTTTATTTTCCATAAATGAGTGAGATCATGTGGTATTTTTCATTCATAGCCTGGCTTATTTCACTTAACATAATGCTCTCCAGGTCCATCCATGCTGCTGCAAATGGTGAAAGTTCCTTCTTTTTTATAGCAGCATAGTATTCCATTGTGTAGATGTACCATAGTTTTCTAATCCACTCATCTGCTGATGGCATTTAGGCTGTTTCCAAATCTTAGCTATGGTAAATTGTGCTGCTATGAACATAGGGGTGCATATATCCTTTCTGATTGGTGTTTCTAGTTTCTTGGGATATATTCCTAGAAGTGGGATCACTGGGTCAAAGAGAGTTCCATTTTTAGTTTTTTGAGGAAACTCCATACTGTTCTCCACAGTGGCTGCACTAGTCTGCATTCCCACCAGCAGTGCATGAGGGTTCCTTTTTCTCCATATCCTTGCCAGCACTTGTCCTTTGTTAATTTGTTGAAGATTGCCATTCTGACAGGTGTGAGATGGTACTGCATTGTCGTTTTGATTTGCATCTCTTGGATAATTAGTGACTTTGAGCATGTTTTCATATGTCTCTTGGCCTTCCTTCTGTCTTCTTTCGAAAAGATTCTATTTAGGTCCGTTGCCCATTTTTTTATTGGGTCATTTATCCTCCTTTTGTTAAGTTGTATGAGTTCCCTGTAGATGTTGGAGATTAAACCTTTATCGGTGATAACATTTGCAAATATGTTCTCCCATGCAGTGGGCTTTCTTGTTGTTTTGTTGATGGTTTCTTTTGCTGTGCAGAAGCTTTTTATTTTGATGTAGTCCCATTTGTTTATTTTCTCTTTAGCTTCCATTGCCCTAGGAGCAGTGTCAGTGAAGAAATTGCTTCAGCATATGTCTGAGATTTCTCTGCCTATGGATTCCTCTAGTATTTTTATGGTTTCCCATCTTATGTTTAAGTCCTTTATCCATTTTGAGTTTATTTTTGTGTATGGTATAAGTTGGTGATCTAGTTTCATTTTTTTGCATGTATCCGTCCAATTTTCCCAACACCCTTTATTGAAGAGACTGTCTTGACTCCATTGTATGTTCATGCCTCCTTTGTCAAATATTAATTGAGCATAGTGGTTTGGGTCAATTTCTGGGTTCTCTATTCTATTCCATTGATCTATATGTCTGTTCTTGTGCCAGTACCAGGCTGTTTTGAGAACAGTGGCCTTGAATTACAGCTTGAAATCTGGTATTGAGATCCCACCTACTTTGTTCTTTCTCAGGATTGCTGTGGCTATTTGGGATCTTTTTTTATTCCAGATGAATTTTTGGAGAGTTCTTTCTAGGTCTGTGAAATATGCCATTGGTATTTTAATGGGGAATTCATTTAATCTATAGATTGCTTTGGGTAGTATGGACATTTTAATGATGTTGATTCTACCAATCCATGAACATGGTATGTTCTTCCATCTGTTTATGTCTTCCTCTATCTCTTTTTTCAGTGTCCTGTAGTTTTCCACGTATAGGTCTTTTACCTCCTTAGTTAAGTTTATTCCTAGGTATCTTAATTTTTTTGGTGCGATGATAAATAGGATTGCTTTTTTAGTCTCTCTTTCTGTAAGTTTACTATTGGTATATAGAAATGCCATAGATTTCTTGGCATTAATTTTGTATCCTGCTACATTGCCGAATTCATTTATTAAATCTGTTAGTTTTTTATGGAGTCTTTTGGGTTTTTTATGTACAATATCATGTCATCTGCAAATAAGGACAGCTTTACTTCTCCTTTTCCAATTTGGATGCTTTTTATTTTCTCTTCTTGTCTAATTGCAATGGCTAATACTTCCAGTACTATGTTGAACAGGAGTGGTGAGAGTGGGCATCCCTCACTTGTTCCTGTTCTTAGGGGAAATTGTTTTAGTTTTTGCCCATTGAGTATGATGTTGGCTGTGGGTTTATCATATATGGTTTTTATTATGTTGAGGTATGATCCTTCTATTCCCACTTTGCTGAGAGTTTTTATCAAGAAAGGGTGTTGGATTTTATCAAATGCTTTTTCTGCATCAATTGATATGACTATGTGATTTTTATCTCTCAATTTGTTTATGTGATGTATCACGTTTATTGATTTGTGGATATTGTACCATCCTTGCATCCCTGGTATAAATCCTACTTGGTCATGGTGTATGATCTTTCTGATGTACTGCTGGATCTGATTTGCTAGAATTTTGTTGAGGATTTTGGCATCTATATTCATGAGGGATATTGTCCTATAATTCTCTTTCATTGTGTTGTCTTTATCTGGTTTTGGTATTAGGGTGATGCAGACCCTTTAGCATTTCTTGCATTGCTGGTTTGGTGGTAATAAACTCCCTTAGCCCTTTTTTGTCCGTGAAGCTCCTGATTTCACCTTCAATTTTGATTGATAGCCTTGCTGGGTACAGTATTCTTGGATTCAGACCCTTCCTTTGCATGACTTTGTATATTTCATTCCATTCCCTTCTGGACTGATGTGTTTCTGTTGAGAAGTCAGTCGCTAGTCTGATGAGGGATCCTTTGTAGGTAACTTTCTGTCTCTCTCTGGCCACTTTTAAGATTCTTACTTTGTTGTTGGTGTTTGTCAATTTAATTATAATGTGTCTTGGCGTCGGTCTTTTGGGGTTCATTTTGCTTGGGACTCTGTGAGCTTCTTGGATTTGTGTGGGGTTTTTCTTCCCTATATCAGGGAAGTTTTCTGTCATTATTTCTTCAAACAGGTTTTCTATTCCTTGCTCAGCTTCCTCTCCTTCTTTTACCCCTATTATGCGGATGTTGTTTTGTTTTGTGTTGTCCCAAAGTTCCCTTAGGCTCTCCTCCTGCTTTTTTATTTTTTTTTTCTAGAAGCTGCTCTACTTGGGTATTTTTTCCTACCTTGTCTTCTAGCTCACTTATGCAGTCCTCTGCTTATTCTAGTCTACACTTGATGCTTTCTATTGAGTTCTTTACAGCAGCGATGTCATTTTTCATTTCTTCTTGATTCTTCTTCATCTCCTCTTGGTTCTTGCTCATATTGTCGAATTTGTCTTCCATTCTTTTCAGCCACCTTATGACCATTTCTCTGAATTCTTTCTCTGACAGGTTGCTTGCCTCCATTTCATTTACTTCCTTTTCTGGTGATGCCTGCTTTTCTTTCATATGCGGGCTGTTACTTTGTCTCCACATGTTCTCTCTTCTCCGCATGTCTGATTATGTAGTTCTCTCTCTCTCCTTCTCCCAGGCTAAATCTGACCTTTCTGTGGTGGAGCGTAAAGCTCCTCTGAATCCGCGTGCTTGCGCCACTTGGGAACCGGTGTTCTCAGGTTCGCAGCTGTTCGTAGTTATAGATTCCCCAGGCTTGTCCCCTGATAACATCCACTTTTCCTTCAAGATGGCACAGTCTCCACGTCTGAGCCGGTCACTCTGGGAGGGAACCCAGCAGCAGTGGCAGCTGCCTGGTCAGCGGAGCCCCATCTGACAGTCCCCCAGAGTCTCCTGGAGTATAGCTGTCCCTCAACTCACCAACAAACACTCCCCATGCGACCACACACTCTCCCTTTGTTTTCTCACTCACACACTATCTTGCAGTCTGCCTTCCTGTCAGCAGCCATCTTCCTTGAAACATTATTCTTGGTTATTCCAAATTGAACTATACTTATCTAAGCCATTTATATGAGGTGAAGTTAGTACCATATTTAGAAGCTACAGTTTATACAGAAGCAGTTGTTTAATCTGCAGTTATCCCCAATTCCTTGCTAGCTTTTAGAATTAGGTCTGGATGAAAAGGAAAGAAAACCTCAAATAACAAAGCACTAAAAATCACATATATTAGTTCTCTGTTTCTTAAATGAAATCTGGAATTTAGCATTCCTGAAAAGATATGGCCCATAATGTTTCTGTCTTTTTTCTCTTCCATCTTGAACATGTGGGAATTCCACGTGTTTAACACAGCTACTTGAGCTGCAGTCATTATGTTGGTATTACATTCAACAAAAATAAAGCAGGGTGAATAAGGGTGCACCTATTCCTTTTAGGAATCCTTACATAAATCACACCGTGACACTTTTGGATATATATCATTAATTAGTACATGTTCTATGACTATACTTTGCAATAAGGGAAGCTAAGTCATCTTTACTTAGGGAAATTACACGCCTAGCTAAAACTTAGTGTTCTATTTTTGAATATAAAGGGAGGAACAGATATTTGGGACCTCTATAAGTCTCTATCACAACATTAATTAGCCTTCTATCATGAGGAAATTCTGTTGACTGGTGGCTTGGAAGCAAAATGAAGGTTGAGGCGGATACTGTTGTTGATGTGACTGGCTTTTAGGATGAGATCAATTTTGAGGGAAGAGTTTTTAAATTTAATAATAAAAATGAGGTAATACAGCCTGGCCAATGTGGCTCAGTGGTTGAGCATCAACCTATGAATCAGGAGGTCACAATTCGATTCTGGGTCAGGGCATATGCCCAGGTTGTGGGTTTAATTACCAGTGTGGGGCGTGCAGGGGGCAGCCAATCAATGATTCTCCTTCATCATTGATGTTTCTGTCTCTCTCCCTCTCCCTTCCTCTCTGAAATCAATAAAAATACATTTTTTAAAATGTGGTAATACAACATATGACACTTGAATACTTTATAGCCATATTTGCATGAGAAATATTTCAAAATTGGTGGAACCAGTGACAGTTTCCATGCTGGAGCTCAGTGTCAGGTGGAGACTACACAGAAGGGAGAAGTGGGCAATGGTGATAGAACACACACCCTAGTAATTCCAGACAAAAGGCGTCCTGTTATCAGAGGGGAAACAATGAGGACAGGATTAAGATTTTCAGGCCGAGCACTGAAGGGAAGGAGGTTGCAAGTGTACAGAACTAGAGGCTGGAGTCTCATAATACACAATTTCTGCAGATGAGGAACAAACTAGAGGCTTGGCGATAAAGAGAAAAAAGGTAAAAAGTTGTGAAAATTAAGATTCTCACTGAAGTAGAAAAGAATCACAAAATAAGAGGATAACTCAACATCTCTAAAGAACAAAAGAAGGCACTAATGATTTTCAAAACTGTATGCTTTTTTTCTGTGGCTGACAGAAAAAATCTCTCTTCAGCTAAGAAATTTTGAGAGCCACACACAACACTACATGCAATTGTTATTGCTGGCCCAGAAAAATATAAGATATTTCACAATGATCAGAAGATGACAACCAATGCTAATATAAGAAAAAAAGAGGAATGAGAATCGTAGAATGTCAGCTAATAAACAGTCTCCACCAAACTTCACCATGAAGCTGAGGAAAACAGTAAGAAAATTTTCCAGCTTCTGTTAAGTATTGTTAAACATTTTCAGACATGAAAATACATTTTGAATTATAAATAAAAAATTTAGAACATAAATTGTTCAAAGAGAGAGAAAAAGATAGGGAAGTAGAGGAAACTGAGGGAGGAGGAAAGAGCAAGTAAGTCAGAGAGAGAGAGAGAGAGGGAGGGAGGGAGAGAGAGAGAGAGAGAGAATAAATGAGAGCACAAATGATTAGCCCTCTGTCATTATCTTCATCTTTGCTAATCAAATATTGGAAGTATTTATTTCCTTGCCTGTCTCCCACCACTATAAGTTCTTTTATGACAGACTATGTTCATTCTGTCTATGTCCTTAAGACCTGGCATGGTGTCTGATTCATAAGAAAGTCTCAACAAATATTTAATTAATTCATCATAAGTGAATGAGTAATATGCAACATGTAATGTTAAATCTGCATCATTTTGTATGAAGACATCACTACTCCCAGTATTAAATTGAACCTAATCTAGGAGTTGATTAATAGCTTTTCATAGTGTGCAGTAGACAAAAATAATGCCGGGAAAATGCCACAATGCAAAAATAGTTACCTTAAATGGAAGAGCCAGACACCAATACAAATGTTCATATGAAATCGAAAATCTGTAGGTCCCTGAGAGATTTCCTTTCTGCTATCTAAATTTAATGTGGATAATTTATCATTTTATAAATTTCAGCTTTGGTCATTTATATGCTTCACTTTCTCTGTGTGCATTTCAGCTCTTTGCTTTCATGATTATACAGGCTGTAAGGTTAAATAAATTACATTGATTTTTCTATTGGAATCAAGTCAAGCATCGGGTCAAAAATCCGGAGCACACATTTAATATGCATTATTTCTTAGAAAAAAGTGACGGGATTTTACTATTAATAGATGTTCTATGGGAAGGTCTGCATGCTCCCCTTCCTGGTGTTGGCACATCAACTGAGTTATAGTCTGACTAGGTAAACAGAGACCGCTCTGGAACTGGAAAACACAGTTAACCAGGCTTTGATCCATTTCTGTTATACTATAAGCAGGAAATTATGCATGTTGATAAAGGCAATGTCTTGCTCTTCTTTAATAAGACTTCAAATTTTGGACTATAAACATACATCACAACCAGTAAGGAATGGGTTTTTGTAGTTACAGAGGCTGCTAGGGGTGGTGGGAAGGCTTATCTGTACATCTCTACATACTTAATTGATGACTGGCCCACTAAATTTCTTACTAGTCACAAAACTGGACACTTTTTTTTTTTCCACTCCCATAGTTTGTCCTAAAAGAACTTAGTGTAGTAGTGGGAGACAGGTGAGGAAATAGATACTTCCAATATTTGATTAGCAAAGATGAAGATAATGACAGAGGGCTAATCATTTGTGCTCTCATTTATTCTCTCTCTCTCTCTCTCTCTCTCTCTCTCTCTCTCTCTCTCTCTCTCTGTTTGACTTACTCGCTCTTGCTCTTTCCTCCTCCCTCATTTTTCTCTACCTCCCTCTCTTTTTCTCTCTCTTTGAACAATTTATGTTCTAAATTTTTTATTTATAATTCAAAATGTATTTTGATGTCTGAAAATGTTTAACAGTACTTCTTTTTTAAAATCAGTGAAGAGTTTATTTTACCTACAGGGTTCTTTCAATGCTATTCATTATGATCCATTCTTTTATTCATTGATTCATTTGGCAAACACTTTTTGTGTGTTCGTCTATTACAGGCCAGTCATTGTGGTTGTAGTGAGGAGATAAATAGCACAGGGTCTTTGTCATAGGAAATTCATAGTCTACTAGGGAAGCTGATAATATACCAAAAAAAAAAAAAATAACAAGCTTTTAAGTTATCAAGTATCTAGGGACATTTCAGTTAGGGGAGAAATGGAAAGGTCTAAAAATAATGTAATAATTAATGCTTTCAAGGTTCAGATGTGGTGGTCAACGCTGTCTGTGATGTGCAGTGATATCTGAGTAACTGAAGGGGAAGGCAGGCAAATTTGAGCAATATCATCTTCCGATTAGTACAGTCATATCCATAGGGACAAGTGTCGCCAATATCTAGCCTATCCCTCAATTCTTAATTATATATAACATGGACAGCATTAAGACCTTAACAAAGTAGTTGGTTTAAAGCCATTGGGTCATGTCTGAACTCATCTATAGTGTAGAAACGAAAATACCACTAGAGTATAAAGCATTCCCAGCACGAAAAGGATCAGAGGCAAACCTGTGCAATTTATGGGAATACGACAGTATCAGTTCTCACTCTAAACCACATCAACCCCTCTGTGCGGACCCTAAGTCCTTCTACCTTCCTCATATGTTTAGTTACTGATGTCCACGTGAACATCAGAATATATTTTTGTTGTTTTTTTAACAGCTTTATTGACATATAATTCACCTACCATATAATTCATTCAGTTAAAGTATATAATTTGATGTCTTTGACACATAACATTATTCATTGAAATGTTTTTTTTTAATCCTCACCTGAGGATACATTTTTTAAATTAATTTTTGAGAGAGAGAGAGAGAGAGAGAGAGAGAGAGAGAGAGAGAGAGAGAGAGAAAGATCAATCAGTTGCCTCCAATTTGAGTCCCAGCTGGGAGACTGGACCTGCAACCTAGGTGTGTGCCCTGATCAGGAATCAAACCCGCAACCATTTGGTGTATGTGACCATGCTCCAACCAACTGTGCCGTCCAGCCAGAGTTACATTATTCATGTAAAAAATTGTGGTAAATATATAACATAATATTTGACATTTGACACCTTTTTGAATGTATAATTCAGTAGCATGAAATGCATGCACAATGTTGTACAACAATCACCATTATTTATTTCCCAAGTTTTTAAATCATCCCATGTCAGCCTCTGGTAACATCTAAACTACTTTCTGTCTCTATGAATTTGCCTAATCTAGATAATTCATATAATTGGAATTATATAATATTTGTCTTTTGTGCCTGGTTAATTTTACTTTGCATAATGCTTTCAAGACCAATCATGCTGTAGAATGGATTCAGGGGTCCTCAAACTTTTTAAACAGGGGCCAGTTCACTGTCCCTCAGACCGTTGGAGGGCCGGACTATAATTTAAAAAAAAAAAACTATGAACAAATTCCTATGCACACTGTGGGCCCGGGACGAGTCGGCTGCTAAGCAGGACAGGCAGCGGCACCTGGCGGGCCGGATAAATGTCCTCGGTAAGCCGCATGTGGCCCGCGGGCCATAGTTTGAGGACGCCTGGATCAGATCATTCTTTCTATAGCTCAATAATATTCCATTAAATTCATGTACTTTTTGTTTATCCATTCATTTGATGGACACTTGGGTTGTGACTATTGTGACTGATGCTACTATGAATATTGCTGTACACATCAGAAAAGTTTTTGACATAGTCATTATTCAATTTCTCTAAGTAAACCCAAGACTTAACAGATTAAGAGTAAAGTAATTCTCTAAAGGTCTTTGAAGAAGTCATAGCCAGGAAAATTATCTATAGACTATATTTCCACTGAACTCTATTTTCTAAGACAGAGTGACCTCTCTAGATTAAGTATATAATTACAATACACCCGAGTACATTTTGGACTAAAATGAATTGGAGTTCCATGTGCTACAGAGGCATTACATAGAATGGAAACAAACAGCTGGCCATGTGGGTGAGGAGGAGGCATTTCTACCTATCAGTATCATCAGTATATACTGGTATATAATCTGTGCATATAATAGGCTGCTGTGAATGCTTTCATAATATTCTGTAAAAATACTGCATATTTGAAATCACTGGATCAAAACATCAGCATTATACTTTCAATACCTGCAACACTCAGATTTTCTAACAAAGGTTGACTACTAGCTAACTTCTAGTCAGCTTTGTATACAGAGCTAAAAGGGAGTAAGAGTATGAGAGTTGTTTTGATGTAGTCCCATTTGTTTATATTCTCCTTAGTTTCCATTGCCCTATGAGTTGTATCAGTAAAGATAATGCTACGACATATGTCTGATATTTTGCTGCCTATGGAGTCTTCTAGGATTTTTATGGTTTCTCATCTTACATTTAAGTCCTTTAACCATTTTGAGTTCATTTTTGTGTATGGTGTAAGTTGTTGGTCTAGTTTCATTTTTTTTTTTGCATGTATCTGACCAATTTTCCCAGCACCATTTATAGACAAGACTGTCTTGACTCCATTGAATGCTCTTGCCTTCTTTGTCAAATATTAATTGATCATAACGGCTTGGGTCGATTTCTGGGTTCTCTGTTGTGTTCCATTGATCTATATGTCTGTTCTTGTGCCAGTGCCAGACAGTTTTGAGAACTGCAGCTTTGTAATACAGCTTGATATCTAGTATTGAGATCCTTCCTACTTTGTTCTTCTTTCTCATGATTGCTGTGGCTATTCAGGGTCTTTTTTAATTGCAGATGAACTTTTGGAGAGTTTGTTCTAGTTCTGTGAAATATGCCGTTGGTATTTTAATGGGGATTGCATTGAATCTATAAATTGCTTTGGGTAGTATGGACATTTTAATGATGTTGATTCTACCAATCCATGAACACGGTATGTTCTTCCATCTGTTTATGTCTTCCTCTATCTCTTTTTTCAATGTCCTGTAGTTTTCTGAGTACAGGTCTTTTACCTCCGTAGTTAAGTTTATTTGTAGGTATCTTACTTTTTTTTGGTGCAATGGTAAATGGGATTATTTTTTTAGTTGCTCTTTCTGTGAGTTCATTATCCTATATAATAAAAGCCCAATATACAAATCAACCAAATGGTGGAACAACCAGTCACTATGATGCACACTGACCACCAGGGAGCAGATGCTCATCGCAGGAGCTGCCTCCAGCCCACAGGCCCCAGGCCAGCCAAGGTGGGTGCAAGCGGGGGGCCCCCTGATCTCCCCACTGGTCACTCTGCAGATCAGCCCTGATCGCCGGCCAGGCTTAGGGACCCTACCCGTGCATAAATTTCATGCACTGGGCCTCTAGTTGGTGTATAAAAAGGCCATAGATTTCTGGGTGTTAATTTTGTATCCTGCTAGATTGGCAAATTCATTTATTAAGTCTAGTAGTTTTTTGATGGAGTCTTTGGGGTTTTCTATGTGCAATATGATGTCACCTGCAAATAATGTCAGTTTTACTTCTTTTCCAATTTGGATTCCTTTTATTTCTTCTTCTTGTCTGATCGCTATGGCTAGCACTTCCAGTACTATGTCGAAGAGGAGTGGTGGAAGTGGGCATCCCTATCTTTTTCCTGTTCTTAGGGGAAATGGTTTTAGTTTTTTCCCATTGAGTATGATGTTGGTTGTAGGTTTGTCATATAAGGCTTTTATCATGTTGAGGTATGACCCTCTATTCCCACTTTGCTGAGAGTTTTTATCAAGAAAGGATGTTGGATTTTGTCAAATGCTTTTTCTGCATCAATTGATATTATGTGATTTTTTTCTCTCAATTTGTTTATGTGATGTATCACATTTATTGATTTCCAAGAGATGCAAATGAAAACAACAATGAGGTACCATCTAACACCTGTAAAACGGCTATCATCAACGAATCAACAAAAACAAGTGCTGGTGAAAATGTGGAGAAAAAGGAACCCTCGTGCACTGCTGGTGGGAATGCAGACTGGTGCAGCCACTGTGGAACTGTATGGAGTTTCCTCAAAAAGTTAATGAAATTGCCATTTGACTCAGCAACCCCACTTATAGGAATATATCCCAAGAAAACAGAAACAGCAATTAGAAAGGATAAACGCACCCCTATGTTCATAGCAGCACAATTTACAATAGCCAAGATTTGGAAACAGCCTAAGAACCTATCAGCAGATGAATGTATTAAAATACAGTGGTACATCTAGACAATGGAATACTATGCTGCTATAAAAAAGAAGGAACTTTTACCATTTGCAACAGCATGAATGGAACTGGAGAGCATTATGCTAAGTGAAATAAGCCAGTCAGAGAAAGATAAATATCACATGATATCACTCAGATGTGGGATATAATAACATAAACTGATGAACAAAAATAGATCCAGAGACAAGGTAACTCTGAACAAACTGTCCATCCTCAGAGAGAAGGCAGGGGAGGAGGGTGTTAAAGATCAACCAAAGACTTGTATGCATGCATAGCAGCATAACTAATGGACACAGACACCAGGCAATGGGGGCTCGTCCTGGGGGGGTGAGAGGGGCTGAGGGGGGTCAATCAGGAAAAAAGGAAACATATGTAATACTTTAGACCAGGCGTCCTCAAACTACGGCCCGAGGGCCACATGCAGCCCACCAAGGACATTTATCCGGCCCGCCGGGTGCCGCTGCCTGTCCTGCTTAGCAGCCGACTCGTCCGGGGTCCACAGTGCGTATAGGAATTTGTTCATAGTTTTTTTTTAAACTATAGTCAGGCCCTCCAACGGTCTGAGGGACAGTGAACTGGCCCCCTGTTTAAAAAGTTTGAGGACCCCTGCTAGACAATTAAAAAAATAAAAAAATTTAAAAAAAGAAATGTATTGTTACATTAGAATCAAGTTGATGGATGGACTATCTGTGGTCGGCAAACCACGGCTTACGAGCCACATGCAGCTTGCGAGCCGCGGTTTGCCGCTCTGTTGACTAGTGAGTTTGCTGACTACTGTCATATACTACCCTTTACCTCTTTGCACACAATATGCCACAATTGCCTAATCCTCACAGCTTCCAACTACATGCTAACATTTAGTCTAGTCCAGTGGTTGGCAAACTCATTAGTCAACAGAGCAGCAAACCACGGCTCGCGAGCCGCATGTGGCTCACGAGCCGCGGTTTGCTGACCACTGGACTAGGTAGATAAGTGAGCTAAACTTACATGGAGTTTGTGCAAGTTGTGCCATAATGCTACAAGTTTTGACATGTCCTGTCAAAGTCGTTGGCATACACTAGTAAATTCTAATCATCTCTTTATAAACATCTGGTCCCTTCCTTCGGTATCAAGGAGTTAGGTTTGAGTTTATCGTAAAGTAACATAGATTGCTGGGAAAATGGAAAATCAACTCACAGAAGGCACTGTCATGGTGGTTTAATGTCTTTTAGACTTCTGAATAGGATTTTAAATTCAGAAAATATTTTTTCTGTTGTAATCTGGGAAATAATAATAATTTAATAAAATGAAACCTAGTCTCTAAATGCACTAAAATCTATACTATTTAGCCCTATGTTTACATGTTGACTGCATGTTTGTGAGTTAGACTGTATGGGTTATATATTTAACTACTCTTTGCTAGTTCTGTGACTTCAGATAAATTACCTCCATTCTTTGGTTTCCTCGGTAAAATAAGAAAAATAATAAAACCAGGATTTTTAGTGTTATGAGAGTTAAGTGAAATGATGAAACTCACATGCAAAACAATGTTAGCTATTATATTTATTTTTCAATGATAATATTTATTATGTTTTAAAATAAGGATAAAACAAATAAACTTTAGATATTTTATTGGCTATTTTCTTGAGATGCTGTTGCAAAAATTGAGCAGGACTAGGTACAGCTTTGAAAAAGGTGTGAGACCATTATATATATATATATATATATATATATATATATATATATATATACACACACACACACACACACACACATATATATTTAAAATATACATTTTATTGGTTTTTTACAGAGAGGAAGGGAGAGGGATAGAGAGCCAGAAACATTGATGAGAGAGAAACATCAATCCGCTACCTCCTGCACACCCCCCCACGGGGGATGTGCCCACAACCAACATGCCCTTGACCGGAATCGAACCTGGGACCCCTGAGTCCACAGGCCAACGCTCTATCCACTGAGCCAAACCAGCCAGGGTGAGACCATCCTATATTTAAGGAGATCATAAATCATCCAGCTCCCATGCGAAATGCATTGCTACCCTTAGCATTCTTTACTAAGGAGAGATTAAGGAAATAGCTACAACACATTTATACGTAACACATAGACACAGACAACAGTGTGGTGTTAGCCAGAAGAAAAGGAGGGTGGGGAGTAGGAGGAGGTGGACAAAGAGGGGGAATGGGGATGGAAAGAGACTTTGCTTGAGACAATGGGCACACAATGCAGTTTTATTGAGTTGAACACTTGAAACATGTATATTTATGAACCAATGCCATCCCAATAAATAAATAAATAAATAAATAAATAAATAAATAAATAAATAAATAAAATAATTTATAGACTGTGACAGAATTTAGAGCCTCCATAAATTTTAAAACCATGAGCAAACAAACAAACAAATAAAAAACCCCTAGCACCAAGCATTTTCCCCATAGGTTTTAGCCTCTGCCAGATTAACTAATTCTTCTTTCTTAACTTTCCCACCAGAGTGTCTGAATAAAAAAGCCTCATCCTGGCAAAGGGAAAGCCTACAGCCTCAAGGTCAATTCATAATTTTAAGAAATTCAGTAGTGTGTGTGTGTGTGTGTGTGTGTGTGTGTGTGTGTGTGTGTGTGTTGGCATTTTTTTTAATCTTTATTGTTCAGATTATTACAGATGCTCCTCTTTTTTCCCCCCATAGCTCCCCTCCACTCGGTTCCCACCCCACTCCAGGCCTTTCCCCCCACCACTGACCTCATCCACAGGTGTAAGCTCTTTGTCCAATCTCTTCCTGCACCCCCCCCCCACAACACATTCCCCCCGAGAATTGTCAGTCTGCTCTCTTTCCATGCCCCTGATTCTATTACATTCACCAGTCTGTTCTGCTCATCAGTTTTTTTATTCACTTAATTTTAAGGTTCACTTGTTGATAGATATGTATTTATTGTCACTTTGTTGTTCATAATTTTTTATCTTTACCTTTTTCTTCTTCTTCCTCTTCTTAGAGAATACCCTTCAGCATTTCATATAATACTGGTTTGGTGGTGATGAACTCCTTTAGCTTTTTCTTGTCTGTGAAGCTCTTTATCTGACCTTCAATTCTGAATGATAGCTTTGCTGGGTAGAGTAATCTTGGTTGTAGGTTCTTGCTATTCATCACTTTGTATATTTCTTGCCACTCCCTCCTGGCCTGCATAGTTTCTGTTGAGAAATCAGCTGACAGTCATATGGGTACTCCCTTGTAGGCAACTGTTTTTCTCCTGCTGCTTTTAAGATTCTCTCTTTGTCTTTTGCCTTGGCATTTTAATTATGATGTGTCTTGGTGTGGTCCTCTTTGGATTCCTCTTGTTTGGGGTTCTCTGCACTTCCTGGACTTGTAAGTCTATTTCTTTCACCAGGTAGGGGAAGTTTTCTGTCATTATTTCTTCAAATAGATTTCCAATATCTTGCTCTCTCTCTTCTTCTGGCACCCCTATAATTCGAATGTTAGTACATTTAAGTTGTCCCAGAGGCTTTTTACACTATCTTCATATTTTTGGATTATTTTTTCTTTCTGCTTTTCCGGTTGGGTGTTTTTTGCTTCTTCGTATTTCAAATCTTTGACTTGATTCTTGGGACCCTCTAGTCTGCTGTTGAATTTCTATATATTATTCTTTATTTCAGTCAGTGTATGCTTAATTTCTGATTGGTCCTTTTTCACATCCTTGAGGGTCTCACTAAATTTCTTGGAGGTTTCTAGAAGATTCTTGAGTAACCTTATAACTGTGGTTTTGAACTCTATATCCAGTATTTTGCTTTCATCCATTTCTTTCATTTGTGACCTGTTTCTTTGTCTTAGAATTTTGGCTGCTTCCCTGTGTTTGTTTCTATGTACTGGGTAGCTGCTAAGTCTTGAGTTGTTAGAGTGGCCTTGTGTGGTAGGTGTCCTATAGGGCCCAGTGGCTCAGCCTCCCCTGTCACCTGAGGTGGACGCTCTTGGTGCACCCCTTTGTGGGCTGTTTGCACAGTCTTGTTATAGTTAACCCTTGATTGCTATTGGTTTCACTGGAAGGAATTGACCTCCAGGCCAATTGGCTGTGATGACCAGCTGTGTCTACACTGGAAGATCTGTTGCACAGGAGACACCCTTATGGGGCAAGACTTGCTTCATTGCGGCTTTGGTACTCACTGAGTCTGCCCCTTGAATGTGCCTCTTATGGATGTGAAGAGTTGTAATCCGGTATGGTCTCACTCTGACCATTGGGTATACTAGCTCTTGGATCTCCAAGAAGGTGCAAGGTCAGCCAGTGTCTGGGGCTGCCCAGCAGGAGCTACAGAGACATCTGCAGATTCCTCCTTTTTGTATGGGGTTTGTAAGTGCCCAGATGAGGCCCAGGTGTGAAGCAAGACAGGCTGCTGCTGCTGCTGGGCCTTGGGCCTTCTTTTGGAAGCTCTGGGGCTCTTTAACCCAGCTGCAGTTTGAAAGGACAGGCCATTCATATGCAAAAACTGCTGTGCACAGTTTGGGTGGTTTTGTACATTGGGTGGGGCAGGGTCTCTGGGAATCACCAGGGTAGAGCAAACAGCAATGGCTGCCAGTCAGCCCTGCATGGGAGAGGTCCCCGGATCCCGCGTCTCGCGCCCCCGTGCAGGAACAGTGATCATTCCGAGCACCTCTGAGAGAAAGCCGCCCCCGCATTCCTGTCCTGATGCCAGACAGTCCAGTTTCTCCCCATATGTGTCTGGGTCCTCCAAAGTCTCGCCCGGAACTGGAGTTCTGAGCAAGCGGGAGCTTGTATCTCCCTCCCGATTAAAAGAGCAGCACATCCAGGTGCCAGCACTTTCTGCACCTCCGCACCTCTTACCAGTCTCACTGAGCTTTCTTTACCTCTTTAGTTGTGGAACTTCCACTCAGCCAGCCTTCCTGTGGTTCTGGGTGGTAGTCGTTCTGCCTTTTAGCTGTAATTTTGATGTGGTTGTGAGAGGCAGCAAGTATAGGTGTTTACCTATGCCACCATCTTGGTTCTCCTGTTTGGTTTGGTTTTATCCTGTGACCCTAATGCTCAAAAGTAAAGTATTTTATTAAGAAAATACCCATGGTTCTTTAGTAGTTAAGCCTGTAAAGCCTTATCTAACTCTGAGAATATACTCTGGGCTCATCTTTTTAAACATTTACAGGTAAGTTGAACAAAATGTTGGAGAATGGTGAAGATACCTCTGAAAAAAAGCAGTAAAATTACTTCTCCCTCCCAAATACATTATATTTAGGAAAATTCTCTTAAAGAGTTTGGTTTAGCACTACATAGATGATATTTTCTTCTCTACCATTACTTTTCTTTTATTTAATAATTGCAGAAGCTCAAAGGAAAAAGAGGGAATGGAGGATAATGAATAAAGCAAAATGCTAGCCTCTGTTCTAGATAGTAACTGGAATTGGAAAACCTTCAAGTGGCTATAATAGCAAAATTTAAGAGCATGACCTTTAGAACCATCCCAACATAACTTTTTATAGAATTTTAGAAGGTATTTCAGAACATACATTCACATACCCCTTAAATGAGATTGCTTTTAAAATGTGAAGTGAAATTAAGATATGTTGAAGTGTTTGCTTTGGACAAAATTAATTTAGAAGAAATAAAGTCAAGGAAAAAGGTAATACTTTGACATCAAAGATGCCCCATAATTCTTACAAGCCAACATGTTTTATATGGGTGACATAAACCAAATCTCAACATGTGACTTCATCATAATTCCTTTGAACTGAATACATCCTAAAAAATTGAGAAATAGACAGCTCTTATCTTCCCTGCCACATTTTTCTCTCCATCTCATTATAATCCTAGGACCTTCTTTCTGTAAAAAACAATTCTCATGAAAGAATCTGTTATCAGTCAGTATAAATTTGCATTCTCTCTCTCAGGAGTATTTGAAGGTTAAGCCTTGGAATTAAAAGTAGAGTTTATTATCATAGGAATTTCATACAGCAGCAAGCTGATAAGACACATCTGTATCTGTGTGCATGTGAAATGGTGAGTGAAGGAGATACAGGGAAGCTGCCCTGAAACCCACCAGAAACTCATTTACTTCATGTGTGTGAGGCTGTTGAGTTATCAATAGATTAAAGCCCTAGATAAGCCAAGGGAATTGTGTTTGATTAGATGAGTAGTTTTTTTTTTGATGTGTATATTTGGGGACTTCTCATGGGAGGAGAGTGAGAACAAGAATTAGCTTTCAAGATCCCATCTAATCAGATTAAATTACTCAAACAATAATATTTGACCTGTGATCTAAGGTCTAGGCATCACAGTGATTTAGGAGCCCTGGAAATGCTAAAACATCTGTCGAATCGGTGCTATTTGCCACCATATTCCCTGCCCGTGGTTCTAATTTTGAAAACTCACAACGTGTAGCCAGTTGTGAGCAGACACCAGACCCACGTGTGCCAAGCATGTAACCACAAATCCCAGGCCCATTGTGTCAGCATGCTAATTATGCAAGCACCCAGCTCAGATAATTTAATCACCTCATAAAGAGGACCACAGTGATTTACCACTTAAAGTTAGATTCATCTCCTGCCTTTAAAACTCAAGGCCAGATTCCATTTTCTCTTTCTCTCAACATCTTGCACAGTCATAGTTTCAGAGAAGGAGAGTGCCAAGCACGGAGAAATTACTGAGCTGGTTTTAACCCAGCTGTTTTATTTTTTATTCTTCAGGATTGCCTAAGGTCCTCTGAGGTCCTTGCTTTCATTTTCTCAACCCCAGAAGGAGCAAATGGAAAAGGCTCAGAGCAGCATGGGAGTTGTTCCAAAAGCAGTGCTGTGAGCATACACTTGTCCTGCTCAGGAGGGAGGTTTCGCCTCCACCTACGCTCTGAGGGGGCAGCTGTGATGTCTCGATGGGATGAGAGGAAAATCAATATGCATGGCAGTCTGGTGCTGTGCCCGTGGGACCATGGAGGCAAAATATGCTGTGTGCCATCGGTGTGTGACACTGAGGGTTGCCACGAGCAACCAGGGCACCTCTGTGTTAAAATGACAGGAAGGAGTGATGGTTGTAACAGCAGAAATAGATATTCTCACTTCTTTCTGTCTCCCTTTTTTCACTTGCTTCAAAAATTCCTACTCATTCTTCGGCTCCTACCCCATCATCGTTTGTGTGATATGTCTGGGGATTCAGCAAGAAGGAATAGGGGGTGGAAAAATTAAAATACCGACTGAAAGAATACAAGTGATAGACTCCCCTGCTCAGACATAGGGAGAGGCATTAGTGGCATTTGGTCAGAGAATGTGAAACATAACAATGCTTTGCACATTGCAAAATGAAGGCACACAAACCATTTCCTGCAGTGAGAGGGCAGGAGATAGATTTTAGTCATTGAATGCCTGAGGGTGGGGAGGCAGGGAAAATACTTTCTTTGTAGTTACAAGTGCTTGGGATTGTTTATTTTCTTAATTTATGTAGTCTGATGAGGAGTGAATATGGATGATATACTTAAAAGCCAAAGAAATCAACATTTTTCTCCAGGGAAGCCTGCCTACAGGGTATCCACATGGGAGGTGGAGGCAGCAGAGGCCTCATGTTTTTTTTCTCTTTCAAGCCTCACATGCCCACTTCATAGACCCAGGACACTGTGTCCCTGTAGCCTAGAGAGTGAATGAGTGCGACAGCCGACCCGCAGAGCCATGATATTGAGTGCAGATGAACACTGGGCTTCTGTTTACATGGCCAGACGCCCAACCAGGCAGCCAGTGTCTGCTTCTCTTTCTGTAAAAGGATGGTCAGTTCAAAAGAACTCGTTTTAATATAGTACTGATTGTTCCTGGGAGATTTCTAAGATAGAATTTTTCAATTACTGGGAAAGAGTTCTTTTTCACACTAGTTAGGAAGGCTGTGTAGACCACTCTTGGGAACATGAGTGCTTGCCCCAGTCAAAGAAAATGACCTCATTGAGACAGTCATGTCAAATCTGTGCTTGTTTTTCCTTTCACTAGCTCTGTTCTCAGGAAGTATTCCAGTTGTCCCTTCTCCATAGGAACCAGTTGACTACTAAAAGAGATTATGTACTTGTGAAACCCAACGTGGATTATTCACATAGGATAGAAAGGTTGTCAAAAGTTATGATTCCTTAACCATACAATATATTCAACAAATACTTATTAAATGAATGAAGGCTAGTTTGAAGTCAGGATGGTGAGGGTGTAGAGACAAGAGACAGAGCATTACTTGTGGAGTGAGGGCAGTACATGGTGGATTAAAATGGGAGGTCCCATATCAATTCCTTCAAGGCTACAGGCTTACTCTTTTATGCCACTTAATATAACATAGAATGAAATTTATATCCTTCCAAAAATTTGGAACAAACAGAAAGGAAACATGCCACTGAAAATAAGCACATGTGCTCTTTTGAGTTGATATTGTTCCTTTGATCTATTATATATAGATTATTTTTGTTTTTATAATTTTTATTATAAAATACTTCATAAATTTTAAAGTACTTGCAATAAATTCATACATTTTAAGCATAATAATAAAACACATGTATGCCCATGATCCAGGTTAAAAAACAACACATTTTCAATATGGCTGAATCCAACTGTGTGAAAACAATGGAATTAGAAATGGGTATATGGACATCTTTTGGGGGGGGGGCGGAAATTATTTAGCATACCATAGTCCACCCTCTGGCCCACAAAGACTCATGTTCATCCAAGATGTAAAATATATTACCTCATCTCAAATTTTCTAAAAGTCTCAACTCATTTCAGCATCAACTCAAGACCAAAACTCTTATTGAGGTCTCATCAGCTCAAAAATTCACTAATTTTCTAAATTTTTGTGGGTAAGGCTCTGGGTATAATCCATCTTTGATTTAAAAAAAAAATCTTCTCCATCTGTGCAACTGTGAAACTAAAAAACAAGTTATCTGCTCCAAAAAATAATAATGGTGAGACATGCACCACAAGAAAATAGTTGTAGATGTTTCCATTCAAAAAGTGAGAAAATGGAGGGAAACAGGAGTCATTGACCCTAACAAATTTAGAAATATAGCCAAAACAAAACTCCATTAGGTTTTAAAGCTTGGGCATAATCATTGGTGGCTCCGGGTTCCACAATTTGGAGCCAAGGCCCTACCCCAAGAATCATCCTTCACTTATGAAAGGTAGCATGTGGTTGCAGTTGACTATTAGCCTGTTCCTTGCCTTAGACTTTAGGAAGCTAAGAGCCTTTTTTTTCAGTTTGTACTGTCTATCCCTTTTATTCCAAACAGGTAATGTGTCTGCTTATATAATATTCTTAAAAACCTCATGGCTCTCTTGTGTATGTCATGGGAATTTACTTCATCTGACAAGAAGCTCTTGCAGGCTCTGAACTAATTGACCAGAAAGGATATCAGTTTGTGTAATACTTCATTTGATCTGCTGATGCCTGGCAATTTTCCCAACCCCAAGACAACCTCTCCCCAGTACTTTCTCATAATATTCAGTTTTACCTAGGTGGGTTGGGAGAGGACACAAAGGGGGGAGTTTGGGATATACTGAGATTAAAAAGTATTTATAGTGGCATTTTATATTGGGAATTTATAGTGGCATTTTACAGAATTCTGGTGGTACAGACTGGCACAGTGAGTGACATACCCAGAATGGAAAAATAGCACAGGTATTTTTATAAATAAAATTATTCAAAAGATCACAAAAGACTCATATATTGAATGACCATGTAAATGAGCAAAATTGTAATATATTATTATTTTTCTTCAACAAACATGTATTGAATACATGTTATAGGCTAGTTACTCCTTAGGGCTTAGAAATAATAAGGTAAACAGGATGTGGCCTCTTTTCTCAAGAAGCCTAGATTCCCACAGGGGATCATAGCTTTTATATTCACACATTTTATAATATGACTTGGAAAGCACTATAATAGAGTTATGAGCTTGGATCCCATAATATAACAGCAGCACTATTGATTTACCTGGGGAAACGGACAATTTAGCACTATTTGCCTTTATCATATTTAGTTGTGGATATTAAAAAAAATCAACAGTTCTAATGAGTCATTTGATTAGGTCAACAAAAATGGGCCAGCAGATGGGTTTTATTTATTGTGCCACATTGCCATTAATGAATTGGGAGCAGAACGGAAGAGATCAGAGCCCGGAAAATACAATTAATAAAAAGGGGTAATCCATGACAACTAAAATCCAATGAACAAATTTACTCAAATGACACAAAACCAACTGTAGATTAATGCAAACACAGGAGGTCCTAGGCTTTGTAGCAAAACCAAGCTCTGCTGAATAAGACACATCACTTTGCACATTTGGTCATGCTAGATGCCTGGGAGCTCCAGCCGTTTTCAGTGCTGTCTGGCCACCTCCAGAGGACGCCCGGCAGTTTATGAAAAGAGCCTTAGCCAAGAACTCATGGACTTTGTCCTAATTCTGTTTCTGCCACTGATTTGCTACTACATCTAACTTACTTAAATCTCACTGTGCCTCACTGTCTTGTCTTTAACTCAACCCATACACACTGAGAGAGCCTATGTGTGAAGCACATAAGGGCTACAAATATGAAGGAATTGTAAATACTGCCCTCAAGGAGCTCACATTCTAGTGGTGTGAAGACAAGAAACCAGTGAAATGCTCTACAATGCACATAAGGTAAAATGTTTGCACAAAGCACAGAAATATAACGGGAGTGTATTGATTCTGCCTACACCATAATTCCATAGATGGAAAGTACCAGCATTTTTATTTAAAAAAAACACCATGCTGATAAGAGTTTATCCATATATTTTCCTAGATGCTAACTTGTCTGAACTTTGTTCTAGTCCCTATTTATGTACCTTTTGTCCTCAAGACACCTCTATCTCTTGGTAAACCATAACTTTAGGAGGTCATTGGGGATTATTTGGGCCTATTCCTGGAGAGAGAGGAACTCTTTTCTATTTTTTTCTTTTTGTACCCATCTTGCTTGTTTGCATATGCACAGAGCCCTCAGTGCTTCACCTGGTCTGCCCTTGAGGTTACATCCAAGATTCTAGGCTAGATCAATGCCAGATCTCCCTGGTGCTTCCACCATGGGGATGATATGCCAGAGTATGAAACCAGTGAAGACTCAGGCCCCAATAGATAGACTCTGAACACTTCTGAAAGTCCTTGAAAAGGAACTGTTAGAAAAGCTGACCATTTATCGTAGACCATGAGCATTCACTTATATTTCATGTATGAGTTGTTCATTCTGACAAATAATCTACTCTCTGCTCAAGAATGATCTGTCAGGAGACTATTTGAGAATTCGTTATCTCACTGATACAGATCCATAGCCCTTGCTTATCAAGATTATGTTCCAGAGTGTGTGTGTGTGTGTGTGTGTGTGTGTGTGTGTGTGTGTGTGTGTGTGAAGCGGGGGGGAACCTCTTTGGATACAGTATTTGGTAAATAAATAGCTGTTAATGCCATTGTGTATCATGGTCTGCCTTTACTTTTCTTATTCACTTTAAACCACAGAAACAGTACTGCATTTGGGCCAGAGAAGGGATGACTATAGTCTTTGGCATTAAACAGAAAGAATTTGTTATTGAATCATTGGTGATCTTAGGCAAATTACCTAAACGATTTAAGTCTTAATTTCTCAATAATAAAAATTTTAAGAATCATGTTTCTTCCCCTTTTGCTAAAAGAATTAAATAAAAGAATTCAGTAGAGTCTTCAAGACAGTGCCTGAACCTAATCAATGCTTAATTTAGCACTATTGACAAAAATAAATGAGTTAATGAACAAATGGATACATAAATAAATATTGTACAGTATTTGGAGGCATGAGTTTTTGTGGACATAAAGTTCTATCAGAATTATAATCTTTATAAAATTTAAACAGTTTTAATTTTGAGCATGAGATGGTGGTACTATTTTAAAACTAGAAATCATAATTTGGGATATTGATTTATGTAGGCAGGGCACAATCACCAGTCACCTTACCCATCTCTGCCTACATAGTGTTAAGAGGTAAATTCACTGTGAAATTAATGAAACTTCAATTTCAAGGCCTCTCATTTTCACTGAACCCTTTATAAGATGCTAGAAGGAGTCTTGCAACTATATTAAACTGTACATCTCTTGGCTTCTAAAGCCTTGGTATGCCTCTGTCCTCGTCCCAAGTCACTTCTTAATATGTGGCTGTGGTTCTTTAAGGAGCTTTATATTCTTCACATGCTAAGTGGGCCACATCTTAAAAAATCATGGCTCAAGTTCTCACTGACACCAAATCTTGTCTCTTTAGAGTATATTCATTGAGTCCTGCAGTTACTGTTTGAAATATCCTCATTGAGAAGGTCTTCAATAAAATATCTTATTAAGTGTTTAAGAATATACTCCTAGTTAGTAACCTTTGTACAATGAATACACCCACCTGATGACTCATCGTGGGCAAAACTGTATTTGACATAAGAACATAGAACTCTCAGTGTATTATTAAAATAAAGCAAGCAAAAAATAAATGTGAATTTTAATACAATAGTTCTGGGATGAGGAGAAGAGATAAAATAACCCCAAGTGGTATCATTATGTATTTTTCACTCGTTTTTAATAACAGAAATGGCAGATGGAAAAGGCATAGCAAGCAGACTGGCAGAAACAACTACTCATTATAAATAGAATTTAGCCATTGAAAAAAATGTAAGGTGGTTAAAAAGAGTATGTGTATTATTATGTGGTCCTTAGGGTAACGAAAGAAACACATTCCACATTTGGAATGCATGGCTCAGGCTGCTTTCTGATTCCAGGCAAGGAGACCATCTGACAAAATGACGTCAATGCTTTTCTGCACTGTTGCATTTATGTCCTGGTTTAATCAGCTTGACATGAGTTTTGTAAAACAGAAAAGCAGCATATTAATGAAGTTGAGATGAGAGTGTTAGAGTTAAAGCACAAGCCATTTTACAGTTAATGAAACTGATGAAAATTTAAAGAGAAGCAGAGTGTAGTTTAATGCTGTCATTTTCAGAATAATCATCTGTTGTCTCTCATTCTTGAATATGGTGTCTGAAATAATGCATTTTGCATGGAATTTAGATAAAAAGAAGCTGCTGATTTTTTCTTGGTCATTAAAAATGGCACTCAGATATCAATCATATTTGCATAATCTTACTTTATCACTGTCAAGTAATAAAGATTCCAAATTTTTAATGAAGAATTGTATAATGAGGCAATATTTTAATTTAAATCCACTATACAAACATATATATGTAATATATATATATATATATATATATATATATATATATATACTAGTGGCCCGGTGCACAAAATTAGTACACAGGGAGAGAGGGTGTCCCTCAGCCCACTCTGCACCCTCTCCAATCTGGGACCCCTCAAAGAATGTCCTACTGCCAGTTTACGGGGATGAGACCTAAACCGGCAGTCGGACATCCCTCTCGCAATCCAGAACTGCTGGCTCCTAACTGCTCACCTGCCTGCCTGCCTGCCTGATTGCCCCTAACCACTCTGCCTGCCGGCCTGCTCGCCCCCAAATGACCCCCCTGCCAGCCTGATCACCTCTAACTGCCCCCCTTCTGGCCTGCTTGCCCCCATCTTCCCTCCCCATTGGCCTGCTTGCCCTCAACTGCCCCCCTGCTGGCCTGCTCACTCCAAAATGCCCCTCCCCCCACTGTCCTGATCACCTCCAACTGACCCCCACTGATGGCCTGCTCACCCCCAACTGGCCCCCCTGCTGGTCTGCTTACCCCCAACAGCCCCGCCCCCCACCAGCCTGATCACCCACAACTGCCCTCCCCTCTTGGCCTCTAACCGCCTCTACCTCGGCCCTGCCAGAAGAATGTCCAGAAGGTCTCCTGGAAGGTCTCCCAGTCTAATTAGCATATTACCCTTTTATTAGTATAGATAGAGGCCTGGTGCACAGGTGAAGGCTGGCTGGTTTTCCCTGAAGGGTGTCCCAGATCAGAATGTGGGTTCCCTTGGGGTGTGGGGCAGCCTGGGTGAGGGGCCTGTGGTGGTTTGCAGGCTGGTCACACCCCCTTCAGGGTGGGGTCCCCTCCTTTTTGTATTTTTCTTTTTTTTTTTTTCAGCGCCTCCTTGAGCAGAGGCCAGGGCTGGCTGGAAGCAGGTATCTGGGATTTATTTATCTTCTATAATTGAAACTTTGTAGCCTTGAGCGGAGGCCAGGGCAGGCCAAGGCGGGCAGGAAGCTTGGCTTCCTCCATCGCCAGGGCAACCCAAGCCTCTGGCTCACTCCAGCTCTGTGGCCACCGCCATCTTTGTTGGGTTAATTTGCCATACTTGCTCCTGATTGGCTGCTGGGCATAGCAGAGGTACGGTCAATTTGCATCTTTCTCTTTTATTAGTGTAGATACACACATATATATAATCCAATTTCTGCACAAAATTATATTGATAAAGTAGGTTTAGGCTCAATATAAATTATTTTATTACGGAAAAAACCTTTGATTGGTTGATTGATTAATTTTTCAACAAGCAAGGAAGACTTAATTCAAGACACACAGTAGGAGAGACACAAAAGATGGAAGAGTTTTTAAAGCCCTGAATGTTAGTGGAAATGTACTAGAGAACCTTATGTGTGAGACTGCTCAGTGTGATTAGGCCATCTGTGGTTGCTAATTGGCATTGTGGAAGTTAGGGTCTTACCCTTCCTTGGAGACTGGGAGATAAGGCCCTTGCCTTTCTTGATGATTACATTTCAAAGTAATGCCTTCAAGGTCCTTGAGAAAGATATTCCTGGAGGACAGACTAGGGAAACACTGTTTATAAAAGGCCACATCTGCAGAATCTTTAGATATATGTTTTATTTTAATTATCCCCCCCTGCCCGCAACTAGGAGATATTTGATGTTGACCCTTTTTACAAGTGAGAAATTTGAGCCTTAAAGAGATTAAGTAAATTGTCAGTGCTCACAGATTGCATGGAGCCCAGTTCTAAATTCCAATGTGTTTATTTGTAAAATGGATAACACCACATATCTCAGAGAGCTGTGAGAAGGATTAAAAGCTTGTGTTTGTTTATAAAGTGCTGGCTCCATGTGAATCAAAACATCCTCCTTATGTGAATAGCCTTGTGGGCTCTGGCGCCTGAGCACCTTGGTTGAAACTTCTAACTTCTCTACTTTTTAGACATGTGAAGTTGAAGTTACTTACATGCTCTATATCTTAGTTTCCTCATCTATTAAAATGGGGCTAAAATAATACAGCGTGTGATTGTTTTAAGGATTAAATGAGCCAATACATGTAAGTCAATTAGAACAGTACTTTAGGACTTCATAAAGTTAAGCTATAATTAATATTGATATGGTCTCCTGACAACTGAATCAATGATTAAATTTATATTCCTCAACTTTGATTTTTTAAATGTTTATAATTAAGTAAATACAGGATGGGGCAAAAGTAGGTGTACAGTTGTGAGTACACAAAACACAGTTTATTCTTGTATTATTTATTAATTATTGTATTATTTTCTACACAAACAACTGTAAACCTACTTTTGCCCCACCCTGTATATTGCAGAATCTACTGTTTGTGGGACTATAGCATATAGTTGGAGAGTATAATCTTTTGTTTCAAGGTGCCTGCCAGGTGGAGGTAGATATATAACACATTTATTATAAACAAGTAATTCAAAATTGCTCTATATATTTTTAAAAACTTATTTGTTATCTTAAGATAAAATCTGTTCTGCTTTATTTTTTAAATTGTGCAAATTTATTTTAATCCAGAAGCCACTTTAAAACCTTTTGGAAATAGGTAGTATGAACATCTTAAATACTCAGTGATAAAATAAGGAAAAAGCATATAATAGCTAGTAATTAAATCACAGACTGAAATGTATTTTTGAAATATCCTTTTCATTTTTATTACTCTGCTTGAATTTGAGCTGAACTAAATTGTTTTTCACTCTTTTTCACAAAAGAACATATTCACTGTGCTTGGATGTCAGGTGATTCAAAAGCCTTAAAGAATGGATGCAGTGGCTTTCAAAAGCTTATAGAGAGGGACAGCCACCAGCACAGGTGCTACACTCACTGCAGACACATTTTGGTTTGCACACCATTTGCCATCAGGCTGGGATTAAAGTAGGAATTAAAGACACAGGGACACAGTGTGTCTTTTTCAAGAACCTCTCTCAAGCATCCACTTACCCTGCTTCTGGTGTGGTCACCCTTGAGCCTTAAAATAAAAAGAAAAAAAAAAAGGAAAAAAAACTCAAGGATGACAACAACAAAAAGAAAATATGAATTATAGCTTGGTATTATTACAGGTTTATTGAATAATTTAGGTGCTTCCAAGTCTTTAAATGACTACTTGTTATAATTTGTCATTTTTCAGTTTGTGAATCTGCATTTTCTCTATGTGTTTGGGTGTGTCCTTGCTTCATTTGTTTGGGTTTTCACTTAAATAACTGAAATTCCTTTTTTTAAAAATTTATTCTATAGTTAACCTCTTTTGTCTGTTGCATTTTTAGTTTCTCACATGCTGTGGACCCTAACTCCTCTTCTTACTCCCTACCTGGTTCTTTCCTCATAATTACTCTCCTGTCATGGCCAATGAAAAAGCACATAAATTAAATGAATTTCCATCAAAGTATTCTTTCACTTCCACAGCCTTAGTGAAACCACTCTTACACAAGGGGGATAACAATGTACTAATTATCAAATACACTGGCATTTTCTTGGTCTCATCCTGCTCAGCTTTCATTTGGGTATTTAACAAATAGTTGTGAACTCTGTTCCATGAACTATGCATTTCACCAATGACTGAGGGCAACTGAGATTGGTGAACAAGGAAGAAGGGAATTCCTGCATTTATGAATATTGGGGGATATTTTAAAGGGGGGCAAAATAAAGGTTGGGGATTTATTTTTGGTAAGACAGGCTTTTCTATTGGGGGTGACATTTGAGCTAAAAACTGAAAGAAATTTACCAGGTGATTTGGGGAAAGAGAATCCCAGAAAAGTGATGGACAAAGGGTCCTGAGGTATGGAGGAGAAGGACATTTTGTAGTAAATACAAGAAGAAAACCTTAGGGGCTATTTGTCTTTCTTGTCCTTGTGAAATCTTGTCAACATTGGTTTAAGGACTTAGATCTCTGCAGGTTCTCTGACTCGCTGATTATTTTTTTTTCTTTCATTCTCCAACTTGACTTCCATACTGGCATTTTCCTTCCAGGTGAGGGGAAGAATAAGAAGTGGACCACACTAATATCAATGTGATTTTTAATTCATGCTCTCCCTGTGCCCTCAAAATAAATGATCCATAAATAGGGGGGCGGGGGGGAAGAAGTGGACCATAAATACTTTGCTGGGAGTTTAATGTCTCAAAAAGACCTGAATTTTATTTTAAAAAAATCAGAAAATTCAAGGAATAAAATGTACAATGTTAAGCCAAGGAAAAATTCAATGTTTGAGTAAGACTGGGTTTTAGACTCACAGGACTTACAGTCAAACATCTGTCACTGTCATTGGCCCAGATTGAGTTTTCCATGCTCAGAGCCCAGTACAGTGGGTTAGAACCACAGTAGTTGAACCACTTAAGTATACTTAAGATGTGGTCCTGGAATCTCAGGCCCCACTGTAGACACAGCACTACAAACTCAAAATATGCATTTTTACAAGTCCCCAAGATGATTTACACACACATACAAAGCGAACCCACAAAAATAGATAACAAATTTGTGGTTGCCAAATTTGTGGGATGAGGGTGAGGGAAATGGATGAAAGTGGCCAATTGGTGGAAACTTCTAGCTATAAAATAAGTAACTGAGGATGCAATGTACAATACTGTTTGAACATTGCTATGAGAGTAGATCTTAAACGTTCTCATCACAAGAAGAAAAATTGTAACTATGTAAGGTAATGGATGTCAACTAAACTTATCATAGTAATTATTTTACAATATAGACATATATCAAATCATTATTTAGTATGCCTTAAACTAATACAATGTTATATGTCAATTGTATCTTAAAAACAAAAAAACAAAAAAAAAACCCATGCACTAAAGTTTGAGAACTAGTGGAATTGGGAATCACACTACCTGGGGTTCCACTTCTTGTTAACTTTGTGGCCTTGCTCAGCTTAATCTCCCAGAATTTTAGTTCCATATCCTTTCTCTTTTGTTCTCAAAAGAATATATTCATTGTGCTCTGAAGTCGGGAGATTTAAAAGCCTTTGGAAATGGTTGTGATAACTTTCAAAAGTACATATGGAAGAAAAGTGCTGACAATGATCAGGTTTGTTGGAAAGATTAAAAAAGATAATATGTCACAAGCTATTAGCACATATTATATATCCTATATATAATAAAAGCCTAATATGCTAAGTGTCTAGTCATCCGTTCAACCAATCAAAATAATATGCTAAAGCCACTCAACTGCTTGCTATGTCATGCACTGACCACCAGGGGGCAGATGCTCTGACCAGGTTAGCTTGCTGCTGGGGTATGGCCCTTGGGGACTGAGCAAGATGGGCTGGACATGCCCTGGAGCCCTCCCATGGTCCCTCTCCGGCTGGCCAACCTCCCGCGTCCCTCCCCAGCCCTGATTGTGCACCAGTGGGGTCCCTCGGCCTGGTCCGTGTCCTCTCGCAATCTGGGCTGATGGACACCCCCCCCCCTTGAGTGCACGAATTTCATGCATTGGGCCTCTAGTTTGTTTGTAGTATTTTACAATATGTGATAGGTATGCTTCTCTTGTTTACCAAATCCATTACAAATTCACCATCAATTGAATTAATTTGTATAAAGTGGAACAGGGTTAGCAGGGAGTATGTGGGCAGTACTTACTACCTTAGCTGTTGAGTAAGCTGCCAGAAGATGTATCATATGACACATTCAATTATTTTCATAACTAAATTTCCCTAAAGATGGTTCCAAATGCTTTTATTCAGAGAAATATTATCAGGTATCTTCACACTATTCTATTTACTGAACCTAGTAAAGGTAGCATATCATATAGGAATTCAAAGTTACCTCTAATTGAACTATTTGTTCTGGCTTTATCCTGCTGAGGAGGGAGAACAGACCAAGGTGGACTGAAGTGCTTTCGTGTATTTTCCAATGCAATTGTCTTAGATCATGAATTCCAACATAGCTGCTTCTTACCAAAGATGGGTTACTGGGCAGCAGTGAAAGGCTTAAGGATGTCTCCATCTTTGTGTTACAGTGTCGTGTAACAGTGCCTGAGATCTCACTGCATTAATAAAACAACACAACAGGCTGATTCAAGGAAAAAAATATTTGAGTACCTACAGTTCCAGAAACTCTGTTAGGTCCTGGGGAAAGAAAGATGAATAAGACCAGCTATTGTACCTTCGGGAACTCATAATCTAAGGTAGTATAAGAGGCAGACTCTGACTACATGGAGAAAAATGCCTAGCTCCTTAATAAAATTCCTGTTTTAGAAGTATGCGTCAGCTACTAGAAATCCAAAACCGCCTCAGCCTTCCTGCATTCCATCCTGCACATTGTCCCCAGAAAGCGCCTTGTTGAAAACAATTCTGAAATAGACATGAGCCTATTTTCTAACCTTGGATTGCTCATCACTGCCATAACATTATGTATAAGGACCCCACTAGGCTTATAGGTTTGATTCCTGTACCTAGCATCCATGTACCATATTCTCCATCCATTGCAAGACTGACTCCCCAGCTTTGCTCTAGTGATATTTTTAAAAACACTCCTACCAATTAGTTCTTTGCTTTGTAAAACTGAATAGAATCAACAAGGTCCCTAATAAAATACCAATGACATATTTTACAGATCTAGAAAAATATTCCAGAAACTTATATGGAACAAAAAAGACCTTGAATAGCCTCAGCAATCTTGAGAAAGAAAAACGAAGTTGGAGGGATCATAATACCAGAAAATCAAACTAATATTAGAAGGCCATTATAATCAAAACAGCTTGGTACTGCCATAAGAACAGGCATATAGATCAATGGAACAGAACAGCGAGCCCAGAAATCAACCCATGCCTATATGGCCAATTAATATTTGACAAAGGAGGCAAAAGTATGCAATGGAGTGAAGACAGTTTATTCAATAAATGGTGCTGGGAAAATTAGACAGGTACATGCATAAAAATGAAACTAGATCACCAACTTACACCATACACAAGAATAAACTCAAAATAGATAAAAGACTTAAATATAAGTCACAAAACCATAAAAATCCTAGAATAAGACATAGGTAGTAAAATTTCAGACATATCTCATAGCAATATTTGCTAATATATCTCCTTGGGCTGTGGTCAGCAAACTGCAGCTCGTGAGCCACATGCAGCTCTTTGGTCCCTTGAGTGTGGTTCTTCCACAAAATACCATGGCCTGGGCGAGTCTATTTTGAAGAAGTGGCATTAGAAGAAGTTTAAGTTTAAAAAAATTTGGCTCTCAAAATAAATTTCAATTGTTGTACTGTTGATATTTGGCTCTGTTGACTGACGAGTTTGCCGACCACAGTCCTAGAGCAAGGAATACAAAGGGGGAAATAAACAAATGGGACTACATCAAAATAAAAAGCTTTTGCACAACAAAGGAAACCATCAAAAAAATGAAAAGGAAACCCATTTATGGGAGAACATATTTGTCAATGATGATCCTAATAAGGGGTTACTTTCCAAAATATATAAAGAACTTGTACAACTCAACATCAGGAACACAAACAATCCAATTAAACAATGGGCAAAGGACTTGAGTCACCTTTCCAAAGAGGACATATAGGTGGCCAATAGACATAAAAAACTGCTCAGCCCTGGCTGGCATGGCTCAGTTGATTAGGCGTCATTCCGTGCACTGAGAGGTTGCTGGTATGATTCCCAGTTAGGACAAATGCCCAGGTTGCAGGCTCAATCTCCAGTAGGAGGCACGCATGGGGCAATGGATTTGTTTTGCTTTCTCATGGATGTTTCTCTCTTTTCCATTTCTCTCCCTCTCTCTCTAAAAATCAATAAAAAATATATTTTTTAAAATGCTCAACATCACTAATCATCAGAGAGATGCAACTTGAAACCACAATGAGATATCATCTCACACCTGCCAGAACGGCTACCATCAATAAATCAACGAACAGCAAGTGCTGGTGAGGATGTGGAGAAAAGGGAACTCTTGTGCACTGTTGGTGGGAGTGCAGACTGGTACAGCCATTGGAAAACAGTATGAAGTTTCCTCAAAATATTAAAAATGAAACTGCCTTTTGACCCAGTGATCCCACATCTGGGAATATATACTTAGAACACCAAAACACCAATCACAAGGAATATATGCACCCTATGTTCATAGCAGCATTGTTTACAATAACCAAGCTCTGAAAACAGCCAAGTGCCTATCAGTACATAGGTGGATCAAAAAGCTGTGGTACATTTACACAATGGAATACTACATGGCTGTACTAAGGAAGGAAATCTAACCTTTTGTGACAGCATGGATGGATCTGGAGATTATAATGCTAAGTGAAATAAGCCAGTCAGAGAAAGACAAATACCATATGATCTCACTAATATGTGGAATCTAATGAACAAAATAAACTGACGAACAAATTAGAACCAGAGACATGGATACAGGGTACAGACTGACAGATGTCAGAGGGGATGGAGGTGGGGCAGATGGGATAAAAGAAGGTAAAGAGAATATCCAAAGAACATATACGCATAGCCCACGGGCATAGACAACAATGTGGTGAGGGTCAGAGGGTGGGGTGGAGAGGAGGAAAATGGGGAACATCTATAATAATAAAAGCATAATATGCTAATTAGAACAGACAGCTGAACAACCTTCCAGATGACCTTCCGGACAAAGCCGGTGCTGCAAGGGCTTAGGCAAGCCGCCACGGCTGCAAGGGTCGAACCCCTTGCATGAATTTTGTGCATTGGGCCTCTAGTCTTTATAATGTGAACAATGAAAATAAAATTTAAAAAGTTTTGAGAGATGTGCTCGGTGTTGGTGCCAAAGGATTTGAGAAGACATTCAATTAAGCACCTGGGAACCTTCTGGAAAAGCTATATATAACCAGCATGACCACTTTTGAACGTCACTTGATGGTTTCACTTGGTTAAATATAGTATAGCCACTCAGGGAACTCCTCCATGAGACATCTGAACAGAAGGACCATGTTCCAAAGAAAAGAGAATCTGTTGCTATTAGCTGAAAGGAATTCTGCCCCAGGACAAGGAGCTGGGAATTGCATGCCAATTTTTGATCACTGTTTCCATTCGTTGAGATAACTTATTTTTAAAATGGGGTCCATAACTACCATTTATTGAACTCTTACTATTTGCTAGATGCTTTACCTACAATACATAATATAGAAGTCCTGTGATGTAATTGGTGTTATTAGCATATTCAGATGAGAAAACTGAAGTACCTATAAGATTGATTCTGAAGTTTCGCAGGTAATAAGAACTACAATTTGAGTACACTTGTGTACGATTCCATTATTCCACTTACTAATACACTATTTTTTACAAGGGGAGTGAGCAGTAGATGGTTCTATATATCTTATGTCAGGAAGTTTAAATCTTGACCTTTACATTTGAAGCTGAAATTTAATTCATTCCATTATATGACTGATTTCACATAAGCTGTGACCTTTTACTTCATGGTGTAGAGGTGGTATAAACAATTTTCCAAGAGCAGTAGTTTTAGTTCTTTCTAAGAATTTATTTTGAAGGAAGCAAAAAGACTAAGAGAAGGAAGGTCACCTTTTTCTGGGAAGACCAGAGGAGAGCTATGGTAACCTACTGCCTGTGAATAATCTCCTGAGGAGGTGTGTAGTGGAAAAATTGAAAGATTTTGTTAACTTTTATGTTCCAAGGAGTGGACATTTTAATAAAAGCACAGAGATGAGCTATGAGAAAATAACTCCATTGCAAAAAAATTACAAATATAAGCAGAACAATCCTGAGGCACCATAAAAATAAACTAAATATAAATCTAACTAGAGGTCCGGTGCACAAAATGTGTGCATGGGGGTGGGGGGGGGTGTCCCTCAGCCCAGCCTGCACCCTCTCCAATCTGGGACCCCTCAAGGAATGTCCGACTTCCCATTTAGGCCCGATCCCAATGGGATCGGGCCTAAACGGGCAGTCAGACATCCCTCTCACAATCCAGGACTGCTGGCTCCCAACTGCTTGCTGGCTTAGCTTCCTGAATGCCCCTAACCGCTTCTGCCTGCCAGCCTGATCACCCCCTAACCACTACCGTGCCAGCCTGATTGATGCCTAACTGCTCCCCTGCCAGCCTGTTTGCCCCTAACTGCCTTCCCTGCAGGCCTGGTCACCCCTAACTGCCCTCCCCCGCAGGCCTGGTACCCCCCAACTGCTCTTTCCTGCAAGCCTGGGTCCCCCCCAACTGCCCTTCCCTGCAGACCCAGTCACTCCCAACTTCCCTCCTCTGCCGGCTGGGTCACCCCTAACTGCCCTCCCCAGCAGGCTTGATCGCCCCCAACTGCCCTCCCTTGCAGGCCTGGTCCCTCCCAACTCCTCCCTTGCTGGCCTGATAGCCCACAACTGCCCTCCTTTGCAGGCCTGGTTCCTCCCAAGTGCCCTCCCCTGCTGGCCATCTTGTGGTGGCCATCTTGTGTCCACATGGGGGCAGGATCTTTGACCACATGGGGGCAGCCATCTTGTGTGTTGGAGTGATGGTCAATCTGCATATTACTCTTTTATTAGATAGGATAGAGGCCTGGTGCATGGGTGGGGGCCAGCTGGTTTGCCCTGAAGGGTGTCCCGGATCAGGGTGGGGGGTTCCCTTGGGGTGTGGGCGGCCTGGGCAAGGGGCCTGTGGTGGTTTGCAGGCCGGCCACGCCCCCTGGCGACCCAAGCAGAGGCCCTGGGATCTGGGATTTATTTATCTTCTACAATTGAAACTTTGTAGCCTGGAGTGGAGCCAAGCCTTCTGCTTGCTCCGAGGCGGCAGCCATTTCTGTTGGGATTTATGTATCTTCTATAATTGAAACTTTGTAGCCTGGAGTGGAGGCCTGGGCCTGCCAGGGCTGCAGAAGCTTGGCTTCCTCCATCGCCGCGGGCAACCCTAGCCTCCTGCTCTCTCCAGCTCCATGGCTGCCACCATTTCTGTTGGGATTTATTTATCTTGTATAGTTGAAACTTTGTAGCATTGAGTGGAGGCCTGGGCTGGCAAGGGCAGGCAGAAAGCTTGGCTTCCTCCATTGCCAGGGAAACCCAAGCCTCCCTCCTGCTCTCTGTGGCTGCAGCCATCTTGGTTGGGTTTATTTGCATATTCGCTCCTGATTGGCTGGTGGGCGTGGCTGGTGGGCATGGCTTGTGGGTGTAGCGGAGGTACGATCAATTTGCATATTACTCTTTTATTAGATAGAATACCTATTTTAGAGGAGGGAAAGCAAGTATGGTAGGTCTGTTGCCTTGTAACCCAAGCCATGGCTCAGGAAGAAATAAGAAGTGAGACACATAACCATGGTATAGCAAAGTAATAATTTTGTGGTAACAAGGTGGACCTCTAAGTCTTGACCTACTCTTCAACTACTCTAAAAGATGTAATATTCAAAACTCCTACATGTCTGGGATGCTCTGATCTCATAATTACCTCCCTCAGTCAGGATCATCAAGGCCACCAAACTGCAGCTGTATCATTGTGAAGGTTAAGGGAGGCCTCTGGGAGCCATGGCCACTCATGCCACCTTGTATCCTTAAGTGTTGCAGATCAAGGAGCAAAGCCAAGTCAATGTAACCACAGCTGAGTTATCATTTTATCTGACCCTTGAACCTGAATTCCTGAATTGGCTTCTGTAGTCTGATGTAGCTCCTGGGAGTACAAGAGAAGTTGTTAAAAGGAAACCAATTAAATTGGGCAAAGGACTGAGCTGAGCAGGGCTTGGCATTGCTTCAGTGTAGTGTTCAAAAGCTGTTCTACCACTAATGCTCATGACTTACCGTGAGGTGAAGTAAGACAAGATGAAAAAAACACACAAAATTTTTATTGATTTTTTAAGGAAATCCAATCATTCCTCTATCCATCCAACCATTCATTCATTCATCTAGCCATTCACTTATTCAAAAACAATATTACATGTTTACAATATACCCATTCTTAAAGAGATAGAGAAATGTATAGCATAGAGTCTTTGCCCTTACAAATCTGATAATCTATTGAGACATGAAACATCCTCACAAGACAGATGAAAGGTGTGGTAGTTATGACTAATGACTAAAACAATGACTGTTCTGGTAGAGTGATGGGCTTAGAGAGAGAGTGAATGATGAAGAGTGTTTTTCTACAATGTTATCTTCTGTCCAGGAATGGAAAAAAAGCAAATAGATTATTAGAGTGATCAAGGGTAGACACTAGCCTTCTGGAAATGAGAGAAGCTCTTAAAGTACACTGGGAACCACATTATTTGTAGCCAACCATCACATCGTGACTGAACAGGAGTCTAATGTGGGTGAACTGGGAAGGGACAAAGACCTGGAATAACTATTGAGAGCTTGTGAAGGACAGATGATGATATTAAAATAAAAAAAGCAGGTAGACCAAGTGTACCGTTTCTTGTATGCTTTGGATATAAATGAAGCGGGAGGTCAAGGAACTAAAAAGCTAAGTGCCCCGTACTATTATTTATTTAAATACAGAATTCATTGAATTGAAGATAAAATAAGATGAGAAAAAAAACGAATTATGTGAATTGTATAGAAAGGCAGCTCTCACTTCTTGGCAATGCGAGGCAACAGCAGCAGTGATTGAAAGAGGGTGTAATAATTTAGATAGATATCAAAATTTCACTCATATGTGGAATATAAAACTGAGCCTTGTGGACACAAGAAACAGTGTGTGGTTGCCAGAGGAAAGTGGGTGGAGGTGCTGGGTGATGAGGGGTGCCTAACATATGCCTAACATATGGTGATGGATGATAATTTGATTTTGGGTGATGGGCATATGATGCAATATACAGATGATGTATCATAGTAATGTACACTTGAAACTTATGTGATCCTATTAACCAATGTCACCCTAATCAATTTAGTAAAAAATACAACTTAGAAACAAAACAAAACAAAAGAACAGAGTGACTTGTTTAGAAGCAGCAATTGAGAAAAAGGATGATTTTACATAGCACTTCACTTCCAAAGTTTGGTAGAACAAGTCATAGTAGGGATCCGTGGTAGAAATAAATGGATAGAGCGTGCTTTTAGATGCATAGCAGATCACATGTCCAGAAAGAATGTGGATGAGAAAAAACAACTTACATTTTTTACAACAACTTTTGTATTATGTACAAGAACAACATTAAAAGTTTAACAAGCGAGGACCAGAGAATTGTAACAGAATTCCACATTAAATCTACTCACTATGGAATGAAATAAGATTTTATTTTTTGAGTCAAATAATGTTTCCTATGAACATAAGAAATAAAATGTCTTTCTTTCTAAATATCAAAAGATCTCTATAACATGGGTGTTATCACTTGTTAAATATGAGATTTTACTAAAGCATTTGCTTATAATTTTTTTAAAAAAGAGAATATTTCTGATTCTTTACTTGAAAATCTTAATGAATGTCATGCTTTATTTTCTGTAGTGTGAAACCATAAATCTCTACTTCTAATGCATTCTTGCATTATACTATCCTGGAGTTTAAAAGGCATTACATTAATAGTAATCAATAGCATATATGATTATCACCCTCCCTCCCCACAAAATACTCTAGAAATCTCTTTCACAATTGTCAGGGATATCCTAGGAAAAGTCTCACATGTTACCTATGAACCAGTTCTTTTAACTTCCAACACAACAAGGTCACTCACTTTTGGATGCAAAGTTACTAGTCTTCTAGTCATAGGATCTAAGCAAATATGGGGGCTCAAACTAAGCCTTCTGTGCTCCCAATTTACACGTGTGTGCCAAGTTACTGCCCTGGTTGGGGCCACTATCCTGGTTGCATTATGCTGTAGAGTCAAGGAAAAAGGTTGGAGCCTTGGGCATCCAATCAGGGTCAGAGTCCTGAACTACATATCTTTATACAAGATATGGGTATAACCACTCCCCTCTGCAGGTTTGAGGCTGAAGCTTTCACAATCCTGCCCTACAATGAGGTCAATGACGTTTGCATTATCTCAGCATGTTTGTAGGAGTAATTTTCCTTGGAAGATGAGCTAATAAACAAAATTTACCAAACACACAGAGAAAATAAATACTGTGAAATCTTACACTTGAGAAAACAGTAATCATAATAATAACAGTCATAATAGCAGCTATTCATAAGCACCAATTATGTACCAGGCATTGTACTAAATGCTTCACATATATGTCTCATTACTGTCCTAACAACCCTAAGAGATAGACACTATTATTATTTTTGCCTTCTTATGACTGAGGAAACTGAAAGACTGCTACATTAAGTAACTATTCAAGAGAAGAAAGGCAGTAGGCTATGCCGCCAGAATTAGAACTCTAGTATCCAATTCAGTGTTCATGCTCTTAGAATCCTATGCTGCTGGGTGCTAGATGGAGTGGAACACAAGAAACAAGACACTTCACTCTTTTTGTCCAAATAGTAGCAGCTTCCTGTTTTTTTTGTTTAACTATCTTTAAAGTTTTGGTTATAACAGCATTTTGTTATAACAGTACATTGTATGTAGTGGTTTCTCAATAGTATTTACAGAGTGAAGGATTATTGCAGGCTCTTTGCAATAAGCAGGGGCATGGTCACCTCAGAGGCCAAAATCATTTAATTAGAATGACCTCACCCTCCTTGGTATGGCTCAGTTGTTGGAACATTGGCTCATGCACCAAAAGGTGGCAGGTTCAATTCCTGGTCAGGGCATATACCCAGGTGGCGGTTTCAATGCCTTGTTCGGGCACGTGCAATGTTTCTCTCTTGCATCTATATTTCTGTCTATCTATCTATATATCTATCATCTATCTATCTATCTATCTATCTATCTATCATCTATCTATCCATCTATCTATCTATCAATCATCTCTATCTCCTTTCTTCTCTCCCTCTCCCTTCTTCTCTCTAAAATAAATAAAATAAAATAAAATAAAATAAAATAAAATAAAATAAAATAAAATAAAATAAAATAAAATAAACAAATTACCCCTGACTTTGCCCAGCATACTAGTAAAGGTGGCCTGGTATTCTAATTCCAGAAACAGTCCCACTGTCAGTTTTATTACCTGTGATTCCTGTGATTTTGTTTCTAACTTCCCGCTAGCACAGTAAGGAGCTTCCACTCTTGCAGTGGAGGGAAAATACAGGATATACAAAAGTAAGACAACACAACCTATGTTTCAGATACTCATCAGTGTCTCTGGTTTATAAAGAAGAATTAATATCCTCTTATATTCCAAACCTTAACTTGAATTCATGATCTTATCTTAATGGATGGATCCCAAAGTCCCAGTGGATGCACCATGATTTGCAGTCTAGGGTTCTTTGATTCCAATGCCCATTCTTGTCCCCCTAACTGAGTTAGGAAAAGGGAATAGGTAAATGCATATACTAGTGAGCATTTAGGTGACTCTTCCCAAATTTGCTACTGCAGTTGCTGAAGGTCAGGAGAGAGAGATTTCTCCAGCACCTTTCAGACTCTGGGGTATTCCAGAGATAGAAGGCCCTGCTAGCACCACACTTGTTTGACTGGACATTAGTTATCCAAGACTTGCTTTGAAATATACCATGTAAGCTAATTATTTGGCTATTGTTTCCTTTTGACTTTTCTCAGATATTGAAAACAAGCAAAACGTCCATTTTGGGAAAAGTAAATGACTTAAGAGTATGGCCCATCATTCTCACAGTCATGAAGTAGTAATATTTCAAATTTTTTGACAATAAAGATGAAGATGAAAACAACTTGAAAGTAGAACCTGGAAAAAAGCCACTCATTATACTCTATTTTCTCTATATTAAACCATAAATGCTGCATTCAGCTGTAGTCCCTAATTTTCTTAAGCTTCTCTGCAGAAACCAAACCTCTCGGCATCTCATTTGGCATGTATATTTCTAGATAAAAGACACAAAAGGAGGCTGATCTTCAAAGACTGTCTTTTTCTAAAAATGGCATTCCTCATTGCCCTTTTTATAGGAGGGTGAATAAAATGATTCTATATTTTTTGCTTATATGGTTTCCTTGGTACAGAATTATCCTGTGACACACAGGACAAAAGTACATAATACTTCAAAATAATGAGCAATAACAGAGTCTCCTGTACCAAGATAATGGCTTTATTCTTCTCTGGCCCCAATAATCCAATGACTCAAAAAACTCAGAGCACAGAAAAGAATGAAATTCTTCTTCATTGTCCGGCTTGAACAAACCTAAGGAGATTCTAAAGGGCTAGGAGCAGATATCATCAAAGGTAACCCAAGTGATTCTAAAAAGGCAATGAAAGAGCCTCCCATTTAATCTTGAAAGCAGCAGCACCTCCCAAGGAAGTGCAGTAACACTTTAAAGAGATAAATATTAACCCACAGAGTAGTCGCTAAGACTAGAAATAGCTACCAGTTACTGAGTGCTTACTATGTGACAGGCACTTTGCTATGCATTTTAAATGCATTTTTTTCATGTAATTATCTCAATAATCATGCTCCATTGGCCCTATTATGATCCTTTCAAAGACACTCTAGCATAGACTGGTAAACTGACATGTCCAAGGTCATATAGCTGACACACTGAAGAATTTTATGATTATTTATAAGGATGATCTACTTCCAACATCTATGATTTTAATCTTTATGAATAACATTTATGTTAGCTATATGGTAATGTGGTATTATAATACACATAATAATCCATTTAATCAACCTCACACTCAGGGCCAGAATCCCATTTGCAGCATCTTTGACATCTGTGCTCATCTAAGCTCTGTCTAAACATTCTGAGTAGTGGAGAGGCTGATGTGAGAAAAAAAAAACACAAAACAAAATGAACAAACGAAGAAAACACTGCTCTTTTCACTTAACACACATTAATTCTTATAAAAACCTGAAAGAAAGATGGATATCACTACGGGCATCTTATTAATGAGGGAACTGAAGTTCAGAGAAGTTGAGTAACTGGCCCTAAGGCATGAAACCAGTAAGTGGTGGGGCCTGTTCTTCTGATTCTAAAGCTCAAGTTTACTTCTTTCCATCAGCCTACCTCTCTCCGAAGAGTCACTAGTAACAAGGTAGTCATTCCATTTTTGAATGTAAGATGAATATTTATAGTGTACTCTTTTCACGTTAGATTCTCAAAGATCAGCAAATGGAACTGACGTGTTCCTTGAAAGTCCCACACGTTTGTCATTGATCCTCTGTTGGAAACAACATAAAGTAAGTATAAGCTTTCTTTGAAATTACAGACTTTCAAAATATTTCAGGTGAGTTATACTTCTCCAAGGTAAATGAGTTCCTTCTACATATTGCTCCTGTTTTCTTTAAATAGTGTTTAAACCCATAGCTTCTCTTTTTCTTACATTTTAAACATAAGCGACTATATTGGAGATCCAAGAAGGATAATCTTCAGAGCTTCTTCAGAGCTTCATAACCTGGATATGACAGAGTTCCAAGTTCTTTGTTATTTTAGTAGTGCTTCTTTGGGTTTTCAATGTTCTCAAAATGTAAAATCCACAACTGAGAAAAATATTGTAGCTGAGATCTGACCTTGTGTGGAATCCTGTAGTTATTTTATTTTATTTATTTTTTTAAATAAATCTTTATTGTTCAGATTATTACAGGTGTTCCTCTTTTTTTTCCCCCATAGCTCCCCTCCACCTGATTCCCCACCCCACCCCATGGCCTTACCCCCCACCACTGTCTTCATCCATAGGTGTAAGCTTTTTGTCCAGTCTCTTCCTGCACTCCTCACACCCCCTCCCCCCTGAGAATTGTCAGTCCACTCCCTTTCTATGTCCCTGATTCTATTATATTCACCAGTCCATTCTGTTCTTCAGATTTTTTCCCTGTAGTTATTTTAAAATAGATTGCTTCATTTCAAATTCTGACTCAGTCACTTAAGTTATTTAACTTGTTGGTACCTCCATTTCCCCATTTTAAAATGAAAAAATAAAAAGGAACACCTATCTTAAGAAGTCATTGTGATGCTTAAACACTACCATCATATTTACCTGAGTATACACCCACATGAATGAAATGCTTATGCTTCTAAGGCTAAGCCTCCACTTGTGCAGTAGATCCCATATCTTCTTGCCCCATATCTCTTTTACTCTCTCCTGAATTATCAAATTGCTCTTCTCAAATGTATTTTTCTAAAGAGAACACTGATCGGCCCTTTCTTTTTCTTTTTCTTTCTTTTTTTTTTTTTTTACAATTCCACTCCTCCATTTCTCTCCTGAATCTATTCCAGTTAATAATGTTTCCTCTGCTTTTTACTATTGCACCCAATGTGGTCATGTCAAAGTCACCAAGAACCCTCACATTATTTGTCTGATCAGCAACACTTGGGACAATGGATTCCTCTCACTTCCTTGAAGCATTGTCTTCATTGGGCTTCAAAGAAACCACACTTTCCCGGTTTTCCTCCTACATTCACTGGCTGCTTCTTTTTAATTTCCTGTGTTGCTGTTTTTTCTCTTCCTACCTCTAAATGTTGGAGAAACTTCTCCTTTCTCCTGTTGTGTCTCATCTCCATTCTTTCTATGCTAATTCCCTTGGTGATATTATCTGGTCACATGACTCTAAAGGCCATCTATATACTAATGATTCCAAATCCAGATCTCCCTCCTGGACCTCAAGTTTTTGAATCCAACTGCCAATCAACCTCTTCAATTTCATGTGTACAACCATTTCAAATATAATATCCCTCAAAGAGTGCTTAACTTCTCCCTAAAATTATATTGTCTATAGTTTTCCCAACTTTCAGTTCCTCAGGTCAAAAATGTTAGAATAATTATTGACTAGTTTTTTTATTTTATATCCTAAATCTAAACTGAGCACTGATTTAACTAAATGTCCTCTGAATAAGTAAATGTTCTCTGAATAAGTTAATGTCCTCCTATAATTTGTTAATTATCTTATTTTCAGTAATTTCTAAATGATATTTGTTTCAATCATTCCAAAAAGAATATGATTCTCCTTACCTGAGAGGGTGGAAGTAAGATAGAAGTTGAATAGTTCTTCTATTTGACACTAGTATGTTAATGTTACACCATCTGAACTAAGCAATAAGTATAAAAAATACAAATAAGATTAAAGTGCTAAAGTGATGCCATTGAAAAGAAATTACGTCATTTGTGTGTTTCCTTGGCTAAAGTATTTTTCAACTCTCATTTATAATACGTATTTATAATTATTTAATGAAGCATAAAAAATTGTGTGTGTGTTGCAACCAGTTTTTGATCAACAAATTTGTTCACAAGTTCATTTCCCACTCTTATTTATTTCCAATAATTAATCACCTTCAAGCTAACAATTTGCCACCATCTTGAATATTTAAACATGTGGCCAAAGGTTCAAATGAAATTCTTAAAGAGAAGTTGTTAAAATACTTTGGAGGATAAGCATATATATTTCACAGGGAATTACTTTAAAGATTAGTAATCCTATATAATAAAAGGGTAATATGCAAATCGACCAAACAGTGGAATGGCGGGTCACTATGACATGCACTGACCACCAGCGGGCAGACGCTCAATACAGGAGCTGCCCCCTGGTGGTCAGTGCGCTCCCACAATAGGAGCACTGCTCAGCCAGAAGCCCTGAGCTGGGCTCACGGCTGATGAGTGCAGGAGAGGTGGCGTGAGCCTCTCCCCATGGGGAGCAGGCTTAAGCCATCAGTCAGACATCCCCCAGGGGCTCCGGACTGTGAGAGGGCGCAGGCCAGGCTGAGGGACGCGCCCCCCTCACCCCCGCCGGCCCCGAGTGCATGAATTTCGTGCATTGGGCCTCTAGTTAAAGATAAAGCCCTCTACCCATAAACTACAGAAAAATCTTAAGCATTTAAGATCAATCATTTGCATGTAAGGGTTCCATTTTCATATAGGTTTTATTTTCATATAAGGGGTAAGCTTTCTCCTTAATATTTAGAAAATCTAAGTACAAAAGAGATATAGTCAGAAAGATATGGTTAAAAGCAAGACTGAAGTTTGAAAGTAAATAAGTAAAATGCTAAGTGTGCCATTTGCCTTGAATGTGCTACCTGTGGTACACACTGTGGGAAAATGAGTATAAGAACTAAATTCTATTCTCAAAAAGATTCTATTGTTTTGGGGGTGAAGAGACTAACATATATTGGAGAAGACATTTTATAATTAAGTGCTAAATTGTAAAAAATTCCAAGTGCTGTGTCACTACAGAGAGAATTATGAGGGTTTAAATAGTTATAGAAGATTTTAAGAGGTGATCTCTAAGTTGGGTCTTGGAATATGAGCAATGTACAGTTAAAAAGAAAGGGGAAGACTTTTCATTGTTGAGTTAAAAAGAAAGGGAATGACTGAGTGGAGACTAGGAAATAAGAATCAGTGGAGTAATTAGGGAAAGTAAAAGGAAGCCCACACTTGTGTAAGGCTTCATGGTTGAGCAAAGTCTTAAATGAGGCTGTGTAAGAAGGGTCGATCTAATTGTGAAGTGCCATGAATGTCTGGAGAGAAGTTTCCACTTGATGTGATGAGAAGTTGAGAGTCAATAGTTTCCTGAGCAGGAAAGAGACATGATGAAATAGTGCTTTACAAAACAAATCTGCTTGTAGGCTGCAGGACAGAATTGAAAGAGAAAAGACTAGAAGGGAAAAGGTAGAAAACTCCAAAGTAATCGAGGCATAAGTGAGGTGCTTGTGAGCATTCGTTTGGCCTAAGGCATTCCTGAGCAAATGCAGCAAATATAATTTTTAAAACACCCCTTATAATTTTGTTTTATCTTTTTTTAAATCTCCAAGTGACTTGAAGACATAATGTCACATTTGGAGAAATTGAATTAATAATTACAATTTTAATCTCAGAATTTACTTTCTTATTTTGGAGCCACTAATTTTCCCTTTTCATGTCTCAAATGTTTTTACAAAACACTGAAAAGCTGGCAAGCCCTGGGACCCATGGCTATCATTCCTTTTTTTTTTTTTTAAACATATTTTATTGATATTTTACAGAGAGGAAGGGAGAGGGATAGAGAGCCAGAAACATCGATGAGAGAGAAACATCGATCAGCTGCCTCCTGCACACCTCCCACTGGGGATGTGCCCGCAACCAAGGTACATGCCCTTGACCGGAATCGAACCCAGGACCCTCCAGTCCGCAGGCCGACGCTCTATCTACTGAGCCAAACCGGTTTCGGCCCATGGCTATCATTCCTGAGAGTAAAATATTCTTGAACCTAAAGAGATAATCTTTCCTGGTATTGTGCACTTTTTAATGGATAAGCTAAAAATATGTAAATAACATATATAACATACTTAACTGTCACTCATTTATTTTCAAGATTTCACTTCAGTTATTGAAATGTAATACAGTAATCTAGATACTAAAGCAATATATTTCTCCATCTTCAGTGGAGATAATTTAATAAATCCTTTGATATTTAGGAAGAACAAAGAACTCTGCTTTAAGCAACTTTATACTAAAGTTCAAAAACATAACAGTAAGAATGTGAAGATTTAATAAAAAAATAAAAATCATATTTACATTATTTGTTACTAGTGACTTGGTGCACGAATTCGTGCACATTGAAAGGAAATTAATTAGAAGGTGGCTGGCAGAGCAGGACTGGGAGACATGGGCTGGACACCCCCTGGAGCCAACCTTCCACGGTCCCTCCCCAGTGTCTGCTGAGTGAGCAGGTTCCCTCCAGCAGGTGGAGTCCCTTGGCCTGGCCTGCGGGGATCAGGCCGAAACCGGCTTTCCAATATCCCCCAAGGGGTCCTGGTGTGCAAGAGGGCACTCTGCAAAGTTGCTGTCGTACAGGGTGTGGAACACAAATACAAGTGTGCAGTAAACCAGATTTGGGGCCAACAGTGCCCCCGCAATAACATAATCCACGGTTGAAGGTGGAATCACGCGGCCCTGAGAGGAATCGGGCTCCCTCCTCTCTGGTTTCACAGTGTGTCACCTGAGAACCACTGCTGCCAAGTCACTGCAGCTCGGTAGCTCCTGCATTGAGCTTCTGCCCCCTGGTGGTCAGTCAGTGCGCATCATAGCAACTGGTCGGATGGTAGGAGGGACACAGCCTATTAGCCTTTATATATATATACATTAGAGGCCCTTGCATGCAATTTATGCACGGGTAGGGTTACTAGTCCTGGTTGGTGATCAGGGCTAACCAGGGTCTTCCAGCTGCTGGCCAGGGCCCTGCTTCTCCCGGCTGCCGATTGCCAGCAGGGGCTTTCCTTCCCCCGGCTGCTAGCTGTCAGCTGGAGCCTTCCTTCAGTCCATGCCACCCCCTGGTGGTCACTGCACGTCATAGCAAGCAGTCGAACTCCTGGTCAGTCAAATTCCAGAGGGGACAATTTGCATATTAGCCTTTTATATAGGATTGTTATTGAACTATTTACCACTACTTTCCAAGTAGAGAAACAATGGATCAGGCAGCTCTATTAGCTCCAACTTTATGTGATTTCATTACAGGTTGGCTTTATGCCAAAAGCTCCATTCTTGTTTTCATTAAAAAGAAAAAAAAAAGTTTAGAAAAGACAAAATTAAAATTTTCCTAGAAGGTATAGAAAAAGCAAGTACTAATTGTCTGGACAAAAATCTGCTCCTTTGATAGAACTGTCTATGTGCTGGAAAGAACAAAGCATGCTTTACTTGTGTAAACAGTACTCACTGTTCCAAACTGGCACGGGGGGGAGGTTATGTAGGAAAACATTTTTTTCTCCAAAATGTTTTGTGGGTTGAGACACTCAAAAGAATGGGACATTAATTCTAGTAAATTATGGTACTTATTATTTAGATACAAGAAAGCAATATTAGATTTACTGCAAACATATACTATTAACATCAATTAGTTTATTAGGATTGATGTAAAAAATACGTTAATATTTTTCTAAAGTATCTACTAATAGCCTTAAAGAACATGGGTTTTATTGTATTTTTAAAAATACGTTTTTATTGACTTCAGAGAAAGAGGAAAGAGCAGAGAGAGAAACATTGATGTGATCAGCTGCTTCAGATGCACCGCCCCCCCCCTCCCCACTAGGGATTGAGCCCACAGCCTAGGCATGTGCCCTGACCGGGAATTGAACTTCCCATGCATTGGACAATGCTCAACTAACTGAGCAACACAGACTAGGGATTTCTTACTGTATTTAAATGGCACATATCTTTCCAGAAATCCTCTGGTATTTCTGTTCTAAAGTAGACTATTGCTTTCATAATGGTGATGGGATACTGAATGATCTATAAGCATCATATTCCATCGACTGCTCCACATCTGAATGTAACGATGTCATAATACTTAATAATAAGAAGTAACAGCAGGTTTAGTATTATCTCTAAAAGAGAAACCAAGGTGAAATTTTAGGTCTGAGAAACAGTCTCTGGTTTTCCTTTGGTATACAATATTAGAAGTTGAATTGCAATATAGCCAACTGGTGGCTTCAAGAGTAGCCAGTTTACAATCTAGGATACCTAATGCTAAAAGGGATGCTAATTTTTACTTGGTGCCCCAAGAGGTTAGTAAAGAAAACTTGGACCTTTATTTTGATAATGCTCATTATTATGTCATTAGAACATATTTATTATCTATAATACATATATCACAAGTTTTAGAGAATATAAGTCAATGTTCATCAGACCCTTACAACATGTCAAGAATGTTGTAAGGATTCCAAGATGGCGGCCTGGAGGACGGCAGTGAGGGAGAGAGTGTGAGTGAGGGAGGGAGCAAAAGGGGAGTGTGTGGATGTGTGGTGAGTGTGTGTCTGAGTGAGGGACAGCTGGATCACGCAGGACCTTCAGGGGCTGGCAGACTGGGCTTGCATAGCTGGGCAGCCTCTGCTACTGCTGTAATATCTCCCGAAGCATTGGCTCTGCCACAGAGGTCACACCATCTTGAAGGGGAGAGCTGCTGTGAGTGGGAGCCCAGCCTCACCTCCACTCAGGGGGCCCTCAGACACCGGATCCTACAGCCACTCTGGCCAGGGACCTGCTGCTGACCCAAGTATACCAGGACTCGCAAATGACATGATATTGTACACAAAAAAACCCGAGAAGACTCCATTAAAAAACTACTAGACTTAATAAATGAATTTGGCAATGTAGCATGATACAAAATTAACACCCAGAAATCTACGGCTTTTTTTATACAACAATAATGAACTCACAGAAAGAGAAACAAACAAACAAAAAATCCCATTTACCACTGCAACAAAAAAAATTAAGGTATCGAGGAGTAAATTTAACCAAGGAGGTATAGGACCTGTACTCAGAAAATTACATGACACTTCAAAAAGAGATAGAGGAAGACATAAACAAATGGAAGAATATATTGTGTTCATGGATTCATAGAATCAACATCATTAAAATGTCCCTACTACCCAAAACAATCTACAGATTCAATGCAATCCCCATTAAAATATCAATGGCATACTTCAAAGACCTGGAACTAACTCTCCAAAAATACATCTTGAGATCCTGAGAAAGAACAAAGTTGGAGAGATCACAATACCAGATATCAAGCTATACTACAAAGACATGGTTCTCAAAACTGCCTGGTACTGGCACAAGAACAGACATATAGATCAATGGAACAGAACAGAGAACCCAGAAGTCGACTCAAGCCACTATGCTCAATTAATATTTGACAAAGGAGGCAAGAGCATTCAATGGAGTCAAGACAGTCTCTTCAATAAATGGTGTTGGGAAAATTGGACAGATACACGTAACGCAAAAAAAATGAAACTAGCCCTAACCGGTTTGGCTCAGTGGATAGAGCGTCAGCCTGCGAACTGAAGGGTCCCAGGTTCGATTCCGGTCAAGGGCATGTACCTTGGTTGCGGGCACATCCCCAGTAGGGGGTGTGCAGGAGGCAGCTGATATTTCTCTCTCATCGATGTTTCAGGCTCTCTATCCCTCTCCCTTCCTCTCTGTAAAAAATCAATAAAATATATTTTAAAAAAATGAAACTAGACCACCAACTTACATCATACACAAAAATAAACTCAAAATGGATAAAGGACTTAAACGTAAGACAGGAAACCACAAAAGTGTTAGAAGAAGCCATAGGCAGCAAAGTAGCAGACATCTGTAGTAGCAATATCTTTACCGATGCAGCTCCTAGGGCAATAGAAACTAAGAAGAAAATAAACAAATGGTATACATCAAAATAATCAGCTTCTGCACAGCAAAAGGAACCATCAACAAGACAGCAAGAAAGCCCACTGCATAGGAGAACATATCTGCCAATGTTATCTCCGATAAGGGTTTAATCTCCAAAGTTTATAAGGAACTCATATAACTTAGCAAAAGGAAGATAAACAATCCAATCAAAAAATTGACAAAGGACCTCAATAGACACTTTTCAAAAGAAGACCTACAGAAGGTCAAGAGACATATGAAAACATGCTCCAAGTCACTAATCATCTGAGAGATGCAAATCAAAACAACAATGAGGTACCATCTCACACCTGTCAGAATGGCTATCATTAACAAATCAACAAATGACAAGTGCTGGAGAGGATGTGGACAAAAAGGAACCCTCATGCACTGCTGGTGGGAATGCAGACTGGTGCAGCCACTGTGGAGAATAGTATGGTGTTTCCTCAAAAAATTAAAAATAGAACTTAGAAGTAATCCCACTTTCTAGGAATATATCCCAAGAAAACAGAAACAGCAATCAGAAAGAATATATACACTCCTATGTTCATAGCAGTACAATTTATAATAGCTTAGATTTGGAAGCAGCCTAAGTGCCCATCAGCAGATGAGTGGATTAGAAAACTATGGTACATCTACACAATGGAATACTAAGCTGCTATAAAAAAGAAGGAATTCTTACCATTTGCAACAGCATGGATGGAACTGGAGAACATTATGCTAAGTGAAGTAAGCCAGTCAGAGAAAGATAAATATCACATGATCGTACTCATTTGTGGAATATAATGAAAAATATAAAATGATGAACAAAAATAGAACCAGAGTCATAGAAGCATACACCAACCTATGAGGGAAGGTGGGGGGTGAGGCAGTAAGAGATCAACCAAAGGACTTGTATGTATGCATATGAACATAACCAATGAACACAGATAGGGGATGGGGGCAGTGAGGGCATGTGCTGGGGTGTGGGGGTGGCTGGGGAGAGGTCAATGGGGGAAAAAGGAGACTTATATAATACTTTAAACAATAAAGAGTTTAAATTTAAAAAAAGAATGTTGTAAATCCTTTGTTGCTATTAACTTATTTAATATCCTATAAGAAGCAACATTTATATCTCAATTCTACAAGGAAAGATCAATTCTAAGGAAAGATCACTGTACATAGAACATGGATAATCATTTTTACATTTTAATAAAATTTCTAGCTTAAATGTACTTTATTATCTATTTTTTTTAAATAATGGTTTTTCATGTACAAGACTAATAAAATCTTTTAAAATTTTGTATGCATTTATACACACACACATTCATATATACTTACGTAAAATAATAAATCAATATTTTAAATAATATACAGCTGTGGCAAAAACTCATGAAAGCAGTGCTAAAATACCAAAGTTGAAAATGATGGTTTAATGGAATGAATTGAGAATCATGGAGTAGAATACTTTTAAAAATCCACAGACAGTTGTCAAAACCTAATACACCTTGAAAGTAGTGTCATTTGTAATACTATAACTAGGTTCTAAGATTCACAGCACATTATCTAACATATTTGGTTCTCCTTTCTTCATTGTTCTTTCCTTCCTTTCATCTTCCTTCCTCCCTTCCTTCTTCTTTCAGTTTTTCCCTCCTGTTATTTCCTTCTATCCTGAGAGTTCACATTGGTGTTATTCCACAGACTTATGAAGGTTATGAACTTGAGGGGCTGTGGCTGTTTTTCAGATAAATTATGGTCCATCTTTTACTTAATTTAATTGTAGTTACACATCCACGGATCACATAACTATACAATAGCTATAGTAGCTGCATAATTATTTAAAACTAGAAGCCCGATGCATGAAGATTCATGCAAGAATAGGCCTTCCTTTCCCTGGCTGCTGCCTTTCCGCTCCATCCCCGGAGCTGCCTCTTTCTGCTCCGGTCCTGCCTTCCCATGCTGCCCAGAGGCCCTGAGTGGTTGGGGCGGTGTGGAACACCTGCGTCCCGCCCTGCCCCTGGCTGCTTGGCACCTGTGTATGCAAATTAACCCACCATCTTTATTGGGTTAATCTGCATACTCACTCCTGATTGGATGGTGGATGTCACAAAGGTATGGTCAATTTGCATCTTTCTCTTTTATTAGTGTAGATGCTCATTTATTAGTTAAAGTAATCATAATATTATAATGATAAAAAAGAATACCCTAACAAGCATTATTTTGTAATAAACCTTTTCGTATATAAATAGATGAATAAGGAACATCTATAATAATAAAAGCATAATATGCTAATTAGACTGGATATCCTTCCGAATGACCTTCCGGACGAAGCCATGCGGTGGGGGCCGAGGCAGAGGCAGCCACCACAGTGTCGGGGGCCGAGCCCCTTGCATGAATTTTGTGCATTGGGCCTCTATTAAAAATAAAATCTTTGAGAGACAAAAGTATAGCCCTTTCACTAGAGAACATTTTAAATAGCTCCTTCTGTACTCCACTAGTGAAACTCTAGAATATAAGTCAACCACAGTGTGAGAGGAATAACAATAGTGTGCTCTTTGGTGGGGGAATTGTAAAGATAAGTCTCCAGGCGTTCTTTCTAATAAAGTGAGCTATCTATTCTTTATGCATGGCCTGTTTTTTTCCTTCTTCCATTTGAAGTAAAAGTTTCTTTCTCTTAACAGGATGCATTTATCAATATCAGCCAACCCTCCTCTGCAAACACTGCAACAACCCCCATATTTATTCTCTACAATCAACAATATTTTTGCCCAACATCTCACAGTAAGCCCTGTGTGATCTGACCAGAACTCTTGAATATAATAGTAATTGCCTCTATACAGGGAAAGTCTGTAGGGAGAGAGAAATAACTTTTTTCAGGCTGTACAATCAATGTAGAGAGCTAATATAAACACTTAGGAATCCCCAAACTACTTTTAAAATCAACACCGCAGGCTTCCTTTCAGATCTGTATTCTCAAAATCATTGTTTTTACTTTTTTACTTTGTTTTATCATGAAAACCAAGGCAGGATGAGATGATCCTCCAAGGAATAGTGGAAAACTCTCTCTTTCATATCCAGTAAAGGTAGCTGCCTAATTATTTAAAACTGGAAGCCTGATGCATGAAGATTCATGCAGGAATGGGCCTTCCTCATGTACAACCCATAGTCAGGCACTGTCAAGAACATCAAAAAATTGATTCGGAGTAGAGCTCAGTAAGCAAATGTGGTAGAGAGTTCTCACACCCACCAGGCCACAGGTTTCTGGTAAACATTAGATACATTTCTGAAAGCAGAAGCTTAGAAGATTCTCTTTGGAATTTGGAATCATGAGTATGTGCTAGAGAACCGGACAAAGTTGTGTATATTTTTTAAAAACTCACCCACTTGGCAGAGCTAGTCCCATTTATGCTGTGCACCATCTGCAATTATTTTCATTTCTATAATAGTGAGAAGCGAAAGCATTATACAAGAACAACTGCCTTCCTAGAAATGAACTTCAGGGAAAGAAACACTTACAAAGGACAGTAATAAGCTGCTTTGTGTAAGTGCTAAGGTTGTAAACTGAAATGAGAAGATTTGGGTTAAAACTCTGCTTTCAACATTTATGGTGGCTTTGCAAAATCAGTTTACAAAGTAAAGACTAGTGGGTGTAAAATGCTATATTCTAGCAAAGGTGGGAATAGACATGTGTCTGTTAAAACAGAGGGAAAATCTCAAAACAAATGAAAATGCTTACCTTTGGGGAAGGAAGGGAATGGAAGAGGGGTAGGGAAAGCAAAGGAGGTAAGACTTTGTTTTACATTTTGACTTCAGAACCATGTAAATGTTTTATATAATTATGAAATTACTAGAGGCCCGGTGCACGAAATCTGTGCATGGGGGGGGGGTGTGCCCCTCAGCCCAGCCTGCACCCTCTCCAATCTGGGATCCCTCTCACAATCCAGGACTACTGGCTCCCAACTGCTCGCCTGCCTGCCTTCCTGATTGCCCCTAACTGCTTCTGCCTGCCAGCCTGATCAACCTCTAACCACTCCCCTGCCAGCCTGATTGATGCCTAACTGCTCCCCTGCCAGCCTGTTTGCCCCTAACTACCCTCCCCTGCAGGCCTGGTCACCCCTAACTGCGCTCCCCTGCAGGCCTGGTCACCCCTAACTGCCCTCCCCTGCAGGCCTGGTCCCCAACTGCTCTCCCCTGCAGGCCTGGGTGCCCCCCAACTGCCCTTCCCTGCAGGCCCAGTCACTCCCAACTTCCCTCCTCTGCCAGCCTGGTCACCCCTAACTGCCCTTCCCTGCAGGCTTGATAACCCCCAACTGCCCTCCCTTGCAGGCCTGGTCCCTCCCAACTCCCCTCCCCAGCTGGCCATCTTGTGGTGGCCATCTTGTGTCCACATGGGGGTAGTCATCTTTGACCACATGGGGGTAGCCATCTTGTGTGTTGGAGTGATGGTCAATTTGCATATTATTCTTTTATTAGATAGTGTTAGATAGGATAGAGCAGGTGTCCTCAAACTATGGCCCAGGGGCCACATGCGACCTGCCGAGGACATTTATCTGGCCCGCCGGGTGCTGCTGCCTGTCCTGCTTAGCAGCCGACTCATCCCGGGCCTGCAGTGCGCATAGGAATTTGTTCATAGTTTTTTTTTTTAAACTATAATCCGGCCCTCCAATGTTCTGAGGGACAGTGAACTGGCCCCCTGTTTAAAAAGTTTGAGGACCCCTGGGATAGAGGCCTGGTAAACGGGTGGGGGATGGCTGGTTTGCCCTAAAGGGTGTCCCTGATCAGGGTGGGGGTTCCCTTGGGGCATGGGGCGGCCTGGGTGAGGGGCCTGTGGTGGTTTGCAGGCTGGCCACGCCCCACGGCAACCCAAGTGGAGGCCCTGGTATCTGGGATTTATTTATCTTCTACAATTGAAACTTAGTAGCCTGGAGCGGAGCCAAGCCTCCTGCTTGCTCTGTGGTCACAGCCATTTTTGTTGGGATTTATTTATCTTCTATAATTGAAACTTTGTAGCCTTAAGCGGAGGCCAAGGCAGGCCAGGGCAGGCGGAAAGCTTGGCTTCCTCCATCACCGGGGGCAACTCAAGCCTCCTGCTCTCTCCAGCTCCATGGCTGCCGCCATTTTTGTTGGGATTTATTTATCTTCTATAATTGAAACTTTGTAGCCTTAAGCAGAGGCCAAGGCAGGCCAGGGCAGGCGGAAAGCTTGGCTTCCTCCATTGCCGGGGAAACCCAAGCCTCCTGCTCTCTCTGTGACCACAGCCATCTTGGTTGGGTTATTTGCATACTCACTCCTGATTGGTTGGTGGGCGTGGTTTTTGGGTGTAGTGGAGGTATGGTCAATTTGCATATTACTCTTTTATTAGATAGGAAATTACCTTAATTTTAAAAATCCAAATCAAAAGCAAAATGAAGTAAACTAGTAGATTAACACTGCAGGAAGGAACTGTTCTAAACTGTAACTTAAAATATAACTTCAAAGATAGTAATTCTACTCAATATCTGTAATGTGATGTATCCTAAAGACAAAAGAAAAGAAAAGAAAATGACTGCAGAGAAATCTTAACCTCCTTTTGGTAATCACATCACTAGTAACAATAATGTTGGTATTATTTAAAAGCTATTATGAATAATATATATGTGCTCATGCATATATTATGCATATTTAATAAGATAAAGTAAATAAATAAGCATGTCAAAATATTAAGAATCAATATTTTTAATGGAAAAGAAACAAAATTTAAGTCAAAGAAGTTTAAAAAGCTCTGTAATTCTAAACTTGAGTTGGAAACATCAATATTAACTCATGATGTATCTTCTCCATTTCTGGGACAAAGAGTGTGCAAGTTGGTATAACAGAAGATAAGGAAACTATCAGAGACAACTGGGGTCATGTTGAAAGAACTCAGGAGCCAATTTAAAGGGGCTGCCCCTGGCCAAAGATAAGACAAATTTAGAATAAAAAATAACAATAGCTACAGTGGATGGAAACAGACATACCTGTTTTTTCATGTGACTTCATGATGATAAACACACAAAAAAACAACAAAATGCCAAACCTGAGTGATCACATTTGGGGGTTTTTGGGAAATAACTTGTTAATTTGAAAACTGCTAAATGAGGGAGAATAATCAAATACGGATCCTATCTTCATTATACCAACTTTACCTCAGGATTACCCAATAATTGATGAGGAAGAGTTCATCTTTAGAGAATAATTTAGTTAATAAATAAAGAAGGAGTAATAGAACATTGTCATTTTGCAAACTCTAAATAAATTTAGGGAAAGGTTATCAGAGGCTGCTAAAATTGTTACTGTTAGGGCCTGAATTGTGTCCCGTGAAATTCATATATTGAAGTCCTGACCTCCAGTACCTTAGAATGTGACCTTATTTGGAGGTATGGTCTTTGCAGCGGTAATCAAGTTAAGGTGAAATCCTTAGCATAGGCTTACTATGACTAGTGTCCTTATAAAAAGAGGACACAGAGATACACATAGAAGGAAGGAGATCTGAAGAGACATAGGGAGAGGTCATCTACAGGGCAAGTAGAAAGGCCTGGAACAGATCCTTCCCTCATAGCCTTCAAAAGAAACCAACCTGGCAGCCTCCAGAACTATACATTTTGTGATACTTTGTTACAGCAGCCACAACAAACTAATACAATTACATATAAATTAATGGGGTTATTACAGTAGATATATCAGATTGTCAATGCCTAAATCTGCTCATCAATTTTCAGATCACAAAAGGAGATATATCCAGGCATTTGTGTCTCCTGGTAATTAATCAGACAATAGTACTGTGTATATCAGTTTGGACCTATATCAGAGGGAAGGCAGGGGTGGATGGGTGAGTGGGTAGGAAGAGATCAACCAAAGAACTTGTATGCATATATGCATAACCTATGGACACAGACATAGGGTGGTGGAGGCCTGGGGTGGGGAGGGCAGGCTAGAAGGGGTCATTGGGGGAAAAAGAGGGAACCTATGTAATACTTTCAACAATAAATATTTATTAAAAATTTAAAAATGAAAAGTAAATAATAAAATTTGAGAAAGGTAAAGTTACTTTAGATTTCCTAGTATTGGTATCTATAAAAGTAGCATAAAATAGTATACAGTTCACAGTGTTATGGTAAAGATTAAATATAACATTATCAGTAGAGTACTTAGCACAGTGCCTGAGGCATTATGAAGTTTCAATTATTTATTTAGGTGTTAGTTAAAATGATGTGATAAGAACATCTTACTGTGTCTGCTTACAGTGTGTGCACACAGTTCACATACATACTCTGCAACACACTTACTGAGTACCAGTGTGAGCTAGTATTTGGCTGAGATTTTTACTACCAATTCCACTGCCCATTCTCACACATACCCTCAAAACCATCTGGCTCTGGGCTCACATTTGCTAGAAGCTGCAAAAAAGAAGCATTATGGGACTTTGAAAGAAAAGCCAAGGCCAGGGTTAGGAGGGAAATGGAAACAAAAAGGTAGTTTAAGGAGGTTAAATATGCCACTAAATGTCTTCCCAGAATTAAGTCATCCCATGCCTGCCATTTTCATGGAAAGATAAACACAGTCTTTCAGCACCCATAGGGCTAGGCCTTAGAGAAAATCAGTGTTTGCAGCCAGCTGGATCATGTTTGGACAAGAGGCACAACACATCTGGTCATTAACAGCAATGATTGCTCTTTTGTTAAAAGTCATCATTTAGATATAAGAAATGTTGCAGCTGATAACTATCTTGTGTTAGGGGACTACATCCTACAAATTTTCATTTCAATTTTTCAAACACTAATTTGGTTTGAGAGAGGGTATACAAAGGTTAAGGAAATAGAGTTCACATTTTCAACAAATACAATTTTGTTTGCATCACAGCAAAATAACTCTAAGATAGAAAGATAGAATATTATAAGAGACTTACAAACAAATCTCATGGGCCTTTATGAGATTAAAGTGAAGTAAGGTATCAAATGAGAGAGTTTTTATCTGGTTAGGAAGATTGCAAAAGTCCTCATGGAGAAAATGGAATTTGAGAAAGGCTTAAAAAGATAGTAAGGAGAAAGTAGTGAAGTGGGGGAAAGTCTTTGGGGATAGAGAAGGGAGTGCATATCAGTAGGGCTACAAGGTTGCCAGATACAATACAACATGCTCAGTTAAATCTGAATTTCAAATAAATAATAGTTGTTTGTTTGTTCTTTTTTTGTTTTGTTTTTTAGTATAGATATGATACATGCAATATTTGTTACATATTTAATTTAAAATTTCCTAGATGTGTTCAGAGAAATAGTAAGTTGTTTTTAAAGGCTTAGAGGAAGAAAATGGGCAATAATGAGGGAAAGACACTTAGGTTATACATAGAGGGTCTTAGATTCCACACAGAAGACTAAAAACATGCTTTTTATGTGGACTATGGAAAACTTTTTTAGTGTGGGAGTGACATGATCTGACACGCACTGTAGGAAAAATAAGATAGCAGTGATGAAAAGGGGAAAAACTGAGACAAGAAATTGGCCAGGAAGTGACATGTAGTGAGGATACTGAATTATTTAGGTGATGGGAATGGTTTGGAAATATAGATGGTTGAGACAGAGTAAAAGCAGATTGGATCTCAGGGACAAAAGAGATGTAAAGTCAAAGATGCTGCATTTATGCCTCTTGACTAGGGTGATAATGATATTGTTAGCAGCTGGGAAAGGAGTAGGTCGGAAAAACAGATATAAAATAGGGGTCACGTCAGGAGGACCTGGCAGGGCATCCAGATACAGATGCTCAGTAAGCAATTACAAATATTTTTCTGTACTCAGTGATCTTGAGATTTTAGATACTTAAGCTGTTAAATTCAATGAGTTGGGCACTATTAGAAACAACAGAGGAACAAGTGATTGAATAGCAAAGAGACAGAAGAACAAGAATAATGAAATAATTGTGTTTGGTCTTGGAAATCCTGAAGTCAAGGTCAGTCATCACTCTTCAATTATTCAGAGAAGTCAAGAGTGTGGACTGAAAATGGTGCTGGGAATTTTTGAAAGCGCTGTTTTAGGAAGGTAACATGGACGAGGGCCACCATGGTTTGGGAGATTGAGGAGTAAATGGGTGATGAGGAAATAGAGGAAACCAAAGGAGGGGTGCTCCAAGAGAACACAGAGGGGAAAGAGCCAATAGAGAGGGAAGACTGGAGAATTTAATAAAAGAACGGAGCAAAGTCTGAAAAGAGTGTGCAGCAATAAGATTAAAGATAACCAACCACTAGGTCAAGTTCACAAGTTTCATCACAGATTTATTTTTTCCACTTGCTTATTATTTGGGGGTTTTGGTGAATGTACAGACATTAATTGTAGGATTTTGACCATTAACAAGAGTTTTAGCTCAAAGTCAATGGTGTGAGGAAGAATTTTTAAGGAGGCTGATAAACACTTTAAAATAGTAGGGAAATTTGAGGCTGAATGACTCTCTGGATGTATAGCTTTGATCAGCTTTTCAAAGGGATCACAAAAGGTGACAAAAAATTAAAAAAACACTATACTACATATCCTACAATAATAATAGTATGTCATAAATTTGGTATTTGATAAAACTGACAGCTAATTTAAATTTTAGCCTAAAACTATAGCCTAAAAGGACCCCTACTACATGAGGGTTAATAATAGACCTCTATAAGTGTATGATATCTCTTTTCTACTTGATTCTCAAAGATATAAAGAATTAAAACAAAATCCACTATGGTGTAAAACATTGCCGATATAAATTAAACATAATCTAACTAAATGTAGATCTATTATGTTCAAGTTCATTGATTAAAAGACTTTATCATTTTAACATGTGAGTTCTCCCCAAACTGTCCTACAGATTCAATGCAATCCTGATTATAATCCCAGCGGTCTATTTCGGTAGGCAGATGCAAAGGACCTTTAATATCCAAAGCAATCTTAAACAGTAAGTACAAAGTTGTGGGACATAACTTGCTAATTTAACATAGCATTATGGCAATTAAAATATTGTGAAACTGCCTAAGGATGGACAAGTAGAACAAAGGAAGAGAAGAGAGCCTAGAAATAGACTCCTACTTATTCAGTCAAAGGCACCAATAAGTGTTGCTGGAATAACTGAATAGCCACATAGAAAAACTGTATCTCAATACCTACCTCACATGTAATAAAAATTAATTCAATATGAATCATATGCCTAAATATACAAGTTAAAACATAGATATTTCAGGGAATAAAACCACATTGGGCATGTGCTCGGGGTGTGGGGGTGGCTGGGGAGAGGTCAGTGGTAGAAAAAGGAGACATATGTAATACTAGATATAATACTTTAAACAATCAAGAATTTAAAAAAACCCACTTTGGATCTTCTCAAAGTCACCACAAATATTGTCCTACTTCTTTAAAATATTGTTACCCAATTCCCTTTTATAATTAAGTAGTTATACTGAACTAGAGGCCCGGTGCACGAAATTTGTCCCTCAGCCCAGCCTGCACCCTCTCCAATCTAGAACCCCTTGAGGGATGTCCGACTGCCCGTTGGATGTCCCTGATAGGATCGGGCCTAAACGGGCAGTCAGACATCCCTTTCACAATCCAGGACTGCTGGCTCCCAACTGCTCGCCTGCCTGCCTTCCTGATTGCCCCTAACTGCTTCTGCCTGCCAGCCTGATCACCCCCTAACCACTCCCCTGCCAGCCTGATTGATGCCTAACTGCTCCCTGCCAGCCTGTTTGCCCCTAACTGCCCTCCCCTGCAGGCCTAGTCACCCCTAACTGCCCTCCCCTGCAGGCCTGGTCACCCCCAACTGCTCTCCCCTGCAGGCCTGGGTCTCCCCCAACTGCCCTTCCCTGCAGGCCCGGTTGCCCCCAACTTCCCTCCTCTGCAGGCTTGATTGCCCCCAACTGTCCTCCCTTGCAGTCCTGGTCCCTCCCAACTCCCCTCCCCAGCTGGCCATCTTGTGGTGGCCATCTTGCATCCACATGGGGGCAACCATCTTTGACCACATGGGGGCAGCCATCTTGTGTGTTGGAGTGATGGTCAATTTGCATATTACTCTTTTATTAGATAGGATACTTAGAACATAGTTCAGTCTGGGTGGCTCTGAGATAATTAAGCAATTGGTTAAAAATTAGGTAACTTCTACAATACATAGATGTGAATTCTGTCTAGCAAAGACATTTTCTTACTACTGTTTGTTATTTAAAATTTAAGGCAAATAATTCACTCACCTTCAATGGACAAAGTTGCCTAGATTTAGCTCAAATGATTCCAAAAGAGATTTTCTGGTCCTTAATATAATTGCATTATACAGATAAAAGATTCTATATATTTTCTTACTTGCTTCTCTCCCCTCTGCCCATTTCCTCAAGAAAGAAACATAAAATACAACAACAACAGTAAAACATGCAACACAAGCCACTCACCGTAGCCCATACAGAACTGTTCCATCTGGATGCAGCCGGATCATTCGGTTTTTCACTGTAACCCCATGCACAAATGATTTCTTGTCATTCAGAAAGTACGTATCTGGTACCCAGAGTTGGTCAGCTACCCTGTTGTCTAGCGTGAGGTTTAGCGGGACTCCAGAATAAGAAAGCCTTTTGTCTTTCCAAGACTGCTGGAAATACATGGTGAGTGTATAATCCTGTGAAATAAAGGAAACAAACAAAAAAAATGTACTGTCATCAACATCATCATCATCATCATCTGAGGCCTTTTGTTAAGAACATGATAGCTTGTGGTATTGTGAATGCCCAGAGACACATGGTCCCATCCTCCTGTGCCTTAAGAGGATACATTTGAGTATAATGATATCTGCACCTCTAAGCATAAGGCAACCAATAGGTTAGAAGTGCTATAGTAATAATTAAATGCATGCACAGCCATTTCCACCAACACAGGAAAAAACCATTTAATTGAATTTTAATATTTGACATTAAGGTGATGATATCATGGGAAAGATCAAAAAGGAAAATTATACAGAGCCATGTTCACAAAAATCGAACTCTGGATATTATATTTACTACATGTTTGGAGAGAATGTTTGCTAAGTAATAACTAAAAATGTATGCATGTAAAAGGAGAGGGTGTTTTGCAAACTGTGAATGCCTCTTGAATGGATACTGCCTTATGAAGATTATTAATACCATTATCTTAATCTTTCTAGCAATAACAACTTGTCTAATAGTCCCGAAAGGTAGTTTATAAAGCATACTGGATGAAGATGTTTATTTGGTCTGAGAACAACATCAGTGGTTGAACTGCTCATCAGTTCTTCTCTTACCCTTATCCCTGCTTTGTTTCAGGAATTTGTTTGAGGTCAGAGATAGGTTTGTACTTGAGTTTGCTTTCTCACCTCCCATAAAAGGTTACACTAAAAATTATAGACAGGGAATGATTATTTTAGATCTGTAGTTGTCTGTTTTTGTATTTCTTGGTTTTATTATTTTTTAATTTTAGAGAGAGGAAAGGATAAAGGAGAGAGAGAGAGAGAGAGAGAGAGAGAGAGAGAGAGAGAGAGAGAGAGAGAGAGAGAGAGAATGTGTGAGAAGCATTGATCGGCTGTCTTCCACAAGTGCCCCAACTGGGAATCAAATCTGCAACCAGGGTATGTGCCCTGACTGGAAATCAAACCTGCCACCCTTTGGTGTATGGAACAATGCTCCAACCAAATGAGCCACATCAGACAGGGTTAAAGAAATCCATTAATACAAATGATAGTTGTCCATTAAAAAAAAACCAAAACGGTAGCAATGAAATCACAATGTTGGTGTACTGCCATTGCTTTACAGAGTGGTATGTACACTACATACAATTCACTAGTTGAGAAACATTTACTCACATCATGCCTCCCATGTGGGCAAACTGTACTTTATCTCGATCTCTAAATGGATATTTATGCATTTCTTAAGAATAACACAATATTCAGTCTGGATAATGAGTTCCAGTGTCCTTTAACCATTATATTCAAGAATGCTTACACTATTTACTCAGAAACCATCTTGCAATAATTCAAAGCTATTATTTCTTGTTCAATGACAAGGATATATGCTATTTGCTATTAATCATGCAATATTCCCTTTAAAGGTCTAAAACTTCCTTCCACCTTACCTTCAATTACAGAGGAACCCACAGGTTAATACACAATTCTCTTGTTAATTGCTATCATTCTCATCTGTGTTCTCTTCAAATTCTTAACATCCTACCTTTTCAGAGGGAAATGAATTATAAAAATACTGGATCTTAGATTCCAAAATACCTTTATTCCAAGATCTACCACATGCAGAGCTATGTAACTACGACCAACTAACCTAATCCCTTGTATTTTGAATGCCTTATTTTAAAAATAATAGCATTTTACTGGCTTATTGTGAGCATTATTTGGGAAAATTATGGTGAAGGTACTTTAGAAACTATAACATGCTACACAAATATTATCTTCAAAATTGTTCATTGCTATTTAAAGATTTATATTATACTTCCAAATTATATATTCATAAGCATTTCTATTTTTAAAGAGATGTGTATTAAAGTACTTGTAGGCAGAGGACCTCTTTGACCATGAAAATACGCAACCAACTGTGATCAATTGTAAGTTTTGGTGTTGGTTTCTTATTTGTAATTCAGCCAGTGTAAGAAAAGTAATAACTAGCCAAAGACATGTTACTGTAAATTTTGCCATAGGAATTAGCACGATCAGCAATAGAATACATGTTTCAATGTGGGGGGATGATGGTGAGGGGAGGTGGAGGAGGGTTTAGGGGTATAAATGGTGATGGATGGAGACTTGACAGTATACAGATAATGTGTTGTAGAACTGTGCACCTGAAATCTGATAAATTTGTTAACCAGTGTCACCCCAATAAATTCAATAAAAAGGAAAGATACTCATGCTAAATACCCATAAACTTCTAGGATCCCATGAGTGCTATGAAGGATTTCCTCAGAATAAGACCATGAAGTGAAATTCTTACTCCATATTCTCCTCAATAGTTTTTTTAAAAATTTCTTTATTGATTAAGGTATCACATATTTGTCCTCATCCCCCCATTCCCATTCCCATCCCAAATCCCTCCCCACACATGCCCCCACCCCCCCTGTTGTCCATGACCACTGGTTAGGCTTATATGCATGCATACAAGTCCTTTGGTTGATCTCTCCCCCTTACCCCCACCCTCCCCTACCTTCCCTCTGAGGCTTGACAGTCTGATCGATGCTTCACTGTCTCCGGGTCTGTTTTTGTTCATCAGTTTATGTTGCTCATTATTTCCCCTAGATGAGTGAGATCATGTGATACTAGAAATATACTTATAAGAACCGAAAATGAGACAAGCAATAATGGTTATGCTGAGAGGCAAATGAATCAGTCTGTAGTGAGTTTCTTTCTGGGCCAACAGTTCTTTTGAGTCCCAATTTCAATGTCAAACAGTTCCTTATGTGTACATGTCAGCAATGATATTTCAGTTTCTGGATTGTGGACAAATGATGGTAATGCAGGTCCGATACTCTTGGCTACTCAAGAAGGCAAATAATCCTTTCCACTAATATTTACAGGATAAAATAAGATTGTTGTTAGAGTATTAAATTTGACAGTAAAATAGTAGTCAAGTTCTCAGACTAATTTAAATTGGCTAATTGAAATAAGCGAATATTCTAGAAAAATTAATGGTACTGGACAAAAAGCTGTTCCTAAAGTGTTAACTAAATTTTTTATTGGTAGTTCATCTCATGGTAAAATTGTGTAACATGTAATGAACCTACAGCAGTCATATTTTAGTGCAAAAAATTAAAATTTAAAAGCTATCAAAACTACATTATAAAATTTCCAAAAGCCTCCTAATATTTAAATCAAAAAAGGGGTGATAGTAGAAGAATATCATGTAAGGAAAAATATCCTCTAAGTAAATTACATCTAGAAAATTTTTACTTTAGAAAATTAACTTTCATTTGTAATGCTAATAGCAAGACACCCATGAAAAACACACATGGTGTCAAAACAAGCCAAAGGAAAATCATTCGGGCAAAAAATGAAAAAGGATCCCAAGTCAAATTTATAGAAAAGATTCCTTTATTAACTTTTGGTCGAGAATATGTTTGTATATTTTCAGAAAACACCTCCAAGACCATGTGGTTTCCTGCAACAGAGAGGAATTGACAGGACTGCTCCAGCCACGAAGACAGAAGTGAAACAGTCCTGAGATGGAAGACGCTGACGACACCTTGCCATACTAGCAGTCAGAAGCTGTGCGTCGCTGCAGGTTCTCCTCAATAGTTTAAATGTGTACTGGGGAAACAATTATTACTGTCAAGTATGAAGGATTATAATGACAAAATAAAACTGTAATAATATACTAGCACACTATAATTAAAATATAAGTTTGTGGTAAGTAAACATTGGAGAGTGAAAAGGAGAAAATAATGTAAGCAGGAGTAATCTCTGCATAGATTTAAATGTGTGTGTGTGTGTGGGGGGGTGAATGGGGGGTTGTGGGTGAGTATAGATCTTCCCTTCTCTTTCTGGAAACTGTTTTGTTTCCCATAGAGAAAGAACTATACACCAGTCAGAGAAAGATAAATATCACATGATCTCACTCATTTATCCTATATAATAAAAGCCTAATATGCTAAGTGTCTGGTCATCCGGTGACCAGTCGACTGTTCAACCAATCAAAGCTTAATATGCTAATAATATGCTAAGGCCACTCAACTGCTTGCTATGATGTGCACTGAACACCAGGGGGCAGATGCTCCGACCGGTAGGTTAGCTTGCTGCTGGGGTCTGGCCGATAAGGACTGAGAGAGATGGGCTGGACACGCCCCAGAGCCCTCCCGCAGTCCCTCCCCAGTCTGATCGTGCACTGGTGGGGTCCCTGGGCCTGGCCTGCACCCTTTCGCAATCCTAGACCCCTCAGGGAATGTTGGGAGAGCCGATTTCAGCCCGATCCCACAGGCCACTACCCTCAGGAGGGTGTCAGATGCAGGGATCATGGCTGGTGAGCACTGCTGTGGCAGCTCGAGCCTCTCCCTATTGGGACTGATTGGGCATGAGCCCGTGGCAGGCACAGTGAGGCCAGGATGAGCGGGAGCGGCAGGTAGGAGCTGGACTGTGGGTTTCAGTCCATGCAGGCCATCCAGAGGGGACCCACCGGTGCATGATTCATGCACCAGGCCTCTAGTGGAATATAATGAACAACATAAACTGATGAACAAAAACAGATCCAGAGACAGAGAAGCATTGATCAGAAAGTCAAACCTCAGAGGGAAGGTAGGGGAGGGTGGGGGTAAGGAGGAGATATCAACCAAAGGACTTGTATGCGTGCATATAAACCTAACCAATGGACACAGACAACAGGGGGGTGAGGGCATGAGTGGGGGGTTGGGGGGGCAATGAGGGGATAAGGACACATATGTAATACCTTAATCAATAAAGAAAAAAAAAGAACTATACAGATGTCAGATTTTTGCTCTACACAACTCACTCTATTTTCAATAAACATTGACTAAAAGTCACATCATGGTTTTAAATTAAAGCAATAACTTACCCTATTTTCAATAAGAAGTAATTCAGTGAAAATTTATGTATGCTCCAATGTTACATTTGGAAATGGGTGATGTGGGACAAGCACCCTTCAGATCTTTTCTTCCTAAGCATGTCTAGGGTTATTATTTTAATCTATAACCTGATTCTATGACAAATGAAATATAGACATGAGATTCCTAACTTTAATAAAAACATTTTGAAGTTAATGATAATGATAAACATTATGGAAAGACCTAAAGCACAGAAATCTCTTCTTTTTGTACCATCTACATTATACCATACTCAAGACAATAATCTCTTTCTCCCAGAGAGTGCTCTGTGGTTTTTATAACCCTTCATATCTACTATCACCATTTTTCTCTAAACCTTGTGAGATCGGCAAACTCTCTCTAATAGACTTTATGATCTACATGTCTGAGAAATGACAAACTGTGCCGTAAATGCATTATTCTTTTCCTCTAAAGCTTAATATACATATGAACAGTGACATCTGAATATAACAAAGCCTATGACATCATTTTGGTATATCCTATTTTTATATAGAAATGAAAAGATTAAAATTGCTGTATTTTTTTCTCATACAACAGATTTTCTATCAATTCATTAGTCCAAAGTGCAAGCACTCCAGGGAGAATGAAAACTCAGAAAGAAATCAAAGGTATTAATAATCTGGCAGAAACCACTAAAATAATTTTTCTTCCCAAGTATATTTACAAGTATCCAATCTGCTTTCTCAGGTTTGTAAGCTACTCCTTAAATGGAAGTGGGACATATTTAGAAACTACAGGCCGTAGGGGATTCTTTGACACGGAGGCAAATTAATGGGATTAATGGGTGTGAGATTGCTAATGAAATTGGTCAGGCTAATTCAGGCATGACAAAATTTAATTCATTGAGGAAAAGCAAGATAGACTATAGCAAATTGGAGTACTCAATCGAGCTCCAGAAGGACATACTTTTTAAATCTAAAAATGTTTAAAGAAATAAAAAAATACAACAAATGAAAAGTCATTCTTTTGAAGAATAAAAATTACACTTGTTTTACATGGCAGTTTAAATTCAGGGTGATTTTGCCCCCCAGAGCACATTAGGAACATCTGACAACTGGGGGTAATGCTCTGTGCTACTCGCATCTGTGGGGAGGGCCAGGGATGCCTCTACATACTGCACTTCACAGTACAGCGGCCTCAGCACATAATTATTTGATTCAAAATGTCAGTAGTGCCAGGGTTAGGAACCCTACATTAGATGAATATATCTTTCTTTGTAGTATAAGTAAAAAATACCAAAATCTTCTATCATTATTTATTATGAAAAGTATGTATTCTTTAATATACCCCTTGGCACTTTGTGAGTGGTGGCATTAGATCATTTATAATTTGCCACTTTCCCACGAGAAATCATTTGATAAAAATCCATTTATTATCTAGCACCCAAATAGGGGGAGAGAGTTATGTGTTAGGCAATTTTATCAGTATGAGGTATGCATTTTACCCGTATGAGCTCTAAGACTTCACAGTGGGTTGGAAAAGTGAGCATCCCTTATTAGCTGCCTCCACGATCAGCACATTTCAGTCTAATTTGTCAGTAAAGAGACAAAATAGTACTTTAACATCTTGCAGTATTGTATCCATTCATAAGGCCCATGTGAGCAATCCCTCCTTTTTAAATTACTTCAAAAAGGCCACATATATAATCAGGTTATATATATATATATATATATATATATATATATATATATATATATATGTTTGTGTGTGTGTGTGTATGTGTGTATATATCTTCAGGGTTCTTGCACACATTTGTATTCTATCTTTCATCATGTGAATATACATTATAAGGGGTCCCAAACACAAATTCCTCTGTCCTGAAAATTATTTATGACAGTGTACTTGAACTCAATATCTGCTCTTTCCAAAGCTAAGGTTGTTTTTCCCAAAGGAGGACTATAGTAGAGCTGTGCATTGTTGCTTACCACTTGATAGAAACTGCCCTGTCTACAGCCCTTGCTGGTTAGGCAAGGCCAAGTTCTATATCATTTAATATTGTCTCCATCCACCTTGAAAATGGAGAGTAGAGGAGGAATATGGCGACGGGGCAGGAAAGTAGGGAGGGAGAGAGTGTGAGAGAGTGAGGGAGCGATAGAGGAGTGTGTGGACGTGTGGTGTGTGTGTGTGTGTGTGTGTGTGTGTGTGTGTGTATGTGTGTGTGTGTGTGTGTGTGTGTGTGTGTGTTTGTATGAGCTAGGGACAGTTAGATTCTGCAGGTCTTCCAAGGGGCTGCCAAACTGGGCAGTCTTAGACGGCAGAGCCGCGTGCACAATGTGGAAACTTCTGGACAGCCAGTGCGGGCACAGAGACCACGCCATCTTGAGAAACAGAGCTGCTTGAGACTAGGATCTTGGCCTCAGCACCACGCAGTCTGGTCTCAGACGCAAACCAGGACCCTGCAGCCACTGGGGACAGAGACCTGTGACCATAGCTGCAGACCAACAGACAACAAGAATCCAGACATCCCAGCCACAGATTTCTGTGAGTCAAGGGGCCTATCTCCCTCCCTGTAGGCTTGCAGGCAGTGCCATAGTAACTGACAGACCTGCCCCTCACACAGGACACAGCGCAGCAACAGGAATTTGAGCCTGCGCACAAGAACACTGGGAATCTGCTCCCCACAACGCAATCAGGCAACCAAACCCGAAGGCCACGCAGGGCGGCAGTGCCACCTAACTTCTATTACACAGTGCTACTGTGCAACACAGTCCCCCAAGCTGACCGGGACCCCTATTCTCCGGGCAGGTGGGAGGCAGCACTGAGCACCCCTGACTTGACTCTGTTTCTTATCGCGTGTGCCTGGGATCCCTGACTCCCAGCGCATTCACACTAAGAGCCAGTGACTCCAATTCTTGGTGCATGCGCACACAGGGACCCTGATTCTCAGCGAGAGGCCGCACAAAGCAACAGAGACTCTGATACTTGATTCTTGGTGCAGACACAGGGAAACTCTGACTCCTGGCACGCACTAGGGGACTCTGATTTTCGGCACACGCCAACAGTGAAGTGCAGGTGGGGTCCCTGATTCTAGGTGCACACATGAGACCACACTGAGCACTGGTAACACTGACCCTGGGCGAGCCTGGTCTCCACCAACCCTCGGAAGCCACACATCTTAGTGTCAGAGCATTTCAGTGACACTCAGGTAGTGCAAAGCTCCCACTGCACACGGCCCAGGTCCACACAACTTGAAGTTTGAACTTTCTGGTGATAGTCAGAATGGGGAGATGACACAATCCCCAGAGGAAAGAAAATGAGGAGTCGCAAGAAAGGAAATTAGTGAAATTGAAGCATGCAACATGACCGAAAAAGAATTGAGAGTAATGGTTGTGCAATTCATACATCGGATGCATGAGAAAATCAACAACCTATGAAAGAATTAGGAAGAAATGAAAAGTGATATAGCTACAATCAAAAATACCATGGAAAGTTTCAACAGTAGACTAGAAGAAGCAGAGGACCAAATTAGTGAGTTAGAAGATAAGGTAGAGAAACAAGCTCAATCTGAACAGCAACTGGAGAGAAAAATTAAAAAGCAGGAGGAGAGTCTAAGGGAGCTTTGGGACAACATGAAATGAAGTAACATACATATAATAGGGCTGCCAGAAGGACAAGAAGAGCAGCAAGGATTAGAAAATCTATTTGAAGAAATAATGACAGAAAACTTCTCAGATATGGAAAAGAAAAAAGTTACACAAGTACAGAGAGTCCCAAGCAAGATCAATCCCAAAAGACCCACACCAAGACACGTCATAATTTCAATGGCAAATATCAATGACAAAGAGAGAATCTTAAAGGCTGCAAGAGAGAGACAAAGAGTTACCTACAAAGAATCCCCCATCAGATTATCAAATGATTTCTCAAAAGAAACACATCAAGCTAGAAGGGAATGGAAGGAGGTATACAAAGTGTTGCAAAGCAAAGGACTGAATCCAAGAATACTCTATCCAGCAAGACTATCAATCAAAATTGATGGGGAAATCAGGAGCTTTGCAGACAAAAAAAGGCTAAGGGAGTTTGTCAACACCAAACCAGCAATGCAAGAAATGCTAAAGGGAATGCTGTAAAAAAAGAAATAAAAAGGTAAGAAGGAACACAGGCACAAAAATAGAAATGACTACAAACAAGTACCTTTCAGTAATAACTTTAAATGTAAACAGACTAAATGCTCCAATCAAAAGACATTGAGTGGTGAATGGATAAAAAAATACGACCCATATATATGCTGTCTACAAGAGACCCACCTCAGAACAAGGGACTCACACAGACTGAAAGTGAAGGGATGAAAAAATATCTTTCAGGCAAATGGAAATGAAAAAAAAGCTGGGGTAGCAATACTTATATCTGACAAAATAGACCTCAAAGTGAAGACCATAACAAGAGATAAGGAAGGCCACTTCATAATACTAAAGGGATCAATTCAACAACAGGATATAACCCTGATAAACATATATGCACCCAACGCAGGAGCACCCAAATACATAACAAAACTCCTGGAAGATATCAAGGGAGAGATCGACAACAATACAATCATAGTAGGGGACTTTAATACACCACTGATATCACTGGATAAATCCTCTGGACAGAAAATCAGCAAAGACACAGAAATCCTAAATGACTCACTAGATCAGATGGACTTAACTGATATCTTCAGAACATTTCACCCAAAGACACGGAATATACGTTCTTCTCAAGTGCACATGGGACATTTTCAAAAATGGACTACATATTGGGTCACAAGCAAAGTCTCCCCAAATTCAAGAAGATTGAAATCATATCAAGCATCTTCTCAGAACACAATGCCATAAAATTAAAAATAAACTACAATAAAAACAATCCAAAAATCTCAAACACTTGGAAGCTGAATAGCATGCTATTAAATAATGATGGGGTTACCAATGAGATCAAAGAAGAAATTAAAACCATCCTGGAAACTAATGACAACAAAACACAACAATCCAAAATCTATGGGACACAATGAAAGCAGTCCTGAGAGGGAAGTTTATAGCTCTACAGGCCTACCTCAAAAAAACAAGAAAAAATGGTAGTAAATCATCTAACTCAACAACTCAAAGAATTAGAAAGAGAGCAACAAGAAAAGCCCAGGGTGAGCAGAAGGAAGGAGATAATAAAGATCAGAGTGGAAATAAATGACATAGAGACCAAAAAAAAAATAAAAAAAAAATAGAAAAGATCAATGAAACCAAGTGCTGGTTCTTTGAAAGGATAAATAAGATTGATGAACCTCTAGCCAGGCTCACCAAGAAGCAAAGAGAGAGGACTCAAATAAACAAAATCAGAAATGAGAGAGGCAAAATAACAACAGACCCCACAGAAATACAAAGGATGGTTAAAAAATACTATGAACAACTCTGCTCCAACAAACTAGACAACCTGGAGGAAATGGACATATTCGTAGAAAAATACAACCTTCCAAAACTCAATCAGGAAGTATCTAAACATCTCAATAGGCCAATAACTATGGAAAAAATTGAAGCAGTCATCAAAAAGCTCCCAGCAAACAAAAGCCCAGGGCCAGATGGCTTCACAGGGGAGTTATAACAAACATTCAAAGAAGAACTGAAACCTATCCTCCTCAGACTATTCCAAAAAATTCAAGAGGAAGGAACACTTCCAAGCTCATTCTATGAAGCCAGCATCACCCTAATACCAAAACCAGATAAAGACAACACAATGAAGGAGAATTACAGGCCAATATCCCTCATGAACATAGATGCCAAAATCCTCAACAAAATTCTAGCAAATCAGATCCAGCAGTACATCAGAAAGATCATACACCATGACCAAGTAGGATTTATCCCAGGGATGCAAGGATGGTACAATATCCACAAATCAATAAACGTGATACATCACATAAACAAATTGAGAGATAAAAGTCACACAGTCATATCAATTGATGCAGAAAAAGTATTTGACAAAATCCAACACCCCTTCTTGATAAAAACTCTCAGCAAGGTGGAAATAGAAGGATCATACCTCAACATAATAAAAGCCATATATGACAAACCCACAGCCAACATCATACTCAATGGGCAAAAACTAAAACCATTTCCCCTAAGAACAGGAACAAGACAGTGATGCCCACTCTCACCACTCCTGTTCAACATAGTACTGGAAGTACTAGCCATTGCGATCAGACAAGAAGAAGAAATAAAAGGCATCCAAATTGGAAAAGAAGAAGTAAAGCTGTCCTTATTTGCAGAAGACATGATATTGTACATTGAAAACCCTAAAGACTCCATCAAAAAATCAATAGACTTAATAAATGAATTTGGCAATGTAGCAGGATACAAAATTAATGCCAAGAAATCTATGGCATTTCTTTACACCAATAGTGAACTTACAGGAAGAGAGACTAAAAAAGCAATCCCACTTACCATCGCACCAAAAAAAATTAAGATACCTAGGAATAAAGTTAACTAAGGAGGTAAAAGTCCTATATGCGAAAAACTACAGGACACTGAAAAAAGAGATAGAGGAAGATATAAACAGATGGAAAAACATATCGTGTTCATGGATTGGTAGAATCAACATCATCAAAATGTCCATACTACCCAAAGGAATCTATAGATTCAATGCAATCCCCATTAAAATACCAACAGCATATTTCATAGATCTACAATGAACTTTCCAAAAATTCATCTGGAATTAAAAAAGACCCCTAATAGCTGCAACAATCCTGAGAAAGAAGAACAAAGTAGGTGGGATCTCAATACCAGATTTCAAGCTGTAATTCAAGGCCACTGTTCTCAAAACAGCCTGGTCCTGGAACAAGAACAGACATATAGACCAATGGAATAGAATAGAGAACCCAGATATCGACCCAAACCACTATGATCAATTAATATTTGACAAAGGAGGCATGAACATACAATGGAGTCAAGATAGTCTCTTCAATAAATGGTGTTGGGAAAATTGGAGAAATAGATGCAAAAAAATGAAACTAGACCACCAACTTACACCATACACAAAAAATAAGCTCAAAATGGATAAAGGACTTAAACATAAGACGGGAAACCATAAAAATACTAGAGGAATCCACAGGCAGCGAAATCTCAGACATATGCCGAAGCAATTTTTTCACTGACACTGCTCCTAGGGCAATGGAAACTAAAGAGAAAATAAACAAATGGGACTACATCAAAATAAAAAGCTTTTGTACCGCAAAAGAAACCATCAACAAAACAACAAGAAAGCCCACTGCATGGGAGAACATATTTGTCAATGTCATCACTGATAAAGGCTTAATCTCCAACCATCTACAGGGAACTCATACAACTTAACAAAAGGAAGATAAACAATCCAATCAAAAAAATGGGCAACGGACCTAAATAGACACTTTTGGAAGAGGATAGAAGGAAGGCCAAGAGACATATGAAAACATGCTCAACGTCACTAAATCATTTTGATTTGCATCTCTCAGATATCATCTCACCCGTCAGAATGGCTAACATCAACAAATCAACAAATGACAAGTGTTGGTGGTGAGGATGCGGAGAAAAAGGAACTCTTTTGCACTGCTAGTGGGAATGCAGACTGGTGCAGCCACTATGGAGAACAGTATGGAGTTTCCTCAAAAAACTAAAAATGGAAATCCCATTTGACCCAGTGATCCCACTTCTAGGAATATATCCCAAGAAGCTAGAAACACCAATCAGAAAGGATATATGCACCCCTATGTTCATAGCAGCACAATTCACCATAGCTAAGATTTGGAAACAGCCTAAATGCCCATCAGCAGATGAGTGGATTAAAAAACTATGGTACATCTACACAATGGAATACTATGCTGCGGTAAAAAAGAAGGAATTCTTACCATTTGCAACAGCATGGATGGAATTGGAGAGCATTATGCTAAGTGAAATAAGCCAGTCAGAGAAAGATGAATATCACATGATCTCACTCATTTGTGGAATATAATGAATGGCATAGACTGATGAACAGGGACAGATCCAGAGACAGAGAAGCATTGATCAGACTGTCAAACCTCAGAGGGAAGGTAGGGGATGGTGGGGGGAAAGAGGAGAGATCAACCAAAGGACCTGTATGCATGCATATAAGCCTAACCAATGGACACAAACACTAGGGGCGGGGTGAGGGCATGAGTGGGGGAGGTTAGGGGGTTAATGGAGGGATGAGTACACATATGTAATACCTTAATCAATAAAGAAATTAAAAAATAAATAAATTTAATAAAAAAGAAAGATTTTAAAAAAAGAAAAGAAAATGAAGAGTAGATATCCTGTTTAAGAGTACTTGATCCACAGGCAGGCAAGAAACTTGTGCCTGGCTCAAAAAGATGAGATGGACCAATCAGAGTCCTCTCTTAGAAATTTGCTATTGGATAAAGGATCTCAGACAAGAGATGTATGACCAGTGCAAAGGTCATGATATTAACCAGGGCTGCTCTGCTATTATGAGGTTTTGAGATGGGAGAGACTATGAATGAAAAGAAGAAGCCAGCCTACAAAGGAAGAAAGAAAATAAAGATGCAGAAAATAGCCATCAGAGGAAGGGTCTGATATTGTTATAGAATGAACAACCAAGTTCACGGAGACTTTCTACTTTTTATTTCTAGTTCTTGTGAGGTCTGGGCATGTTCAATAATTCAATTTCTAATGAGCACTCTTGTCTCATTATGACAAACTCCACTTTCCTTGTGCTAAGTAGATTCCATCTTTATTTCCTCTAATCAGAAAGAGCCATATTAATGATGCTGATCAACAGCCATATTAGAATCTCATTAAGCAATAATTATACACATTAAGGAAACCCAGGAAAAACAATCATCTGGTCCATCTCCTGATTAAAAAAAAAAAAGAGGTATTATGAGAAATCTGAGACCCAGAGCTACTAAATGACTGAATAAAAAGGGGTGGGGAAGACATATTGTTTTTATTAACCAAGAGAGCAAAGAGAGAGAAGGAAAACATTTACTTCTATCAAGACAATTCTCTGTCAACCACAATGACAATTACCAAGAGAAGTAACCTGGAGACTAAGTGTAATAAGTAATACCTCCTGTAAAGATAGGAAAAAAAAAAAACATACAATTTGCATCTCATGAAAACAAAGTATAGTAATAAATGGCCTGACAAATAAACCAATATAAGCTGTAATTGAAATGAACCACACAACATCTATTTCTAATGGAACCTCCAGTTTAATGTTTTGCATATTACTGTCACCATTATGTACATCTGCAACAGAAATTCATCATTATATCTGTAGATATGCTGTTAATTTCTAAACTTTTATCTTATTGTCATTTAGCATTATGATAATATTTATACTGCATATGTTTGTTGTGCTTACTCCTTAGCCATGTTCTGTTATATCTTTAAAATACAGGAATTCTTATTGTTGCCAAAGCCCACGTTCTTATTTATTATTGGTATTATTTTACCAACTGTAGCCTCAAGCTATGCCTCACAGATCATAATCTTTTTTTACCTTTGTCTCATCCTAAATAACCCCATTTGGTTCATCCATCTGTGTAGTCAGATTTTTTTTTTCAGTCTTGCATTGTGTTCTGAACAATTTTGTAATTAATCAACTTTGTCAGTGAATAAAAAAACATTAAGAGTTATAGGCCCATACCAAATGAGAGTCACATGGGCACATTGTGATATATGAAACACATATGACAGTGACATGACAACTTAAAGTATGTACTTGTGTTCTGAAGTAAAGAACTACATGAGAGTCTCACTAGATGAAGCTGAGATGACACCAATATAAGAAGTTCAGCATTTGTAATTTAATATCTATTGTAGAAACTATAAATATTCATTTTCTTTAAAAATAACATTTTTCTATATAAGGAATCCAATTTCTTAAAATGGATATGATAAAATATTTGTTTCATTTGGTAACAGTTTAAATGTCTTAAGACTCAAATTCTCATATAATTAGAGTTGTTTCCATAGTAAGATATATTGAAATGTTGGGCGTGAAGCAGGGACAGTTTTCTAGAAACTTCTCAGTCAGAAAGATCTTAGGTTCTTAGAGTAATTAATTCATTTTGTTAACATTTAATGATTGTTTGCTATACAGGGGTGAGCAAAAATAGGTGTATAGCTGTGAGTACACAAAATGTGAGTTTATTCTTGAATTATTATTTATCAATTATTGCATTATGTATTATTATTATTAAACTAGTTTTACCTACCCCTGTATTCTGTATTTAAAGAATTGGATTATACTAGATGCTGAGGAGAAAAAGTTGAATATATTTCCCCTGCCTGCCTCAAGTAACTCATAGGCCAGCATTGCTTGTTTCCAAGCTGGCTCACTGCCCTCCATAGACTTCTTAGTTCTTTCATCACCCATGTAACCAAATTCCTGCATGAAATTCCCTCCAATTCACATACTCAGAGAATTTTGAGTGGTTCCACTTTTCTTTATTGGCAGCTACTTACTCACGGAGACAAGATTATTAAGGAGGAGAATATCAGTTTAACAAGCTCTGTTATTAACCTGCAGAATCCTATCTAATAAAAGAGTAATATGCAAATTAACCACCACTCCACTACACCCACAAGCCACACCCACAAGCCAATCAGGAGCGAATATGCAAATAAACCCAACCAAGATGGATACGGCCACAGAGAGCAGGAGGGAGGCTTGGGTTTCCCTGGCAATGGAGGAAGCCAAGCTTTCCGCCTGCCCTTGCTGGCCTAGGCCTCCACTCAAGGCTACAAAGTTTCAATGATAGAAGATACATAAAACCAAACAGAAATGGCAGCAGCCACGAGCTGAAAAGAGCAGGAGGCTAGGGTTTCCCCGGCAATGGAGGAAGCCAAGCTTTCCGCCTGCCCTTGCTGGCCTAGGCCTCCGCTTAAGGCTACAAAGTTTCAATTATAGAAGATACATAAATCCCAACAGAAATGGCTGCCGCCACGGAGCAAGCAGAAGGCTTGGCTCCGCTCCAGGCTACAAAGTTTCAATTGTAGAAGATAAATATACCCCAGATACCAGGGCCTCCGCTTGGGTCGCCAGGGGGCATGGCCGGCCTGCAAACCACCACAGGCCCTTCACCCAGGCTGCCCCACACCCCAAGGGAACCCCCACCCTAATCCTGGACACCCTTCAGGGCAAACCAGCTGGCCCCCACCCATGCACCAGGCCTCTATCCTATCTAATAAAAAAGTAATATGCAGATTGACCATCACTCCAACACACAAGATGGCTGCCCCCATGTGGTCAAAGATCCTGCCATGTGGACACAAGATGGCCACCACAAGATGGCCAGCAATGGAGGGCAGTTGGGGGCGATCAATCCTGCAGGGGAGGGTAGTTAGGGGTGACCAAGCTGGCAGAGGAGGGAAGTTGGGGGCGACCAGGCCTGCAGGGAAAGGCAGTTGGGAGGGACCCAGGCCTGCAGGGGAGAGCAGTTGGGGGGAACCAGGCCTGCAGGGGAGGGCAGTTGGGGGGGACCAGGCCTGCAGGGGAGGGCAGTTAGGGGTGACCAGGCCTGCAGGGGAGGGTAGTTAGGGGAAAACAGGCTGGCAGGGGAGTGGTTAGGGGGTGATCAGGCTGGCAGGCAGAAGCAGTTAGGGGCAATCAGGAAGGCAGGCAGGTGACCAGTTGGGAGCCAGCAGTCCTGGATTGTGAGAGGGATGTCCAACTGCCCATTTAGGCCTGATCCCACCAGGATCGGGCTTAAACGGGCAGTCGGACATCCCTTGAGGGGTCCCAGATTGGAGAGGGTGTATGCTGGACTGAGGGACACAGCCCCCGTGCAAGAATTTCATGCACCGGGCCTCTAGTCTTAATATATAAAGAGGTAATATGCATATTAGGCCGGGTTGCCATAATGGGATGACCAGACAGGAGTCGGTTGCGCACACAGGTGAGGCCCTGAGTTGAGACGGAGACAGAGACAGGTGGCCCAGAGCGGACACAAGCAGGGGGTTGGGGTGGGGCCTGAGGTTGGCCAAGCCGCTGCGCCAGCTCGGGCAGCCCCAGAGTGGACACAGGCAGGGGGGCAAGGGGGGCCTGGGGCAGAAGTCAGGCGTGGGTCCCGGCCACCCATGGCACCAGTCTGGTCTGACTCTTTCAGTGGCCCGTGAGGTGCCTCCTCCCACAGGGGGAAGCGGGGCACCTCCTCCCATGTGATTTCAATCAGCAATCGGATGCTGGGCCTCTAGTAGATAAATAAGTCAGAGTTGAGTTATCCCTGACAGGGAAGTGGAAAAGAGGAAACAGTGTGTGAAACACTTAAGGCAGAATTTGGTGACGTTTGGATTGGGGGATTAGAAGGAAGCATCAAAGATGACCACTTGGATTCTGACCTAAGAGTAAGATAACGATGAAAACTGAAGATTTGTACTGAGTATGACTAATGTATTTTGGGCTGGCTTGTTTTGTGGGTGTCTGTGGCATTTGAACATAGAGGTGCCAAGTAAGTCCTTGTGGGCCAGAACAGGATTTGGGAGAACACACAGCTATGTGAGTCACGTTGAGAGATGAAGCCCTAGAAATGGATTAGCTCACCATGGAGATAGTACAAGGTGAGAAGAGGACAGAACCCCTGGGAAATATGATTCTAAGATTAGTCACTCACTCCTTTGAGTTCCCAAACACTCTTCTACTTTGATTGTAGCACTTATTTTGTAATTACATCTCAGTCCCACTAGATTTTGAACTCCTTAAGGACACAAGTTTATATATTTAGGCCCTAGCATAGCGGACAGTGGATAACAGGTGCTCAAATATGTTAGTTAAGTGTGAATTAAGTAATGCTGTGTGTTTTGGGGTACCTGATATCAGCACTAAGCATGTTAGTGCAAACTCATCTTAAATTCTGAAACCCTTAGATAACGTAGATAGGGACTTTCAGTTAACTAAAAAATTAATAATCCAAAATTCTATTTTTGAACCACTCAAGATTAATGAGTCTATAATTCCCACTAATATAGAAAATTGATAAATTTCTGGGAGATGGTAAAAACACCTGGCATTAAAAGCAGAGTTACTCTTTAAAAATTAATTCATAAAGAATTTTTAAATATATCAAATGAAATTTCATTGATAGTTTCAACACTTTGGAAGTATAAACCTATTTATACTAAAGCTTTAAAAATGGATCTCTATTCAGTGAAACTTTCAAGCTCATTTACAAGTTAGTCAATATTCAAAACTATCAATAAAATATTAGATTGATGATTAATTCATCAGGAAAATGATTCATAAACTTCACTGACATTTTAAACAATATAAATAATTATATATGACACACTAGATTATTTTCAAAGTTCCTTAGTTCTAGAGGATCATAAAAAATTAGTGTTTCTATTTTCCCCAAAATCTAAATAAGAGTATAAATCAAATCAGCTACATGGAGGATCTAGTAAAATATCCTCTAGAATGTGGTGGTTTAGTCTTACAATTCTGAGTTGAGCTATGAATATATGACCAGCATGGTAAGCAGTATATGGTATTCAGGACAACTCAAAAAAGCCAACTATGCAGTGAGCTAAGCTGGGATAGGATATGAAAATCAGAATTAAACCAAAACACACACACACACACACACACACACACACACACACACACACACACACTATTTAGAAGAGATGGAAAAAAATTGTCATAATTTTCTAGTCCAAGAACATAGTTTTCTCGTGATTTGTGATCTTGCAATGTGTATAGAGTAGTCAACAGCAAGGATTTTAGGTCTGGAACTGTTTTGTTGGAGGAGAATAAGACCTTAGGAATGCTTAACAAAACTAATAGGGTGGCCCTGGCGGATATAGCTCAGTTGGTTGAGTGTTGTCCCATGCACCAAGAGGTCACCAGTTTGATTCATGGTCAGGGCACTGCTTGATCCCCAGTAGGGGGTGTGCTGGAGGCAGCCAATCAGTGGTTTTCTCTCATCGATGTTTCTCTCTCTCTCTCTCTCTCTCTCTCTCTCTCTCTCTCTCTCTCTCTCTCTCGTATTTTTGAAAAGTTATAGGGTGGAAAAGGAAGGATTGTTAATGGATGCAGTAATATCTCTCTTAGTAATCAAATATTTCTGATATCTCTTAGAACTTGTAAATACCTTCCCAGGAAGAAATCCTTAGGTAACTCTGAAGAATCTTATTTTCAGACTTTCAAAGGGGAAGATGGATTTCCATCAAATTATTATTCTAAGGAGACTGTGGGTAATGATCTCTTGGACCCCCGAGGAATTCTCAAAATAGAATGGGTAGCAAATTATAATACCCAAATGTCAACTTTATCATGTTCACTTAATAAAAGTCTGGTGGCTACCTTTTCTTTCTATCTACTTAATAAAAAAAAGTTTCCTGTATATACTACATTTTTTATCAAAAACATTGTTACCTTTTCCAGCTATTTATTCATCTGTTTTTTATTTGTTTATTGCTTATCAACCTCTCTTCCTCCATCCTATTTTTTTTTTTTTGTCACTAGCCAATTGGCAATTTGGTGGGCAACACTTTGTGTGTTGCTCATGCTCATACAATTATCTAGGAACATATAAACATATAGATGGAGCTTTTGTCATTACTTTTAAAATATATCTGGCATGGCTCAGTGGTTGAGGTTGACCTATGAACTAGGAAGTCACGGTTTGATTCTCCCTCAGAGAACATGCTCAAGTTGTAGGCTCAACTCCCAATGTGGGCATCCAGGAGGCAGCCAAGCAAAGGTTCTCTCTGTCTCCCTTCCTCTCTGAAATCAATAAAAATATTTTTAAATAAAATATAGCATTATATTCAGTCCGTGAATCTTTCTTTCCTTAATGGTACACCACAGAAATTTCTCTAAATCAATAGGTAGAGATATAGCTTCTTCCATTTAATGGCTACAAAGACACCATCATATAGAAATTAATCTTAATCATATTAATGTTCATTGAAGTTGTTTCAAAATTTTTACAACTATAAATAATGCTGCAATATAGCTCTGTCTTTCAATAGATAGAGAGATGATAGATAGATAGATAGATAGATAGATAGATAGATAAATAGATAGATCTCAAATACTGGTATTCAGTGAATCTTTAGCCTAGTATGATGCTATTCTCAGGAGTTTAATATAATAACTTGCTAAAGTAAATAAAAATAAAACCACAGTCTGCTCCTTTGGTAACATCATTTTCTAAATATTGAGATAATTCAAATCTATAAAAAACATGGTTAGGTTTACAGAACCAAAGAGCTACATAAATATCCATATTGGCCATATCTAGTGGCTCAAACTCATTGAGCATCTGCTCAAATTTCTTCTATTGGATCTGGCTAAAAAGTAACTTGGCAGACTGCTGCAGGGAAGGATCTTGGCGAAGTTATGCCATATAATGAGAGAGGAAGGGAAACAAAATCAAAATCTAGGAATTTCTTTGGAAGTGTAGAAAGAATGGTTTGTAAATTCTAAAGCTAATAGTTCTGATAAATTTAATTTCCCTCTCATGTAACTTCATAGTCATCCTTGGTCCATTATCAAACATGTATATCTAAGTACAAACAGACTGGACCCAACGAGGAATAAAACCTCCATGCTAACACTATGCCAAAACAAACTGAGCTATCAACTAAGTCTTTATATATATATATATATATATATATATATATATATATATATATATGTGTGTGTGTGTGTGTGTGTGTGTGTGTGTGTGTGTGTGTGTGTGTTTTATTGATTACAGAGAAGAAGGAAGAGGGAGAGAGAGATGGAAACTCAATGATGAGAGAGAATCACTGATTGGCTGCCTCCTGCATGCCCCCCACTGGGGATCAAGTCTGCAACCCAGGCATGCGTCCTGACGGGAATGAACCGTACCTCCCAGTTCATAGGTTGACACTCAACCACTGAGCCACACCAGCTGGGCTCAACTAGGTATTTGGCTAGAATAGAAAGTTGAAATCTAGTTCAAGATTCATTGTTCATTACTTCTGTGATCTTGAAGCAAATTTGTCAACTAGTCTGAAAAATAAATCTCCTTATGTATGTGATGGGCAGGAAAATGATTAACAAGTCTGTTGAAATAATAAATTGAAATAAGGTATGTAATAGTCTAAAAAAACTTTGAAAATTATAATTGAATAAATAAGGAAAACCAAGTAGCTTAACACATTACAAACAAGTTAGTGCATAACATATGTTTTTATTCTCTTTAGCTATCAAGTTTAATGAGAGCTGCCTATTACTGAATGTTTAATTATATGACAAGTAGTTTATTAGGTATTTTCTATATATTATTTAAACGTGCAACAACTCTATGAAGTTGAATTTAACATTCCCTTTTTACAGATGAAACTGAGGTTTAGGAATGCCCAAAGCAACTGCCGGAAAATTCCAGAGCTGCAATTTTGAACCCAACTCTGTCTTACTTTAAATTCCTAGTTCTTCCCACTGTGTCACATAACAAGCAATGTCTTAAGTATGTATTACAAGCACAAAAGGTTTTCATCCTAGGACATGGCTTTTATCTCTTAAGACTGACTTCTTCTTTGCTTTTTAAGGATGCCAATTAATCATTAACATTCAGTTCTAATGTAGACTTTTCAGTCCTCTCTGATGTTTTACCCATGAACTCCCCTTCATCAGCTGGTGGTGACAATGAAGGCCACTGCCGTGCTCTTATCTGTGGGCCGTAGCATCCCCATGGAATGCTAACTACAATCAATTGTTCATCACTGCTCTGGATGATTCTTCAGATGTTAGCTGAGGGAAAGATGACATTTTTGTTCCATAATCATCCTCGAGGAGTACAGAAAGGAGAATGATTTTCTGATGGTAGAATGTCTTTCACATTAAAAATATTTTGCTACTTCCAAGTAAAAGCCTCCTTAATCATTAGTTTATGGTAGCAACTATATTTCCCTTGCTAGGAATTATTTCTAAGTGACAGATGAAAGCAAACTTGGCACGTGCCTACAGGTTAAGAATCTCTTCATTTAGATTGTGTTTATTTTGCCTAACACTCTAGGAGAAGTGGGTGAGCATACTCTAGTTGAAGGTAAGGGCTACTATATTCTACATCCATGCCTCTAACACCAAGATGATGGAATGCTAAAAGAAGGAACTATCCATGCCCAAAACAGAATCGTGACCACTGACCCTGAAATCACCTTCTTCATTTCCACCCCCATTCTCAGTGAATGAAACAATCATCCACCCTACTGATCAAATCAGAAACTGAGAGTCTTTCTTGACTCTTTTCTCTTCTTTACCTTTCACATTAAATAAATCAATAAAACCTGGCACTTCTATTTCATAAAAATATCTCTTTATTCTATTTACAGCTACTATAATATAGTTGGGCCTTTATCATTTCTCACCTGATTTACTGCAATAGGCTCCTAACTAGCCTTCTGCTTTCAGTCTTGCTCTTCCCTAATCCATTTGTTGTGGCAGGTAAAGTGTTATTTCAATTTTTTAAATTGCAAATATGATTATGTTGCCCCAAAGTTTCAACTTTCAATGGGTCCACAATGTTATGAAGTTAAAAATACAAATTCCCTAGGGGCAAGCAATGTGCTCTCTGTTTCTATCTCTCCAGCTACACTTCTTACTTGATTTCATTTTTACTCTGTCATCCAGCCACCCTGGTCTCTTCTCAGTTACTCAAACACAATGTATTTTCTATTGCTGTAAAGTCTTCTTGGCCTAGAACACTCATTCATCCTCTCTTGCCCCTTTGCCTGGTTATCCCCTACTGAAGGAGGCCTCAAATTGAAAGCCACAGTGTAACTTTTTTCCCTCATCAGAAGCTAGAGGGTTTGGTTTTGGCCCCTCATATGCTCCCACAACACCTTCTCATCATAGCCTGCCTCCCTATACAGGGCAGTCCGCTGGGTACTCTTCTATTTCCTCCTCTGTACTGTGAACTCCATGAGGGTGTATTTATTTTGTGATTCCCAAGTGCTGAGCACAAGGCCTGCAGTCTAGTGAATGCCCAAAGTCTACTTGTTGAATGAACCAATAAATGGACTAGACTAAGTGTGAGAAAAATAACTAGGCAGCCAGCCCAGTTAAAAACAATTTAAAATTACGGTGGAGGTACTGTTACTATTACTAACATACTATTAGTCTGAATAGGGGCAGAAAAGCAGGGGTCATAGGATAGGAAAAGAGAGATAAAATATTGCAAGGAAAGAGAATAGATTTAAATTGGTTGCTGTAGGTATGGGAGAGGCAGAAAAGAATACAGGTGCTAGAAAAGTACCAAAGTTAGAAAAACATTGATGCATTTGGTTTGGATATTAATTTGAAGTGCTTAAAGTAGAGATATAAATACTGTAGATGATAGAAGGGAGTGGAGAGATCAGGGGTACAGATTAATGAGTCCTCATGGACACTAAGGCTACCAGATTAAATACAATTATCAAAATTAATTTCTAGGTTGAGGCAAGACAAGGGCCTTGGACAGAAGCTTAGTGCATATCAGTCTTTCTTTTTCCACTGACTGAGAACAAAAATGCTGTTTCAGTGTGTGGATGCAAGGTGTTTCATCTGTCATCACTCAAGTGATGGAGTATTGCTGAGGATGAGTAGCATAAATATCCAAATCTATAGATAACCCTCCAAACACATATTAACAAACTCCAACTTTAGCTGAGAAAAGTGTTTTCTCATGTAAAGTGCAAAATGTAAAGGACAAGTAAAACTCACTTTTTAAAGCATATTATTTTTTTAGTGGGCCCTATCCACCCACTAAGGGGTGGGTGGATGTTTCAAAGTTAGGCATCAGCTACAAAAATGAATGAGAATAATGTACCACCCAGCCGATCAAATTTCTAGTTAAATTGTGGAGTCACATTCCAACACATTCCTTTTAAGCATATTTAAAAGGTATTAATTTAGTCATTTTCTAACGTTTGTAGCACTTAAAATTATTTTCTAAATATGTTACATCTTTAAAAAAAAGTCATGTGGCAAACTTGGTTTGCTAATGAGAATAATCTGAGCATCTGGAGAAGTGAATTTTAAGCATATGGATAATCTTTGACAAATCGAATTCCCAGAGAGGGAGCTCTTTCATCTGATAAAGTAAGTTGCTTAGATCAGTGATTCTCACACTCAATGTATGTAATTTCCACCAGGACTACTTGGGCCACTAAGTATGATTCTGAGAAGAACTGTTCTGAAATCTGTATTTTTTGATAGACGCTTCCAAGGAGAGTAATATGCTATTAATTTTCAGATTATAATTTGAGAAACAGTGATCTGGGTATTCCCAAAGTGTTCTTCAGATTCCTAAATGAGCAATGACTATGCTTTCATTCGTCCTATAAAATCTGCTCCTGTCTCTACTTATGTCATTTTCAATTTTGTTAGTTTCCTTTGGCACTTTCTTTCCATTGCAGCAAAAGGAATTGTAGGCCTGAAAATGTCTTAGTGTCACCTATAAAAATGCCATTTTCATGAATACAAAAAGAGGAAAAGGGGGAGACTGAGAAAAAGAAAGTTCTATTACTTTCTGGTACTGTGTGTTTTCCTGTACCTCCAACTCACTTCTGGTTTTGCACATTTGTTTTTAAAACATGTAACTCTGAAGCAAACTGAAAATCGAATCCCCTGGTCAGATGTGAGGAGAAATCAAGAATAAGCAAATGGTATGGGCACTAAAGTACTATCTTAAATCATAATGCTGAATTTTATTTCCTAAGAGCAACTTGAGTTCCCTCCAATATTCCACATTTAGTCTGGAGCTATTTCCCCATCCTGAACATGGGAGAGACTGAAGGACAGGAGAGATCTCATATAAAAATGTCAGAAACAGCCTTTGGGAGAAAGAAAAAAAAAGGCTATGCTGATGTATTTTCTCATCTGCATGGAGCAATGTATATTTTGGTCCAGTGTTAAAATTCCTCAAGCAATTTCTCTCATGTCACAAGTTTAAGGAGTTCTCTATGAATGAGACAGCCTTGGAGTTGCCATGGTAACAATTTTCATCCCTTTGGAGTCAGTCCCCTTCTGATGTTGTCACTGAAATGCCTTAATTTCAGGAGGATCTGAGGTTCCCATTACATTTAAATATTCATTTTGTTATATATGATTCCCTGATTTTATAAAATCACCTGAATAGAAATGGTTTTTAGAGATCTATGAATAGACATGCTGCATCATGCTCATTTCTTCCACAAGATGAAAGACAAATCAATAAAAATCCTTTCTGTTCTCACAGTACAATCTCTCTCTCTCCGTCGATCCATCCCCTTTCTTGGGTGTAAGGGTGTGCATGTATGTGTGTAATCAGTGTCCTTCATATTCGAAATATTTGAAGAGGATACTCTGCACGGCCATCATGAGCCCCAATTTTCAGGAGAGCGGTTTGAAATTAATGCTGGCTTTCCATACGGCAACTGCATATGAATGCAAATGATGGCTATAGTCTAGTATGGAGTCACTATGGGCAGCATTTTTGTGGTTCCCTGATTTGTATATTAGGGAAGATTCACTTGGAAGAAAAAAAATTGTTTGTACTTGCTGTACCTTCAAAAAGAGATGTCCAGATATCTCTTTGACAAGCAAGGTTCTCAATAATCTTCTCAACCTACTTTTCCAACATCTTTCCCCCCTTAACCACCTGATCACTTAGGGTACCTGGCTATAGACACAAAGGGTTAGTTATTATGTCCTTTACATTCTTGTGTTTTTCCTTATCTATGCCTTTGGTTGTATTTTCCTCTTCTTGAAAGTCAAAATCCTACTTACCCACAAGGTTTAGTCCAGTTTCCTCAAAGACCTTCCAATCCTCAATTCAAGCCAAATTAACCTTTCCCTTACCCTGACCTTTGTTATCTTGTTAATGTCTCTACTATAACATTTACCCATTCCACTTGGAATGGTCATGATTAAGCTATTCACTTATCTCCTACTCTACGTTTTTGAGGCTGTGGTCCATGTCTCATTTATCTTTGTATGCCCACAAAATCAAGAACATAAACACAATAGATGTTAAGTAGATTTAAATATGTTTGTATGAACTGAATAAACCATTGTCACCATGGCTAGGGAAACAGCCAACTGAGGAGATTTGGGGATCTGATTGTTCATAACATGACAAAGCAGTCATATGCACATAGGTCCGTCTTCTAATACATTATACATGAGCACTCCTTTCTTAGTTGAGCATGATGTGCTGTTAGCTGTGATAGTTCCCCTAAAATCCATTGTGGAGGTGCACTTTTAGAAACTGCAGTCAGATAGTATCACAATTGGAGTATAGAATTTGGAGTCAACTAGAACTGAATTCAAAGCTTTGTCTTTTACTAGCTCTGTTACCAAGTCACTTAATCTTTCTGAGGTCCAGTTTCCTCATCATTTTATTGGAATTCATTGAGATAATGTAATAAAGGATTAGCACAGTACTTACTATATAATTACATATTCAACAAGTAGTAGTTCTTACTACTGCAAGTATACAGGAATACCCCAAGAGGTTGCTTTATTTCCACTGCTCTCACAATACCACTGGCATCCCCTTTGTGATTGTTATATAGTACATGAAATAGTTCTCTGAGGGTTTGCCATGTCCACAGTAATTAATTTTATACATATTTGACCATACTGTGGTCAAATGACTTCCCCTGGCTAGCCACAACTCTCTGATCCAAAGATAGGACCTATAAAGACTGGGCAGTGGGCTATAAATTGTTCTTGAATATTCATTCTGCACATTATGTTTTCTCTGTACTGAATAGAGACTCTTAAAAGTAAAGACACACAGAAAGGGACATAGTAGCATAGAACAGAAACAAAGACACACAGAGAAGATGCAGTATGTAGAAAAAAGGGAGACTAGCAAGGATTGCTGGTGAAAGGAGGAGAATCCAATGTGTTTACAGGTAAAGCAAAGACAAGTAGCTGAGTCATCTGAATGGTACTGCTGAGGATCTCTAGAGCTAATCCTGAATCCTGAGTCCTATTTTTCAGTGAAGCCCAGCTATTAGGGTGCTAAGACTGTTGTGGGTGCTGACTCCTCCATGGATTAGCAACTCAAATAATCATAACTGGGCTATTCTCTTTATAAGCTGAAAGTGCCTGGCCTCCAACTTACTTCTGGTTTTGCACATTTATTTTTAAAACATGTAACTTTGAAACAAACTGAAAATTGAATCCCCTGGTCAGATGTGAGGAGAAATCAAGTATAAGCAAATGGTATGGGCACTAAAGTAATATCTTAAATCATAATGCTGAATTTTATTTCCTAAGAGCAACTTATGTCTACTGTTTGAAACTTACCCCAAGGCAATCACTTATTCACCTACCAACTATTTTTTAGTAGTTACTATTTGCCAGGCATTCTACTTAGCATTGGAACCTCAGGGAATTTACTTCTTCCCTCCTCTATGCTACTCCTATGCCTTAGTATTAAAATGAGCATACCACATTGCATTTATCTAGCTACATGTCTGTACTCCTTCCTGGACTCTGCCTTACAGGAAGGCAGTGTTTATGTGTTGCTGTTTTTTACCATGTTATGCACAATATCCAGAGTATAATACACATTTATCAACACCTTGGATGTTTGCATTGATGAATAAGTTGATCAAACAATGCCCTCATTCAGACACATGTTTCACTTCTACTGTAAATTTAATTTCTAGCTATGAAATTGTGAACACCTCCCTCACCCAAGCTTATGTTAATTTATTTGGCATATAAATAAGGATTTTTTGAAGTTCAGATGTCAAAAAGTTCTAGATTTTGTTCCTTTATTGAAGTCTTTAATTTCATTAATACTCTAATTTTGCCCTAAGTACAGTCTATCTCAGAGATTTTTGGCATTGCCAAAATAAGGACTTGAGGCAAGCATCTCTGGTATTTCACAGATACTTTTTTTTTATACAATGTCCTAGAAGATACCGTGATTTATTTATGATCCATTTAATTACCCCTCCCCCCAGCAATACCAAGGAACAATCACCAATCCCCTTTATTTGTAACTACCTCCATATATCTAAAAATAAATATTGATTGCAAACTCTTAAGGACAGAAGTTTAGTTATAATTTTTAAAGTGCTTTTGTTGTATTTAGTTATGAGTATATTTTTAATTGGTTTGATTATGAGATTCCACAGTAGAAGAATTCCTAAGAAGACTTTGATAAGAGAAGTAGCTAATAAAATACTGTGAAAGTTATAACCGGTATTCAGAAGAAAGCCTTGAACTAATTAAGTTCCTTCACTTAAGTCCATAGAAAGTGAGAAGGAAGAAAATATTTCTTTTTTTTTTAATCATCACCCAAGGATATGTTTCTTGATTTTAGAGAGAGAGGAAAGGAGAGGGAGAGAGAAAAACATCAGTGTGAGAGAGAAACATGAACCTATTGCTTCTCTCACTCACCCCAACTGGGGATCAAACCTACAACTTAGGTATGTGCCCTGACCAGGAATCAAACCCACAATGTTTTGGTGTATAGCACAACACTGCAACCAACTGAGCCACACAGCCACAGTGGATGGGAACATATCTTGAGAATTTAGAATGGACCAGATATTTTTCTATTCACTTTCAATACATTATCACACATAGTATTCTTAGCAATTCATAAAAGCAGGTATAGTGATAAAACAACAAATTGAGAGAGATTTAAAGGTCTAGTGGTAAATGTCTAAGCTGGGTTTTGAATCCAGCTATGCCCAACTCCAAGGCTGTAGTATACTCCCTAGTATATCACATACCTCCTATAAGGTATTGAATGTTGGCCCACAAAAGATATGTCTTTGTCTAAACTCTCAGAATCTATGAATGTAAACTTATTTGGAAAAAGGTACATTGCAGATGTAATTAACTTAAGGATCCTGAAATCATTCTGGATTGTTCAGTGATCCCTAAAGCGAATGACAAGTGTTCTTATAAGCAATATGACAGAGGAGGCGAAAGTGATGTCAACACAAAAGCCAAGCTTGAGTTGGGTAGCCCCAAACCAAAGAATGCCGGGAGCTACCAGAAGCTGGGAGAAACAAGGACGGGTTCTCTCTTAGAGCCTTCAGAGGGAGCACAGCCCTGCTGATGCCTTGATCTCTAACTTCTGGCCTCCAGAACTCTGAGAGAAAAAATTGTATTGCTTTTTTTTGTTTGTTTGTTTTTTAAATATATTTTATTGATATTTTACAGAGAGGAAGGGAGAGGGATAGAGAGCTAGAAACATTGATGAGAGAGAAACATCGATCAGCTGCCTCCTGCACTCCTCCCACTGGGGATGTGCCCGTAACCAAGGTACATGCCCTTGACCGGAATCGAACCCGGGACCCTTCAGTCCACAGGCCAACGCTCTATCCACTGAGCCAAACCGGTTTTGGCAAAATTGTATTGTTTTAAGCCACTTGGATTGTGTATTATGGCTGGTATAGGAAACTAACACACCTCCTAAATCTGTCTTAATTGTATATATGTTTTGGGTATTCACTAACATAATCCATCATTCAGTCAGATTTACCAGTAATATTTTAGTACTCAGAATTTTCAGTTCTAGAATTTTAGGTCCTATGTGAGATATAGAATTTATCATGTCTCTATCTTTAGTATGGGCAGGGAGAAAAGACAAATATACATAAAACAATTAATGAGCAGTATTTATTCATATATTTAGAGAAGTTTACTCAGTGCATATTTTGCAGCAAAAATAGTTTTAGTTGCTGAGAAAGCAACAATGAAAAAGATATAAAACTCCATGCTCAGTGAGATCCAGAGAGAAATAAGAGATAGTTCTAGGCCCTATGACAGGAACAAGTTTGTTGGACATTAGGTACAAAAGAAGACCTAACATGTATTAAGCCTTTCAATGCATGTGAGCTGACATTATTATTATTAATTACCCAGCTAGCATATAAGCTGTATATTTAGAATTTATTGTCTGAAAGACAAATATCTGTGCAAATACAAAGCCCAAGATACAAGGTCAATCTGACCCAGCAATGAAGAAGGTAATTGCATGTAGAGTCTGATATCACAAGCACCTCCAAAATGTTTTCTCCATCCATATACCGTTAGTATCCACAGGATATGTAAAATTCTAGGGAAACCACACTGAAAAATAAATGTATTATGCCTGTCTGTCCCTATGGCTTATGGTTTACTTTAAAATCTACATCTAGAAGTGTCTGTGTGCATGTGTACCACCTGTCAAGATAGAGCAATCAGTAGAAACCCTTGACATTTTCAAACATGATGCCCTAAAATGGAAAGAAAACAATGCAAGTGAAGAAAATGACAGTATCCATGGAAGACACATTTTATACAATTCACAGTGTGCCTGGGGTCAGCACTACTGGAAGGGCATTGCTCACTCAATTGACAAGTTAAAATAAGAGAGAGAAAATACTTGTTTTTGGTGACATCCTCCTAGCCTCCTGTTTTCACCTGTCAGCCACAAGGTGGGAAAAGCATTTTAGCTTGCTGCTCTTATTCCATAACATCATAGAAAAGTCATCCCAGGGTACTGCTGCTAAAGGTATTGATACAAACTTTCTAGTGCAGTTAACAGCATATTTTTAGTTTATAATGACAAATACATCTGCAATTCTGGTCCCCAGCAAGGTCAAAGAAATCATGCTTTCCAAGAGGACTTAGGAAATATGAAGTGACGATCATTTTAATTAAAGGAAAGTGACAAAGAAGTAACAAATTTAACCTATAATATACATACAAATGCTAGTAAAGGAGACTGAAAATCACTCAGTTAAGTGGTAATTCTTTACCTTTTCCATCCCAGGCACCATCTGGGTTAATTTACTTGAATATCATCCTTGACTTTGTCTTTATCTTCCTTCACCTCCAACCTCCCATCCAATCAATGACCAGTATCCTTCATTTATAACTTCTAAATCCACTTCACATTTATTTCCTTCTCTCCTACTTACTGTCAAGATCTATGTTCAGACTAGAATTTTTTTTCTTCTGTGATTACCTTTATTTTACATTTATCACATTTATATTACCTGTTTCCTTATGCCTTTCCTTTATAATGTAAGTTCCCCTAGGGATGGAATTCTATTTTATTCATCCATTCTTTCTAGCATCTAACGGATGCTTAGCTCATAGTTATTGTCCTCAAGGAATATAGTCTGACTTAATTGATATATGAGTCAGAAAAATAAAATAGTCATTTCAAGGGGGGTATGTTATGGATCCACCTTTTAAAAGGGTAGTCACATATTAACACATGGTCTTGGGATGATGTTTGGCATAATACATGCTTATATTTACTTGAATTCCTCTTGAAGTTAATGAGGAGCATGTGTCTCTTTAGAAGAAACCAGGTATCCAAGCTAATGGGGTCTTTAGTCATAGCTTAAAAACCATTACTAAAGATATGAAGTTGTTTCTGAGAAATGACTATCACCTTCAGAAAAAATAAGGAAGCTTGTAGAATTTCATAAAATAATAATATAGCATATAAATGAATCAAGATAAGAGGAGTAAACAAAAATAGGGCAAGAAATACATTTCATGGTACATAAAATACAATATGCATAATGACCACTTGAGTCCCTAGCAGGCATTTTAATAGAATATGATTCAGCACTCCTAGCCACAGTTGACTGGACTAGGAGAAAATAATCGGACCAGCTACTTTCTCCTGAAAATTCTGAATCTGAATTAAGAAATTACAATTCTGTGCTTAGAACTTGTACATGTTCGTCATCTACTTATCATGCAGACTAAGAAGCAGAACCTTATTCCCACAAAGAATGAAGCAGGCAGGTAGACAGAAGCAGCTGTGGGAAATGGAGGAGTCCTGATACATTTTCTTTATTATTATTATTATTTTAAAAAAATCTTTATTGTTGTAAGTATTACATATGTCCCCTTTCTTTCCACTTTGACCTCTTCTAGCCCTCACCTGACCCCCACCCCAGGCCTTCACCACCTTATTCTCTGTGCCCATGGGTTATGTACATATATGCATACAAGTTCTTTGATTGATCTCTCCCCATCCACCCACACCCACCTTCCCTCTGAGGTTTGACAGTCTGTTAAATGCTTCTGTCTCTGGATCTATTTTGTTCATCAGTTTATTTTGTTCATTAGATTCCACATATGAGTGAGATCACGTGATACTTGTCTTTCTCTGACTGGCTTATTCCACTTAGCAGATTTTCAATGCCAGTTCCTGTTCCTTTCCTGAGGCTCACTACAGCTCTAGCTTTGGTTAGCAATTTATATCCCGATACAGGACTAGAATTCAGCTGAGTACGCCAGTACATCATTATCATTTTGTTTATAACTGTAGCTCATTCAAACTGATTGGCACCAAAGTTGCATTAGTTTTTAAATGTTTTCTACCTCCCATTTTGCTCTTAGAGCCACTGGTAGTAAAATCCAATCTTTAACATATCTTTCTTACAGACATCCTGAGGGATTGAACATGAGATATTTGATTCACAATTGAAGGGATACTTAGGCTCTTGGCAAAGAAGTCTGTGATTTGAAAGTTGTTAAATAATTTGTATATCAGATGTGCCTCTATAGCCACATAGAATATACCCCCTGTTTTGATAAGCTAGTTTAAGTCAGTTCTGTCTTTTTTTTAGAACCAACAATCTCTTAATCTTAAAGAACAAATCAAAGAAATAATGGACTAACATATACATGACCCAAAGTCAAGGAAAGGGAAGGTGTTCTTTCTCTTGATGGGAGTCAAGGGTGAGGGGGGTGGGAGGTAACAGCCAACATGAATGTCAGAGCTAAATAACTCATAATTCATATGATCAGGTTAGCCATTTTGTTTTGCATGTCACTGCCAATGTACTATTTTTACCCCACACCTGACAAATGTGATCATTGTTAAGACAATTCTGTCCTTTTTTTAAAGGTAGGAACAAAGAATTTAAGAGCCCTTTGGGAATTTCTAGATTTCCCTGTCATCCAACCTGATTAGAAGGCATACCCACCCATTTATCTATACAAATTTTACATTAATACCAAGTAAAGCCACCAGATAGTTGCATATTTTTATCTGAATTTTTTGGCTACAAGAGAACTAGTGTTTCTTTTTCTTTTTTTTTTTTTTAATATATTTCTTTTATTGATTTCAGAGACGAAGGGCGAGGGAGAGAGAGATAGAAACATCAATGATGAGAGAGAATCATTGATTGGCTCCCTCCTGCACACACCCCGACTGGGGATCGAGCCTGCAACCTGAGCATGTGCCCTTGGCCGGAATCGAACTTGGGACCCTTCAGTACGCAGGCTGACTCTCTATCCACTGAGCCAAACCCGCTAGGGTGAGAACTAGTGTTTCTTAATGATAATTCCCTGTTATGATAAGAGAGATAAAGTAAGAAACAGTCAGGCAAATTATCTATAATAATAAAAGCATAATATGCTAATTAGACACCAGACAGCTGAATGACCTTCCTGACGTCCTTCCAGATGAAGCCAGGGCTGCGAGGGCTGAGCCCCTTGCATGAATTTTGTGCATTAGGCCTCTAGTCCTATCTAATAAAGAGGGAATATGCTAATTGACCATCACACCCTCACAAAGATGGCGGCACCCACAGCCTATAAGGAGGGAATATGCTAATTGACTGCCATGCTCTCAAAGGTGGCGGTGCCCACAGCCACAAGATGGTGGCGCCCAGTCCCCTCAGCCCCCCAGCCGCACAGGGCCGGCCCGAGGCACAGGCTAGGATGTCAGCTGCCCAGCTGCCCAGGGCCAGCCCGAGGGATGACCAAACGACTAAACAAGCAGGCTGTGTGGGGCAACCAGGCTGACAGGGGGTTAGTGAGGGAAGACCAAACAACTGAACAGCAGGCTGCGTGGGGCGACTAGGCCACCAAGGGGGCCATGAGGGGTGACCTGGCTGGCATGGGGGGCAGTTGGGGGCAACTAGGCCAGCAAGGGGGACTGTTGGGGGCAACCAGGCTGGCAGGGGGGGGCAGTTGGGGGTGACCAGGCTGGCGGGGAGGGTGCAGTTGGGGGTAATTAGGCTGGCAGGGGGGAAGTGAGGGGTGACTAGGCTGGCAGAGGGGGGTAGTTGGAGGCAACCAGGTCAGCAGGGGAGGCAGTTAGGGGTGACCAGGCCAGCAGGGAGGGGGCAGTTGAGGGCGACCTGGCCAGTGGGGGGGGGGGTCAGTTAGGGGCAATCAGGCCAGCATACAGAGGAAGTGAGGGGCAATCAGGCTGGCGGGGGGGGGGGGCAATTATGGGTGACCAAGCAGGCAGGTAGGTGAGCAATTAGGAGCCAGCAGTCCAGGATTGTGAGAGGGATGTCTGACATCCCCTGAGGGGTCCCAGATTGGAGAGGGGGCAGGCTGGGCTGAGGGGACCAACTCCCCCCTGAATTTTGTGCACCGGGCCTCTAGTTTAATTGTAAAATTATAATATATATTACTTTTCACAGTGTTCACAGAATTTGTGCTTCTCCTTAAGGCTTATTTTGTGTGTTTTTGTTATTGTTTTAAGCATCCCAGGACCTTACAATAGTGTGCTATTTCTTATTTGATTTGGCTGCCAGGAAAATAGAATTGTAGTCTTCTTATACAACTCCATAATATCAAGCAACCTGGGTGCCCATGTGGCATTTGTATCAGTGTTGTCCTACTTTTATTTTTCCACAGCCCAGATTTATGATTTACTTAATCTTTTAATTATAGTGGTCCCCTCCCCCCCTTATTCATGGGGCAAATGTTCCAAGACAACCCACACCCCTCCACAGTGGATGCCTGAGACTACAGATTGTACCAAACCCTATAGATATTATGTTTTCTCCTATACATACATACCTATGATCAAGTTTACTTTATAAATTAGGGACAGTAAGATATTAACAATCATAACTAATAATAAAATAGAATAATTATAACAGTATACTGTAACAAAAGCTATATGACTGTGGTCTCTGTCTCTAGTAATCTTTATATTTTTCAGTCCAAAGCTATTTTGAATCTGTGTAAATATCCCTTACTTGCAGCAAATTTCTTAATGTTTCAAGTTTCATGGAATTTCTTGCTGACATCTTCCATAAGCTCAATACTTTTTGGTGCAACACATTGCTGTCAATCAAAACCTGTTTTCTGTTCCTGTTTTCTACCCACAAATTGAATGCCTTTTCTTAGCACTTATCACACACTTTGGCCATAAATTTTGCTGTTTGAGGTGTGAGAGCAAATTTAAAACACTTTTTTTTCCTTCTTGAAAATTTCACAGATAGAAGATTCTCTCTTACCATAAATCTTAGCAACCTCAGCATATAATCTTTTTTCTTTCCTATTAAGTCAAGAACTTTCACTTTTCACTTAAAGGAAGCACTTTACAGCTTCTTTTTGGCATATCTGAATTGCCAGCATCACTATTCTTACCTTTTGGGGGGATTATTAAGTAAAATAAGGGTTACTTGAACACAAGCACTGTGACACTGCCTCAGTGGATCTGATAACCAATAGCTACTACATGAGTAATGAGTTGGTAGCATATACAGCGTGGATACACTGGACAAAGGGATAATTCATGCCCTGGATAGGATGGAGTGAAATTTCTGGAATTTTCTATTTAATATTTTTGGACCACAGTAAGGGAGGGGGCTACTGCATATGTATTCTTATTGATTTTTTCATAGCCTTTGTGTAATACACTAGAGCTGCCCTAGTCAAAATGCAGTACCCAGACCTAAAACATCAGAATTATCTGGTTGCTTGTTGGAAATGCAGCATCTCAGGCCCTACCTTAGACTGACTCAATGTGCATTTTAAACAGGTTCAGATGATTCATACTCACATTAATGTTAGATAGAGAAGAGTGCAGTAGAGCATTAAGAATAACTTAACATAAATTCATCTAAGTTAGTGGATAAAATTATGTACTGGCTTCAATTCTGTAATGGCCAATTATGGACGTAAGCCAACTGGTAAGTTGGCTAAAAATGAAATTTCCTAGATCTCTCCCTCAGAGGCTTATGACCCATCAAAACCAGAGTAAGACCCTGGAGTCTGTATTTTGTCAAGTTCCCCAGGTGATCAGGATGCAAATGACAGGCTTAAGCCCTAGAGATCTTCACTTTCTCAAGGACACGATTTCAAAATATCAGTACTGACTTCCCCATGTAATCTCTGTCCTACCCAATATACCAAGCAGCGGCTTATGGGGTGGTGCAGAGCAGATTTTCCTGCTGCTCTCCCATACTGCTGGCATTACTGAAATAAACACTCATATACAATTCAACCCTTTCTCTGCTTAATTGGCTCAAGTAGTGACAGGCAGCCCGAAACCATCGGTTGTCTGGTAATAGCACTGCCATTCTCTTCTTATTTAACGGTGCCTGCATTATCATGAGCTTCAAACTGAGATTACTTTGCAGAAAACTTTTGAAATTACACACCCATTTTGTTAGAGTTAGTTTAGTTAAAACTAGGTAATATAATCCATAGATCCACTGAATCCAACACTTCTCCTTAAATAAATTCAATTTTTCTTAAATCACCATCTGAGATGACTAATAAGCCTGCCTGTGCCACACCACCATGTTCACCTTTCAAATACCATATGTTTCAATATGTTGCAAGCAAATGAAAATGTGGGACCTCATTGTCAACTGCTCGATCGCATGGACCCTCTCCTCTTCCCCCACAGCACCTCCCATACTGTGATTCTTCTGCTCAAAATATCAGTACCTCATGTCAACCACTATAAAGCTTCTTTAGTTGTTCAAAGGCATATAAATAATGCAAATGTATAAGCTGGTGGTAAGTTAAAAGCAAAAAGACTGAGATGATGTGGACCCTTCAAGCAATGGAGCCTATTGTCTGGAAGCCTTTGTTATATGTCTGCTTGGCTGGGGTTTGAGGGCTACTGGCAATGATGTGATTATTGACTGTTGGAAACTGTTTCACAAGCACCTTCTCTCTCAGCCTGTCTTATGCCAGTGATATACTTTCTAGGTCTGCATGAAGGATTAAGAGTCTGCCAGGAGAGTGGTAGAAAGATTCACAATCCTGATCAATTCAAAAAAGTTCAGCTATCTTTGTAGGGAAACCGATGCACCAGGGAATGAGGAAAATTGAGAGATAGTCTATTATATAGCTTGTCGCCTCCTAAAAATGTCAAGGTCATGAAAGACAAAGACAGACTGATGAACTAGTCCATGTTAAAGTGGTATGATGCAATCTGTGATCCTCGGTTAGATACTGAACTGGGAAAAATAGAGCTAACTATAAAAGTCATTATGCAACAATTAAGGAAATATGAATGTGAACTTTGGAATAGATAATAGCAAAGTGTCAATGTTAAATTTCCTGACTTTGATAACTGTACTGTAATTATGTAAGGGTATGTCCTTGTTCTTAACAAATCCTCACTGATATATTTAGGAGTAAAAGAGCATAATGTCTGCAATTTAGTCTCAAATGGTTCAGAAAAAAATATGAGAGAATGTGTGTGTGTATGTGTGTCTGTAAGCAAGAAATATTTAATGGAGGAAATGGGAAAATGTAAACAAAAGGGGAATTTTGGGTATAATTCTTGCAACTTTTCTGTAAATTTGCACTTACATCAAAATAAAAAGCTACAAAATACCTCATTTTTTTATAACTTTTTCTTTTTAAAGTAATGCTCACTCATTCTAATATTTTGGCACTTGATGAAAAGGTCCTTGAATGTTTTTATTTCATTTTTTGTCTGCATATTTTTTAAAAACTTTACTTTAAATTAATTAGAATTTATGAAAAAAATCAATGTGCATTTTTAAAACACTAAAATAGTAGGAAGGAGTATCCTTATTCTGTTGCATCTCAAACTTTTTTTTTAAGAAACTAGAGGAGGAGGATAGGGAGTCCCAGCAGAACAGGGCGGGTTGACAAAGAAAAGAGAAACACTGATGTGAGAAGAAGTCATCGAACAGCTGCCTCCTGTACACCACCTACTGGGGATAGAGCCTGCAATCTGGGCATGTGTACCAAACGAGAATCAAACCAGCAACCCTTTGGTGCATAGGGCAATTCTGAACCAACTGAAGCACACCAGCCAGGACTCTGCTCAAACTTTTAAACATTTCTATTTTTAGTTTTGGTAGATGTTTTCATAATTCTAAATAATAGGCCTATTTTTTCTCATAATCTATATATTCTAACACTATCTAAAACTTTCTGCTATTATAGATTAAGATTTAGCTCACATACATCTTCCCCTCTCTACAATCTAATTGTGGTATTGTTTTCTATTAGTAATCTTTGAAATTAAAATATTTTCATATATTTCTAGAACTTATTTTCTATAGACTTTCTCTTGACTCCCCACTTTGTAAAATAAGGACATTTACACACTGTGTTTTTCTTCATGTCACTTTGTATCCACCTCCCAATTTTTGTCAGCTATAGTTTTGCTCTCCCTCATAAGGACTGATTTGATAACATTTCACTCAATAAACACAATTAAACCTTTTGTACTTTGTCTACAGATTTACTCTAAAATTTAAAAAAACAAGAAATAGCATTTTTTTTTTTCATGACTATGAAGACAGAGTTCAGTGTAGATACTTCCTTACCTCCTGTTCCAGGGTCAATCTTCAGAGCTCAAAGGAAGGCTACATAAACCCTACTTTTTGAAAAATTATTATTTTTTAAAAATCTTTATTGTTCAGACTATTACAGATGTTCCTCCTTTTTCTCCCCATAGCTCCCCTCCACCCAGTTCCCACCCCACTCCAGGCCTTACCCCCACCACTGACCTCGTCCACAGGTGTACGCTCTTTGTCCAATCTCTTCCCGCACCCCCCACAACCCCTTCCCCCTGACTTGTCAGTCTGCTCCCTTTCCATGCCCCTGATTCTATTATATTCACCAGTTTGTTCTGTTCATCAGGTTTTTTATTCATTTGATTTTTAGGTTCACTTGTTGATAGATATGTATTTGTTGTCACTTTGTTGTTCATAATTTTTTATCTTTACCTTTTCTTCTTCTTCCTCTTCTTAGAGAATACCCTTCAGCATTTCATACAGTACTGGTTTGGTGGTGATGAACTCCTTTAGCTTTTTCTTGTCTGTGAAGCTCTTTATCTGACCTTCAATTCTGAATGATAGCTTTGCTGGGTAGAGTAATCTTGGTTGTAGGTTCTTGCTATTCATCACTTTGTATATTTCTTGCCACTCCCTTCTGGCCTACATAGTTTTTGTTGAGAAATCAGCTGACAGTCATATGGGTACTCCCTTGTAGGTAACTGTTTTTCTCTTGCTGCTTTTAAGATTATCTTTTTGTCTTTTGCCCTTGGCATTTTATTTATGATGTGTCTTGGTGTGGTCCTCTTTGGATTCCTCTTGTTTAGGGTTCTCTGCACTTCCTGGACCCTCCATTTTTAATGCTGCAGCAGTAATGCCAAATTTTAATTTGCTTATTATTAGGATGTACCTTTGTGTGAATCTTTCCCCATCTTCTAAACACACATGCCTGCATGTGTTTGGAAGATAGGAAAAGAAATCATATTCCTAATATGGTTTCTTCCTTAATTGCTTGAAATCCATTCCTTTTTCTGAGAAACACTGACTTTAACTTAATTTTTTTCTTATAGTTTTTATATTTCTATTTTTTTACTTATATTCTGTGTTTTTAACCTAATCTTAAATTATTTCAAAGTTTCAATGACTATTTTTCTAACACCATTTCCCTTTAACCCAAAATAACTGTTTTTAATTTTTTTTCAATTACAGTTTATAGTCAATATTATTTTTATTAGTTTCAGATGTATAATACAGTGGTTAGAAAATCATATACTTTACAAAGTGTTTCCCTGATATTTCCAGTACCCACCTGACACAATATATAGTTATTACAATACTAGAGGCCCAGTGCATGAAATTCGTGCGGGGGTGGGGAGGTGTCCCTCAGTCCAAGCCTGCACCCTCTCCAATCTAGGACCCCTCGAGGGATGTCCGACTGCCCGTTTAGGCCCGATCCCAGTAGGATCCGGCCTAAACGGGCAGTCAGACATCCCTCTCACAATCCAGGACTGCTGGCTCCCAACTGCTCGCCTGCCTGCCTTCCTGAATGCCCCTAACCACTTCTGCCTGCCAGCCTGATCACCCCCTAACCACTCCCCTGCCAGCATGATTGATGTCTAACTGATCCCCTGCCAGCCTGTTTGCCCCTAACTGCCCTCCCCTGCAGGCCTGGGTCCCCCCCAACTGCCCTTCCCTGCAGGTCCAGTCGCCCCCAACTTCCCTCCTCTGCCAGCCTGGTCACCCCTAACTGCCCTCCCCTGCAGGCTTGATCATACCCAGCTTCCCTCCCTTGCAAGCCTGGTCCCCCCCAACTGCTCTCCCCTGCAGGCCTGGGGCCCCCCCAACTGCCCTTCCCTGCAGGTCCAGTCACCCCCAACTTCCCTCCTCTGCCGGCCTGGTCACCCCTAACTGCCCTCCCCTGCAGGCTTGATCATACCCAGCTGCCCTCCCTTGCAAGCCTGGTCCCTCCCAACTTCCCTCCCATGCTGGACTGATCACCCACAACTGCCCTCCCTTGCAGACCTGGTCCCTCCCAACTGCCTTCCCCTGCTGGCCATCTTGTGGTGGCCATCTTGTGTCCACATGGGGGCAGTCATCTTGTGTGTTGGAGTGATGGTCAATTTGCATATTATTCTTTTATTAGATAGGGTTAGATAGGATAGAGGCCTGGTGCACGGATGGGGGCTGGCTGGTTTGCCCTGAAGGGTGTCCCGGATCAGGGTGGGGGTTCCCTTGGGGCATGGGGCGGCCTGGGCGAGGGGCCTGTGGTGGTTTGCAGGCCGGCCACACCCTGAGGCGACCCAAGTGGAGACCCTGGTATCTGGGATTTATTTATCTTCTGTAATTGAAACTTTGTAGCCTTGAGCGGAGGCCTGGGCCCGCCAGGGCAGACAGAAAGCTTGGCTTCTTCCATTGCTGGGGAAACCCTAGCCTCCTGCTCTCTCCGTGGCCACAGCCATCTTGGCTGGGTTAATTTGCATACTCACTCCTGATTGGATGGTGGGTGTGGCTTGTGGGTGTAGCAGGGGCATGGTCAATTTGCATATTACTCTTTTATTAGATAGGATTATTGAGTATACTAGAGGCCCAGTGCATGAAATTCATGCACTCGGGGGGGGGGGGCATCCCTCAGTCCGGCTTGCGCCCTCTCACAGTGTGGGAGCCCTTGGGGGATGTTCAACTGCCAGCTTAGGTGTGCTCCTCAACTAAGCCATCAGTGGGACATCCTTAGCGCTGCCGCGGAGGTGGAGAGGCTTCTGCCACCACCACTGCATGAGCCCAGCTTCTGGCTGAGTGGCACTACCCCTGTGGGAGCGCACTGACCACCATGGGCAGCTCCTGCATTGAGCACATGCCCCCTGGTGGTCAGTGCATGTCATAGCGACCAGTTGTTCTGCCTTTAGGTCGATTTGCATATTTGCTTTTATTATATAGGATTCCCTATGCTGTTTTTACATCACCATGACTATCCTGTAACTACTAATTTGTATTTCTCAATTCCTTCAATACTTTCACCCAGTCCCACAACCCTCTTCCCCTCTGGCATCCATCAGTCTGTTGTCTGTATCCATGAGTCTGTTTCTGTTTTGTCTGTTCATTTATATTGTCCTTTGGATTTCACATATAATTAAAATCATATGGTATTTGTCTTTCTCTGACTTACTTCACTTAGCATAATGGTCAGTAGGTTCATCCATGCTGTTACAAATGGTAAGATTTCATTCTTTTTTATGATTGAGTAATATTCCAGTGCATATATGATTGTCTATTGTCAGGCACTTGGGTTACTTCCATATCTTGGCTATTGTAAATAATGCTACAATGAATGTAGGGGTGCATATATTTTTCTGAATTCGTGTTCTAGATACCTGTGGATATATACCAGAATTGAATCAAGTCTTCCAGAGGCTTGATCCCATATGAGTTAATTTCTCTTTAGATTACCACAGAGATATCTTTATGGGATTTTCCTTTGTTGCTTTTACTAACCCAGGGATTCCAAATATTTCTTTCTTCTTTAAAATTTACTTTCTCGATTTTCTGATAAACATTCTCAAGTGATTTTCTAAGTAAACTTTGAGCCTCTGAAAATCTTGAAATGTCTTTACTTGACTCTTAATTTACTGATAAATTTCTGGATTTTAGATTTTAAACCATTTTCTATCAAGACTTTGAATTCAATTATCTATGTATGCTAAAATGTTGTTGAAGATAAATTTATGCCAATGTGATTCTAATTCATTATTGGTGAAGAATTTTTTTAACTTACTGTTTTATTTTTATTTTTCTACTTCACTGGAGTCTTTTAAAATATTTCCTTTATCTTTAGTGGTCTGCAGTTTCATAATGATATTCTTATGTGTGGTATTTTTATCATTTATTCTTTTTTATATTTACTAGGCCCTTTGAATTTCAAAACCCATGCTTTTCTTCATATCTAGGAAATGTTATTTAGTTGTTTTACTGGGAATCTCCTACCTTTCTTTTTCTTTCTGGAATCCTTAATAGTTGTATCTTAGACCTCCTGGACTTTGTTTCTGTTTGTTCTGCTTGATCTTTGTCATTCCACATGCTTTCTTCATTACATGGCAAATCTTGATTGATCACTGTGTTTATGGATGAAGCAAATATACTGACTGGAAGTCTGTGGACTTTGGTAAATTGATAGGAAGCCATCCATTATATTGGGGAACCCTCTGCCCAAAGCACTGATATCTACACTAGTTGCTGTAGTTTCTGTGGGCCCTTTATTCATTCTTTAGATTATTTCCTTTCCCCACACTGCCAAATTGGGAATAAATATCTAGGTACCAGTTATTATAAATATTGTAGTAGGGAAGTGTGCAGTTGGGGTGAAGGTCATATACAGAAGTTCATATTCACATTTCAATCATTCATTCACTTAATCCACAAATTGTTAGTAATGGTTTACAAATTAGTCAACCAAACAGACAAATTCTTAGGAAAGTTACTTTCTTTTTACAAGAGAGATATTGAACAAATTAAAACATGAAAATATAATATGTTAGGTATTATGAAGAAAATTAAAGTGATGGTTTTGAGGGGAAAGGGAGAGATAATCTTTGTTTGAATAAAGTGGTTCAGTGTTTGATAGATGGTATTTGAACAGGTACTTGAAAGAAATGAGGTAGAAAGATATAGAGAGGGTAAAAGGAAGCATGTTACAAACAGAGGAATCAGATATGCAAGGCAAGATGAGATTTTTCCTGAAGGAATTATAGATACTTCTAATTCTTGACATGGAGTCTCTCTGGGGGTCTGCAGGCATGCTGACTCCCTACTCAGGGGCAGGGTCTTCAGAACATATTCTAAATGGTGACTATGTCCATCTAACTTCAACAGGCTACCCTTATTCATGTACTTTCCTACAATCCAGAAATTTGTTGATATTTCTAGCTCATTAATGGCTCTATTCTTTGTTAATTGTCATGACATTTTACTTATAAAATCTTCTTTCTAATGGATGCTTCAAGAGTAGAGGACATAAATGCCTGGGATCAGGTCATCATCTTAAACTACATAAAAAATACTCTTCCCAAAATGATCTCTCAGCCTTTTAAAAAGCAATTTTAATATAAACCAAAAGAGGTAACTTTTTCATAGAGGTTCTAAAACACCCTAAGGGCATAGGAGGATTTTAATAGTAATACTAAGATGAGGATCTGTGTTGTTATGCTATCTCTCACATCAAGAGGGAAATAGCAAGAGATAAAGTTAGCATATAGCATATAAACAATGACTCATATTGCTAAAAAGAAAATAAAACCGTAAAAAAAAAAAATTAAACCTGAATGGTACTTTCCCAATGAAATCCGCGCAATGCAATGTTTTATTAATTGACTTTCACTCTTTTTCAATATCACCATAGTTAAATATCTAATAAAATATGATTTAATACAACAAAGCAAATAAAATAAACCTAGTTCTCAATATATGAAAACTCATTAAACTTCTTTTCTTTCTGGGATAGTAGCCAAGAGGCTGTTTTTAAGTTAAGTTATATTTTTTTAAAGAAAATATATTTAAATATGGTATTCTGATTCTATGAGCTATTAAATATTGTTTTCATCTGCCAGAGAAATCATAATGGTCCTTAGGTACAGTACTTTTCAGCTAGAAGACACTCAGAGTCTTTAATCCAATAGTTTGCAAAATTCATGGAGAGTTGGTAACATAATAGAATTATAAACTGGGCCGTCAAACTCCAGGTATTGTTTCTTTCATTGTATTATAACACTGAATAGCTCATTTGAAAATTAGAAATATTTCCTATATCCAAATCTGGCAAATTTTCCCACTGCTTCCTAGCATTGCAGGACAGGCAATGATGAAATCTAAAGTGAGGGCTACATTATGTAAAACTGACTTGCATCTTACCTAATAATAGAGAAACATGTAAATTGACCGTACCTCCACTACGCCCACAGCCAATCAGAGTATGCAAATTAACCCAGCAAAGATGGCGGTTAATTTGCATACATACCTGGGTCCCGGGAACCTCCTCAGCACCCAGGTCACTCCCAGGCCATCGGAGGGGCTGAGCCTGCAGTCGGGAGGGGTAGAGGGGGGGGGGTGGTGCACTTCCCAAGCCTAAAGCCTGGGGCTTGGGAAGGGGCGAGCCAGCGACCAAACGCAGACCATCTGAAAGTCAGCGCTGGGTTGCCCAGCTGCAGCCTGGCAACCCAACACTGACTGCTCAGGTGGCTGAGACCCAGAAAGTGAGTCAGGGTCTGATCTGCAGCCTCAGTGGAAGCTGTTGATCAGTGTACTTACCTCTCTCTTTCTCTCCCTCTTTCTGTCTGATCTTCACCAGCAGCCAGGCTTTTCTTTCTCTCCCGGCCTCTGAGGGGGCTGCTGTTAAGCCCCGCCTCTTTTATCAGGCCCAGTAGATAGGCCTGGAGATGCTGACTGGCATAGGAACCAACAAATCAGATCCAAAGGTGGGTGCTGTGGGGAACCAATGGCTGCCTAGGAGGCAGACCTTCTGATGCTGACTAGCATAGGAACTGACCAATGAGAACCAAATCTGGGTGCTAATGGGGAGCCAATGGCTACCTAGGAGGTGGAGCTTTTGACGCTGACTGGCATAGGAACCAAACAATGAGAACCAAATCTGGGTGCTGTGGGGAGCCAATGGCTACCTAGGAGGTGGAGCTTTTGATGCTGACTGGCATAGGAACCAAACAATGAGAACCAAATCTGGGTGCTGTGGGGAGCCAATGGCTACCTAGGAGGTAAAGCTTTTGACGCTGGCATAGGAACCAACCAATCAGGACCAAATTGGCCAGCAGAGGAGGGCAGTTGGGGGCAACATCAGGCCTTCAGGAGAGGGCAGTTAGGGGTGATCAGGCTGGCAGGCAGAAGCAGTTAGGGGCAATCAGGCAGGCAGGCAGGTGAGCAGTTAGGAGCCAGTGGTCCCAGATTGTGAGAGGGCTGTCTGACTGCTGGTTTAGGCCCAATCCCTGGGATCGGGCCTAAAATGGCAGTCGGACATCCTGCAAGGGGTCCCCAATTGGAGAGGGTGCAGGCTAAGTTGAGGGAATCCCCCCTCCATGCACGAATTTCATGCACCGGGCCTCTAGTTCAGAAATAGCAAGATTCTCCAGAAGGAATATTGAACACAAGCTATCAGAAAATGACCTCTTCAGTTTTCTTCCAAGGCAAAGAACAACACATTTTTTGTGTGACTATGAGCACACAGAAGCTATGAATCACAGCAGTGTGATATAAGTGGAGATGGTTTTGCAAAAGCAGAGACACACTCAGCTTTGGTTTTATGCTACTTGTTAGTCTGACCACCAGTCAATCTTCAATAGATCTTTTCTCTGTAATTTTACCTAAAGGTCGTTAAAAACTTGCCTTGATACTAGCTCTCTCAAATATAACAATACTTTCTTTAATCAAGAAATATTTAGTGAGTCCCTCCTGTGTGCCAATCCCAGTGCTGAGAGCTTGGGATACAGTAGTGAGCAAAACAAAAAAGTCCTCATCCTTTTGGGTCTCTGAGCATATGGAGTCCCTGTTCTCATTATGGTAATGACCTACTGCAGGAGACAGGCACTAATCTAATAATTATAGAATTAAATATATAAATAAATTGTTAATTAGTGTTATAAGAGAGATTGCCTGCCTCTATAAAAGCATGTAATACAAGGCTTTGGCTATTCCTGGTTGAGCGGGGGAGGGACAAGTGATCAGAAAGGATTCACAAAGAAGCATATTTGAGAAGAGCCAGATTAAATAAAATAAAAGGCAGGAGTGGGCTTCAGTGAAGAGGACAATTTGTTCAAAGGCCATGGTGCAGACCGGGAGCACTGTATTTTCCAGGAACTGACAGAAAAGCCATGGTAGCTGGAACCAGACATCATGGGGGAGTGTGCAAGGACAAGAGCATGCAGAGATGAGCAGAGGCTGGCCCACCCCGTCCTGAATAAGGTTTGTGGCCTTTATCTGGAGACCAGTGGAAAGACTGAAGGGTTTAAGCAAGGGAGTGACAAGGAAAAAACTGCATTTTGGAATGAAAACCCCTAGTTTGGTGTGGAGAGCAAGAGCTGTGGAGATCAGTTAGAAAATTATTACAGGAAACTGTAATCTAGGCAAGAGATGTGAGGACATGCAGTCTCCTGGGAAAATTTTAGCAGACTTTCCAATATACTTTTCAGAAGCTGGATGCTAAAAAGAAAAAGAAAAAATAACAGTTGGATGCTTCAAAATGGGACTTGAAAAGTAAAGCCGGATTATCTATATGTATCTATCTACCTATCTATTTATACAGCTAACTTCCTGCTTTTTAACTTTTGTCTTCTACACTGACCTCCTTTCTATTCCTGGCAGGTTGATTCTCTCCCCTCAACTGGAGTTTTGAACGCTTCATGCATCCTCTTCTGGGGAATAGTCTTCCTTGCCCTTTCTTCTACTCAGCCTGAGTAGGTTAATCATAATAATTCTTTGGCTTTACTCCAAGAAGTCTTAAATTGACTTCAGTGAAATCCAGTGCAGCTGTGTTCATGGCGGTTCCCACTGCAGCAGAGAGCTCATGGCCCTTTACTATTCACAGTTGCTTATCTAACTCTACGTTTCTCTCACTCAACTGTAAGTGCCTTGAAGGCAGGAACTGTGTCTATCATATCACCTGTTTATATTATGTAATATCATGGGAACGGAAAAAGTATTTACCAATTAAATGAATGCATTAAAAGAAAACTTATTTGGCAAGACTAAATCCATATTTTTTCGTTTAAATACCTGGGTTCTTTTTAGGGTGACAGTACATGTTGGCATTTGGTTTATGTTATTTGGTGATGGGGGGGGGGGGACAGCTCATTTATTTCAGATTTATATTTGCGTTGCTAGTGATTGTCCATCATGCCTCTTTTACAATGATTGCTTTAGAGAGCAGATTCTCTTATGGGCCTGCAGTTAATTGAGAGAACATTTAATTTCTGTACCTTTGGAAAGGGATGGGGAGAGAGAGGCATATGGAGAAGTGAAAAGAAATGACATATTTGGAAATAAATTATGTCGGAAATTCACTGTCTATGAAGTGATTTTGACATTGTGCACCTTCGAGTTGCCTTTTGGTAAAGATACTATAGTATTCTCATGGCAAATCCAATCACTACTAATAGCTCTTCTTAGGACTCTGATTAAGGTTATGGGATGTATTTGCTTATCTATTCTACCTTTAATTGTCACACACTAGTGCTGCTGCTATGCTGCATTTACTCCACAGCAATTGATGACTATGCTGTGAGTTGAAATTTAGCAATAGAGCCCACAGAGTCACACTCTATTGGAGTGAGACAGATTTCATTCACATGCGTTTCCTCTGAAAAAATATGAGAAACCAGTCTCTCTCTCTCTCTCTCTCTCTCTCTCTCTCTCTCTCTCTCTCTCTCTCTCTCTCTCTTTCTCTCTCTCTCTGCTATAAAAGCCATCCCATCAATAGTGGATAAATATTTATGAGAGATGAGAGAAATAGACTACAATATTGTAGTTACCCATTAAAAGCATGTTCTTTGCCTGGGGAAGTCCATGACCAGCATCAAGAAATCATAAATTCAAGGCTGATATACGAAGGATTGCTGCAATCTCTTTTCCTAAATGCCAAGAGAAAATTCACAGCAGCATTTTTGAGGTGCATTAGTACAATCTTGGTCAAATACATATATTTATATTGCTGAGAGTATTTTATTTTTCATTAATTCCTACAAATAGGTGGCCAGTAGGTCACCAATTTTGTACTTAAGCAATTTACCTGATCCAGTCAATATAATCAAGCCCATACTGGAGTGATGCAGACTGAAAATAATAGAATAGAAGGCAGAGCCTGGCAAGATCAAGAGAGAAAGAAAAGTCAGGAGTCCCACTAGTGACATCAAGAACTAAGTCATGGCACTACTCACCTTCCCCAGGAATTAAAGGTCTTTGCGCCCCTGAGAGTTATGTCTCAATGTCCAGAAGGGAAAAATTCTGAAGCATGATAACTGAAATTCGATAAAGTAAGAAACCTATACATAAAATCAGCTACAAAATATGCTGTGTTCTAAACCTGCCTTTTCTAGAATTTCATATAAATAGAATTATACAATATCCAGTCTTTTGTGTCTAGTTTCTCCTGCTCAGCATAGTTTTTGAAGTGAAGTTACAGCTCTTCTTTTATTAATGATATTGATAATGTATCTTATCTTTTTATGTTGATTAGCCTAGGTATATTAGTTTAGGTAGAAGTTTTTCTATTACATTGAATTTTCTCTTCTATCTTTATTATTTTCTGTCTTATATATATAACTTGATTTACGTTTTTTTTCTCTTTCTAGCTTCTTATGATGGAAGGCTAGATCACTGATGCAGGAACTTTTTTAATACAAGCATTTAAAGCTTTAATTTTCCTCTCAACACTACTTTAGCTAAATTTCACACTTGATTTGTGGGGTCTTCATTTTCATTTAGCTCAAATATAATTTATTTGGCTTTCTTATTAGTGTTTAAAGCATGCATCTTTGCATTATTCTAACTTATTTGCATCTTTATACCCCAAAATGGATTACCTATAGACATTATTCTGACACTCTGCCTTTTCATTGGAGTGTCTATATACAGTTTATATTTAATGTAATCAATGATATGGTTAGATTTAAATCTACCTTATGCTATTTGTTTTCTATCTGTCCTCATTTTTTTGCCCTTTTCTGCTTTCTTTTAGATTATATAAATTTTTAGTACTTTATTTTATGTTCACTATTGAGTTACTACTTATCTTCATTTAACTGTTTGAGTGGTTGCTGTAGAGTTTAAAATATGCATCTTTAATTCATTGCAGTCAGAAGCAATCTTTTTAATCTCATTTTACAGATGAAATAACTAGCAGCACAGAGGCTTTATATCCCTGCCCAAGACTTTATATCAGCTTGTAAGAGGTAAAGAAAAATACCAAAAGGCAAACCTGGACTTTAGACTAGCTGAGGTAGTTTATGTGAAGAGTAGCAAATGTGCAAAGAGATAGTGAGAAAACATGTATGAAAGAGACTAGATGCCAAATTTCTGTAATGGCTGATGAGTTAATTTATGAAGAAAATGATAGGGTTTTAGAAAATGTGGTAGTAGTAAAGAAAGAAAAAACTTAATTTTCCTATTTATTTCCATGGCCATTATGGCCATAGAAACTAGTTGAGGCTAATTTAATTTGTATATCCAAATGTTCTAACCTTAAATGATTTTATTTCTGTATGTATATTTGTATGTGTGTGTGTATATATGTATATACTAGGTGTACCAGTTACTAATGCAAATTTTTTTCAATAGATGGAGTTACACATATGTTGCTATATATGCAATTTGATATGTATGCTATTTTGTTGTATTGACAGCAAGTTTCAAAACTTCATATGTCATATTTTCTGAAGGTGTAAACATCATAGATATTTTTACGCTTAAAAATGTCGAATTTCATGCCAAAAAAAGTGCATTTGCAGGAAGTTTTAATTCACTACTTTATTTTGAAGAAAAAGTTATTGTATACTTCGGGAAGCTATGGTGAACATGCTCCATCTCAAGATACTTGTGAACACTGGTTTAAATGCTTTAAAAGTGATGATTTCAATGTGAAAGACAAAGAACGTCCAGGTCAACCGAAAAAATTTGAAGACCAACAATTACAAGCATTATTGGATGAAGATTTGTGTCAAACTCAAAAACAACTTGCAGAAAGATTAAACGTTGCTCAGCAAACCATTTCCAATCGTTTACAAGCAACGGGAAGATTTTAAAGGAAGGAAAATGGGTGCCACATCAACTGAACGAAAGACAAATGGAAAATTGAAAAGTCATCAGTAAAATTTGCTTCAACACCACGAAAGAAAATCTTTTTTGCATCGAATTGTGACTGGCGATGAAAATTGGATTTATTTTGAGAATCCCAAATGCACAAAATCATGGTTTGATCCAGGTCAACCATCAACATCGACTACAAGGCCATATCTCTTCAGAAAGAAGACAATGCTCTGTGTTTGGTGGGATCAGGAAGGTGTGGTGTATTATGAGCTTCTAAAACCAGGTGAAACCTTTAATACTGATCACTACGGACAAGAAATAATCAATTTGAACCATGCTTTGATTGCAAAATGACCAGAATGTGCCAGAAGACATGGCAAAGTAATTTTGCTTCATGATAGCGCACCATCACACACTTCAAAATCAGTTAAAGACACATTAGAAGATCTTGCCTGGGAAGTATTAACCCATCCGCCGTATTCACCAGACCTTGCTCCTTCAGATTACCACTTTTCCGATCGATGGCACACGCACTTTCTGAGCAGCACTTCAAAACGTACAAAGAAGTGGAAAATTGGGTCTCTGAATGGTTTGCCTCAAAACAAGAAAAGTTCTATTGAGACGGTATCCACAAATTACCTGAAAGATGGGGGAAATGTGTAGCTAAGGATGGACATTACTTTGAGGAAAGCACTTTTGGTGAGTCCCTTGAAATTATCATGTTTTCTTTGATTACAAAATCTGCCATTATTAACCGGTACACCTAGTATATATGTATATATGTGTGTATATGTGTGTGTGCTTATTTGCTATAGTCTTTTTCACAATCCTAGTCCTTTATAAAGCATGTTGATCTTATACCTATATGCTTGATGTAAATAAAGTTTTTCAGTCCACTACTTTTATAATTAATATAATCAACATTGAATCCATACAAGATACTATAACTAGGAAATAAGATTTAGTACAAGGAGCTAATCCTATGATTTTTAAAAATTCCAACTATATCTGATTTTGGCCTATTTTTATAATTCTTAAAAATAACATGGAAAGGGACAGCTGTGTATTATGAATGTGGAAGCAGAGGATAACCACCTACATAGAAAACATTTTTAGCGCCTCATCTAGCTTATGCAGAAATGAAGGCTTACTGTAGAAAAGAAAAGATGGAAAGATACATATATTTTGCTCAAGTCCCTATTCTCTCTTTTCTATTGGTTCGGCTTCATTACTGATCTTTCTCAATATTTGGCAGTATGTTCTCTCTCCTCTGACTCAACCTTCACATAGCCATTAGCTTAACCTTGTGAGCTTTTTCCCTATTTGCTCAAAATTTTCCAGTAGCTCTTCCACTAAACAAATAACAAGCCTCCTAACATAATATTAAAAGGCTTCATAGTCTGATTCTTAATTTCCTCTCCAGAATTTTCTCTCAATATTCTTACTTCAACATCATAGCCAATGTAAAATAAGTGTAATTATTTTTGTCATTTTAAATGTATATTTTATTTTCCTGCAAGCCTAGATTTAATATGCCAGTCTCCCTATCTGTAAAGCCCTTCTAATGCCAACATCCAATTTTAAAATCTTACCCATTCTTCAAGACCACAAGGGCTCTGCAATAAATTCTTTTAGAAATAATTCCTTGGCCTTTTGATCTCCTCTACCAATTAGTTTAAAGAATTGATAGAACTATCTGAAGCCCTTGTGACCTCAGTCAGTATAGTTAGATTACGTGGCTTTTTATTCTCCTAGTGATTTATACATATTTTCATTTTGCTTTTTAGGTTTTAAATTATTTGAATAAAGAAACCAAGTTTATTTCATCTTTAGCTCAGAATAGAACTTTTGTTAAATGGTTGTCCAGAAATTTCATTTTTAAAAGTGAACAAAAGATACTGGATTTATTGAATAAATAATCGGAAGGGATATGTATGATGTCAAAAAGAGGATTTGAAGACATCAGGAAAATTCTGGGCTGTACATCAATTTGCCTCAAGACTGCAGAATGATAGTCTCCTGATTTTGTACATTAATATAGACAGTATGACATCTCAGTTTCAGCCTCCGCTTTCTGTACTGGGACGGTATGGAACTCCATTAAACAACTTTCAGTGTTGCCAGTTCACATCTTGGGATCTGCCAATAGAAGGAGTTCGAGGGAGGAGCTAGAGGGAGGATGCAAGGCTGGAGAAGAGGGAAGGCACTCTTTCCTATGGGTTTCCTGTGATCTACAGGACACTATAGTTCCTGTGAGCCTGACCTCAGCAAGGCTTCTTCACCCCAGCAGTGACAATTTTGTCCTGTGACAGCAGCTGTTGCCGTTTTTTCCAGCACTTGCAGAACCAGCTCCATCCTGGTTCCCTCAGCAACACCAGCATCTGCTTAGCAGTGCCCACCCCTCAAAGGCCTGAGTTTCAGTTCCAGGTGTCTGAATTTTAATAATTTTAACTTTTCCCCATTATTTACCCAGCCATAGGGATAGTAGCTGTTTTCTGAAATTGCTACTTTCATGATATTTTATAATTATCCTCTGACTCTTACAGTTGCCTAGTGTATCAAATGCAAAAGGAAGACTTTTCCTGGAAAAAAGAAGAAGAAGAACCAGTCTGCAAGTTATTTCACCCCAGATGAGTTCAGCAAGTTGAGATTCAACATTGTCAACTAAAATTTTAAACCTCTCTGCAGAAAAATATATCCTTGACTGCTGAGGATTCCAAATTTTCAAGCATAAATCCAGTTATATGATTTTGGAAGTACAGCTCTGGGCAATATTATGGTGACAGGATGATCACATATTAAATGCTGACAAGGTTTCCCCAGAAGCTCTGCTCAAGGCAGTTTATGGAGTCTGAGAGCCCAAACAATACTCTGCAGAGCAGTTAAAGGTATAGACATTGTAGGAATGGATTACCAAACCAATGACTAAAAGTATCAATTTTTTTAATTCACAAGATTTTGCTTAACAAATTCATAGTAATTTTTTAAGAATTAAATCTTAATAAATTAAATAGTTTGAGATGTATTGAAAGCAAAGAACACTGTTTAATTATACATATTTGGTGTTTATTTAGCATGATCATTTATTTTATAATTCCCTACTATAAGGAAAGCATCTCAAAATTCCAAACTAATATTTTCTTTCAGTTACATAAAATAATTTAAATGTCTGCACTTAATGAAAATTGATTTGCATATACATTCTTTGAGATGGAATCCTTTTTTATATGCAAGATATATTTTTATAGACAAACTAGAGGCCCGATGCACGAAGATTCGTGCAAGAATGGGCCTTCCTTTCCCTGGCTGCCAGCACCACATTTGCTCCAGCCGGAGCTGCCTTTCCACCTTCCCATGCTGCCCAGAGGCCCTGAGCGGCTGGGGCGGTGCAGAACACCCCACCCCTGGCCACTCGGTGCCTGCATATGCAAATTAACCCGCCATCTCTGTTGGGTTAATTTGCATACTCACTCCTGATTGGCTGGTGGGTGTTGTGAAGGTATGGTCAATTTGCATCTTATTCTTTTATTAGTGTAGATGTCTAAGTATATCTCAGTTTAATGGTATTTATAAGTCTTTATATGTTATGTAGTATAGGAGAGGAAATTTTTTCTTGTACCTTTCTAGGGTTTTTGTTATGGATGGTCTAATTATTAAATTGACATAAGATAGCTCAATTTAATTTTACTGTAGAGGGAACTCAAAGATATGAGGCTTAAAGGAGTGATTAAAGAAGGAAGCTTTTAGATCCTTTAGATAACAAAACAAGTATTTGTGAAGGTTGACAAAACAAAGGGGCTTTACTTGGGATCGCAAACTAATGAAGAAGTAACAAAGTTGTTTATGCAGCTTTCTCAGCCTTGAATTCACTATCTCTGGTCATAAGGATGCCTTCTATACTCCTGGTATAGGAAGGCTAATTTCACATGGGAGATCTACTTCCTGCTTTCAAGGGGACAAAGGAGGGTCAGAGTGTTCTTGTGCCATTGTTTTTTAAGTAACTTTAATTCAAAATAATCAACATGTCAGAGTGGCATTTTTGGTGTGCCATGTTTTTCTCTTCCTCATAGTATATATTTATGTGCAACATTTTTGAAAATCAAAATTTTAAACCATCTAATCAACATTAATATTTAAAGGGAATGAAATAAGCTCTTTTTAAAGAGAATGCATTTTAAATTATCAACTATTTTTAAAGTTACAGAATATTAGAGTGGATGATGTACACTGAGAACTTAACCAGCTTTATTAAATCTTACCAGTTTGTAATATTTAATTTTGAATTTTTAGAATTAATAATTACCAATTTGGTTGAAGAATATTGCATGCCCCCAGAATCCATTCCCAAATTTCATTGCCAAAGTAGCTATGAGGTGATTTTGATGTTTTACTTTTACATGTATGCTTTTATACTATTGCTTCATGTATAGTATATATAATTCTTTGTATAAGTATATGCAATTCTTTTGCAACTTTTCAAACATTATACAAGCTATAACATATATGTCATTTACAACATATTTTTGTTCAAAATTAAATTTCTGAGATTTACATATGTTGATCTAAGGTAGTTCTAGTTCACTCACTCTGACTTCAAGTATTTAATTTTGAGTATGCCACAATTTGCTTATCCATTCTTCTATAATAAACATTACAGTTGTTTTCAATATTTTCTTAAACAAGGCTGCAATTAACATTCTATAGCATATCCATTTGTGCTTATGAGTTCAAGTTATCTTGATTAGATATCTGGAAGTGAGATCCTTTGGGTCAAATGTTATACACATCTTCAACCATACTAGAAATTGTCAGTACAAGGCTTCTACCACTGAACACTCCTTACTGAAGGACATGAGTATTTCTAATCAATATCCATTGACTCCTTAATTTATACCTGCATGATGGATAGTTAATGATGTGTCATTGTTTTATTTTGCATGTCCTCGTTTATTAGTTGCATTTAACCTCTTCCTAGGTACATAATGGCTACATGAGTTTTCCTTTCTGCAAATTAGCATTTTATATTTGTTACCTAATTTTCTACTGAATAGCTTTATATGTTATAGATAGTAATGCTATGTGTTTATACACACTTTGAAAATCTTCCCTCAGTTTGAGTTTTGTGTTTTAACTTTGTTCTTGGTGCCTTAGGTTGAAATTAAAGGTTTAGCTTTGAGGTGGTCTGGTCAAATTCAGCAAACTTTTATTTTGTTTTATTCTTGTATTTTGTTAAAAATATTTTCTCTCATAAAGTAATATATATTTGCCTCTATTTTCTACTAAATTTGAATGTTTTACATTTGGTTTTATGTATATTTAAAATTTATTTAAGGTATAATATTAATAAAATAAAATGTTCTATTATTGCATATGTATAATTAAATTTTCAGCACCTTTTATTGAATAATCAATCTTTTCTCCTCTTATTTGTAAAGCTATCTCTATTATATACTAAATTTTCATGCATGTATAGGTAGATATATTTATATATACATATACTTTTGTTCTATTCCCATATCACTATCACACTGTCTTAATTATAATAACTTTATAAGTTTTAAAATCTGGTAGAGCATGTTTGCTTATGCATGTATAGCTTGCAAGGGTTACTGAAAAAAAATGAAGGCTTGTGTTCTATCAAACTCTTATAGTACATTTTATCTCCAAATAATTCCACATCTAATTTAATTAACCCTCTTCTTTCTTATCTCTCAGCATATGTGACAATCACCTGCATTTCGCCTTGTGGCTGCTAACAGAAGAGGAAGGTGTTTGGCTTAGAAATTCATCATCCAGTTGGTATGAATTTCTAGTCAATTTGTTGGCACAGTCTCTGATGCTTATTTCTGAAGGTATATATACAATTGTATACTTGCATATTTACATTAGTGTGTGAGAGTGTGTTGAGTGTTTATGTACATGCATCTCTGAGGTTACTCTTCAATAATTACATCATATCTATTCCTAAGAAAGGTTGAAGGACTTCATCAGGGGTCACATATATATAACCAAGTCAATATATAGAATTCTGAATATTGCTTTTATTATGGATTAAGTTTTTTCTATTACATTTGATAGGTCAATATAATTACTGGCAAGTCAACAGAACTTTTCACAGAATTTCAATTCATATTTAGAAACTGAAAACAATATAAAATACTTTATCACATAAAAAAGAGTGAAATCACCGATATAGTTACATGAAACCTGACTTTTTATGACTTTAGACTGAATCTTTCTGGTCAATGAATTTCATATTAATTCCATGAATGTCTTTTTAGTTACATTCACTGAAATTAGTAGGCAAAAATAAAAGCAAACTAATATTTTAAAGAGCTAAATGTCCTTTACACTCACTGGCATTTGAACTCTATGACTTGTACTATGAACTCATCTTCATCCTTATTAACATAGGTTTTAACACTTAGACTAAATTCAAAACATCTCTTTTTGGACCCATTCAACTAATCAGTAATAAAAAGTTAACTATTTACATCATAATATTTTATATCCTATATACTTTATTTTAATAAATATTTATTAAGCACCACCTGGATGCCAGGATCTGTTCTATGTGTGGGGGATATATAGATGAATAAGTTTTAGAACCTGTCTTTAAGAATCTTATTTTAAAAGGGCAATAAGAACTTAGACTATGTGGTAGGTGATTTTGTAATAGTAATCATTCACTTACTGTCTCTTGTGTGCCAGAAACTTTATTTAAAACTAGAAGCCCGGTGCACGAAACTCATGCATGGGGGCAGTCCCTAGGCCTGGCTGGTGATTGAAGCATGAGTGTCTGGTGTGGAAGGGCAGGTCTCAGCTGATCTCTAGGCCCCGGGCAGCACCTGGGCCCCCGCGCACCCCCTCTGCCTGAGTCACGGTGCCTGAGTCCCCACATGAAGATGCAGTAAGTGTGGCCAGATGCCTCGGGCCGGAGCACAGCATGGGCCTCTGGGCCGCCCAGCGGCGCTGCATGGAAGCTGGGCAGGCAGCATGCTCTATCCAGCCGGCATCACAGACTGGCTCCTGCACAAACCCAAGAGGAGCCCGACTGGCCCCTGTGGTCCAGGCAGCTGCAGCCTGGCTCACACAGAAGAGGCCGCATGGGTGTGGGGTGGGCTCCTCGCGGGCGCCCGGCACCTGAGCGCAGGGGTTTCCCCAGCACACGAGCCCTGGCATCCTGGGGAAGGGTAGCAGGGGGAGTGAGAGCGAGCTTGGCAGACACCTCACATTCTCACCGCACCTCCATCCCCATCACCCCCACCCCCAGGTAGCCAGCGAGAGGTGGCAGCACACCACAGACGCCAGCCATGTACTGCACCACCCCTTGGAGGTCAGCATACATCATAGCAAATGGTTGAACTCCCGGTCTCCCAGTCGAATGACCACCCGAGGGGACAATTTGAATATTAGGCTTTTATTATATAGGATGTTTCTAGTATTTTTTAAATAAAATGTTCCTAATCACATACACACACACACACACACACACACACACATATATACATATATATATTTCTCCTTATCATACAAATGAGAAAACTTGAGCTTATGTAGTCTAAATAATTTTCTCCCAACATATTTCATAATCTAACGTTATATACAAAGGATTATTTTATAACAAGAGTAATTTATAAGCAAATCTTCTATGAGAATTCTCAATTGATTCTTTAACAAGGCTATTTCTAGAGCCTAACACCAAAAAGTAACCCTATAGCTAATAACTCCTAGTCACATGAAATGGTAGAACCAGAGATATTGCAAAACTAAAACTATTGTCTTTTCCTGAGTTCTATTCTATTAGGGTTAGAAAGAATGCCAACTATGAGTGTGAGGTTTGAACTGTGTGATGATAAAGAGATATTGATGCTAGAGAGGATTTCACAGAGAAGGATGTGCCAGAACTGAATCTTGACAAATGGTTCATCAGGTGGAAACCAGAACCCTCACTAGCAATTGGAAAGGCTGCTGAGGGTGTTTAGAGCAGAGGCTTACTTGTGCAAAGACCCAGAGGCCTCGTGGTACTTGCCATGGAGACTAGGTATTTTCACATGGCTGAACCCCATCTCTAACATGCATACTTTGACGCCCATGGTCTTCAAAAATAACTCAGCTATTTTCTAAAAACTCAGAGGATCTGCTTCTCTTATAACATAAAAATATAAAAATCTTTAGTGACCCTATTGTACATAAAGTTGGTAGTTTCTTAGCTTTACCGCAGTTGACATTTTATTCTGCTTGCCCCTCGAAAGCTCCAGAGCATCATCATCACAACAGTAAAAACATAGGCCCAGTGAGCCAAATATCTAATCAGATATTCCAATGAAAAATTAATGTACACGTTCAACTCTCCTAGCGAGTTGAACAGCCAAACTAATTTACTACTACATGTTCCAAATATTTAGCCATGACAATTCTGCTGATTTAGGAGACCAGATAAGTAGAGAGAGTAAATGAAGACAAATCATAACACTAAACATTACTGTATAGTGATATTCTCTGTGTGTCCATAATTTGCAGTGGTTTTGACACATCTTTACTGCCAGGTTGAGCACTGGCAGATGTGTCTGCAGCGACTATTTTGTAAGTGAATGATATTCCATATTAAGGGCTATCTACAGGGATTCGATTCAAATAATTGAGATGAATGTCTTGGGCTAGGAATGAACTTCTAAATACTTCGACAGCAGAACAGAAAAATAATTCTCAGGGAAGCAAAATGAACAAACCTTTAGGTAACTAGCTGTAATATACCAACCTTGGCAATTTGTTTTGTTATAAAATGCTCATATAAAACTAACAGTTAAAAATCACAGACCATTTGCAAAAAAATATTTTTGAAGGCTGAAGCTTATTTTCCCTCAAATTAACAAGACAAAACATAAATGCTATGAATGTCTTATATTGGTTAAATGTAGAAAATGTTCTGAGATTGTCCTTGGCAAAATGACACAGCCCAATGAATGTGGTCATTGACAGTAAGAATAAAATGAGGTAAACAAAATGGGAATCTAGAAAGTATAATACAAATAAAAGCACAGCATCATATGGTTTGTTTCAGCATTAACGTGAAATTGGATTAAGTTTACAGAAGGTAAGAAATGATATTTTTTATTTCAAATAATTAGAGAAACTTCTTATTGCTGTAAATTTGTTTTATGACATCTTGTTAATACAGTTCTTTTGATTTAAAAATCTTGATATGCCAGGAAAAGTCTTCCAATTCATTATTTATATACTATAAAAGTTGTTCTTTTCTCTTTTTAGAATGAAAAGCATTATATGAAAATAATTATCAGTTGATTTTAAAGTAGGATAGCTTCTAAAATTTAAATCAAGTGTATGAAAATCAAGTGTATTACCCATGATTTAAAGATGCTATAAGTTTATGTGGTGATCATTTTGCAATATATACAAATATCGAATCATGGTGTCATACACTTCAAACTAATATAATGTTATATGCCAAATATAGTTCAATGTAAAATTAAGAAACATCCTCTAAAAATAAACTAGCCTGAAATCTTCACAAATGTTCATGTCTTCAAAGACGAAGAAAGGATGAAAATTATTCCAGTTAAAATAATAAAAAAATATGACAACTGAATGAAGTTCATGATTCTTTAGTAGGTCCTGTACTAAGAAAAAAATATATAGATATGTTATAAAATACAATATTGGATCAATTGATGAAATTAAAATGGGAATTTTGAACTAGATAAAACCATATACAATGTTGTATGTCCTAAAATGGAAAACTAAACTACAATTATGTAAGCAATTATACTTTTTCTTAGAATATACACAATGAAATACTAAAAAATAAAGGGTTATTATGTCTGGAAATTATTTTCAAATGTTTCAGAAAATATAGAGATAATGTAAGGTGAACATACCCTTAATAAACAGTATTATTGATGTTTTCATTTTCATCTGTTTTTCCAACTCATTTTTGTCGAGATATTACTTATTTATTCTGTCTTAATTCCCCCACCAAAAATAAGAGATTCAAAGTACTTAAAGCATTCAGGCAATGTGACAAGAAAGAATAAGCGAAAAAAATCAGAAAATATCAAGTTAGTGCCCAAATTTAAGAAAAAAATCAAAAGTTAATTGTTACTTAGATTTGTGAAGCCAAGGGAAGAAAATATTCAGAACCAGATTAAATAAAATTCATATGAAGGAATCAGTTTGAGAGATAAGATGAAGAACCCCATTGTAGGCATATCAGCTGTCAGTATAAATGTCTGTAATTAAAAATTTATATCTCAAACTTATGAGAATCACAAAACTGGAGATATTAAGCTTAGAACCATCCTCAGCAAAGAGTGATTCAAATCATTAAATTAGTTTAGGTTTCTGAGAATTACATGGGAGAAAAATAATGTCAGTGCACTAAGGATATAATCTTTGATCTACCCATATTTAGGGGACTTAAGGAAGACAAGGAGTGGAGTCAATGAGAAGAGAAGCTCTAGGAGAGATAAAAGGAATTTCAAGAGACAACAGTGGCATCAACCCAAAGCTGGAGAGAATTTTAAGCAGCATCAGCTTCATGGGCACGTTACCTTTGCAAGTGCACAGAACCTAGCACTGAGAAGGTTCCATGTTTGATTTAATACTCTGTGTCCATGGGTCTCTTTTCAAGAATTTTGGAAAAGAGGCCTCGCATTTTTATTTTGCACTGGGCTTCTCGAGTTATGTTGCTTGTGCTGGTTTCAAAAATGGAAGTTGGAGTAACTTCCAAGCCAACCTGGAGGTGAACTGATAAATGTCTTCCAGGATTCTCATTAATAAACATGTGACTATGTGAAATCAGAAATAAAACTGGCAATAATGCCACAAACTAATAAAGAAGAAAAGCTACATGCCAAAAAACTGGGCAGGCATTCAATTATCTGCCTCCTTGATGAAGATGACTGGGTAAGCAAATTCTTGGACAGTATAGCTAATATCGCATGCCCAGAATCATGGTCAGGCAAATGACCACAAAATATATAGGTAGGGATAAGGATGAACATTTTGATTCATTGACACTTTTAGTACTTAAATTTGGTATGGAAGGACTGTCAAGATCAGAGAAAAACAGGCTGTCCTTCCCCAAATATTTAGAAACTGTCTTTAAAATGAACCAAAACCAGAGTTCCACACCTTCTGTTATAACCATTTCTTCTCAACCACTTCATGTATTTAGAAACTACTCTGAGAATGACCTGTGCAGGAAGTAGAGGAAGATAAAAGAGTTAAGACACCTCTCTTGGTACACCCTGGAATGCTTAGCTGCCTAAAGAAACCGCTGCAGGTAAAGATGAAGAAGGATGACAGAGAACAATGCATGCTACTGGTGAGAAGGGGTAGAGTATTTTAGAACCAAAGAAGGACTGAAAGCTGCATTTGCATCTCTAACTCAAACAGACAACCCTAACTTTGAAGTAGAAGGAACTGAGTCCTGATAGGCATAACAGATTTCCAAAAAACTGTGGACACACACCTTACCTTCTGGCCTAGATGGTAGAAGACGGTGGACCCTACCTGATCATAGACTGCCTAAAGACACTATGTATTATGCTCTTTGTTATTGAAAAGCATAACTGTAGGGATCTCTCTCATTTATGGCTAAATAAATTGAATAATGAAAGATTACACCTGGAAAATTTGAATGTATTGATGAAGCCAACAAAAAAGTTTTGGTTCCAGGTTGTGCCTTCCTAAATCGACAAGGCATTTTATTAAAATGAAATCTGGAACAACTAGGGTAAAAATATTAATTAAGGACCTGGGCATTAGGATCTGAGAGAGAAAAAAAAAAGTTACCCATTTATAATTGTTTTCTCCATCTCCATGCATCTAAAATTTACCAATCCTTTCAAGTTGTCTTAAATTGCATCTCCTTTTTGAAGTTCATTTTGACTAATTGTATTGACTTATTTCTCCCTTCTCTAAATGCTCATTGGTTATGCTGGCACTTATCATCGAACATGTAACTATGTTTTATCACATGGATTGAACTATTACTTCCAATTATGTGTTTTCTTTCCTTGTTATAACATTCAGCTTCTTGAGGATATGTATAAATTCATACTTTTGTATACCCTCCTCACCAATCCTCCAACTCCATCAAAGCTTAACATAGAGGAAGATATGAAATTGTATTGTAATTAGAAGGGAAGAGAAAAAGAGCTTAATTTAGAAAAAAAAGAGATGAAAGAAAGATTAGAGAGGAATTTTTAGTTTCAATAATTTTATAATTATACTAGAGGCCTGGTGCACGAAATTCGTGCACGGGGGTGTGTGTCCCTCAGCCCAGCCTGCACCCTCTCCAATCTGGGACCCCTTGAAGGATGTCCAACTGCCCGTTTAGGCCTGATCCCAGTAGGATCGGGCCTAAATGGGCAGTCGGACATCCCTCTCACAATCCAGGACTGCTAGCTTCCAACTGCTCGCCTGCCTGCCTTCCTGATTGCCCCTAACTGCTTCTGCCTGCCAGCCTGATCACCCCCTAACCACTCCCCTGCCAGCATGATTGATGCCTAACTGCTCCCCTGCCAGCCTGTTTGCCCCTAACTGCCCTCTCCTGCAGGCCTGGTTCCCCCCAACTGCTCTCCCCTGCAGGCCTGGGTCCCCCCCACAACTGCTCTTCCCTGCAGGCCCGGTCGCCCCCAACTTCCCTCCTCTGCCGGCCTGGTCACCCCTAACTGCCCTCCTCTGCAGGCTTGATCACCCCCAACTGCCCTTCCTTGCAGGCCTGGTCCCTCCCAACTGCCCTCCCCTGCTGGCCATCTTGTGGTAGCCATCTTGTGTCCACATGGGGGCAGCAATCTTTGACCACATGGGGGCAGCCATCTTGTGTGTTGGAGTAATGACCAATTTGCATATTATTCTGTTATTAGATAGGATAGAGGCCTGGTGCACGGGTGGGGGCCAGCTGGTTTGCCCTGAAGGGTGTCCCGGATCAGGGTGGGGGTTCCCTTGGGGCGTGGGGCGGCCTGGGCAAGGGGCCTGTGGTGGTTTGCAGGCTGGCCATGCCCCCCAGTGACCCAAGCGGAGGCCCTGGTATCTGGGATTTATTTATCTTCTATAATTTAAATTTTGCAGCCTTAAGCGGAGGCCAAGGCAGGCCAAGGCTGCAGAAGCTTGGCTTCCTCCATCGCTGGGGGCAACTCAAGCCTCCTGCTCTCTCCAGCTCCGTGGCTGCCGCCATTTTTGTTGGGATTTATTTATCTTCTACAATTGAAACTTTGTAGCCTTGAGCAGAGCTAGGCCTCGTGCTTGCTCCATGGCCGCAGCCATTTTTGTTGGAATTTATTTATCTCCTATAATTGAAACTTTGTATCCTTGAGTGGAGGCCTGGGCCTGCCAGGGTGTGTGGAAAGCTTGGCTTCCTCCATTGCCAGGGAAACCCAAGTCTCCTGCTCTCTCCGTGGCCCCAGTCATCTTGGTTGGGTTAATTTGCATACTTGCTCCTGATTGGCTGGTGGACATGACTTGTGGGTGTAGCAGAGGTACAGTCAATTTGCATATTACTATTTTATTATATAGGATACGTTTATACTTTCAGAGGCAAGCACATGACTAATTTTCTTAATAAGTATGCAATTACATTTCACCACACACAAAAATAAGTGCCATAGGAGCAGGGCTCTTTTGTTTGTGTGTGTGTGTGTGTGTGTGTGTGTGTGTGTGTGTTTTATTTCACTGCTGCCTCCCCAATACGAGTGTCTGGCACATAGTAGATGCTCAACATTCATTGATTGAAATAAATTCCTTGGTTGAATAAATAAATGAATGAATGAATTATGGATACTTAACACAGAAAAGGAAATTAACTGACAGGTGCTGTGTACATTCTATACATTATTTCCTTTTCATCCTCAGGCTTATTCATTTTTTAAAACAAATGAAAGTCCAAAAATGTAAATAACTGAACGAAGATCACATAAAGCATTATGAGGAGGACATGAGAATCAAACTAAGAACTGCCTGACTCCCTCCAAAGGTCCTGTATATATATAACATAAATTTTTTTGCTATAAAATAACAAAATACTACTTTTTAAAAAATCCTTACCTGAGTATAAGAACTCAAAATCTAGGTATATGCCATGACCGGGAGTATGTACAGCACCATACTCTAACCAACTGAGCTACATGGCCAGGACAATACTACTTTTTTTCACTGAGGAAATCAAGAGAAAAAAGGACATCCAATATGCCAAATGATCTTTCAAATTAGATATACGTAAAACACTCCCTAGGATTATTGGATTGCACAGGATTTCTAATACTGATAGATCTTTGACAGGCAATGAAATGACAGCCTAGGCACCAAGTTCAAGTTTACAATTCTATTGCCCTCCAACTTCTAAAGTGACATTAAGAAAGATTAATCTTAATTTAAAGTAACTTCTGATTAAAAGCCTGAATTTGTATCTCTCTGAAATTTAGTTTTCTGTTTTATCCCTCATATCTAGTATCCTTTTTTAATATGTTTTTATTGATTTTTTAGAGAGAGAGATAGGAGAGGTAGAGAGAGATAGAAACATCAATGCCCTGACCTGGAATCGAACCAGCAACTTCTCAGTTCCTGGTTAGAATCTCAACTGCTGAGCCACACCCCTCAGGCCCCAGAGCTAATTTCTTAATTTGACACATGCTACTTCTGACTGTCCATCCTCCCCCCAGAATCTTAATAATACCAGAATTTTTGCAAAGTTACGAAAAGTGTTCTTTAACTGCCAATTGTACCCTCACATTTTACATCATCCGATATAATAAAAGCCTAACATGCTAAGTGTCCAGTCAACCAGTTGGCCGTTCAACCAATCAAAGCGTAATGTGCTAATGATATGCTAAGGCTGCTCAACCACTCACTATGACATGCACTGACCACCAGGGGCAGACACCCCAACCGGTAAGTTAGCTTACTGCTGGGGTCCGGCTGATCGGGACTGAGCAAGATTGGCTGGACATGTCCTGGAGCCCTCCCACGGTCCCTCCCTGGCTGGCCAGCCTCTCCAGCCTCTCCCCAGCCCTGATCATGCACTGGTGGCGTCCCTCAGCCTGGCCTGCACCCTCGCAATCTGAGACCCTTTGGGGGATGTCAGAGAGCTGGTTTTGGCCCGATCCCGCAGGCCAGGCATAGGGACCCCACTGGTGTACGAATTTGTCTAGTAGAGCTATAAAATGACATAACACTGAAACTAATTTGTACCTGGAAATTCTAGTTTAGTACTCAGAGATAGCAATCTCTTGAACAACTGAAAATGAGTACATCATTATTTTCCCTAAATCACAGTTAAAAATATCTGTAACTAGATTCAACTCAGTTTTGGAGGAGTGAAAGATTCTTGCTTAACATTATAAGATCTTTTTATTGTAAACCTTATTTACACTTGTAATCTGAAGTTGCTTGCCTCATAGTTGAAACTCACCCAGTTTCTTAAAGAAATCTAGGTTGAAAACTCCCTGGCATATGGTAAGAGCTCAGTAAATATTTGTTGAATAAATTGAAGCTCACATACTTCCACATTTTAGCAATTGATTCTCTAAATAAGGAATTAATGTTGCTTCATATTTTAGATTCCACTGACAGAACTGATGGCATTTAGTAAACCATCACTCTACCAGTATAAAAGCAGATATAATTCTTAAACTTGTCTTTCATGAATGTATTAAAATAGTTTAATTGACTGAAAATCAAATCCAATCTTATTTACTATGAATAAAAATGTTTCTCACTTGTAAAACAGATTGCTTTAAATGTATTTTGGAACAAAAAATCTATATGATTTATTGATACTAATTATAATAAATTTGTTTAATTAACACATGGTTTGAAAAAAATAAGTTGACAGAGAATCATTGATTGGCTGCCTTTTGCACAGCTCACACTGGGGATTGAGCCCAAAACCCAGGCATGTGCCCTGACCTGGATAAGCAAATATTTAACAAAGATACCAGCATACCAAAAATAGCATTATCAAAAGATGTACACTTCGGCTTGCAAATGTTTTCCTTGTAATTCAATTAAGAAAAGATAGCTTTGTGTTCAGGAAAATGAAGTTGCCACTATTTATGGAAGAAGGGTTTATCTAACGACTAGAGGCCCAGTGCATGAAATTCGTGCACAGGAGTGTGTGTCCTTCAGCCCAGCCTGCACCCTCTCCAATCTGGGACACCTCAAGGGATGTCCGACTGTCCGACTACTTGGATCTAACCTAAATGGGCAGTCGGACATCCCTCTCACAATCCAGGACTGCTGGCTCCCAACTGCTCGCTGGCCTGCCTTCCTGATTGCCCCTAACCGCTTCTGCCTGACAGCCTGATCACCCCCTAACCACTCCCCTGCCAGCATGATTGATGCCTAACTGCTCCCCTGCCAGCCTGTTTGCCCCTAACTGTTCTCCTCTGCAGGCCTGGTCCCCCCCAACTGCTCTCCCCTGCAGGCCTGAGTCCCCCCCAACTGCCCTTCCCTGCAGGCCTGGTTGCCCCCAACTTCCCTCCTCTGCTGGCCTGGTCACACCTAACTGCCCTCCCCTGTTGGCTTGATCACCCCCAACTGCCCTCCCTTGCAGGCCTGGTCCCTCCCAACTGCCCTCCCCTGCTGGCCATCTTGTAGCAACCATCTTGTGTCCACATTGGGGCAGCCATCTTGTGTGTTGGAGTGACAGTCAATTTGCATATTACTCTTTTATTAGGTAGGATAGAGGCCTGGTGCACGGGTGGGGGCCAGCTGGTTTGCCCTGAAGGGTGTCCCGGATCAGGGTGGGGGTTCCCTTGGTGCATGGAGTGGCTTGGGCGAGGGGCCTGTGGTGTTTTACAGGCCAGCCACGCCCCTGGTGACCCAAGTGGAGGCCCTGGTATCTGGGATTTATTTATCTTCTATAATTGAAACTTTGTAGCCTTGAACAGAGGCCAGGGCAGGCCAGGGCAGGCGGAAAGCTTGGCTTCCTCCATCGCTGGGGAAACCCAAGCCTCCTGCTCGCTCCATGGCCACAGCCATTTTTGTTGGGATTTATTTATCTTCTATAATTGAAACTTTGTAGCCTTGAGTGGAGTCCAGGGCCAGCCAGGGCTGCAGGAAGCTTGGTTTCCTCCATTGCTGGGGAAACCCAAGCCTCCTGCTCTCTCATGGCCGCAGCCATCTTGGTTTGGTTAATTTGCATACTTGCTCCTGATTGGCTGGTTGGCGTGGCTTGTGGGTGTAGCGGAGGTACGGGCGATTTGCATATTACTCTTATTAAATAGGATAAGAACAAATAAAATTAGCAGATTTGTACATGGTTAAGGGAGATATTGAAGAGGAAAAAGGTGAAGATGAAAGAACAGCTGATTATCTGGGTAAATATTTCCTACTATCAAATTTGGCCCAATATATTTAAAAAGAAATTCCTGACAACTTGTTATATTCTCAGAAATGGTCCAGAACCACTAACCTCAACCAATTCACCTCTCAAGTTCCCATCTTTCCCTGAACTAATTCATTTCATTTTTCCCCCCCTTGGCTAATTATAGTCTCCTTCTTGACTATAAGCATCACTCTGTTGATCTTTAACTTCTGATCCCTTGCTTCCGTCTTCCACTACAATATTAACCCCTTCATTTTCTTGTTCTGATTGCACCATTTTAGCTCACAGGGCCTGATACACTGGCACTAGCTTTGGGATTGTGCTCCACATATACTAAAGAAATGTAGAACCAATGATAAGCACCTGGAAATGCACATCCAAAGCCCTAGTTTAATTTTTTTTAAATATTTTTTTATTGCTTTCATAGAAGAAGGGAGAGGGAAAGAGAGATAGAAGCATCAACAATGAGAGAGAATCATGGATTGGCTACCTCTTGCACAGCTCACATTGGGACTGAGCTTGAAACCCAAGCATGTGCCCTGATCAGTAATTGAACAGTGACCTCCTGGTTCATAGGTCTAAGCCCAACCATTGAGCCATGCCAGCCAGGTCCTAGTTTAATTCTTGGTATTAAACAAACCACTCCAGTTTTCAAATCCCAGCATTCATCTACTGTATGCAGATAACTTCCAAAGTTAGAGTTAACTTTCTAAGTCTACCACTTTCATGAGCTTCAGGACCCCAAGCAAGACACCTAATAGATTATCTGCCCTTATTTAGCCTGTTAGCCTCTAAAATTAAAAATGTCTAAAACCTAACTTATCATATTTTCCCTAGCTTCCACCCCAAGTCTATGCATACCCTCACCTGTAAGTCCCTTTTGCAGTCCCTGATTTTATTAAGACATCATCATTCTTCCAAATCAACCCACAACCAAACCTCTACACTATCTAGCATTTGCCACTCTCTCCCACTCTACATACAGGTTAGGTGTTTATAGGTTTCAGATAATCATATAAAGTTGTGTGTATATAGACGGCAATAATTTTTTAAGTCATTCTAATCAAGAGTGTCAATGTTCAAAGAAACTTTAATGATCACCTAAATTATTCACATCTCTATTGTTCATCCTGTCTTTTCCTTTCCCATTGATTCACTCACAAGCCAATAATCTCTATTGAAAATAGCCTTCTGTCTAGTCACCTAGCCTGTAGTCTCTCCATCAGATCACATTCATATTAATCATCCTAAAATAAATCTGATTATGTTAGTACTCTGCTAAAAATATGAGTGATATACCATAACCTACCAAAAATATATAATTGTAGAGCACTTTAATACTTCAAAAAAACTTTCACATATTATTTCATTTGAATCCTCACAACAATCTTAATTCTCTAAAAATAGCTCAAAGACATAAACAGTTTTGTAACCCCTGACACCTCAGGAACCAAATGCCTTTTAACAAGCCCATCAAGCTTTACTTCAGCTAATAGATAAGCAGATAATTTAAACTCTGTGGGAAATAATGTTTATTTTTTTATGATCCACTTTAATATCCTGGCTATTCGGGATGGATCCAGTTTGTCAGAAAAAAGGAGACTTTGTCTTTTTTATTTGTCAAAAAAGAAGACTCTTAAGATAACACATATAAGGAAATTATTATTGTCTTACTACTTCGTATAATGAAAACTAATACTCGCTAAATAGACTCTTCATACAAGCCAAAAGCAATAATCACAAAGATTATACCATGTAATTCTTAACAAATTAATATGATAATATGGCTGAAGAGTAATAGATTATTTGTTAAAACTTAATTAGATGAAAAGTCTCTTAGATTTTGTTTGTGATTAATAGATATTACTTTGGATGAACCTCTGAAATTCAGAACCAGAAATTAATGCTTTTTTATTAAAGAAGTAATGAAATGTTACAAATCCATGATGTACTGTTTACATCAATGTAATTCTTACTGGTATAAGATTTGTATTTACCTGATAACTTTAGAACTACTTCAGCATAAAACCATAAGGCAGCTAATTCCAGAAAGTTTTTCCAAGTTTCCTCCTCTCTATTGATCCTTTTTCAGTTCTTTCTTGGATATACTTATTATTTAAAAAGTGGTAATAAGTATGGATATTAAGTCAGATGACCACTGAGATCTAAACTAAAAGTGTCCTTTAAAAATTTCAATGGCCTCCTCAACCTTTTCAGAATTAATTTTAAAGTGTCTGAAATTTATCTAAGGGGATTCTGATTGTTCGTGTAGCAAGGCAAGTTCAGAGGAAATGAATAGTTTGTCATGAATATAAAATTATACAACCATGAGTCTGAAATGAATTCAAAGTGGCATTATTTAAATTGGAAAAGGGAGGAGATCTGGATATTGTAAACACAATTGCTGGCTTCCAGAGAATGGAAAGTGAGAACACTAACATAAATGATCAAAAATGTCCACCTTTATCGGAATTTATTAATTTCTTCTAGGTTTTTCTGTTATTTTCAAAGATAAAACAATATATCTAAAAGGTACTCTTTTATGAAAGACTATGTTTTCTGAAAATTCTAAGTTCTAAGAAAAATCCATGAATATTTGGGATCACGAATAGAAAGCTACTTTTATTTTTTTATTTAAATTCTTTATTGTTTAAAGTATTACATAAGTCTCCTTTTCTCCCCATTGACCTCTCCCCAGCCACCCCATCCCCCAGCACATGCCCTCACCACCACCCCCCCCCACTTGTCTGTGTCCATTGGTTATGCTCATATGCATGCATACAAGTCCTTTGGTTGATCTCTTATCCCCTCACCCCCCACCTTCCCTCATAGGTTGGACAGTATGTTTGATGTTTCTATGACTCTGGTTCTATTTTTGTTCATCAATTTATGTTGTTCATTATATTCCACACATGAGTAAGATGATGTGATATTTTTCTCTGACTGGCTTATTTCGCTTAACATAATGTTCTCCAGTTCCATCCACGCTGTTGCAAATGGTTAAGAATTCCTTTTTTTTTTTTTTTTTTTTTTTTTTTACCACAGCATATTATTCCACAGTTCTTTAATCCACTCATCTGCTGATGGGCACTTAGGCTGTTTCCAAATCTTAGCTATTGTAAACTGTGCTGCTATGAACACAGGGGTGCATATATCCTTTCTGAATGGTGTTTCTGTTTTCTTGGGATATATTCCTAGAAGTGGGATTACTGGGTCAAATATAAGTTTCATTTTTAATTTTTTGAGGAAACACCATACTGTTCTCCACAGTGGCTGCACCAGTCTGCATTCCCACCAGCAGTGCAAGAGGGTTCTTTTTCTCCACATCCTCTCCAACACTTGTTGTTTGTTGATTTGTTGATGATAGCCATTCTGACAGGTGTGAGATGGTACCTCATTGTTGTTTTGATTTGCATAGATGGTTAGTGACTCTGTGCATGTTTTCATATGTCTCTTGGCCTCTGTATGTCCTCTTTCAAAAAGTATTTATTAGGTCGTTTGCCAATTTTTTTTTTTATTGGATTGTTTATCTTCCTTTTGTTAAGTTGTTTGAATTCCCTATAAATTTTGGAGGCAAACCCTTATTGAAGATAATATTGGCAAATATGTTCTCCCATGCAGTGGGTTTTCTTGTTCTTTTATTGATGGTTTCTTTTGCTGTGCAGAAACTTTTTATTTTGATGTAGTCCCATTTGTTTATTTTCTCCTTAGTTTCCATTGCCCGAGGAGATCTATCGGTAAAGATATTGCTACTACAAATGTCTCCTATTTTGCTGCCTATGGCTTCTTCTAAGATTTTTATGGTTTCCCATCTTACATTTAAGTCCTTTATCCATTTAGACTTTATTTTTGTGTATGGTGTAAGTTGGTGGTCTAGTTTCATTATTTTGCATGTATCTGTCCAATTTTCCCAACACCATTTATTGAAGAGACTGTCTTGTGGCAAATCAATAAATGTGATACATTACATAAACAAATTAAGAGACAAAAATCACATTAATGCAGAAAAGGCATTTGACAAAATCCAACACCCTTTCTTGATAAAAACTCTCAGCAAAGTAGGATAGAAGGATCATACCTCAACATAATAAAAGCCTTATATGACACACCTACAGCCAACATCATACTCAACGGGCAAAAACTAAAACCATATCCTCTAAGAAAAGGAACAAGACAGGGATGCCCACTTTCACCACTCCTGTTCGACATAGTACTGGAAGTGCTAGCCATAATGATCAGACAAGAAGAAGAAACGAAAGGAATCCAAATTGGAAAAGAAGTAAAATTGTCACTATTCGCAGATGACATGATATTGTACATAAAAAACCCTAAATACACCATCAAAAAACTACTAGAATTAATAAATGAAGTCGGCAATGTAGTAGGATACAAATTTAACACCCAGAAATCTATGGCTTTTTTAAATACCAACAATGAACTCACAGAAAGAGAAACTAAAGAAAACAATCCCATTTACCACTGCAACAAAAAAATTAAGATTCCTTGGAATAAATTTAACCAAGGAGGTAAAGGACCTGTACTCAGAAAATCACATGATGCTGGAAAAAAGAGACAGAGAAAGACATAAACAAATGGAAGAATATACCTTGTTCATGGATTGGTAGAATCAACATCATTAAAATGTCCAAACTACCCAAAGCAATCTACAGATTCAATGCAATCACCATTAAAATACCAATGGCAAACTTCAAAGACCTAGAACAAACTCTCCAAAAATCATCTGGAATAAAAAAAAAAGACCTCAAATAGCTGCAGCAATCTTGAGAAAGAAGAACAACGTTGGAAGGATCACAATACCAGATATCAAGCTATACTACAAAGCCAGTTCTCAAAACTGCCTGGTACTGGCATAAGAACAGACATATAGATCAATGGAACAGAACACAGAACCCAGAAATTGATCCAAGCCATTATGCTCAATTAATATTTGACAAAGGAGGCAGGAGCTACTTTCATTTTTTCTCCAGATTGATTTTCTTACTATCTCACAAATATTAGCTAATTCTTATAAATCACTACATGCCAAATATTGTTATTAGGACTGTAATTATGTTAACTCGTTTAATTCCTACAGCAACCCTAAATTGTTATTATAGGAATTGAACTAATATTATTGGCACTATTTTACAGATGAGTAAAGCAGAGAGGTTAAGTATGAGAGATATATAATTTTTGATGAGATAATTAATAAATTTGACACAGTCAAGAAAAAAAATCTGTGAACTTGAACATAGATTAAGAAAATTTATTCAAATTGAAAAGGAGAAAAGAGTGAAATAACAACAGAAAATGAACAGAACATCTAAGAGTTATGGGAAAATAAAAAGTGGGCTAGTGTGCATGTATTATAAATAATGAAAAAAAAAGAAAAAGAGAAAAGGAATACAGCAGGAAAAAAATTTGATGACATAACGATGAATAATGAGCTTTTTCCAATGTTAATGAAAGTTACAGAGCTTAGAGAATAAATAAATAAATAAACAAACAAAAAAGTAGACACAAATATATTCACACAACTGCAAACTAAATATAAAGAAAAAATCATGATGGCAGACATAGAAAAAGACGTAATACATGCAGAAGGACAAAGATGAGATGATGATACATTTCTCATTAGAAACCATGTTTATCAGGAGAAAATGAAGTGAAAGCTTTAAAATGCTAATGGGGAGGGAGCTGTCATCCAAGATTCTATATCCAGTGAGAATATCTTCCAAAAATGAAGAGAAAATAAAATTTTTGGTACAAATATAAACAGAATTCATTACTAGTATTCTTGCACTAAAGGAAATTTTAAAATAAGTTCCTAATATGGAAAGAATTGGATACCAGAAACTTGAAATTTTAAGTTATAAAGAGTGCTAGAAAACGTACAAATGGAAGCAAATATAAGATTTATTTTTTCTTATTTTTTTATTTCTCTTTCCATTGATTTTCTTATTTTTAACTGTCTAAGCAAAATATACTGGCAATTCCAAGGGTTAAGAATGCAAGCCATTTGAACTCTCATAGATTATTGGTATTAATACAAAATGGTACAGTCAATTGGGTTGTTTTTCCTCATAAAAATAAATATATACTTGTCACTCAACCAACAATCCCAGTCACAGGTATTTACCCAAATGAAATTAACATTTATATGCTCTGTATATAACTGTTTACGGCCACATTGCATTCACCAAAAATAATCCAAATACTGCTCAATTAGGGAATGACAAACTATAGTACATTAATACAATGCAATAAACTCAGCAATAAAAAGGAACAGAATAATGGCACACACAACAACATCAATGAATTACAAATAGATTATGATGACTGAAAGAAGTCAGAGCCAAAAGGTGCATGCTATATGCTTCCGTTTATATGAAAAATTCATAAAGCCAGAAAATAGACCAGAGGTTGCCAAAGGCTGAGGGTTGAGGAAGTACTTGACTGTAAAAGGGCACAGGATTAGTTTTGGGAATGATGTATTTTCTTTTCTTTCTTGACTGTAGTCGTTACATACCTCTATGTACCTGCCAAAACTTTCAGAATTATACAGTACAAAGGGTGTATTATATATAATTATACATAATAAAAAATTCAACCAAATATTTTTCTATCACATAAACTATAGCAAAATACACACACACACACACACAACAGAAAATAAAGAAATGCAGGATAAACACCATGATCTCTAGGATATAGTTGGTCCTTAACAAATGTTAATTCCAAGCACATTATATAAAAATTATTTTACTATTAATCCAATTTAATTAATTGATTCATTTAGTTTTAGCCATTGACTAGTTTCTATAAGTAAATATAAAATATAATCTGAATTTTACTGGAAACAACTTGAACTGGTTTAAACTTTCTTGTATTGAAATATATGTATTATAGAAAGATAATTTATTCAATCGCATATGCCATAAATTCAATGTATTAATCTAATAAAATTATTTATAAATCTAAGTATAAAACTAACTATGCAGCAGTTTTTACAAAGAAAACTATGCATTAAATAAAATCATTTGGGTTCCAATAGGTTTTACCTTATAATTTTTCAACTATAGAAAACTACCATTTTGGAAAAGATTTCCAGGAAAAGACTGTAAAATATCTCTTTAATATTTCTGAAGTCCATAGGTTGGTTTTTTACACTTTTATACTGAAAGATGAGTAATAATAATTGTAGGAAATAAAGAACAGAAGGCTTTTTTCCTACATTATTTCTATTTATTCATAGCTCTTATGTAAACTACTTAAACTCAATGTTTGATCTTCTTCATTGGTATCCCACAGATTCGGAAAACTCAACTTAAAACTCATCTCTACCAACCCCTTACACCAGCCTCCATACTCATCCTCCATGATGCAGATTTCAAAGAATGTTCAGTCACTCATCAGTGTTCACATGGGAAATTAGAAGTCATCTTGAACTTCTCTTCTCCCTCATCTCCGGGTAATCACTAAGTACTATTCATTTACCTCCCTTATACTTTTTGGACCTCTCCACCATTGATGTGACAGTGGCTTACCATTCTTCACCGAGACTGTTGCAATAACCCCATGACTCTCCTTGTCTCCAATCTTAGCCTTTTCAACCCAGTCTTATGAATGCAGCTAAAGTACCAATCTGATTACGTTACTCTTATGTTTTAAGTTTCCTGTCCTCCATGTACTAAACCCTGCTTTTTCCTCCATCCTCATCTCTCAGCACTTTATAGATCTTTATGTTTCAGCCACATTATACAGTTTGAAATTCTCAGAGCTTGAATTTTCTTGCTCATTTCTGCTATTTGTTTCTCACCCTCTTTAAATAAGTAACTCCCAACGGTCTTCAGGACTCAATTTAAACTTCACTTTTCTGGAATCTTGCCCTGCCTCCTTAATCCCAGATTAGTTAAGGTAATTCAACTCTTCATAGCTACTCCTATGGTCCTCTGTAATCTCTTTTAGTGTACACTCATACTATTCTACTTACTTGTTCACCTTTAAAACAATCTCTAAACTCTTGAGAGTAGGGGCAAGATCATTTTCATTCCTAGATCCATATCTCTTAGAACAGTGATTTTCAACCTTTATCATCTCATAACACACATAAATTAATTACTAAAATTCTGTGGCACACAGAAAATATATTTTTTTGCCCAATCTGACATAATTTTGATTCATTCACACTAAACAACTATTGTTGTATTGGCTCCTGTCATTTTTTTATTAAACAATCTAAGGGAAAAGAGATCAGCGAGTCTGACTAAATAGTCAGGTATTGCATGTTTTAAGTATTCTTGTGGCACACCAGTGTGCCTTTTGCTGCACATCGGTTGAAAATTCCTTAAGGGTGTATTTATGTGTTGGTAATGGTTTGTGTTTGAATAACACACAACAAAAGGAAAATATACCTTGATTTAAAATCCCAGCTTAAACTCAAACTTCCCTCTCTCTTTGGTACTCTAAGGCTGTCAACCCTGTTTATAAATTCAGATTAGTAAGGCCTGTGAAACTGTGACTTTCCTTTGTCCTGTACCTTCACAGTCAAGTCCTTATGAGGACTTTCCAAATGTTGGCCCACTCTTGATGATTTCATTTTTTCAATTTTTAAAGTAGAAACTAATTAAAATGGCAGAATGGAGTTTATTAGCACTTCCTACAAAAAAAAATGGCACTCTCCCTCTTCTTATTTAGAAATATACTTCAGAGTTGAAGGAGGTGTTTTTATAAAAATGCCTTTCTAACTTCAAAGAAATAATGGACACCCATTTGCCATTTTACTCTGTTTCTGAAATAAGCCCTCTACATCTAAGAACCCAATTTTCAAACCCATAATATAAAATACTCTATATCTGTGCATTTCCCCATCATTTGGTTGTTTTGGTTCTTAAAATAAAAATGTATTTTCATCTTGCTGTGATATTTACAGCTATGTCATCAACATGGTTTTTCACAAAAAGCACTTAGAGCCCAGCATAAACAAAAGCATCATAGGATGGGGGTCAGCAGAGATGATCTCAGGCAAAAGTGATTTTTTTTTCTCTTTAGTTCTGTTAAAAGGAGCTATTGGTTCAGGGGCAGTAAGGAATTTGGCTCAAAGCAAAGTGGTTAAGATAGAGGTACTAATTACATGGATCTTATAAATATTGGATATTGTATATATCCCACCAAACTGGAACAAAGTCATAGTAATCCTATATAATAAAAGGCTAATATGCAAATCAACTGAACAGCGAAACGACCAGTTGCTATGATGCACACTGACCACCAGGGGGCAGACGCTCAATACAGAGCTGCCCCCTGGTGGTCAGTGTGCTCCCACAGGGGCAGCACCACTCTGCCAGAAGCCCTGAGCTGGGCTCATTGCTGGTGAGTGCAGCGGCAGTGGCGGGAGCCTCTTCTGCCTCCACAGCAGCGCTAAGGATGTCCAACTGCCGGCTTAGGCCCATTCCCCTAAGCCGGCAGTCGGACATCCCCTGAAGGCTCCTGGACTGCAAGAAGGCGCAGGCTGGGCTGAGGGATACCCCGGGTGCACAATTTTGTGCACCAGGCCTCTAGTTTCTATATAAAGTGCTTTTTATAATGATCCTCTTTTTCACATTTAAAAATCATTTACAAGGCAAAGCTGCCTTTGAATTCTGCATTTCTGTTCCCCTTGTTCTGAGGCTACTGCATGACACATTTCTTCCTGCATCCTAGCTTTTGATTATATCATAATAATCTGGTTTCATGCATGACTCATGTGCTCATATGTTCATTCAACAAGTATTTACAGGACTATACCAGTGTGCTGTACATTCAGGTATATTCCTGGGCATGGAGTCTAGCTCAAAAATATGTGAATGCAGATAGACCCTTTCCTAAGGAAATCTACTCCAATGAAGGTGGATATCATATAAAACTTCTAATATATGGAGGATTAAGTCTAACCTTCTTAGCAGGGCATACAAAATTGTTCACAATCTCACTGCAAACTAACTTTCAAGCCTCATATGTCCATCCCCCATATGTACCCTATGTTACAAACAGTGTCTGATTTTCTAATGCCACTCATATGTTTACTCTTCTATACCTTTTTAACTTTACACAAGCTGACATCTCAGAAGTACCGGCAAGTCCCTTCTATCAAACTTTAAGACCTTCTATCAACTCTATTTCCTTCTTTAATTCTGATCTTTGGGCTGAGTTGGCTTTTCATAGGTTTCCATATAAGTATTTTATAGGCTTTTCATATAAATATTTTCATAGCTAAGAATAGATCCTTCCTACTTTTTACTTTTACTATAAGTCCAGTATTAAATATACTTTTTTATTGCTTCTCTCCCTTACCCATCCAATCCCTTCTCTCCACAACATATGGTAACAAAAACACAGTGCAGAGCTGACTAATATGTTATTTAAATCAATGAAATGCTATGGGAGCTAAGAAAGGAATAATTGATTCTAAGTGAGGAATCAGGAAAGGTTTCTAGAAGGAAAGGTTCAATTTCACTTATAATTGCACATAAATTTAAAAATAAGTCCGGCCCAGCTGGCATGACTCAGTGGTTGAGCATCCACCCAGGAACCAGGAGATCATGGTTCAATTTCTGGTCAGAGCTCGATCCCCAGTGGGGGGGCATGCAGGAGGCAGCCAATCAATGGTTCTCTCTCATCGTTGATGTTTCTATCTCTCTCTCCCTCTCCCTTCCTCTCTGAAATCAATAAAAATATATTTCAAAATAAGTCCAAATTATTTGTATATAAAAATAATCAAAACATTTCAGATTCACTTATAATACTACTAAAAAGACCAAGAAAATGGTACTATCTTGTTCCTTTTCCTTAGGAAAATCTAACTAGCTTTTCTATGTTGACCTTTTCCTGCTCAGACCCTGTATCCGAAGGAACCAAAGAGCTTCCTGCAATAAAAACACATTTGAAATCTGCATCAGCAATTTTAGGCTCTTAGTTGTATCTTATAAATCAATATTATACAACAAACATGTTCCTGAATGAGTTATTATTTTTAATGTTATTAAAGAAACATTTTCCTGAACAAAATTTATTTTAGAATTAATTTTCTAGTTATATGATTTTTATTGCACTTAAGTTAGAAATAGGTCCCCATCCTCTGAATATATAAAACAAAATAGCAGTTTCTTGAACTGTTTAAGTATTTAAAACTTGGAGCATATATCTTAAATATAAAAAGTAACTAAAGTAAATATGTATAATCTATTCGCTTTATTATATTTCTCTTGGGATAATCTCTAAATATGGTTTTCTGAGTAAAATAGAATATAAATATTCTTAAATCAAATCATGTAAGCAAATTTACAACTAAAAGCCTTTTCTATAATCACTAAATAAGGCATTTAACTAAGAAGCTTGTTTACAGAAAAGTGTTTGGGTTGGCTTTTTTATCATGAATTTTATGCTCATTAAAGCAGAGCATTGATAACACTAGACATCTTAGTCTTGGATGCACTTGCAGAAGCATTCACAATTCCTTCTTCATCCTGTAGTGATTCTGCCTAACTTTCTTGCTTGAAAATCATCCAGCAGCCCTAGAGGCAGATCTCTGCAGGTGTGTGTGTGTGTGTGTGTGTGTGTGTGTGTGTGTGTGTGTGTGTGTGTGGCAGGCGGGGGTGGGAGGCGGAGACATCCAACTCTAAATATTTCTGTAGGGCTTAAAGAACAAGCAGTTCTGAGGCAGCAGAAATTGAGCAATCCATTCACTCAGAAATGCTTTTTCATATATTTTCAGCATGAACTTTATTTGTATTTAGGAGAGCTATAGTTATTATGGTCACTATGAATTCCCATCAGCAGGTAGACATCTTTGTTTAGCTCAAGGAAAGAACAAGGAGCCAGGAGCCAGGTAGATTTATCTTGCCATTGGGAGAATTCATAACATATGTCTGCCAGAGCTCAAAAGTGGAGGAATAAAGAGTCGAATATATCTCATATATTCTCCTTAGAGAGATGAAGATCATTTCCTACAGCACTTACTCTCAATCTTTCATCTGTTCAATACACTTGAATCATATGATCAAAATTCTATGACCAGATACTATGGTTCCATGATGTCATAATGTTAGCATTTTCCCATTAAACTCTGTTCTGTAACTTATTTTAATGTTTTCTTCCTTTAGAGAAATTATCACAACAAAGATGTAGATTTTATACCAAAGTTGTAATTATATAGTTATATCAAATGTGGAGAAGAATAGAAAGTGCTCTGGGCTTCTAGTCAAGATAGTGGTGTAGATAAAAATATGGTATTCTCATCATCCCACAACCACATCAAAATTACAACTAAACTACAGAACTACTGTCATTAAGAACCACCTGAAATCTAGCTGAACAGAAGTCCTACAACTAAGGATATAAAGTAACCACAGTGAGACTGGTAGAAGGGGTGGAGACATGGAATTGGCTGGTCTACAAGAATGTGTTGTGGATAAAAGTTGGGAGGGATGTCTCAGCTGCAGAGGTCTCTCTGAGGAGCAAGGGGTCCCATCCCCACCCCAGGCCCCCAACCCTAGGTTTCTAGTGACAGGTAAAAAAGTACCCATAACTTCTGGCTGCAAAAACCAGAAGTGATTGTGACTTAAGACGTAGAAGACAAAGAAACATGTTCTAAATGGAGAAAAAATAAAAGGACAAAACACCAGCAAAAGAACTAAACAAAAGGGAGACAATTAATCTACTAGATGCAGAGTTTGAAACACTGGTTATAAGGATGCTCAAATGAGTTTAGGAAAAGAATAGAGGAACTTAATGAGAACTTCAAAAAATAGAGAGGGAACATAAAGAGAGATAGAAAACATAAAAACAACCAGTCAGAAATGAAGAATACATTACAGGGAATCAACAGTGGAGTAGATGAAGCATAGGTCAAATCAGAAATTTGGAAGACAAGGAGGCAGAAAACACCTAATCAAAGCAGCGAAAAGAAAAAATGATATTAACAAATGAGGATAGTATAAGAAGCCTCTGGAATAACTTCAAGATTACCAACATTGGCATCATGGGGTGCCAGAAGGAGAAGAGAGAGAGCAGAAAATTGAAAACCTGTGTAAAAAAATGATCAAAAACTTTCCAAACTTGAAGGAAATAGACATGCAACTCCAGAAGTGCAGAGAGTCCAAACATGATGAACCCGGAGGCCCACACCAAGACACATCATAATCAAAATGGCAAAGATTGAAGACAAAGAGAGAATCTTAAAAGTAGCAAGAGAAAAGCAGTTAACTATAAGGGAGCTCCCATAAGACTGTCAGCTGATTTCTCAACAGAAACTTTGCAGGCTGAAAGGGATTGGCAAGAAATATTCAAATTGATGAAAAGCAAAGACCTACAACCAAGATTACTCTACCCAGCAAAGCTATCATTTAGAATTTAAGGTCAGATAGAGAACTTCACAGATAAGAAAAAACTAAAAGAGTTCATCACCACCAAATCAGTATTATATGAAATGTAAAAGGATCTTCTTTAAGAAGAAAAAGAAAAAATATCAAAATATCAATAATAAAATGGCAATAAACACATATCTATCAATAATTGAACCTAAAAAACAAAATAAATAAACAAGTAGAACAAAGACTCATAGATATGGAGAACATTTTGAAGGTTGTCAGATGGGAGGGGCATTGGGAAGATGGGTGAAAGGTGAAGGGGTTAAAATGTACAAATAGCTAATCACAAAATAGTCATGGAGATATAAAGTATAGCTTAGGAAATATATTCAATAATATACTAATAACTCTGTAAGGGTTTAGATAGGTGGGAGATTCATTAGAATGATTACTTAGTAAGTTATATGATGTCTAATCACTGGGTTGTACCCTTGAAACTAATATTATATATGAACTGTAATTGAAAAAAATTTAAATTATTTAAAATAATAAAACAACAACTCATAGATAGTAGGCTAAAAAAATAAAAGTTTGAATGAATGCAAATTATACCTAAAAAAAAACAAAACACAATTTTTTAAAACGTAAATAAATAAATAAAGTGCTTTGTGTTGCTTCAGAAGCCAGAACTAGAACCAATGGATGGAAATCAATGGAATGTAGATTCTTCTCCCCCTGGATACAAGAGCTGTCTAACAATAAGACACAACTAATAATGGAATGAGTTGCTTCTAAAAAGTTGCATTTTCTTTCAGTGAAAATACATAAGCACAAACTTGTGGCATCTACTTGGAATTATTATAGAAAAAGAACATGGCACACTGGGAAAACTCCAGATTGGCATCACAATACTAGCCATCACAACACACTATAACACCACAGTATAACTCCCTTCCTCAGATTCTTATACAATTATTTAATCATAGGCAATTTATATAAACCTGGGTCGTAGTGAGTCAGTCAAATTTTACCCTACACATGCCTCTATGTTGTGAGATTCAAATGAGATAATGGATGTTTAATGCTAATTTTAAAACCTAGTCCTATTGGATGCTGTGAAATATAAAGCATATTCAGTCTTAGGTTATAAATCAGTCTCAATACCCAACTACATCAGGACTCTTATTTGGAAAAAAAAATAAACAAAAGAATAACATTTGGTAGAAATCTTAATTAGAAAAAGAAACAGTCCCAAATGGCAGACAGCAGAAGGGCTTGGAGTTATTCCTTTGTGAAAATGACAACATTCACTTGTAAAGTTTCATGATAAAATGCCAGCACAGTAATGAGCTCTTTAAACTAGGTACAGTGAATCAATAAACCCCCAAAGTAAATGATAGCTATATTGATTTGGGATAAGACAGTGAGACCTGACTCCAGAGAAGGCTTGGCAAATTTTAATGAAGTTAAAATGGAAATAAAGGGAGAAGGAAGAAACACAATTGAAAAACACTTTTTAAAGTGTGTACAGACAAACTACATTCCAGGTTACCATGCTAATTATTAATGATAAAGAAATGAGTTATAACCACTGTGTCCAATGCACTTGAATTTAATAAGAGGTTGTGGAAAGAAAACACATACAGCTAAGTATTTCCCAGTTTGACAAGGCCAATTAGTGATACAAACAGGTGCCAAGGCAAATTTCATAATCACAGACATTCATATATTGTACCAAGGCTAAGGAGCTAAGTTTTAAGAAATAAGCTGGAAGAATTGAGATATCTTAGAGAAAGACTGTGAGCCTAAGTAACCCAAGATAAACTATGAAATTCCTGATATGTATAGAGACTCATATTATTTTTAAAAAATGTATACTGGGGTCACACTAAATATAAATGTCCATATGACATCAAGAAGGCAATAAGCACCCGAGGTTATTTCCTCTTTTAATGCTAATGTGATTTTTATTTGTTTGTTCAACAAATATATAGTAAGCACAAATTACATTCAAGGCAATATTCTAGATATTGGAGAGTTAGCAATGAATAAAATAGAAAAAACTCTGTACCTTAATGGGCCTTCCATTCTAATGGAGGGAGAAAGATAAACAATAATATAAATAAGTAAAATATATGTAAAATGGTGTTGTGTAATATGTGTAAAAGGGTTTGTGACCAAAGAACATAACTCAAGGAAAGTGAATACATAAGATAGGAGTAGAAATCAGGGGTAATATTTCCAATATATTTGTGGTCATGGAAGATTGGGTTGATGGATGTCATTGGAACAAAGAGCTAAGAAGGTGCAGAAGTGAGTCATGCAGCTGAAAAAAGAGCTTTTGGGTTATAGAGGATCTCAAAATCCTAAGATCAGATGAATTCTAGAAACTGCAAGGTGGTCCGTGTGGCTGGAACAGAGTGAGAGGAAGAAGGGTATGAGATCAAGTGAGAAGATAGGAGGGGACAAATGCTTTGGTGGCCATTATGAGGCTTTTTGTTTTTACTACGACTGAGGTGGGAAGCCACTGGAGAAACTTAAGCAATAAAATTCAGTTGCATTTCTCTTCTTGCATCTCAGTGTTCTTCTATAGGCACATCTGCCTCTGACTCTGACTGTTGTCCCTCCTTATCACATCCAGGAAAGGTTCTTCTTTGTTAAGGACGCATGTGATTAGATTGTATCTACCCAGATAATCCAGGACAATCTCTCCCTCTCAAGGTCTTTAAACTTATGACATCTGCAAAGTTTCTAACAGATTCCAAGGATTAGGACATAGGCATCAGTAAGAAACAGGAGCATTAGTCTGCCCATCACACAGATTTACCACAAAATAAATATCTTACTTAGATTATTTTTATTTGTGCATGTGCCTTGTTCCCTTTACAAAACCACTAATTCTCCACAGGGATGGACTTGGTGGGTCTACCTCACTTCAGTGGCCATGTCTTGTTTCTATGGCCCTTTCCCCCCTAGTGTGGCCTGTCTCGCTACCTATTTCTCTTAGAGTGTCCATTTTCATCAGTGGGAAAGCAAAACAGAGGAGTAACAGAATGCCAAAAAGACTTCTAGGATCTAAAAGTAATACAGAGTATAGGAGGCTGTATTTTCTCTCCATGCATGGGAAGTTTTATTATTGACACTGGCCTGAGCATAGCGAGAAGGGATCCCTGAAGATATATTGCAGTATGCTAGACCACCATCTGTGTGAAGGCGGGAGGACAGATTATATGACATATGGAGGTGTTTTCAGCTCTATGACTCCATGACAAAAGTCCTTTAAATAGAATAAAAATAGGCTCAACAAAAGCAAAGTGAAATATTTGTTATTACTCTAAGCATTTCTTATTTGGAAAGACTTTGCATTATTCCTCAAACATATGGTTAGTCTATCACATGATTCCTTCCCCCAAGATAAAGTTTAAGTTAATATAAAGTAATGATTCTCATTTAAATTCTAGGTAAGGAAGACACATGGCTTATGGAATCTGATGCAGGGGATTGCTCTTTGGAATGAAATTTCGCATTAAATTATCAAAATACTAGTCCTTTCTATTGAAGACTAAGCACAATTTTCAAAAAGTACATTAATATCTACATCTGTGATATTTCAAGGGAGTAACTCAGCAGTGGCAGCTAATGAAAGTAACTGAAGAATGTGAAGATTAAAGGATGAGTATGAATCAAGAATAAATTTATTAAATTCATGAGTCATAAGGGTTCCCAGTGTTTCCCCCAGACCTCACCAGGCTGTAGGTACAAATGGTGTGGCATATACACTAGTCATCATGTTCCCAAGGCTCCTGGGCCCCCGATGCACGTGCACAAATCTGAAGTTCTCATAAAGTTGTCACACACGCCCTGTGAACCAGGCTCCTCAGCTGTAGCCATTATTTGCCAAGCATAGTACTTTTCCTCTTTTCTTGCCCTGGTCCTTTTTTTTTTTTTCTGGGAACTGCAGAATCATTCACGTGTTGCTGCATTCAGAGTGTTGTTGCCCTTGTCAGGAAACACCACCTCAGCCAGGTGCCCGTAGTACTTTTGCTTGGTCTGTCGCATTTCCTAGCCCCCGCCTAGCACCACCATCATCACTTTTGGGCAGCTAAGTTCCCGGAGATGTTTGGGGTTTTCTCACAATGAGTAATTGCATTTATTTCTCTTTCTATGTAAACTCTGTTAAATACCCTGTTAAAGGAGTTCCAAAGCATTGTGCCCCATGTCTCACTACATTGTAGTGGGATAAGTTTTAATTTGCATTGAGCAGCTCCACCCTTACCAAATCCTCAAGCACTAGGCCAGTGGTTCTCAACCTTTCTAATGCCGCGACCCTTTTAATACAGTTCCTCATGTTGTGGTGACCCCCAACCATAAAATTATTTTCGTTGCTACTTCATAACTGTAATTTTGCTACTGTTATGAATCATAATATAAATATCTGTGTTTTCCGATGGTCTTAGGCAACGCTGCTAGTGGTTCTCAACCTGTGGGTCATGAGAACCGCTGCTGTAGAGCCTAAGACCATCGGAAAACACAGATATTTGCATTACTATTCATTAACAGTAGCAAAATTACAGTTATGAAGTAGCAATGAAAATAATTTTATGGTTGGGGGTCACCACAACATGAGGAACTGTATTAAAGGGTCGCGGCATTAGAAAGGTTGAGAACCACTGCACTAGGCTGTAAGGCTGTATCAGGGTTTGTTGTTGTTGCTGTTGTCATTGTTGTTTTTAAGCCAGAGATTTTCTTCTGACTCTCTCTCTCTCTCTCTCTCTCTCTCTCTCTCTCTCTCTCTCTCTCTCTCTCTCCCTTTCCCCTATCCCCCACCCCTGCCCCCTAGGCTGCATGGTTTACCAATTCCACAGATGCACTCCAGAAGTCTTAATCCTAATAGGAGATACAGTTTAAGCTAAAACTCAGGCCCCTCTACACATGTAAAACACTTGGACTTACTAAACAATAAAATCTTAACAGTATGTGATTAGAATTAAATTCCTTTTTTTCTTTTTTTGCATTTTGACATTTTATAACTATGGTTTAAATATTTTAACCACAGCCCAAGGAGCTGCTCTGGTTGAGGTAAGGCTGGGACAGAAATCTTGCTTACCTAGCTGCGCTAGCCCACCCTCCCTCTATGGCACCCCTCTGCCCATACCCACAGTCAGTAAAAGGACACTACAGAGCACTAGAGGCAGATGAAAGGCAGTATGATCATTACTTTTCTAAAGCTCCCAATTAAGGTGGAAATGTAGGCAAATGTATAAAGTTGTTCTCTCTATTGGACTATCATAATATATAAAAACCCAAGGTCCATAAGGATTGACCAAAGGCTTGACTGAACACCGGAAGTCAGTCCTACAGTCAGTGCTGGGTTGCTGTGGTGACCCAGCACTGAATGCTGAGGGGGCTGCATATCAGGCCCAGAGAGAGGCCCGAAGAGAGAGGCAGGGTCTGATCCACAGCCTCTGTGGCAGCTCCTGATCAGCCGTTGCCTTTCTCTTTCTCTCCAGGCTTCGCCAGCAGCAGCACCTCTTTCTCTCCAGGCCTCCACGGGGGCTGCTGATCAGCTCTGCCTCTCTGATCAGGCCCGGAGATAGGCCCAGAGACACTGACTGGCATAGAAACCAGCCAATCAGAACCAAATCTGGGTGAATTGTGAGGAGCCAATGGCTGCCTAGGAGGTGGAGCTTTTGATGCTGACTGGCATAGAAACCAACCAATCAGAACCAAATCTGGGTGAACTGTGAGGAGCCAATGGCTGCCTAGGAGGTGGAGATTTTGACACTGACTGGCATAGAAACCGACCAATCAGAACCAAATCTGGGTGAATTGTGAGGAGCCAATGGCTGCCTAGGAGGTGGAGCTTTTGATGCCAACTGGCATAGAAACCAACCAATCAGAACCAAAATGGCCAGCAGGGGAGGGCAATTTGGGGGCAAAATCAAGCTGGCAGGGGAGGGCAGTTGGGGGTGAGATCAGGCCTGCAGGGGAGAGCAGTTGGGGGTAAGATCAGGCTGGCAGGGGAGGGCAGTTAGGAGCGATCAGACAGGCTGGTAGAGGGGTTAGGGACAATCAGGCAGGCAGGCAGAGGCAGTTAGAAGTGATCAGGCAGGCAGGTGAGCAGTTAGCAGCCAGTGATCCCAGATTTCGAGAGGGATGTCCGACTGTTGGCAGTCGGACATCCCCCAAGGGGTCCCCGATTGGAGAGGGTGCAGGCTGGGCTGAGGAAACCCCCCCCCCTTCATGCACAAAATTCGTGCGCCAGGCCACTAGTACCTATATAAAGAAAAAAGTACATGAAAAACTTATTTATTACAATTAGGTAATTTTAGGGCATCAAATGGCCCTTTAGAATTACTTAATCTCGTATTTTAAGAGTGATTGTACCATGGTCATCAGTGCACATTTGTGACATTGCAAAATTTTAACAACTCTTAAGGTTCTGATATACATATACATTAAAAGATAGAAATTACTTTCCCTCCAATTTTTCACTTACACTTTGATTAGGAAATTGTTTTTGAATCTCAGATTACCTTGCTATTTCAATTAAGTAATAATCTGGGACTCTGGTAGGTAAATAGGACATAAGATATTTTTCCTTCTGTCTTCAGAAAAAAATGATGATGTAAGTAATTGCTGCCTACAACTTTGTAATTTCCCACAATCAAGCAAATCGCAATACCAAGAAGTTAAAATTAAAGACAAGCTTGTGGTTTTGATATTTCTGGTTTTGTTTTTATTTGGAGTGAGGGGTGACAGTATTGATTATAGGGACCATTGCCCATTGATTACTCTGGAGATTAATAGGTGACCTGAAAAGTAATGTGAAAATAATGGGCAACTGTAACAAAATATAATAAATGAAAATGACAACTTTTACTACCTTATGGAAGAGGTTCTCTAAGAAGATTCATATTTAAAGGCAATTTTGATTAAGGGACAGGTGATTTTATAGATTCTATTACTAACATGCATCTAAAAGTAATACAGGTAAATTATTACACCATTTTCTTAACACTGGGAATAAGAAACAATTCTGCTTCTCTCCAGTGGAATCCAAACATGTATCTTTTTAAGGAAAAGTTCTCCAAAAACTTCCATATGTGAATTAATTAAACTTAAAAAAAGAACAATTCCCTGTAAAAGCCAATTATTTAAGAAGTTATACAATAATGATAAGACCTGTGGTGTGTTGCTAGTTTCCTTTTGTATTTATCGTTATTTGAAATAATTGAGCAGTGACTGTAGGTTAACTATGAATAATGTCAGAAACTGTTATTTCCAACTGGTATTTGTAGCATGACCTCAGACCAAGATGATTTCTAGACTTGAGGAAGAGTGAATGGATGGTTGTGCCACAAACTAGGCCAAGAGGCTGGTTGTAGGCCAGAGTCCCAAAAATGGTTTCTGCTTGAAACCATTAATATGGAGACAGCTATGTAAACAAATAACTCAACCCTGTTATCTTGCTATTTATCTCTCCCTTCTGAACCTAGTTCTAATATTTAGTGAGAGTTTAACAATGAGCTATTATAGGGCTTCTAAACCTTAGCACTATCGACTTTCTGAGCAGGACAATTCTTTGTTGAGGGGGGCTGTCCTGTGCATTGTAAGATGTTTAGCAGTATCCCTGGCTGTATACCCACAAAATGCTGGTAGTAAGCAGCCTTCTCCTTAAATGTCACAACGAAAAATATTTCCAGACACTACCCAGTGTCCCCTGGGGGATACAATTGCCTCTAGGATAAAGGAGCTGATCATATTAAAATGTGATTAGTGTTATTACTGAGTTATGCACAATGGGAGCTGAGTATCAGAGGCCTATATTCTTTAGGAAGATAGGAGACATTGTTTGAAAAAGTTTCCTAGAAGAGGTGATATTTGAGGTGGCCCATGAAGAAAGAGTGGGAGAGTGCTAGGTAGGAAAGAGCTGTCCCAAGCCAGGTGCAGGATGGACAGAGAGCTCATCCTCTGCTGCAATGGTCCAGACGTTCTAGTCCAACCACACTCACATGTCTGAAGTTTCTTGGTAAAGTTTGCTTGTTTCCACACTTTTATTTTAGCAGGTTCTCTAATCCTCACCAGTTAGTAAGGTGGAACTGCTTTTTATTTCCCAGTATCTTGAGATCAATAGAAAGGGTCAGCATAAGCCAGTGTTTCTGTCCTTAATTCTGGAGGGTAGAAAAGGTAATGAGGAGGAGGACTGAAAAAACTCCAAAATAGTCCAATATGCTATTGTTACCACCTCAATGGTTTTTCCAATGCTGTGCTTGTCTTCTCAGTCACTAAAAAAATCTCATTAAGTCAGTTTGACTGATTTCCACCCACTTCCTCATTTTGCCTTTTCTTCCTACCATCAGATTTCTGTTTTACACAACTTCTGGATTTGAACACTTCAGATGACTAAAAGGAAACACTGTAGCATGGCTTTGTATAACCATCTTTGTGCAATTTTGTAATCTAAAATAGATGGGATGGGATAAGTCTCTTGTAGAAAAGGCTGGTTACAATTGATTGTATTAGACATTTTCTATTTTGTAACATTAATAGCATGTCATTCAAACTTCTTTGCTAACAGGATATAAAAGTAAACAACTTATTTTCAATTTCTTATCCTTCAGATGGGTCATATATGGCATTAATAACTTTCCCAATCAGAACAGTAATTGTTTTTATATTCAACAAAAAAAGTCTGATAACATTAGCAGTTTCCTGATTAGACAATCTGCTGAAGAAAGAATAGTCACAGATGTAATAGAAATAAAATGACATTGGCCAGATATTATTCTCTAGAATTATCAAAAGTAAAGTGTGGTTTCTGCCCTAAATCTGCTATTTGCAAATAATGTAAAAACCACTGGTATATTTTCAATTGTTCTTATTGTGGTTGAAAGAGCCTAGAATTTATTTTGTTAAATATAATTACTAATATAAATTATTTTTTATAATACCTACTTCCATATAGTTTCTGTTATCTTCCCAGATTTTAACAGTATAAAAGGTAGCCCTGGCTGGTTTTGATCAGTGGTTAGAATTTCAGCCCCTAGACTGAAGGGTTTTGGGTGTGATTCACAGTCAAGGGCATGTACCTCGGTTGCAGGTTTCACAGCCCCAGTGAAGGCACATGTGGGAGGACACCAATGAATGTGTCTCTCTCACATCAATGTTTCTCTCTCTCTCTCTCTCCCCCCCTCTTATCTCCCTTCCACTCTCTTGAGAAATCAATATGGGGAAAAAGACAAAAACAAAAAGCATAGTATAAAAGGTAACCATAGTATCCTATATAATAAAAGGGTAATATGCAAATTGACCAAACGGCAGAATGACTGGTCGCTATGACGTGCACTAACCACCAGGGGGCAGATGCTCAACACAGGAGCTGCCCCCTGGTGGTCAGTGCGCTCCCACAGAGGAAGCCCCACTCAACCAGAAGCCGGGCTGATGGCTGGCGAGCGCAGCAGCAGTGGCTGGAGCCTCTCATACCTCTGCAGGAGCACTAAGGATGTCTGCCCACAGGGAGCGAGCCTAAGCCATCAGCCAGACATCCCTGGAGGGCTCCCAGACTGCGAAAGGGCGCAGGCTGGGCTGAGGGACCCCCCTCCCCCAAGTGCATAAATGTCATGCACTGGGCCTCTAGTATACTAATAATTATTTTCTATTGACCAGACAAAATTGATCTCATCTTATTATTGATCAGATCATACCCATCATCTAGGCTTGAGAAACACTTCAGCAGGGGAGAAAAGTGGTCAATGGGGACAATAGCCTATCTTCATCACTGTGATGATTAGTTTTATGTGTCAACTTGTCTGGATGCCCAGATAACCGCTAAAACATAGTTTCTGGGTGTGTCTGTGAGGGTGTTTCTGGAAGAGATCAGCATTTGATTCAGTAGTCTAAGTAAAAAGATATATCCTCAGCAATGGGAATGGGCATGGTCATACCTATTGAGGGGCCCAAGAGAACAACAAAGCAAAGGAATGGTGAGTTCTCTCTCTCTCTCTCTCTCTCTCTCTCTCTCTCTCTCTCTCTCTCTCTCTCTCTCTCTTCTTCCCCCCCCCCCATTCTCTTCTCCCTCCCCGTCTCTCTGTCCTCCTGAGCTGGGTCACCCATCTCCTGCTCTCAGACATCGGAGCTCCTGATTTTTGGGCCTCTGGACTCTGGGACTTACACTTGCAGCCCCCTTAGTTCTTGGGCCTTTGGAATTAATTATATCACTGGTGTTCTTAATTCTCCAGTTTACAGGCAGCAGATTGTATGACTTCCTGACCTCCATAACTGTGTGAGCCAGCTCCTATAATAAATCTCTTCTAATATATATCTACATTTATCCTCTATTGGTTCTGTCTCTCTGGAGAACCTTCACTAAAACAAATACCCTATGCCATCCTCATGGATGATGGAGATAATTAATGCAGGCATAGGTTGAAGGGACTTTGCAAATCTATGAAGTGCTTTGTGAGATACGTGAGTATAATAAGTAGAGCCTAAGGGCACAGTTGAAAAATTGTGGCAAAAGACAGGGGAGAAAGCAACATTCCCCAAATTCCATATTATATAGCATCGTGAGCATCGTGAGGACATAGGGAAATCTAGTAACATTTAGGAGAAACAGAGTGACCACTCCCATGGAAGCATCAGAAGCAGTACTGAGCACCACACCCATTAGCCTCCCAGGCAGTGAAGACAAATTTGCAGATGCCTTGGAAGAAATGATAGCCCTATTTGAGTGGTCATGAGAGACACTCCTGCAGACTGCAAGCCATCCTGTGACACAGGTCGGGGTAAGAGGCCAACAAATTAAGAGTGCTATAATCTGGCATGTACAGGCACATTTGTATTTATTCCACAGAGCCACGCTAAGAGTTTCTGTTCTAGTTTTCAGCTTGGTTTAGCATACCCCTTATTGATACTTCAATGACTTTGTACTTCCTCACTGATGAAATCCTAAGTTCAGATCACTTGAGTACTTGTCATTTCTCTTTATAAACCAACTAGAGGCCCAGTGCACGAAATTCTTGCATGGGTAGGGTCCCTAGGCCTGGCCAGAAATCAGGGCCGATCTGTGGGGCAACCAGCGGGGCGATCAAGGGGGCACCCACTAGCACCCGCGTTGGCTGGCCTGGGGCCTGCGGACTGGGGGAAGCTCCTGCATTTAGCATCTGCCCCCTGTTGGTCAGTGCGCATCATAGCGACCAGTCGTTCTGCCCGTCATTCTGCTGTTCGGTCAATTTGCATATTAGGCTTTTATTATGTAGGACTAGAGACCTGGTGCACAGATTCGTGCACTGGTGGGGTCCCTTGGCCTGGCCTGCGCCCTCTCGCCATCCATGACCCCTTGGGAGATGTCAGACTGCCTTTTTCGACCCAATCCCTGCAGGCCAGAGATCGGGCCTAAGCCAACAGTCAGACATCCCTCTCACAATCCGGGACTGCTGGCTTCTAACTGCTCACCTGCCTGCCTGCCTGATCGCTCCTAACTGCCCCCTCACCAGACTGATCACCCCTAACCACCTCTGCCTGCTGACCAGGTCACCCCTAACTGCCCACCTGCTGCTGGCCTAGTCACCCCCAACTGCCCCCCTGCCGGACTGGTCACCCCCAACTGTCCTCCCCGCTGGCCTGGTCACCCCAACTGCCCCCCCCCCCACACCAGCCTGGTCACCACCAACTGCCCCTCCCCCCCCCGCCGGCCTGGTTCCCCCTCACTGCCCCCTCTGCTGGCCTGGTCACCCCTAACTGCCCCCCTGCCAGCCTAATTGCCCCCAACTGCACCCCCGCCAGCCTGGTTGCCCCTCACTTCCCCCCTCTGCTGGCCTGGTTGCCCCCAACTGCTCCCCCTGCTGGCCTGGTCACCCTGCCAGCCTGGTTGCTGCCAACTGTCCCCCCTGCCAGCCTGGTCACCCCTCACTGCCCCCCTCTGCTGGACTGGTCGCCCCTCACTGCCCCCCCTGATGGCCTGGTTGCTGCCAACTGCCCCCCCCCCCTGCCAGCCTGGTCACCCCTTACTGCCCCCCTCTGCTGGCCTGGTCGCCCCTCAGTGTCCCCCTGCCAGCTGGGTTGCCCCACGCAGCCTGCTGTTCAGTTGTTTGGTTGCCCCTCACTGCCCCCTCCGCCAGCCTGTTCACCCCATGCAGCCTGCTGTTCAGTCATTTGGTCATCCCTCACTAACCCCCCTGCCGGCCTGGTTGCCCCATGCAGCCTGCTGTTCAGTCGTTTGGTCATCCCTCACTAACACCCCTGATGGCCTGATTGCCCCACGCAGCCTGCTGTTCAGTCGTTACTGTGAGGGTGTCCTGACCAATTTGCGTATTACCCTTTTATTAGAATAGATACTTTGCAATAATACTATCCTTTCTCTAGCTTTTGCCTTTTTCATGTTTATTACAAATCTTCTAATATAAAAGACTGCTAAAGATTTAGTTTTCTGTTTTTAACCTGGATTGCTTTAGGTAAACTATCATAAGAATTATGTAGCCAATAACTTTCTTGAAAGAAAATAAAAAAAAAAAATTTTGGTAAGGAAATTCCATTTCAAATTCAAAAGAACCATTAACTATTTCCCATAGACTATAAATTTACCTTTAATTAGATAAATGTTTGACCAAGAATCCTCAACATTTGGAAAGTAGTTATCTATCCAAAATTCTTCATACTATTCTCTGTTTAACTAACTGTAGAAACGCTTCTTCGTTTAATACAGTATTTAAAATCAAGAATGTTGAGACTATGAGGATAAAAGAGTCCTCCCTACATTGTCTTTATGGAAACAGTATATTGGCATGGTGGATTGTTATAATAAATCACTCCTCTCTGTGTTCACACCTTTTGCAATGTGACTTTGCCATTCTTCCCATCAAAAGCTGGAGTCTATTTCTTCACCTTGTATCTGAGATGCTTAATAGAATGTTGCAGAAATGATGCTGCAAACTCTTCCTAAGTCTTAAGAGACCTTGCAGGTTCAACTCTTGCCCCCTTGCAATGTTGGATTACCATGTTGTGGAGGTGAGAATCCAGTTGGAGGTGACAGCATAGCCAGTCTGTATTGCCAGATGTGAATAAAGCCATCCCCCACTGAGTTGTCAGATGACTGCAGCCACATGAGTGACTCCAAATTAGACTACCAAATGAATTGCCCCCTTACCAACCCAAAGAATCATGCAAAAATTTAAAATGCATTATTTTAAGGCTAGATTTTGGACTGGATTGTTATGTAACAACAACAAACTGAAGTAATTCAATATAATATTTCCTTTCCTTGAAGAATAAAGTCTCTTGAAAAGTGCCATTTTTTTCTTTTTTGAAAAAACCTGCTGTTCTAAATTTGTTGTTTTTTTGGGGGGGGGAGATTTCTGTGTTTTGGTTTTTTTTTAATATTTTTATTGATTTCAGAGAGGAAGGGAGAGGGAGACAGAGAGATAGAAACATCAATGATGAGGGAGAATCGTTGATTGGCTGCCTCCTGCACACTCTGCACTGGGGATCAAACCTGCAACCCTGGCATGTGCCCTTGACCAGAATTGAACCTGGGACCCTTCAGCCTGCAGACTGACACTCTTTCCACTGAGCCAATCTGGCTAGGACTAAATTTGTTTTTTACTGTAGCTCAAAATACTGCTTCAATCTCTCTGTCAAATACACTATAGAAAGCAGCTCTATTGTCATAGACAATCTGTGAATTGATGAATACAGAAAATTAAGTGTTACATCAATACGAACTGAGTTTTGTTTACTTGTGAATCTCATTTTCACTTGTTTTGGGAGCAAAAAAAAAGTGTTTTATAGATTAAAACATAGACAAAGGCCACAAAACCTTATGTAGAACAATTTATATACCACAGATTCTTTTCATTAAGGTTTCAGTGTCATAAGGGGGGAATACTATGTAACTAGTTGACAGGTATTTATCACAGGTATATATTTTTAAATCATCTGACAATTAATAAAAATAATAGACTAGCCCTGGCTGATTTTGCTCAGAGCATAGAGCTTCCACCTGTGGACTGAAAGGTCCCGGGTTTGATCCCCAGTAGGCGGTGTGCAGGAGGCAGCTAATCAGTGATTCTCTCTCATCATTGATATTTTTACCTCTCCTTCTCCCTTCCTCTCTGAAATCAATAAAAATATATTTTAAAAAATAATAGACTGAATGGAATTTTTGAGATTATCTAGTGATGACAAGTACAAGATCTTCATTTTAGAGATGAGAAAACTGAAGAGAAGTTGTCTTACTCAAAACTATGTAGTAAGTTACTGATAACCCTCTCAAATAAAGAGAACAGAATTGCAGGTTAAATAACTTGTGTACTGTCCCACAGTAAGTGGTAGTTCCAGCTGTCACCTTTCTTAACTTCAGCCCAAAGATTCCCAAGGATTGTACAAAATTAAAGTTTAAAAAGGGGGTAATTTTAGAATATACCCAAGAGAGAAACAAGACATTGGTTTTGATGATGTAGAACTCAAGTGCACAGTGCAATCTGAAGGTAGTAACAACATAAATGCTCATTTGTAAGGGGCCATGTCTTAGCTTTGCCAGGGAACACTCTGGACCCCTGAGCTATGTTTTTATGACTCATTCTGAACTCCTTAGAACCTGAAGCAGAGTTGAGCCTGAGGGATGAATCAAGCAGTATGAGAAGCCCCAAACTAATCATACCTACCATTACAGAATTCTATTTTGTGCTAAGTTATGGTTTCATAAATAGCATAAACAAATTCTAGGGAAGGATTATTGATCGCTACGCTGGTTACTCAAAGCATCTGGAGAGAGAGAGAGAGAGAGAGAGAGAGAGAGAGAGAGAGAGAGAGAGAGAGCGAGAGAGAGAGAGAGAGAGAGAGAGAACATGAGAATTATACTGCATCAAAGATGCTTTAATATCTTGTCTTTATTTTAATTGGGTTGACCTTGAACTGCAGGGGTGAGTAAGCTTGGTTTGAAGACATATGTAAAGGTAGACAATAATCAGGTTTAACCAATTAAATGGTGATAGGTTACACTGATTACCAGGTGAAGATCTAGAAGACAAAATAATAGCTTCTCCTATGTTTGCGTTACAAAGCCAAAACCACATATTGGCAGAAGCATTCCCACAGAAGGCTGAGATATAAATGGAGTAGCATTTCAGTTCAACACATTCTACTTATTTAAATTGTTATTGATGTTGGTCCTTGAGACTTTTAATTTAATCATCCATGAAAGAAACAATTGCTACTTTACATTCATATTGATGACTTACTCTAAGAATTCATTTAGATTGAAAAATAATTAGTATTAATTTAAAGGAATCAAACTGTCTTTTCTTTTCTTACTTTTTACCCTTCACAGCTGATATGTTTTTCCCTATGAGGCAATACAAAGTTAATGCCCAGACTCTGGTGCTGGAAGACTTGGGCTGGGAGATAGTGAGCTGGTTGGGAACCTAAAGCAAGTCCCTGATTGTGCAAACTCTCTAGTGAGGTATGTCTTTTATCAGAATATGAAATAGATGAGTAGAGCTTAGAGGAAACAGAACAATGTAGTGGTAAGGTAAAGGTAAATTATGGTGGCATCATTAACAGATTCAAGAATTCCAGAGTAGGAACCACAATTCTAAACAAGAGGTAAGCTAGGTATTAGATGACATTGGTGTGGGGCAAGGAGATGAAGGATCTTGGCATGAGTAGCTAGCAATGTGATAGAACTGTATGTGATAGAATTCACCTGAGCAAGCCCCTAACCCCAAGCCTTAAATGTAAAGCTTTTGATGCACATTTGTTACTCTATTGTGGTAATCAATGGGAAAATTGCATAGTACAGTCATCAGCGTTATGAGAACATATGTTTAATAAAATAAAACTTTACGGAAACCTGCAAGTTCCCCCCAAATTGAAAAAAATTCAAATAAACTTTGCCTTCCTTGTATATACATATGTGTGCAACATGTGTGTAACAACTGTCTCAAGAAAGCAAAAGTCTAAAATATGTGATGGGGAGCATAGGTCATTGTCACCCACCAACTTAAACAAACTGATATGCAGAGCTGAAGACATTATCAAAGCCTGACTTTCACGTCATCATTAAATCAATGAGAACCCATGTAATACAAGACTAATGGTCTCCTTAATTCATCTAGTGCTGTATTTATGTAAGTGTGCTTACAAAAAGTTTGTTGGAAGTGGGTTAATCTATCCTTTCTGAAAGCATACTATTAATCAAGACATTTCTGTAGCTCTTTAGCAGGAGAGGTCACAGTAGCCTATTTTTCATAAATATCTGATAATTTCACATACTCTTGCATATAATCTTCCATCAAAGTAAATTCCCTGATTTCCTCATAAATTGGCATTCTCTTAAATTGGGGATGCCTATAGAAGTTCAGAATGACCTTAATCATAAAGATGGAACATTGTGATGAACAAGACTGTTCTTCTAGAAATGAGAATTCAGATATTTTCAGATATTTACTAAATGAGGTGCTCTTTTGCACATACAAATAAAATAGACCACAGAGTATTTTGGAGAAAGAGATACCTTAGAATCACTCTTTTTTTTAAAATTAAATTTATTGGGCATTTATCCCAAAATTTTGAAAACACTTACTTGTAAAGATATATGCACCCTTATGTTCATTGCAGCATTACTCACAATAGCCAAGATATGGACACAACCTAAGTGTCATTCAACTCATGATTACATAAAGATGTGATATAATGAAATACTGCTCAGCCATAAAAAAATTAAAAAAAAATGAACAAGAAATATTACCATTGTGACAACTTGGATGGATCTTGAGAGTACCATGCTAAATGAAATACGTCAGATGGAAAACAACTAGAAATACTATATCTTAACATCCTTTCTTGAAATTAAGAAACTAAGGATCATGGACACTGGTGACATGCCAACGTCTGGGGTAGAATACAGACTCCCAGCACTGATCTCCCTCCAAATCAGGGACATGTCCTACAGATAGTAGACAAGATAATTTTAAGTTATTAAAGAAATAACAGAGAATAATACAGTGAGAAAATTATTCTCTTCTTAAACGTCTTTCAGTACTTCTGATTTACATACAGTAGAAAGACTTGGTATAAAACAAATGTAATTTTTTACGCCTCTACTAGTCTCTGATTTTAACAGGGGAACAACAGGTTGGAAACACAGCAGGCGGTAGCACCAAACTAGAATTTAATGGCATTTTAAAAATTAAATTTATTTTTAAAGTTTACTTGTATTTTTTAAAATGGCATTGCTTTTCATTTGCAAGAGTGATATAAAGTTTATTTTAAAAATAAACTAATTTTGTTACCAAAATAGAGTTGATATAAAATATTATGTAAGTCAGAGCTCAAGTAATCCTTACCAATCACAAAAAATCATAAAGATGGTTTCAGATGACTGAAGTTGAATGAAAACAAATATAGCAATGACAGCTATAACACTGATTGTAACTTCATAAATTGTGATTTCTTTTATATAAGTCACATATTATCTAGTTATTTACAGCTACTTAATAGTTTCGTGAAATAAGCAGAGCAAGCAATACCATCCCTATTTTACGGTGGAAGATAATGAAGTCAAGAAAAATAAACCTTACACATGGTCACAAAACAAATAAATAATAGAAGTTAAATTCATTTTCTCCAGAGGTTATTCTGCGTGTTAGTCAGGACACTTGTCCCATCAGTCAATGAAAATGGAAAGTTTGCTATACACAATAGCCAGTTGGTATTGACTGGATTTTCATGGATTCTAATACCTTCCCTTAGGGAAAAGCCATTATTGTATCTCCTGTATAAAACATTCAATATATTAAAATTGAATAAGTTGAAATTCATTAACCATTAAGCATGAGAAAAATGAAGGAAATGTATTTTTAAAGGTATAAAACTATCATCTATGAACACAAAAATAGCACAACTTATTTAAGTGTTTATAGCACTGCACAGAGTATATTGCATGAAATTCAGAGAGAAAAAATACATATGTGTATTGAACTAATCACCTCCATTGTGTCAAGTTGATATACACTGCTTTGATATGCATTTTCTCATTGAACCTTCAAAACAACCAAGGGGTTTAGGTTATCTTAATTCTGTAAATGAAGTAAGTGAGGCTCTAAGTATTTAAATGCCAGGCCTAAGGTCTCCTGAGCAGTGTCTCTCTATTTGCATAAACATGCCTTCATTGCTCTCTCCCATAATGATTTGGGAAAAGAAAATTCTGATTTTGTGGTTATGATTGATCCATTAAGTACTTTTGGGTCTTAGTTTTGGACAGTTTTTCAGAGGTATCAAAGGCTGCATTATGCCATCTTAAGCTGGGGTGATTTTTAATTCACAATGTTCCATTCCTCAGGATTACCATTCATTGTAAAACATAATCTTAGAGGATTAGACTTAAGTCCCCTTCTTTTTCATCCCAGCTTCTGGACACTATTCAAAGCATAACGATGTGTCCACCTGATGCACTGATCTTGCATATTGAGTAGGTTTCACAGTATTATTAAGTATAGCTAGAGCAGTTTGATCTGTAAAGACATAAATCTAAAAAAAATCTTGATTTTGCTTACAAAACTGTGGAGTACAACTGGAGAGGTGCCATAAAGCTCCTCTCATCGCCCAGACATCTCCCCACCAGACTGGCAGAGTATTCACAAGACCTTCAGGGTCACTGTTTTCGATTAAGACATTTGTCTCTTGAAGTTCTTATTAAAAAGAACAGGAGTACCTAGGAGAAATTACACAGCAGTCTATGCTAATGTGTTCATTTATCATAATACACTACAGTTCTATGACACTTAATAATTCACACTTACTCTTCCCGCTCATCCTCCTAACATTTCACAACTGATGGAGTACTATTATTAGTTCAATTTTGCACAGAAGCAGAGGAGGAAATGTCTGCCATTTGCCATGCATGTAGAGCTCATGTGTAATGGGACAGGGCCCTAGTTATTTACTATACAGAAAGCAGGGCCCTGCAGAAGAGAACGTTGAACCCTTAAGATAGAAAAGATGAATTGAACGATAACAAGGTCTGGAAAGTAGCTTTTGGCCAGGGCCAATGGCCAAGAATAAATCATTGCTATAAGAAAAGCTAGATACTGGATGACAAGGGGGAGGGGTCCAGAAATGAAATTATAGTATTATAGGGTATCATAGTTCAAAAATATCCTCAGGATCACTGGTCTCTTACTCTCATTTTACAGATGCTCCAAGTGAAGGCTCTAAGAAAGACTAAGAAGCAAACAAATCAAGATGACACACAGGAAGAAAAAAACGGAGCTGAAATAAAAGTCAGGCCTCCTCCCTTCAAATGTTGTTCTCTTTCACTCAACTTTCAAGGTTGCTAAATGGTTGTATTTTAGAAAGAATTTTAATTAAGTAATTATTTTCAGTGTAAATAGTGAAAACTTATGGTGTGGAAGTGGCAATTTCGATAGAAAGGTAAGAAGTTGGGGAAAGTGAAGTGTAAAGAAGAAAAAAAGAGAGAACAGCCTATACCAGTGGTCGGCAAACCGCGGCTCGCGAGCCGCCGTGGTTTGCTGCTCTGTTGACTAATGAGTTTGCCGTCCACTGGACTAGACTAAATGTTACTATGTAGTTGGAAGCTGTGAGGATTAGGCAATTGTGGCATATTGTGTGCAAAGAGGTAAAGGGTAGTATATGACAGTGGTCGGCAAACTCATTAGTCAACAGAGCGGCAAACTGAGGCTCACAAGCCGCAGTTTGCCAACCACTGGCCTATACCTTCAATTAGCCATGCATCTATTGAATGTCAGTGACTGATAATACAGCTGTATTTCTAATCCTATATAATAAAAGCCTAACGTGCTAAGTGTCCGACAGTTCATTCGACCACTCTACCAGTTGCTATGAAGCGCACTGACCACCAGGGGGCAGACACTCCGACCAGTAGGTTAGCTTGCTGCTGGGGTCTGGCCGATTGGGACTGGGAGAGACAGCCCGTACACGCCCTAAAGCCCTCATGTGGCCCCTCCTCAGCCCCGATCATGCACTGGTGGGGTCCCTCAGCCTGGCCTGGGCCCTTATCACAACCCGGGAACCCTCAGGGAATGTTGGAGAGCCAGTTTTGGCCCAATCCCTGCAGGCCAGGCTGAGGGACCCCACCGGTGCACGAATCTGTGCACCAGGCCTCTAGTCAATAATAAAAACATGAGCTTTCCTGGCATTGTGGCTCAGTTGGTTGGAGTGGCATCCTGTACACTAAATGGTTGTGAATTCCATTCCCAGTCAGGGCACATACCTAGGTTTCAGGTTCAATACCCAGTTGGGTTGTGTATAGGACACAACTGATTGATGTTTCACTTTCATATCAATGTTTCTCTCTCTCTCTCTCCTCTCTCTCTCTCTCTCTCCCCCCCCTTCCTCTCTCTCTAAAATGTAAACACACACACACACACAATACCATGAGATAATGAGACTTGTTTTAAAAGGACTTGACAGGTCATCAATAATCCCATTTTTAGCAAACCATGAAAGTGGAGCAAAGTATCTCATGTGGTTTCCCTCAAACTTTATTTAGGAGGTGTGATATTCTGTAGGCAAACTCTTCCTTGAGTGATTGTATCTTTTTAACATGATTAAGAGAATGTGAAGTATTTTTAGGAAGTGTTTTGACAGTATATACTTAGTAATTTATAAATAATAGAAAATTTGCTGTTTGTATATTCTATTCAAAATATATTTGCCTCAAAGGAATTTTTAAGATACATCATACAGATGACATGGAATAAGAAAAAACAGCTATTTTATCGATATTGCATGTACCAATTAGTTCATTATTTTTCTGCCTTGCTCCAGGGGGATGGTAAAGAGGTGATGGGTACCAGGTGGGTGGCTTAATGCATATTGTGTGTAAAGCTTCTTAGAATAGTTTGTGACATAATGTTTTTAAAGAACCACTCTATTGAAACTGAAATCTAGCCCCCAACAAGCTAGGAAATAAAGGAGCAAATATTAAACTCCAGAAACTCAGTTTTTTTCAGTCAGGATCCAGTGGTGCCAATGATAAAGTGGCTTTCAGGACTTGGGTAGATTTTAGTTTCTGATAGAGTTCCATTGTACTTCCAGGTATGCAACAAACTGTGTCATGCAAGGTTCGCTTGCAAGAAGGGTAGAGAGAATGTGATGCTCAGGGACTGGCTGTGGAAGTTAAGGAGACAAAGAAACAGGCTGAGCACAGGTTTGATTGGCTTGGCAGATGATGTGTCACACTGAGGTGATTTTATAGCCCAACTTAGGCATGAGAGGTGGTTAACTCATGATTTGGTCACAAGCCCTGGAATCTCAGCAGTGAGCCAAAGAGAAAAAAAAAAGCTGTCTTTGGTCTGCTCCTTTAGAAGCAGAGCCTAAAATGAGGCTTCTTGGGAAAGGCATTTATTAAGGGAATGCAGTCAGAAATGAAGCAATAGAAGTAGGAATCCAATAGGGAAAATAGCTAAGCAAGTATGTGATCTCTGGTGGAGAAAGTCCTGTCTATCTCACACCCTGGAATACAAATCTCACCACAGAGCTGGTCCCACCTTGAGGCCAGGATGCTGCCCTTTTTATGTCATTGACTGCTGGCTGCTGGGAGGGTGGTAGGTAACCTCTCAGGGAAGAATCCCATTGGACTAAAGGCAATTCTCTAGAGAACAGCAGTACTGCTGGGAGTCTTAACATCAACACTCATGGCTGGTTGGAAATGAATTCACCAGCCCCTCTAAGGGTTCTAGGTTGGCCGCCAACAGCCCAGACTGGGGCTAGTCAACCAGTTCACCTTCAGGAATGACTCACAAAGGGAGCAGACAGGAGTCCATTTTTACAACACCTAAAAGATGAATGAATAAAAAAGCTGTGGTACATTTACACAATGGTATACTATGCAGCTGTGAAAAACAAAGAACTCTTACCATTTACAACAGCAAGGATTGACCTGGAGAGTATATGCTAAGCAAAATAAACCAGTCAGAGAAAGATAAGTATCACATGATCTCACTCATATGTGGAATCTAATGAACAAAATAAACTGACGAACAAAATAGAACAAGAGACATAAGCTTGGAATAGACTTTTGAACTTTAGAGGGAAGGCAGGTGCGGGTGGATGGGTGGGAAGAGATCAACCAAAGAACTTGTATGCATAACCCATGGACACAGACAATAGGGTAGTGAAGGTCTGGGGTGGTGGGTGGGGGTGGGCTAGAAGAGGTCAATGTGGGGGGGGGGGGAAAGGGGCCATATATAATACTTACAATAATAAAGTTTTTTTTTAAAGAATGCTCTATACTAGTATATCACAGACATGCTGGCTAGAAGACGAAATGCAAGCTTCATCCTTCCCTTCATTATTTTTGGATTAAAGATTTAACATTTGACTCAGATGTTGTGGTAGAAAGACTAAGCACAGACTGCCTATTCATGAGAACAGCTCTACTTGGAATGCAGGCTTTATTTCTAAATGCACCACTAAATTATTTACTGTAATAGCAGCAGGCATGTGCCTCCAATTATGTATATCACAGTGTAAGTTTACATGCTCATAACATGTGCAAAAGCTAATGCACCTAGGACCTGTGGAATTTTCTGGGTGCTGCTTTTGCTGGGCTAGAACTGCAGGGGGGAAATCACAGGATTTTTCTGATTTGCTGCTGCAACAGAAACAATCTCTGCAGCTTTCCCTTCTCTTTGAATTCAACTGATTTAATTCTGAGCTAGTGGCTCCTTAGTGAAACAGAAATGACTTGTACAGCCTCAAATTGGCAGCGAAAATCCTCATGGAGGTCCTTTTTAATTTTGGAAGAAACTTCCCCTAAAAATATCTCTTCCTCACTAGACCTTGGCAAGAAAGGAAGGAAATTCCTCCATTTCAGTAACATAGATATTTTAAGTGATTTGCCCTTAAATGCTGAGATAATCCTTAGATTTTCCTAATCTAGTTACTTTTGGTGCTTGGTAGAGAAAAAATAAGTGGTTTGAAATTGAATTAAGAATTGCAACCTCATTGGTAATTACATTTCTTCTTGCTTTATCTCCTTCCCATCTTTACAGAATGACTACATATTCATGTTCTAGCTAAGGCTCACGTATCACCTCTTCTAAGTTTTTCCTGTTAGTTACTCCTGGACCTAGTGTGCTGTGTATTACCTAGTAATAACAGTAACAATACCAGAACAATAGCTAAACTAACATTTCTGGGGCACTTCTTATGCACCAAATACCATGCTAAGCACTTTATAGCCATTGTAACATTTAATCTTTGTAATAATTCTTAATATTAGTATCCCCATTATACAAGTAAAGATGCCCTGCCTTCAACATCTCTGCCCAGGCAATCCCCTGGCTCTTTATTGAGTGCATCTCAGGAAGTATTTCATAAAGTTTAATCTGAGAAAAATCAAACATTAGCCTTGCATGCTACAAGGGGGAATCAATTTTCAAAGACCAAAACATAGACTCTTTAATTGTTTACCACTTTTAGAAACAAACTTCAGTGATACAATTGAGCACACAGCATTTGTTTTTAATCTGCTTCCTTTTTATTCAGGCATTTTTAAATACAGGCATACTTGTTTTATTGTGCTTCAAATATATTGCTTTTTTTTTTTTTTCAAGTTGAAGGTTTGTGGCAACCCTGTGTGGAGCAAATCTATTGGCAGGCACCATTTTCCAACAGCATTTGCTCAGTTGGTGTCTCTGTGTGACATTTGGGTAATTTTCACAATATTTCAAATATTATCATAATTATATTTGTTATGGTGATCTGTGGTAAGTGATCTTTGATGTTACTATTATAATGGTTTGGGGGCTCCATGAACCACAACTATATAAGACGGTGAACTTAATCAATAAACATAATGAGTATTCTGATTGCTCCACTGATCGGCCATTCCCCAGGCTCTCCCTCCACAGTCCTCTCTATTCCTTGAGACCCAACAATATTAAAATTAGGCCTGTTATTAACCTTACAATGGCTTCTAAGTGTTCAAATAAAAGAAAGAATCACATATCTCTCACTTTAAGTCAAAAGCTAGAAATGATTAAGCATAGTGAAGAAGGGATGTCAAATCTGAGATAGGCCAAATGTTAGGCCTCTTGTGTCAAATGGTTAGTCAAGTTGTGAATGCAAAAGAAAAAAGTTCTTGAAGGGAATTTAAAGTGATACTCCAGTGAACACACGAATAAGTAAGTGAAGTGGCCATATTGCTGGAATGGAGAAAGTTTTAGAAGGATAGAAGATCAAACCAGCCACAACACTCCCTCAAGCTAAAGCCTAACCCAGAGCAAGGCCCCAACACTTTTCATTTCTATGGAGGCTGAGAGAAGTGAGGAAGCCAGCAGAGGTTGTTTGATGAGGTTTAAGGAAAGAAGTCATCTCTGCAACTTAAAAGTCCAAGGTGAAGCAGCAAATGCTGTTGTAGAAGCTGCAGCAAGTTATCCAGAAGATCTAGCTAAGATAATTAATGAAGCTGGATACACAGATTTTCAATAGATGAACCAGCCTTATATCAGGAGAAGATGCTGTCTAGGACTTTCATAGCTAGAGATGATAAGTCAATGCCTGGTTTCAATGATTCAAAGGACAGACTGACTTTCTTGTTAGGCGTTAATGCTGCTGATGACTTGAACTTGAAGCCAATGCTGATTTACCATTCTGCAAATCCCAGGCCCTTAAGAGTTATGCTAAATCTATTCTGCCTATGCTCTGTAAATAGAATAGCAAAGACTGGGTGACAGCACATTTGTTTATACCATGGCTTACTAAATATTTTAAGCTCACTGTTGAGACCTAGTGCTCAGAAAAAATAAATTCTTTCAAAATATTACTGTTCATTGACAGAGCACCTGGTCACCCAACAGCTCTGATCAAGGTGCACAGAGATTAATGTTGTTTTCATGATTGTTAACACAACATCCATTCTGCAGGTTATGGATCAAGGAGTAATTTCAACTTTCAAGTCTTATGAAATGCATTTTGTAAAGCAACAGTTACCATAGATTGTGATTCCTGTGATGGATCTGGGCAAAGTAAATTGAAAACCTTCTGAACGGATTCCCCATTCTAGATGTCATTAAGAACATTCAAGATTGATGGGAAGAGTTCAACATATCAACATTAATGGGAGTTTGGAAGATGTTGATTCCACCCCTCCTTGGATGACTTTTAGGAATTCAAGACTTCTGTGGAGGAAGTAAAGGCAGGTGTGGTAAAAAGAGAAAGAGAACTAGAAACAGAAGTGGAGCCTAAAGATATGATTTAATTGTTACAATCCCATGATAAAACTTTAATGGAGAGGAGTTGCTTCTTATGGGTCTCAGTCCTGTTTTATTACAAGTGGTCTGGAATCGGACTTACAATATCTCTGATGTATGCCTGTATATTTTAAGCATATTTGCTTGTAAGGAAGTTTTACTTTATGAAAATCAGTCCTATTTTTCCAGAAAAAACATTAAAAAATATTTGGCAAGAGCAACATTGTTTATAAAATTATATCTGAGGAAATTGTATTTTTCTTATACATATTCTGTTATTTAGAAATAATCCAATAATAGTTTAAAATAGATGATAATCCAAAGAAAATAATGGGAGTCAGAGATTCCTATTAATCTGTGTCTTTTCTATCAACCCACAAAAAAACTCATCCCATGATATTCAGTGACATTTCTATTTATATTCTGGCTGCTTGCTGACCTCATAGCAGATAAATAGTGTGTGAAGTCACCTATTTTTAAGTAACAGAAAGAGAGCCTTCCCACTTCTGTGGCAAAAGGACTCCTGTCACTAACAGGACACTCTAGGTGATACCTGAGTGCCAGAAGAGATGAATGTATTTTTCCCTGAGCAATAAACTTTCAAATTTATATACTGGTAGTTTAAATGCAACAGAACTTGGTTGAATAGAAAGGCAAAAATAATGACTGAAAACAAAGAGATTTTTTGAAATGTAGATAGATAAAAGGCCACAATTTCCAACTTTCCCATAGTCTTTGAGTCATCTTAAAGCCTCCCCTTTACTTGTTTGACCTTCTGTTACTGCGTTTACATCCACAATTCCACTCACTTTCGTACTATGCCCACTTAGAATATTGGATTATCTCAATATAGAATTGAAAGAGCTTAACCGAAAGTATTTTCTCAAATGAATGGGAGAAACAAGAAAAAAAAAAAACTGTTTCAAATTAACATAGTTTGTCTTAATATGCCTGTTATAGAACATACCCATTTTTTATACAGAGAGCTCTAAGTACTTCCAGACCTTTGAATGGTAGCAGAAGGGCTATGTCATTTTTTTTCTTTCCTACAACACCAGGAATAAGCTTATTTTCCTTGACCCTTTATAGTTTTCACAGCAGGTAAGAAGAAGAGAAGCTGCCTAGGCAGTTAAAATAGCCCTTGCCATTGAGAGTCTGTATTTAATCCAATCATGGACACTCACTGAAATTAACTGTAAGTATCTGTGTTTCAATAGTCTTTTTTGATAAGTAGAGACTTTTAATAACTGTCTAAAGAGACAAAACACTGTAAGTGTGCTAACAGAAATATTCAGTAAATACTCAATAATGCTGACAATGTCAGCATTTAAAATCACATTAACAATGCCAGATAAATTATTGCATTAACTTAAAGTACTGCCAAATTGGCTGTATAGTTTCTGAATGTTAATTAAATTAAATTAGTGACAACACATAAATAATACGGATTTCAAGAAATCTATCACAAGAGAAAACAGAAACCAGCTTAATAAATCAATCTGTATTTTTTATGTGATACGGTATATAACCAAGTGCTGCAAAAATATCATACTTAAGAAGCACGAGCCCTTAGCTGGTGTGGCTCAGTTGGTTGGGTGTTGGCCAGTTCACCAAAAGATTGCTGGCTTGTATACCCCATTGGGGCACATGCTCGGGTTATAGGTTCAATTCCTGGTGGGGGGTGTGCAGGAGGCAGCCAGTCAATGTTTCGCTCTCATAACAATGTTTCTCTTTCTCTCTTCAAATCAATGTTTAAAAATCTTTTTAAAAAAGGAAGCAAGAACATATGAGTAGATTACATTTATAGCACTGCCTGATCATTATGCAATTTATGATTTCAGCTGTACATTGGAGGAGTATTATCAAACATGATTCCATGTAGTGAAAGTTGTATTTAGCTCAATATTATAGGACTAAAATAGCAGATTCCTTTATAATGCTGCTTGTATAGTATAAACTAACATTTCCTTTTCCTCTAGTAGCAATGGCCTTTGGTAGCTTGAAGAATTTCAGCTAAAACATATTTAGTTTGAATGTGTAACCTGCTGTGAGTTATAAAATATTAAATTCTAACTTTTTCCTTAGACTGTGAAGCCAAAAGAAACACTCAACAATATATTCTCCAAAATTGTAATCCATGTGTATCTCTCTGGTAAATGTCAACAGTTCATTAAATGGTAAAGCCCCTGGAAGTCACTACCTCTAAACACTGCAATGTAATATTAATTTTTCTGATTGAGTAAATATACTTGAGAGTCAAAGTTTGCTTGAGAGGGCATAACTTAAAAGATATTTTGAAGCTTTTTCAAAGCAGGAAAATATTGTTTCCATTCAGTTAACATGTCTTTTTCCATTGTATCACATCTACTTGCTTTGTTGTTGTTGTTTTGCTGATGACTCAGAGATTACAATGATTTCATTTCCTCTGTAAATCATAGAGATTTTTAAAGGAATTTACAATCACATAATGGCTCTCAAGATATTCTAATCTCAGCTTCATCATCTCATCACCCAATTAAAATAGAACAGGAATTCTATGCTTTGCTGAAACTTGGTTATATATGTATTATATTTCTACTAGTTAGCTTGAGAGTTAAGATTTTTTTAAAAAGGAAAAGAGCTTATTCAATGCATATCTATCAAATGCCTTCCACATGCTTTGCACTGTTCTAGTCACTGGAAATAAAGTAGAACCCAATATATTAAAGTCTCTGCCCTTTTAGACATAGCATTGTCTATTGAAGAGAGATGGGAAAACACAAAATGAAAAAATATGTAATAAGTTGATAAGTTGAATTGATAAAGTAAAAATAAGGTAATGAGGGTAAGGAGTGCTAGAAAGGGGGCCCTGTTAAGGGAGTGTGTGCTATTTTATACAGGATACTCAGGGAAGTCCTCACTGAGAAAATAATATTTGAGCAGAGGCCTGAAGGAAGGGAGACAGAAAAATCATCCAGGAATCTGAATATATTCCAGGCAGAGAAAACTACTGGAAGGACTTTGTCAAGGGAATGCTTGGAGTGTTTGGGGAACAAAAAGAAAGCATGTGTGGCTGGGTCCACAGGAATATAGATAGGGAAGAGTGGGGAAAAGTCAAATCAGAAAAGTAGCTAGGGCCAGAAAGATTTTATAGACTACATTTAGGTCTGGAATTTTATTTTGAGTGAAAAGGAAAGTCCCTGAAATGTATGAGCCAAGAAGAAACATGGTCTGACTTGGGGTTTATAAGTAGCACTCTGGCTGCTCTGTTGAGTATAGATTATGGGGGTTTAGTACAGACGGACAAAAATTAGTTCAAAAGCTTTTGCCAAATCCAGGACTCACAATAGCAATTGAGAGAAGAAGTGTGAACATAGTAGAAAGCCGGAGCATTTAGGGCTGGCTAATGGATCTGATATGGGATCTTAAAGAAAGTTATCAAGAATGATCCCATTAAATGGATGATAAGATGTGAGCAATTACAAAGATGCATTTTCTTCTCATTAAAAAAGCAAAATTTGTGGGAGACGTCTAGGTCAGAGTGAAGGTTGGGAATCAGGATTTTGGCTTCGGACATGTTACATATGAGATGCACATTAGACATCTAAATGAAATGTCAAGTAGGTAGTTGGATAAATAGCCTGGAATCCATTCTTGAGATTTCTGACTTTGAGAGTTCTTAAAGTGAAGATGGTATTTAAAGCCATGTGACTGGATGAAGTTACTCAGAGAGTATGGTGAAAAGAGCAAAGATCTGAAAAATAGACCCTAGGATAATCCAAAGATTAGAAGCTGAGAGAGAATGAATAACCAGCAAAGGGAACTGGGAAGAATTAATTGACAAGGGAAGAAGAAACCTAAAATGAGTGGTATCCTGAAAGGCAAATGGAAAAAAATATTTCAAGAAGGACAAATGCAATACCCTCACTGAGTAAGATGACTGGGAATTGAGCACTGGTTATAGTAATGGGAAGTTTTCCATTGATCCAGGTATGAGTTGTCTTGGTGGAATAGTGAGGATGAAAGTCTAATTTCAATGAGTTCAAAAGGAAATGTGTGAAGAGAAATTGGAAGTAGGGAGTATAATTAACATGTTTAAGAATTTTTGTTGGGAAGAGAAAGAGAGGAGTGGAACTGCATTAGAGATAAAATATGACATAGGAAATAAAAAAAAGGGAAGAATTGTTTTTTCTAAGGAGAAAGTGGAAGGCTCTAAAGAGGTGGTAGTATAAAGGATTTCCATGGACAGGCATGAGAAAAAGAACTTTCTAGTCAGACAAGCATATTTAAGCTCAGAAGTACTGAGAGGTGTGTCTGAAGAATGTGGTTATACCTGGAATGAAGAAGAAAATGCAACCACAAAAGTTAGTGAGGGTCCAACCGGGGGAGCTATGACTTACTGGTTTCAGAGTTAAGAATGTACATGATATCACATAAACCAGCAGAGGTTTTTCAACAAATATGTGTTATGGTAACTCTAGCAGAACGTTTGGGTTGGAGGGTCCACTGGAGGATTGAACTGAATGGGTGGAGATAATTAAAAAAAAAAAAAAAAGAATTTCATTTTTGAAGAGGAAGAATGGAGGCCTAAAAATAGGACAGATCTGAGAAACATTTTAAAAATAAGTAATCAGTAACCCATGGACACAGACAATAAGGTGGTGAAGGCCTGGGGCTGGGTTTGGGGGTTGGCTAGAAGGAGTCAATGGGGGAGAAAGGGGACATATGCAATACTTTCAACAATAAAGATTTTTTCAAATAAATAAATAAATAAAATAAAAACAAAACGACAAAAAATAGGTAATCAGTAACTGAGGGGAAAAGGATTTGATGACAACATCAAAGTTTCCAGAGGGTTTAGGAAGACTGGTGATGCTTTCTAACCTGGATAACAAAAGAGGAAATTATTGATTTGGGGTCAGTGGTCTTCTGTTCCATGTTAGGTTTCCTAGCTCCAGGCTAAATTAATCCCTATGTAAGGGAGAGTCTATGAGTCCTCCAAAAATGGGGATGGTAGGAAAGAAGGCAAAATTTAAAAAAGAGATTAGATTAGAATAAAAACCCAGAGTGAAAAAAGGCCAAGTTGGTGAAATCATTACTTTCTGGAGGAAGCCATGGCTTGGCATCTCTCCCTGCTGTTAATTGCTTCACCTCCTGAACCAGGTTTCTTTGTTCTGGGCACCTAGGCAACTGTTCTCAGGACCTTGACAGCTGATTCATACATTTTACAGCTGATTCATTAAGTTGATTGACTCAAAATAGAAGATACTTTGATGAGTTATAAATCTCAACCTCTTAACATACTTACCCTAACACGAAGGAAGGACACATAATTAACACATTATTTGGAACCTATAATCCAAATTCAGTGGACACATAACTAACTCATTTAGAACCTATTATCTGAATTTAGTGGAGAGCCCCACTAAAAAATTTTTTTCAGGAATTAAATGAACAAATGCTGCTTTTCAATGTCAATTTTTGTTAAGGTTAACCTAGCTTTTCCAGACTTAAGAAACTCTTTGATCCCAGGTTTATCAATGGTTTCATTCTTTTATGAATTTTGGAGAGAGGCCATCCTTTCATCCCTCATTTTCTAGCCTACGTATACAAAGTCAGAACCACCATCAATTCTTCAATTTGTAGGAGTTTTCAGTGTTTGGCTAATCCAAAGCCTGACAAGTTTTTGGTGACACCCAATAATCTGAAGTTGTTATATCAAGAAGAATTGAAAACAGGGACATTTCAAGATATTGCCATTCACCACTCATTGGGATTCTATTCGGAAGTATTCAAATGGTTTATTTTTCCCTTGTCTTAAAGTTCTTTGCACAATACTTTCTTTATCTTCCTTAATGTTTTTATGACGTCAGTCCGTTAATGGAGCAGCTTGTGAGTGACGAGCTGCCTAGCTATCCTGGGAAAATGGAGAAATTGCATAGCTTCAACAAGGAGGCAGTTTTACAATTTTTGTTAAAGAGGGGAAAATCCCACGTCTGCCGGAAAGAGACAATGTGCATTTGGGTTCGAGGGAAGAAACCTTTATTATGCGTGAGATGAAACATTGCTTTTATTAAGAAGTGTTGTTATTGGTTTTAGGGAGCATGGCACATTGGTGTGTGGGTTTTAATATGCCATTTGTCTTTCCATCGTCGACTGCCATTTAAAATGTCACCAGTTTTTCCCAGCAGTGAGGTAAAACCATGGGAACGGCATTCAAATCACTTCACAGAGTACAAGCCAATTTTAACAAATTCGTAATTAAAACCCAGCCAAATCTCTCATTGCACTGCCAAAATCCTTCCTGCGTATTTCCCAATTAAATGTCCTGTCTGTGAAGAAGCAGGCTTCTAGAGATGCCGAAACCAAATCACTAATGTCTTTATAACAATGAGTCCTTGCTGTTCTCACACCACATTAAAATACCTGAATCCCATTGGCTTTCACAAACATCTGCGAGATAATGCATCCATTAATTCATTCAATAGGTATTTATTGAACACCTACTACATACCAAAAACTCTTCTAGGCTCTGAGGATGCACCATTGAGCAAAACAATGTCCTTGCAATGACAATGTGCTGCCATTCTAGCAGGGGAAGCAACAGTAAATTAATAAAGGTGTTTATTTACTTATTGATAATATTAGAGGCCCAGTGCACTGCGCGGGGGGGGGGGGGGGGGGGGAGGGGTTCTTCAGCCTGGCCTGCGCCCTCTCACAGTCTGGAAGTCCTTAGAAGATGTCCTACTGTGGGAGGCGACCTGGCCAGCCGATCAGGGGACAGCACAGCCCCCATCACCTTGCCGCTGCTGCCCAGCCTCCCTCTGTGGGAGGCAACCAGACAGGCCAATCAGGGGACGGTGCTGGCCCCCCCCCAATCACCCCTCTGCTGCTGCTGGTCGCCACCCCCCCATCACCATTCCCTCCCTCTGCCCACTGGCACGCACCTTGGCTGGCCTGGCGCTGCCTGCTCGCTGGCCGCGCCCCCCGCTGTCTGGTTGTTCTGCCGTTCGATCAATTTGTATATTACCTCTTTATTATATACATTATCCTATATAATAAAAGCATAATATGCAAATTGACCATCACACCCTCACAAGATGACTGCCTATGACCAGGCCGGCAGAGGGGTTAGTGAGGGATGACCAAATGACTGAACAAGCAGGCCACGTGGGGCGACCAGGCCAGCAGAGGGGTTAGTGAGGGACGACCAAACCACTGAACAAGCAGGCCACGTGGGGCAACCAGGCAGATGGGGGGAGCCGTGAGGGACGACCAGGCTGGCAGGGGGGCCATTTGGGGGCAACCAGGCCAGCATGAGGGGCAGTTGGGGGCAACCAGGCCGGCGGGGGGCAGGCAGTTAGGGGCGACTAGGCTGGTGGGAAGGGGGCAGTTGGGGACACCCAGGCAGGCAGGCAGGTGAGCGATTAGGAGCCAGCAGTCCAGGACTGTGAGAGGGATGTCCAACTGCCGGTTTAGGCCCAATCCCTGAGATCGGGCCTAAACCAGCAGTCAGACATCCCCTGAGGGGTCCTGGATTGGAGAGGGTGCAGGCTGGGCTGAAGGGAACCCCACCCTGTGCACAAATTTCATGCACCGGGCCTCTAGTAGACAATATAATATTAGGTCGATAAATGCTATAATGACAAGGTAGAGGAAGGGCAGAGAGAGTGACAGCATAGGCTGCTTTAATTAGAACATACAAGAAAGGCCTCATTAAAGAAGGGATGTTTAAATAGAGAACCAAATGGGGGCATAATAATCCAGGAAGAGAAAAAGCAAATGCACAGGCCAGAGGCAACCTACCTTGATGCTAAGGAAGCTGAAGCTTTCAGTCTCCTCATTTGATCACACTCCTAAAATAAAAGTTGCACCAGAAAAAACTTGAACCACAATTGGTTATGGTTGCTACCTCTTTTCACAACTACTTCTATTTCCATTGCACTTCCCTCCTTTCTGGCAGGTAGCGATGGAGTGGCCAGTGTCATTGTTGGATATTGAGAAAACACATGTAGTCAGGTGATAGTGCGTTTATGTGGTTTGCAGTCACTTTTGATTTCAGCTATTGCTGGCTTCCCAGTGTAGGAATCCAAGAATGCTCCTACACCCACTCTGCCAAGGTGCAGAGGGCAGTAACTTAATAATATTATGATGTTTGTCAGCTTATTCAAATTTGTAAATTGCTGTGACTTATTTTCTTATTCTAAATATGCCCTTTTATATCCAATGATTATATTCTCTTTCCTAAACCATATCTCCTAAATTATATATGCAACAGGCTCATAGAACCTGTTGGGCCCTGACTGGGGAATGTGTTTGTCATGTTCAGCACCTACACGGGTGGAGGTCAAAAGGGCCTGAGGAAACGGAGTACCAGGGAGAAGAATGGAAGTAAGCTTGGGGAGTTGCCAGGGAGAGATTGCTCAGGGCCTTAAAAGCTAGTATAACGTCTTTGGGTTTTATTCTAGGTAAGTGAGGAAGCCATTAGAGGGTTTTAAATAGAGAAGTGATATACTCCAAGTGGTGTTTTGGAAATAACCCCCTGGCTTCTAATGGAGAGCAAATTTGAGGGTGGAAATACTGGAAGCTGACAGACTATTTTAATGATTCAGGGGAAAGGGAATATGGCTTGGATTTGGGTGGTAGCCCCAAAAAAGGGCATACTTCGTTAGGGTGATCAAATTTGGGATATATTTAAAGATATGTCTGACAGGATTTGTTGATGGGTTGGATATGACATGTAAGACAGTTACAGATTTGTCACCTAGGTAATTGAGTTAATGGTGGCACCATGTTTTAAAATGCACTGAAAGAACTGGTTTATAATAAATTTATGATTTTGTATGCATAAAATCTGAGATGTTTTCCACACATTCCATCACAGACGTTGATTACATAAAGTTTAGTCATCAATGAATTATTGTTAGTATTTAAAGACATCAACTGGGTAAGGCCACCACTAGGTGATGAAACCAAGACAGAAAGAATGTAAGGACTCATTGCTTACTATGACAAGGCTGAGTCTCCTGACTTTGAGTGTTTTCCATTACAAGATTTCTAAGGGAATCATAAAGTAATAAAGAAATCTCCTGAGCATTAGGGAAAGAATTAGAAAATTCTGCTTTTGAAGAAGAAAAGTAAATTATTGTATCGCCCTGAAATATATTTAAATATTCAAGTCATGTCACTAAATTTTAAAAAATTAGTAACTAACTTAAATAAAATACCTTACCTATTTTACAGAGTTTTCACAAATTAGCATTTAAAAAATATATACCATCAAAGAATATTTTAGAAAAGCCAAATCGTTCAGAGAAAGTCTTAGTATTTTTTTTGGTGGAAACAGGTTTCCACTGTGTCAGCAAAAGAACCAAGAAATAAATTATTCTCTGGCTTGTCAAAAAAAGACATCACTTCAAGCTTGACCTGAAGGAGTCACGGGAAATCTGATGGGAATAGCTCAGGACTGAAAAAATCCTTTTGAGAAAAATGACCCTGTCTGGTTTTCCTCTGTTCTTAGTGGAATCTGGCATAAATGGCTTACAAGTGCCCCTTTAATGATGCAGTTCAAATGCTATCAGCTGTGTCACATCAGATTGGAAGTGGGCTCACCAGGACTTTGGGACCCAATAAGGTACAAAGCAGCATACATGAAAAGACCTCATGATACTAAATAATGCAATAAGTTCCCCAAGGAGAAGATAAATATGAGTCTGATCTACCTTGGCAGCATCATATCTGTCACTATTACAGAATGCAGAATTCAATGTGGGAATGAAAAATAAGAACGAATATTACCATGTGAGAGTTGAGAAGGACTAAACTGAAACAAGGCTGATGTGACAAATTCACCTGAGGAAAAAAGCACACACTACCAAATGAATCAAATGAAAGCATTTATAAGGTAGTTGCAGAGTAATGAGAATTTGGGGGAGAAACTATGGATGGATAAATTTGATTCTAAGAAGACCACCTCCCCAGAGTAATTACTTTGAAGATAAGACATTTTCCTGCAATGATTTACATACTTTTTTTGTAATCTCTATTGTTGGAAGTATTATATAAATCCACTTTTTTCTCCCCCATTGACCTCTTCTAACCCACCTCAAACCCTCCCCTCACCAGCCCCGCTCCCTTCCCTCCCCTCCACGCCCCCCCCCACCCCAGGCCTTAACCACCCTATTGTCTGTGTCTATAGGTTATGCATATACACATACAAGTCCTTTGGATGATTTCTTCCCACCCCCCACAGCCTCCCAACCTACACAGTACCTTCCCCCTGAGATTCCACAATCTGTTCCATGATTCTATGTCTCTGGATCTATTTTTTAGCTTCTGTGGGAAGCAAAGGCATTTTGAACTTTGCCTTGCTCACTAACATGACTTATTTCTTTAGTTCAGTTTTTTCTTCAAAACATTATTTGGGTAAATGCAGGTAATCCACCCAGTTAGTTGCATAAAAGCAAGTTATTCTCTTAGTTGGATTAACTAAGGACGCACCATGCCTCAGTATCCCAGCCTATTCCCCTTTCCCTCACTGTCTTGAGTCTAGCAAACAAATAACAGTTTTAGCCAACTCTTTATTTTGCCTGCATGACTCCTCAAACTTTAACTGAGTTATTTTCATAGAGGAGACCAATAATTTAAGGGGGAAAAACACCATACATGTAGTTCACCTTTGTTAGCTTCCTTAGAATGAATGGCTAGGTGAAAATAAAAAGTCATTTTTTTTAGAATTGAGTTTTTCTCTGGGAGAGTTGGCAGCTCAATTACAGATATACAGACTTCCAACCTGAAGGGAAATTCAAATCACATATTAAAACCTTTTGAAAAATAGGAGCATATGGAGCTTGATTATATTCCTAGCAAAATATTTTTAAACAAATGGATTTGAAAGCTATTTTTTAGTAATATTGTATTTCATAATGATGGGAGAGAAGATTAAATATGTTTATTGTAGATTCACCATGGGACATTAATTCTTCAATTAAAATCATAAAATCCTGGAATTGGACACTTACTTTTAATAGCAAAATGCTTAAGATGAATAATGGTATGATTTATCCAACCAACTCTGAATAATGTAATGAAGAACAAAAGGGGAGATGGTGAGGGTCAACGCTCCACATTCATCTTAAAGTGCCACCTTTCTTGTGGGGCTTACATGACTCATTCTAAGGCTATTTCCATACTGGAAATTAAATGAAGCTGCTGAACCCAGTAATACCAGCCACCAATCTGTCCCTTGCAGAGATGGCTGTTAAAGTGGGAAACTCTGGGAGGTACCAGGCATGCCACTGGCTTCAGCAGAGACTACAATGGGGTTTTTACTACATATAAAGGCAAAAGAAGAAAATCCCTGGTATGGGATTTCTACCAAACTGCAAACTCTTTATAATTCTTTGCTTGTATTTAATATAGCTGAAAATGACCTATGGAAGTTAATTCTACTGAGAGGAAAACAAATAATTCTCACCAATGCAAATGCAAACATGTTCATTCTGCAGTCATAAGGCAAACCTCTAGAAAGCTGAGATATTCCTGTGAATTTCCCCGCCCCCCCTCCCCCCACTTATAGATGACATTAGAACTGTATTTTCTATGAGATTCAGTGATGATGACCTTAAGAGGGTCTTACATTCAGAGTCTAGCAGGCCTGTATTTACACCCCAGTTCCATTACTTTCTATGTTAGATCACATATGGTTTACAAATTATCACCTATGTAGAATATAGAGTATCCCCCCAAAATGTATACACACACTTTGAATATAATTATAAAGGCAGTGTTTATTAAAATACATTTCATTTTCAAAACTGAGCTATCAGCTGTTAAAGTGTGTATACATTTTTGGGGACACCCTGCATATGTTAGAATTTACCATGGAAGGTCATATACATGCTTTGAATACTGTTCTGAGAAAAACCTATGAGTGATAAAGCATGGAAAGAGATTGTGAACCATTTCCTATGCAGCTGACACCAGAGACTTGTCATTCAAGTGCATTTGTTTGGAGACAGTATAAAACAGTAGCAAGAACATAAGTGAGGAGTCAAAGATGACTCCATATGTTGGTGCTTATGTAGTGTCATTCATAGAAACTGAGAATACTAGAAATGTTGATTTGGGGGAGGGAAGAGTTATAAATCCAGTTTTGAGATACAGTGTTTGAGAACTGGTCCTTTTTTACAATAAAAATGGACTAGCAGCCAGTTGAATAAGGCACTAAAAGTGTGGAGGAAAGCTCAGGGCCAGAGCTATGTATTTGGAAGTCACCAGCACTCAGGTTATATTCAAAGTAATTAAGTTGGATACAATCTCTAACATACATATTTTAGAGGGATGATTTGGCCTTCCACAGCTTGTCTTTGACTATTAGAGACAGAACACTGGGCTCCATGTATGACAGGTTTATTTAGCATAGAATCTTTTTTTTTTCCTTAGGATTTTATGTTATACTAAAAAATATATTTAGAATGACACAAAGCCTCTATTATTAAAAGGCATTTCGGTCTAAGATGTTAATTACTCCTCAGACACCAGGAAACTACATTAATAGAAATAACATCTATGAACTTGTCATATGAAATAGAGAAGTCAAAGGACTTTGTCTTACCACAGGATGCCACACAGCACAAAGCAAGGCCAGGGGTGAACAGTATGCTTTTTCACCGCTTACTCATGGGTGAGTAAAACTGGGAAATGACTATTTGGAGGCATCTTAAATCTCCCATGGTGTAAAGAACTTACTCTAAGACAGAATTAGTTCATAGCACTCCTCCTCAATTTTGCTTAGCATAAATATTAGAGTAATATTTGTGCCAACTGAATTGACATTTTTCCCAAGATAAATTAGACTCAGCTGCAAAACTGGATATTGCAATCTTCTCACTGACTACAAGTTAATTAGTTAATCAATTAATAAGATGGACCTCTGCATTGGTTTTCAGTAGGCCCCAGCATTTTATTTATTTTCTAACTAGAAAATGTGTCATTTATCACTATGGTGCTGTGTGGTTTTTTTCATGCTTTAAACTTAAGTTCTTTGGTGAATAAAACTTATATGCACTGGAATAAACCAGAATGATAATTATAGTCTTTATAAAAGTAGAAGAGATTTCAAAGGTAATTTAATGGAGTTGTTTTCAAGCCATTCAAATGAAACCTTACTAGGAACTTCAACATGTAAAATAAATAGGGAACTGCCTTATTGAAGCCAGTCCCTTATCAGCTCCCTTGGCCATCCATGGCCCTCGGGGCTCATCTGTGAATGGTCAAGGAGCACAATTTGAAAATTCCTGTGTAATATGACCTCTATTGGACACATGAACACATCTCCCAACATGGATGCATGAATATCCAGCCTTTTGAAAGTCCCTCTAATGACATATCTCCTGAGGTTTACCTTGTCAAAGGCTTTCTCCATGTCTAATTAAATTACTTCCATTGGTAGTTCCTTGTCTACAAGGCATTTGTCTATTTTATAAAAGACCTGTTCACGCCTGAGAGGATCCAGGTTGTTTAGTCAGGCATGATTTCCACTTATAGAAACCATATAGACTTTCCCCAATAGATTCTGTTTGCTTATTTGTTCAATGACCTGCCTCTCTGTACAGGTCAGTGATTAATAAGAGCTTCTTGAGTGATGACAGACTATTCTGCACATAAATGAATGCTGTGTTCTCTAAATAGAAAGTCTAGGTACTATCAGCGACTCACGAATCCTTCGCCTTCTTTAACCTCACAGGCTACACAAAACTGTGTTCTGAATGAATCACCTGCCTATCACGACTACAGCTTGACTACAGCTTTGTGTGGCTTTTTCAGATGGTAGTTTTTCCTATTGCACATTTTTATGGGACATCTGTGCTATGCATTATGCAGTCTCCAGACTACAGTCTCTTGCTCAGATTTGGACCCTTTATCACTATTTTGTCACTTTGCCATCCTAGCTAAACTCATTCTCTATCAGGAACCTACTTAATCCCATTTCTGTCCTAGATATTTTGTATAAAATCTCCGTTAGGTGGCATACTTGTGTAAAAAAAAAAAAAAATCCACGCATAGCTTAGAAGCTGCGACTATTCCACATTGGTCATTGTACCTTGCAGAGTTAGACCATTACCAAATAGCTGTCCATATTTGTACCAAGTAAACATACTCCTTTAGGAGATGTCTCAGACTTGCAACTCATTTAAGCAATGAGAAAATGTGGATTGATTCTGTAAAGTGCATTATGATGTCACTAGCCAGGTTGGGTGTGTGAGATGGTGACAGATTACATAACTAAGCTATTGTTCATTGGACTTCAGTTGTACTGGATGTACACTGTATAACCTACCTTCTCAGGGGAAAAAATCAATTGTTTTACTTTGTAAAGAAACTCATCTTTAGTGTAAGCATTAAATGTTATAGAATTGTCTTCTCCAGGTTCTTTTCTAATGGTTTCTAAATTTGTGGGAAATTTTCATATTTAATCGCAACACTGGAGAAATTCTTTTAAAACAATAGTAATCATTATCTTAATAATCCAATGAGTCACTTAATATTAAAAGGCTCGAAAATGTCTGCTATTTAATAGAAAAATGCATGTGCCAGAATCCTTAAAGGGATCATACCTTTTTTACTAGATTGAAGTCTCAATCAGAAACACGATGAGAGAGATCTAGGTTCCTCAAGTCCATTTTGTCTGTCCCTTCCTGTGATTGGTGATAAGTAGAATGAAGAACTACATTTTGGACCACAGAGGTGGCAAATACCACATCAGGATGCCAGTTCAAATCCTTTTCTTTCCATTAAGTCCTTCTGTAAATTAATATAAATAGCAATCTTCCTTCCTAGCAATTTAAGCCCAGGCTTGAATCTTCTAGGGAACTCATCCCACCCAATCATCTAATTTTTTCATTTTTATATGTGTTCCTCTGGTTTTCCTCCTCACTCAGATTTGACTTGGATGATAAAACTAAAGAGGAAATGATTAACTAGCATGTCTTTATATATGACTAGTAACCCTGCCCTGCTTCACCCAGTCCCCTGAGATGTTAGGGCCTGAGGAATCCTCGCACAAACCCAGGCAAACTCAAGAACACTGATTGTAAAGAAATGCCTTCCAAACTGAGTTAGAGAGGGTGGCTCCCCAAAAGACCACAATGAAAATAATTGACTTTAAATTTTCTTCACCAAAGAAAAAGAATACAGATTTAAAGATTTCTGAGAGAGTGATTTTTCTCATGTTTCTATGGCTTCCTGTTTAATCAATTTAAGCTCTATTTTCAATAAGGATTCAGGTTGAATAAAAATGATGACACTATTGCCAAAACCAGTTTGGCTCAGTGGATAGAGTGTCGGCCTGCGGACTGAGGGGTCCCGGGTTCGATTCCGGTCAAGGGCATGTACCTGCGTTGTGGGCACATCCCCAGTGGGGGGTGTGCAGGAGGCAGCTGATCAATGTTTCTCTCTCATCGATGTTTCTAGCTCTCTATCCCTCTCCCTTCCTCTCTGTAAAATATCAATAAAATATGTTTTTAAAAAAAAAATGATGACACTATTGTCTCCCAGACTGGGTCATGGGTAGAATAAGAGTTGGGATCTAGATATATCAACAGAGCATCATAGATGCCATCCATATGGAAGATACTAAATAGATGTTCATTGATGATTGAATAACTTGACCTAGGACTCACCAATGCTAGAAATTTCACTATTAAAAAATCCATTCTTGGACTTAAGTCTTTACATTTTGTATGAGCACAATGCATCTAAACAGGTTCAGATTAAGCCTTCTCAATGGATTGAATCCTATCTAATAAAAGAGTAATATGCAAATTGACCATCACTCCAACACACAAGATGGCTATCTCCATGTGGTCAAAAATGGCCACCCCCATGTGGACACAAGATGGCCGCCACAAGATGGCCGGCAGAGGAGGGCAGTTGGGAGGGACCAGGCCTGCAGGGGAGGGCAGTTGGAGGGGACCAGGCCTGCAGGGGAGGGCAGTTGGAGGGAACCAGGCCAGCAGGAGAGGACAGTTAGGGGCAACCAGGCCAGCAGGGGAGGACAGTTAGGGGCAACCAGGCCTGCAGGGGAGGGCAGTTGGGGGTGACCAGGCCGGCAGGGGAGGGCAGTTAGGCATGACCATGCCAGCAGGGGAGGGGAGTTAGGGGCAATTGGGCCGGCAGGGGAACAGTTAGGCATCGATCAGGATGGCAGGGGAGTGGTTAGGGGGTGATCAGGCTGGCAGACAGAAGCGGTTAGGGGCAATCAGGCAGGCAGGCAGGCAAGCAGTTGGGAGCCAGCAGTCCTGGATTGTGAGAGGGATGTCTGACTGCCCGTTTTGGCCCGATCCTGGGCAATCGGACATCCCTTGAGTGGTCCCAGATTGGAGAGGGTGCAGGCTGGGCTGAGGGACACCCCCCACCAAGTGCATGAATTTCATGCACCAGGCCTCTAGTATGATTATAAATAGGTTTCAAATCTAATCTTGAAAGCAGGCTTTTTATTTTTTCTTTGATAATGTAATAGGTACAAAAACTATGAAAACACTAGGTACCCAGAGTGGGCTGGGCAGGGCAAAGCTTAGGTAACAGTAGGTGTGAAAAGACAAGGGTCTCATGATCTATGGCTGGTAATTCCCCTAGTTGGCAAATGGTGTCAGTTTGAGTGTCCAGCTCTGTCACCATGATATATCTCACCTTCCACCCAGCATTTCTGTCTCTGCTATTGAGGGGCCTGTTTAATTTAAGATCAGCCAAATATAAATAAGTCATTCCATTTAGATAATGTAATTAGCATTGCAAACAATATTTAGACAAAGTGCATGCCTATGTAAATGGTGTCTGCTTGGTTACAACTACCACGAGAGTGCTTTCTACACGAAAACAGGTAATTAAAAAGGCCACTACTGAGATCCTTCAATCTTAATGCAATGGATAACTGCATTAACGGAGAACACTTAATTCCAACCCATAATTAAGTTTGGCAGTCTGAAATTATTTAAGGTTAACCTTTCTTCTCTGAATATTTTGAAGTTCTTCCAAACCATCTCTATTCTAGATTCTATGCTACATATACATCTATAGTATCTTTCTTCCCACAATTAAATCACTTTGTTAGAGAGGAGATCCAAGATGGTGGCGTAGGTAAACACCTAAACTGCTGCCTCGCACAACAATTTCAAAACTACAACTAAAAGACAAAACGTCTATCACCCAGAACCACGGGAAAGCTGGCTGAGTGGAAGTTCTACAACTAGAAGGAAAGAGCAAACAGCATTGAGGGGTGCACAAGCACTGAAAAGCTGAGGTACGGAGACGTGCGAATCGGGCTGGCGACGGGTGACTGGGAGCGCTGCTGTTTTCAACCCGAAGGGAGATAAGCTCCCGATTACTCCGAACTCCTTTCTGGGGAGACGCGGGGGACCCAAACTCCTATGGGGAGAAGCTGGACTGTCTGCCGTGGGGTTGGAAAGTGAGGGAGGCTTGCTTGCAGGGCTGCACGCAGGAACAATTGTTTATTGTGCTGGGGCGCAGGACGCAGGGACACGGTCGGAGACGCAGAGCCGGCTTACTGGCAGCCATCGCTGTTTGCCACGCCCTAGCCTAGTGACGCCCTGAGACCCCACCCTGCACAATCTATGAACCCACACAAGCTCCAAGCAGCGGCTTTAGCATATGAATGGCCTGCCCTATCGCAGCTTAACCTAGCAAACTTGCAGCCCGGGTCAGACAGCTCCAAAACCTCCAAACCCCAAGCAAAGAGGAGAAAACTGTAGTTCTTGCTGTAGTGCCTGCTGGGTGGCTTCAGACAGTAGCTGACCTGCACCCCATTGGAGATCCAGAAGCCAGTGTACCTAGTGGTCAGTGTGAGACACCAGATTTCAACTCCTCACATCCATAAGTGATACATTCAAGAGGCAGACTCAGTGAGCACCGAAGCCCCACTGAAACAAGTCCTGCCCCATAAGCGTGTCTCCAGCGCAGCAGTTCTTCCATTATAGACACAGCGGGTCCTCACAGCCAATTGGCCTGGAGGTCAATTCCTCCCAGTGTACCAACAGCAATCAAGGCTTAACTACACCAAGACTTTGCACTCAGCCCACAAAGGGGTGTACCAAAGGCATCCACCTCAGGTGATTGGGGAGGCTGAGCTACTGGCAACTATAGGTCACCTACCACACAAAGCCACTCCATCAACACAAGGAAGCAGCAAAATGCGGAGACAAAGAAACATGTCACAAATGAGAGAAATGGAGGAAAGCAAACTAATGGACGACATAGAGTTCAGAACCACATTTATAAGGTTACTCAAGAATCTTCTAAAAACCGCCGAGAAACTTGATGAGACCTCCAAGGAGCTTAGTGAGACCTTCAAGGACCTTAATGAGAATGCCAAAAAAATGGAAAAGGACCACTCAGAAATTAAGCATACACTGTCTGAAATAAAGAATATACAGAAACTCAACTGTAGATCAACGTACCCCAAGAATCAAACCAAAGATCTGAAATATGAGGAAACAAAAAACACCCAACCAGAAAAACAAAAAGAAAAAATCCAAAAATATGAAGATAGTGTAAGGAGCCTCTGGGACAACTTTAAGCGTACCAACATCCGAATTTTTGGGGTGCCAGAAGAAGAGAAAGAGCAAAATATTGAAAACCTATTAGAAGAAATAATGACAGAAAACTTTCCCTACCTGGTGAAAGAAATAGACTTACAAGTTCAGGAAGTACACAGAACCCCATACAAGAGGAATCCAAAGAGGACCACACCAAGACACATCATAATTAAAATGCCAAGGGCAAAAGACAAAGGAGAATCTTGAAAGCAGCAAGAGAAAAACGGTTAGTTACCTACAAGGGAGCACCCATACGACTGTCAGCTGATTTCTCGGCAGAAACTATGCAGGCCAGAAGGGAGTGGCAAGAAATATTCAAAGTGATGAACAGCAAGAACCTACAACCAAGATTACTCTACCCAGCAAAGCTATCATTCAGAGTTGAAGGTCAGATAAAGAGCTTCACAGACAAGAAAAAGCTAAAGGAGTTCATCACCACCAAACCATGATTACATGAAATGCTGAAGGGTGTTCTTTAAGAAGAGGAAGGAGAAGAAAAAGGTAAAGATAAAAATTATGAACAACAAAATGACATCAAATAAATGCCTACCAACAAGTGAATCTAAAAATCAAGTGAATAAAAAAATCTGAAGAACAGAATGGACTGGTGAATATAATAGAATCAGGGACATAGAAAGGGAGTGGACTGACAATTCTCAGGGGGGAGGGGGTGTGAGGGGTGCGGGAAGAGACTGGACAAAAAGCTTACACCTATGGATGAAGACAGTGGCGGGGGGCAAGGGCATGGGGTGGGGTGGGGAATCAGGTGGAGGCGAGCTAGGGGGAAAAAAAGAGGAACACCTGTAATAAACTGAACAATAAAGATTTATTTAAAAATAAATAAATAAATAAATAAATAAATCACTTTGTTAGACACAGGAAGTACCCATATCATACTTTGCCTGGTTAATGAAAATGTTGGTTTGAAAGATGCATGTTTATGAAGTTTAGAATACAAACATATAGGAGAGATCATATTAATTACCCAGCCCTCACTTTGAAAAAAGAATCTAGAAGCCAATGTAACAATTCAGCGTCTTCCATTATAAATAAAATATATTTCTTCTGTTATTGTTACTGATTACTTTTTTTAAGTCAGCTTTTTATTACTATATACAATTTGTGAAATTAAAATTTTAAGAAATTTCATTTTACACTAATAATAAAACCATTCTTGAACTACTTTTTAGACCTCAAACATATCAAACAAGCAGCAGGCATTATCCATTGATCCTTATCACAATCCTTCTACCCAATATCCACTGCTATTCAGGAAGGCAAAGCACACAAAATCATGCCTAATCATTACAGGAAGAAATAAGTGTCTCAGAGAGTTTAATTGATTTTTTTTCAAGATCACATGGTAAGCGACAGGATAGCAAGAAACAGAGGTTGGTCTTTAGACTCCAGCCAAGTGTTCTTTCCACTGAAGCAAGTAGATTCTCACTTTCCCACATATAGCCCTTGGTGTCCCTTACCTTCTCTTTAGAATTTTTAAGCAACTGGACTGCCTCTGTTACAGAGCCAGGTCACTCAGAAGACAGTTATATGCATGCATGACAGAAAAAAAAAGGAAAGAAAAGGGGAAAAAAAACTTGATCAATGTAAAGTCTTTTATGTCTTCTCAAAATATGAGTTTTTGTTATTTCAGTATCATATTACCACATAAACAATGAACCTGTTTTTCTATTTATTTGAGATTTGGACAATTACTCAGCGAAAGGAAGTATTAAAGGATAATATATATATATATATATATATATATATATATATATATATATAGTATGATAGTGGTACTCAAAGAGTTTAGAGTTTAGGTAAGAGATAAGACCAATGCACATAAAATAAATAGTGAATAGTATGAGACTAAATTCCAGAGTTTCTGAGAGAAATTCACTACTTCTGGTCCACATTTTCACCTGTGTTCTGACTCTAGGGGTGTGAGAGAGATGCTATGAAGCCCAGCCCAGACCTCACACCCCTTTTAGGACTGAAACACTGATTCTTCCACCTGCTGGGAGTGGTGGCTGATAATTCTCAGCTGAGTTTCTGTCCAAAATTGCTTCGACTGAGGCACTCTCTCTGCTCAGGGTCATAGCTCTTTCTCAGGGACAGCCTACATCACATGGCTGGTTGATACTGAAGTTAGTAGGTGGAGGTGGAGTGTTAAGACCCAGGCCACATGCCTCAATGCCAAGTAATTCTGCAGGGTCATTTTATCTGCAGAGTTCCCCTTGGGGTTAGTGACACATTGACAAAAACTAAATCTTGATTTCATTTCTCCCTTTGACCAGTGGTGCTCCCCTCACTTCCCGAAAACGTTCTCCAATATAACCTGATAAGCAGAAATTTCAAACTCAGAGTTTCAGGGGAACCCAACCCATAATTGTGTCCCAACCTAAATACTCTTCCCTTTTCCCTTGATTTGAATTTTTTCTCTGATTTCCACCAGCGTTAACTGTACCCACTAAAGTCACACTAGCCCCAGCCCAGCACACTTGTTTGTGTGCTCATTCTATCTCCCTCCCCATACCCCCTCCATCCTCCTTTCTTTTGCCTTCTCTGCTTATTTCACATATGTGATTGTTCTGTCTGGTTCTCTGGGTTTACTTCTCTGGATTTATCTTAACATTATGAAACTTTCTGTCAACATGCCTATCCCTTTATGGACTACCCAGCTGTTTGATCCTAAATAGTTTGCCAAATGGAGGAGCCCAGCTAGGGACCTCCATGCTCAGGAAAAAAGGTGGCACAGAGCAGCTTCTATCTGCTTCCAGCAGGACAGCTGGTTTAAATCATATGTTTAAGTCCACTGAATGCTTTGGGAGCTAATCCATAGAGGGATATATACATTGACAGAAAGACTCATAATGCTAAGATAAAGTCAGAGAGAAAAATGAGAGAATTGAACAGCAAGTTAGAAAGCACAGAATATAAACAGAAGGATCAGTAGAGCCAGCAAGAGGAACAGTATATGTGCCTCTAATGAGTTTAAAGCATTGCTTTGGAATTTGGGGGCTGAAGTACCTCTCATATTTAAAAGGCTGAAACACTAACTAGGTCTTAAGGCACTTTGTGGCTATAGTAGCTCTATCTAAGGCACTCTGTGGCTGTAATAGCTCTGTCCTTCTGATTCTGTTTGCAAAACTACTTTATTTATTTTTAAATGTATTTTTTATTGTTGACAGTATTATAAAAATCTCCCATTCCTCCCCGCTTCTCCCCTCTCCTCCAATCCCCTACCCATCCCCAGGTCTTCACTAACCTATTGCCCATGTCCATGGGCTATGTATACATAACTTTACATTGGTGGTCCATATGCTTTTAAATAATTTAAAATAACTTTCAATTGGTGGTCCATATGCTTTTAAATAATTGTTTATATACTACGGGGACTAATTGCCAGATAGCCCCTCTCCCTACACCTTCAGCCCCGTATCTGCATATGGATATCAATACTCACCCAGGAGGTTTTGTGCCTCTGTGGGAGGTCTGGTAGGAAATCATGGAAGGAAACAATGATTATACATTACTGCCCTGGATTGTCTTTCTTTGCCCTCAATTCAAGTCTTCCCATATTCCTTTCCTATAGCAGCATAGCCTCCATATTATTTCTGTGAAAAGGAGTTCCAAGTTTATTTAGCATCTTCTAGACACCAAGTTTTCTGCTTCCCATATGGAGGAATTAATGTTTTATACATAACCAGATGTCAGTTGGCATCCTTTGAGACTGAAATCAATTAACTGAAGCCCTTTATCATGTACTATTGTAAACCTAAAGGACAGCGCTGGCCCCGCTCACACCTGCTGACAGCACAGAGCGATTGGGGCTGGCACCAGTAGGGGGTGCGAGCGGGGCCAGTGCCATCAGCAGGTATGAGGGGAAGCTGCTGCCCTGATCGCCCCTCAGGAGCAGGGGGAGGTAGAGAAGCCCTCAGGGGCAATTGGGGCTCTCACCCACTGACGGCACCAAGCAATCAGGACTGGCGCCAGGTGCCAGCAGTAGGGGCGAGCAGGGCCATCACCGACAGTGGGTGCAAGAGGTGGCTGCTGGCCCTGATTGCCTCTCAGGAGCAGAGGGAGGTGGAGAAGCCCTGAGGGAGGATCAGGGCCAGCAGCCGCTGCTCGCACCCTCTGACAGTGTGGGGCACCAGCAGCAGGTGCGATCAGGGCCAGCACCAGCAGCAGGTGTGAGCACCAGGCAGGACCACAGCACGCACAGGAGCAAAGAATTTTCAGTAACCACCATAGGCTCGCCCAGATGAGAGCGACCAGTGCCCCACCTTAGTCTGGCACCCCCGCTCACCTGCTCCACCATCCTGCCGTGGCCAACACCCGCCATGTTCCATGCTCTGCCGCCTGCTGCCGACACCAGCCATGTTCCACGTGTGCCCCTTGGTGGTCAGTGCACATCATAGCAACTGGTTGTTTGGTTGTTTGGTTGTTCTGCTGTTCGGTCTATTTGCATATTAGCCTTTTATTATATAGGATGGTCTTAAGTACATGGCTGCTCTCTTCCCTATACTCCATGCTGACCCATACATGAAACTCAGCATCTCAGAAATACTCCAACAAGGCAACTGCACAAATAACAGACTTTTTGAAAAAGTAGAGATTCAGTGATGTTTTATATCACAGCAAAGAAAATAACATAATACTAAGTAATAAAATCCCTGTTTTAAATTCTTTCAGTCACTCTAACACTGGGCATTATTTGCTGAGAACTTCAACTTCATATCTAGTTTCTTAGCTCTTTTTATTTCTAGTTTTCCTCTTTACCCTAGCCCTCTATTTTATATTCTGGCTTTGCCTCCCCTATATAGTTACCCACAGAATTTCCGCTCTTTTGCTCTTCTTAACTCTGCACATATTTTGTGTTTCCAAAACCTCATTAACATACTTCCTAAACAAAGGACCACTTATTTTGGGTCCGGACCTTTAGCACCACAGAATAAGTGGCAGGGCCTTTGAAATCATCTCTTTATTTATCTCTGCTATTCTCAGAAAGTGGAAAGGACACCCCAAAGATTTATTATCCTACTAATATAAACTATGTCCTGCTGCTTGAGAAAAAAGAAGCAGGCTCTGAGAGTTTGAATGACATTTGTTTTTCTTGCCACAACACTCAGAGACAAGGAAATGAAAAGAGTGGACTCACAAAGACAGAGCCAGAACTCAGGGTAGGCCAAGTACCACCCCATTCATTTTCCACCATGCTGGTTCTCCAGAACAGATGGTAGCCAAAGCGTCTCCATTAACCACTAAATTAAGGAAACACAGGGGAAAAGAGGGTATAAGGGATGGAAAGCAGAAGAGAGAAGAATTATCAATGATATTGAAATTGAGTTTGTAATTGAAGTTTTTCTTTCATTCATGTAAAGTGAGGAGGAGAGAATGTGAAGAGTCATGAGATGGTATTGAACATTTGCTGTTAGTTTGCTTCTGAATGCAAAGAAGATAATTTGTGGGAAAATAGTCCTTCTCTCAGTGCTGAATGTCTACTTATAGAAAGCCATCTGCAAAGCAGCTGTCCAACAAAGATAATAAGCAGGTATCTATAAACTGTTATTCATCAAAATTATTCTTTGCTTCCCTGAACTGTTTGCAATTGGCCTTTATTTTCCTCTTTGTATCTGGAATTTCAACACATACAAAAAAAAAACTTCTTGGGAACTTATAACTCTCATTTATATCATTTATAGTTATATCAGATATAGTCATATAAAAATATATGATATATATATATATATATACTGGCTGACATGGGTTTTTCTTTTCTAGTAACTCTCCAATAAAATCAGAAGATAAAGGGCTTTAGAAGTTACAAAATAATATACTGGTCTGATGATTTCAATTATGAAAGTCATTCTGAAATGGCATAATTTCATACCTCAGTAAAACCCACAAAGCATTATGCCTAAAATTGTAACTCTTCCTGAATTCCACCTTGTGTTGCAACCCACTCCACTCCACCTCCCAGGAACTTAGCAATATCCTTGACCTGTGTGTGCCTGAACCTGCATGGGGCTGCCACCTGCAGTGAGAGCACATACATAGTTAAGCCTGTCCTTGCCACTGAGACATAAGAGCAGATATTATTCTTTAGCTGTAAGGGATGAACAAAGACAGCAAGATCTGTATTGGTGAGTAGCTTTATTTAATACCAAAAAAAAAGGTAAATGTGAAAGCCTTTGTAATGGCTTTAGCACAATTTAGACTTCTCTCGAATAGCCTGACTTTGCATTTTTGAAATACATCGACAATAGTTTATTTCAAGCAAGTCGTTTTTCTATTAACCATGTTCTATGAATGTCTCCTCCTTCATAAATATACTTTTCTTCTACAGTAAATCCTTTTGGTTTTTATTTCTGTAGAAGCAAGCTAAGTGGTTGTCATATTTCCACTGTCATTTAGATCAAGCCAAAAGACACGCAAGTTTTTTAAATTGTTTAATACCTATTCTTCTAGGAGGCAGAAATTTGAAAAACACCTCCTGTAAGCAATGTGGGTAATAATAACTTGCTATTTTAACCTCCAGATGCCATCTGCATTTCTTAATGTGATTTCCCAGTTCTGAAAGGACAGTGATGAGATGATCTGACCTTTACATTTTCCTGTTTGATTTCTCTCCCAGTTGTTCAGTGGGAAAAAGAAAAAGAGCTAAATATACCTGAGCCTTTTCTGTCTTCTGGTCCCAGAAATGGGTCGTCTAATTAGCTTCCCTACTCTCCTCACCAAGAAACAGTTGTCATGCTTGTTGTTGGAGCCTGCCTAGGTGGAGAGCAGTTCTTTCTCTCCACTGGCAGGAAATCTTGTGAATTGAAAAATAACAGATTTTAGATTTTCTGAGTCTTCATGTTGGACTCAAACAAACAAATCCTCCTTGCAAGCGAACCCAACAGGAAAAATGTTGTGCTGCCTGTTTCATGAACCATGACAAGGACCATGACAAGGATGCCAATGAAGGGAGAAATAGCAACCTGGGCTCCCAGCAAACAACCCTCTCCTCTGGTGAGAGGCATTTTTTTAAAATGTTTCTGATCACAAGATTAAGAGGTAAGGCTCCGTCCAGGGAAGTAATCCAGTTGAACCTGAGCAAGAACACCAACTATTCCCCATGCTAATGCTCCTTTGTGGCCTGAAATTCAAACCTCAATGCTTTGGGAGTGATTCTGCCTGACCCTTCACTTAGAGAAATAAAAGATCTGCTGCTCTTAATAACACAATTCAGAGTGAACTCTAAAATAGAAGAAAAAAAAAAAAGACTGTTGAAAATGAGAAAGGGATCATAACATGTGATTTATAATAAGAAATATATATTTAGTCGTCTTCTCCTCTGTCCTTCCTCTTTTTTGGCACAGAGATCCTAAAACCCTTGGAATTTCCCAAGTACTGTGAGTGATAAAGTAGTCTTTTGTTATGTTAATGAGGCAACTTTTGGAAGGTTGCCATGTTAGCCAACCAAAGGATTAGAGGATTGGAAGTTTCAGTCCCACCCCCTGATCTCCAGGCAGGGGAAAGGGGCTGAAGATGGAGTTCAATCACCAATGGCCAATGATATAATCCATCATGCCTATGCAATGAAGCTCCTTAAAACTCAAAAGGATGGGGTTTGGAGAGATTCCAGGTTGGTGAACACGTGGAGGTGCTGGCAGACTGTCATTTATGGTGAGGGCCTAGAAGCTCTGCACCCCTTCCCCATACCTTGCCCTCTGCATCTCTTCCAGCTGACTGTTCTCAGTTATGTCTTTTTATAATAAACCAATTATCTAGTAAGTAAAATGTTTCTCTGAGTTCTGTGAGCTGCTCTAGCAAAAAAGAATTGAAACTAAAAAGGAGGTCATAGAAACCTCTGATTTACAGTTGGTTATACAAGTGCAAGCAACCTGGGCTTGCAAGCAGCATCGGAAGTGGGGGGCAGTCCTGTAGAACTGAACCTTTAACGTGTAGAACCTGATATGATCTATCACTGGATAGATAGTGTCAGAATTGAGTTGAACTGTAGGACATCCATTTGCTTGGTGTATATGTGAGAAATACCCTCCCCCCACACACAGAAACAAACACATTGGAATTGGGTCCCAGAACCAAAAAGAGGGGGTTAAATGTCTGGTTCTGAAATCAAACAGGCCTCAGTTTTCAACACAACTCCAACACAAATCAACCTTCCTGGACTCAGTTCTTTATCTGTGAAATTGGGATGTTAAATATTCCTTTATCTGATGGATCTTGTAAAAACTGATGTCAAGTATTTATTCTGGTACCAAATATATGGTACATATTAATTATATTTTAATAACTATTTCTATTCTTAACATTAAGGGTTGTCTTTCTTTTTCCTGGACTGCATACAGAAGTATACACAGATTTGAGTTAAATGCATTACATTATAAATTTAATTCAACATGTTTAACTCAGCCTGCCCTGTGTGGAAGACACTGGCAAAGTCTTCAACAAGCTCTCATAACAGGAGACCCTTGGCATTTTAGTATTTAATGTCTCCTGCATCTTTTCTTTATTAACTACCCTAATGGTTAGTGTCGTGCAACTTTTTCTGAGATATAAGTGTGAGTACTGTGCACCATAAGGTCAATAAATTAGTTGTTCCAGAAAGAACAATTGAATTAATAACAACCCAGCCAAGTGCCTTGACACTGCCTCTGAATGTTGCTGTAATCTTGAATTATATATACTATAAAGATGATCAAAATGTGAAAATTATACAAGATCTTAAAATGGACTTTTTATAAATATCAAGTAAAAAATCTTAGAAAATAGAATTTCTTCATCAGGAAGGGACCTAGAAAAATAATATTTCTTGTCTTGCCCTCTTGCCTTTGGATAGAAGAGCTGTATAAGCCAACTAGGACAGACATAATTATTTTTCTTGTTCTGAAGCTTTTTAAGAAAGGACATTTACCAGCTAATCTTGGTAGCTCCTTCCAGCATCTTCTTACTCATCTCAGTTAAGATCTTCTTCCTTATGTCTAATCTAAACTTTGCTTCTTTCTTTAAGAGTTCTCTCAGAAGGGGGATCAAATCTCTTCTTTCTTCCTATTTCCAATAAGTTCCTAACACAGCTCTTTAAGTAACACCTTGTATACAATCCTCCAATGTGATTTCAATCAGGGAATAGATCATACATTTTCATAAACCTGAAGACATTAATCAAGCCACAATTTAATATTTATAAAGTTTAACTTGGGGGTAAATAATACCAATTGCTAATGCATTTTGCTAAGTATTGACCATATTTCCTAATCTTTTAAACTTCTCTACCTTTCAGTTACTAGAAGTAATGATGTTTTATGATCTAACTGATTTAGTGACCTAACTCCTACACATAGACTCTGAAGTCAATCCACCTTGGTGCAAGTCATAGCTCTATCACTTCATAGTTGTGTAACTTAGGGCAAGTTACTTAACTTTTCTACATCTCAGTTTCCTTATTAGTAAAATAGAGATAATAATATATGCTTCATAAGGCCGAATTATGGATTATGTGGATTAATATTTTTAAGGTACTTGGAATAGAACCAGCTTTGTGGCAGTGTTCAGTAAGTACTGTGTTGTTATCAAGACTACAGGATAACTTTCCAGTCCTTGTAATCTTATCTCTACAGACGTCTTAGTACCATTTTCTCTGCCTGGACTAGCCATCATCTTCCTACCTACATTATTCTCCTCTTAAACATCTCAGCTTGGTTGCACTCTCTTATCTACCATGTAATGAGTTGTGATCTCATCTTCAGGATCCCTTTATTAGTACTATTTTTGCTCTAGTATGATATCATGAAGACAGTTATCTTTGCATAACTTATCTTCTCAGTGAAATTCTTGGCTGTTCCTTGAAGAAATAAAGTAAATCCTACAATTTTTTAATATAATTTTTTAATCCTCACTAGAGGATATGTTTTTTTAAATATATTTTTATTCTTTTCTGAGAGGAAGGGAAAGGGAGAGAAAGATAGAAACATCAATGATGAGAGAGAATCATTGATTGGCTTCCTCCTGCACACCCACTACTGGGGATAGAGCCTGCAACCCAGGCATGTGTCCTGAATGGAATGGAACCATGACCTCATGGTTCAAAGGTTGACACTCAACCACTGAGCCATGCTGGTCAGGCAAATGCTATAAGTTTTAATAATTCATAATTCCTAGCAAGTTTCTTTGCTCTTTATGAAGTACTTGGTGAGCAAAGGTGAGCTGACAGATGATGTTTTTATTAGTTTGATTATCTCAAACTTTAGTGGAAAGATTCTTCTTATTAGGTGATCTCATAATCCATGTAATTATAGTTGATATTTACATATAAAGCACTAATAACAGTTCTTGGTACACAGTAAGTACTCAATAATTAAGATGATAATGAAGAAGAAGGAGGAGGAGGAGGAAGAGAAGGGGGAGGTGGAGAAGAAGAAAAAATCTTTTCCCCAAGTCAGACAACACATTATCTTATTTGTTGTTCAATGACCTAAAAAAAAAAGTACCATTTATCCCCATTTTAAAGATAAAGAAATTCAAGCTTTGTGTGGCACAGAATGATCATAAACCTGGCTTTCCCAGGACAGTATTGGTTTACACTTCTTGTACCACGTAATATTAATGGAGTTCCCATTCATTATCAAAAATGCTTATCGGGACTATAAATTATATGATTACCCTAGACTTAATGCCAAAGTAACATATCCTGCAAGCTAGGGGTTATAAGTAAATTATATAACTAAGTCAATGCCAGAGCTCTAATCCCTAGGCGAATCCCATGTTAAACCATGTATCTCATTTCTTCCACATAACTGGGAGTAATACAAAATATGAAATTTAGAGAGGTTTGGGAGGTCCCTTTACAGGCTGAAACTTTATGTTTGAGAGACCCCAGAGAGCCAAGAGTACCAAGAGAACATGATCAGGAGGCAAGGTGGGGGAAATTCTTTCCATTTTTTTCTGTCATCTTACAGAAAAATTTCACAATTAGAAGAATTGTGAATTTCAACTGCACAATGAAAATATCATATAAAATATTATTATATTTGATTATGCATGATGTGAGTGTTACTCCTCATGTTTTGGCATTAAAGAGAGAGAAATTTGGACTTGGAAGATGGCAACCAGGAGGATAGCAGTGAGGAAGAGAGTGCGAGTGAGTGAGGGAGTGAAAGAGGAGTATGTGGATGTGGTGTGTGTGTGTGTGTGTGTGTGTGTGTGTGTGTGTGTGTGTGTGGTGGGGGGAGGACAGTTAGATCCTGCAGAACTTTTGGGGGCTGGCAGTCCAAGCTTGCCTAGCCAGGCAGCCTCTGCTAACACTGTAATCACTCCCAGGGCATCTGGCTCTGCTGCAGAGGCCACGCCATCTTGAAGAGAAGAACTGCTGTGACTGGGAGCCCAGCCTCACTTCCACCCACAGTGTCCTCAGAAACGACCCAGGACCCCATAGCCACTCCAGACAGGGACCTGCTGCCTTAGCTACAGACCAATGGACACCAGGACTCAAGCCTTCCAGGCTGCAGGCTCCTGTGAGTTCTGGCACATGCTCTCCTCCCACCAGCCCAATGCTTTAGCCCTGGGCGCCATAACTCCATGAGGAGCCAGGGCCACGTGACCCTCCACCAACGCTGCCGCTTCGACCCCGGGCCTGGTGACTGCAAGACCCACCAACAAACCTATCACTGCAGTCACAGGCCCTGTGCAACTCAACACCTAGATCCTTCTACAATAGCAAAAAGGGGGAGACAAAGAAACAACCCACAAAGGAAAGATAAGGAGGAATCCTCAGAAAAGGAACAAAATGAAATGGGGGCATGCAATATGTCAGAAAGAGAATTCAGAATAATGGTCATACAGTTTATAAACTGGATCGATGAGAAAATCAACAACTTATGTAAGAATCAAGGGGAAATAAAGAGTGATATAAATACAATAAAAAACATTATGGAAGGTTTCAACAGTATACCAGAAGAAGCAGAGGACCAAATTAGCGAATTAGAAGACAGGGCAGAAAAACACAACTAATTGGAACTGCAATTAGAGAAAAAAAAAATGAAAAGGCAGGAGGAGAGCCTAAGGGAGCTTTGGGACAACATGAAATGAAGCAAAATATGTGTAATAGGGGTTTCAGAACAACAATAAGAGGAGTAAGGATTAGAAAACCTATTTGAAGAAATAATGTCAGGAAACTTCCCCAATTTGGGGAAGAAAAAAGTTACACAAGCACAGAGAGTTCCAAACAAGATGAAACCAAAAAGACCCACACCAAGACACTTCATAATTATGATGGCAAATGTTAGTGACAAAGAGAGACTCTTAAAGGCTGTAAGAGAGAGACAGAGAGTTACCTTCAAGGGATCTCCCATTAGATTATCAAATGACTTCTCAACAGAAACACATCAGGCCAGAAAGAAATGGAAGGAAGTATGCAAAGTGATGCAAAGCAAGGGACCGAATCCAAGAATACTCTATCCAGCAAAACTATCATTCAAAATTGAAGGAGAAATCAGGAGCTTCACAGACAAAAAAGGCTAAGGGAGTTTATCACTACCAAGCCACCAATGCAAGAAATGCTAAAGGAATTATTGTAAAAAGAAATAAAAAGGGGAAAAGGAACACAGGCACAAAAAATAAAAATGGCTACAAACCAGTACCTATCAATAATAACTTTAAACGTAAATGCTCCAATCAAAAGACATCTAGTGGCTGAATGGATAAGAAAACATGACCTATACATATACTGTCTACAAGAGACCCACCTCAGAACAAGGGACTCACATAGACTGAAAGTGAAGGGATGGAAAAATATCTTTCAGGCAAATGGAAATGAAAAAAGCTGGGGTAGCAATATTTACACCTGACAAAATAGACCTCAGAGTGAAAGCCATAACAAGAGCTAAGGAAGGCCACTTCATAATACTAAAGGGATTGATACAACAAGAGGATACAGCTCTGGTAAACATATATGCCCCCAATGCAGGAGCACCCAAATACATAATAAAAACTTCTTGAAGATACCAAGGGTGAGATCAACAACAATACAAATATAGTAGGGGACTTTAATACCCCACTGATAAATCCTCTAGACCAGTGGTCGGCAAACCACGGCTTGTGAGCCACATGCGGCTCTTTGGCCCCTGGAGTGTGGCTCTTCCACAAAATAACATGGCCTGGGCGAGTCTATTTTGAAGAAGTGGCGTTAGAAGAAGTTTAAGTTTAAAAAATTTGGCTCTCAAAATAAATTTCAATCGTTGTACTGTTGGTATTTGGCTCTGTTGACTAATGAGTTTGCCCACCACTGCTCTAGACAAAAAAATCTGCAAAAAAAAAAAAAAAACACAGCAATCCTAAATGACTCACTAGATCAGATGAACTTAATTGACATCTTCAGAACATTTCACCCCAAAGCTATGTTTCATACATTCTTCTCAAGTGCACATGGGACATTTTCAAAGATAGACCACATATTGGGTCACAGGCAAAGCCTCTCCAAATTCAAGAAGATTGAAATCATATAAAGCAGCTCCTCAGACCACAATGGCATAATATTAGAAATCAAACACAATTTAAAAATTCAAACACTTGGGGGCTGAATAGTATGCTTGGGTTACCAAAGAGATCAAAGAATTAAAAACATCCTGAAAATGAATGAGAATGAAAACACAACAATACAAAATATATGGGACATAGTGAAAGCAGTCCTGAGAGGGAAGTTCATAGCATTACAGGCCTACCTCAAAAAAAAAAAAAAAAAAACAAGAAAAACTGGTAATAAATTATCTAACTCTACAACTTAAAGAATTAGAAAGAGAACAATAAGAAAAATCCAGAGTGAGCAGAAGGAAGAAGATAATAAAGATCAGAGCAGAGCCCTAACTAGTTTGGCTCAGTGGATAGAGCATTGGCCTGCAGACTGAAGGGTCCCAGGTTCGATTCTGGTCAAGGGCATGTACCTTGGTTGTGGGCACATCCCCAGTAGGGGGTGTGCAGGAGGCACCTGATAAATGTTTCTAACTCTCTCTCCCTCTCCCTTCCTCTCTGTAAAAAAATCAATAAAATATATATTTTTTTAAAAAAGATCAGAGCAGAAATAATGACATAGAAACCAAAGGGAAAAAAAAGAAAAGAAAAGAAACCAAGAGCTGATTCTTTGAAATGATAAACAAGATTGATGAACCTCTAGCCAGGCTCACCAAGAAGCAAAGAGAGAGGACCTATATAAACAAAATCAGAAAAGAAAGAGGTGAAATAATAACAACCCCCACAGAAACACAAAGGATTGTAAACAATTGCTATGAACAACTCTTTTCCAACAAACTAGACAACCTAGAGGAAATGGACATATTCCTAGAAAAATATAACCTCTCAAAACTCAATCACGAAGAATCAAATAATTTCAATAGGCCAATAATTATGGAGGAAATTGAAGCAGTAATCAAAAAACTTCCAGCAAACAAAAGCCCTGGGACAGACAGTCTCACAGGGGAGTTTTACTAAACATTCAAAGAAGAACTAAAACTTAACCTCCTCAGACTATTCCAAAAAATTCAAGAGGAAGGAACACTTCCAAGCTCTTTCTATAAAGCCAGCATTACCCTAATCCCAAAACCAGATAAAGACAATATAAAGACAGAGAATTACAGACCAATATCCCTCATGAACATAGATGCCAAAATTCTCAACAAAATTCTAGCAAATTGGTTCCAACATTACATTAGAAAGATCATACACCATGACCAAGTGGGATTTATTCCAGGGATGCAAGGATGGTACAATATCCACAAATCAATAAATGTGATACATAACAAATTGAGACAAAAGTCACATAGTCAAATCAATTGACGCAGAAAAAGCATTTGACAAAATCCAACAACCTTTCTTGATAAAAACCCTCTGCAAAGTGGGAATAGAGGGATCATACCTCAACATAATAAAAGCCTGTATGACACACCTATAGCCAACATCATACTCAATGGGCAAAAACTAAAACCATTTCACCTAAGAACAGGAATAAGACAGGATGCCCACTCTCACCACTCCTATTCAACATAGTATTGGAAGTGCTATCCATAGCGATTAAACAAGAAGAAATAAAAGGGATCCAAATTGGAAAAAAAAAGAAAACTGTCATTATTCACAGATGACATGATACTGTACATAGAAAACCCTGAAGACTTCATCAAAAAATTATTAGACTTAATAAATGAATTCAGCAATGTAGCAGGATACAAACTTAAAACCCAGAAATCTTTGGCATTTTTATACACCAATAGTGAACTTACAAAAGAGAGATTTTTTTTAAAAAATCCCATTTATCATTGCAACAAAGCAATTAAGATACCTAGGAATAAACTTAACTAAGGAGGTAAAAGACCTATACTTGGAAACATACAGGACGTTGAAAAAAGACGTAGAGGAAGACGTAAACAAATGGAAGAATATACCGTGTTCATGGATTGCTAGAATCAACTTCATTAAAATGTCCATACTACCCAAAGCAATCTATGGATTCAATGCAATCCCCATTAAAATACCAGCGGCATATTTCACAGACCTGGAACAAACTCTCCAAAAATTCATATATATGTATATGAAAGCCTAAGCAACTGGAATGACCAGAACTACCAGTTGCTATGACACACACTGACCACCAGGGACCAGACGCCCAATGCAGGAGCTGCCCCCTGGTGGTCAGTGCGCTCCCAAAGCCAACCTCCCCCGGTTGGCCAACCTCCAGTAGTCCCTCCCCACAACTAGCCAACCTCCGGTGCCCTGTCCCTCCCTCAGGCTGGCAGCCCTGATCAGCCTGCTGCCAGCCTGCCGTGGTGGCGGCCTGGTGGCGAGGGAAGGAGGAGTGGGGGAGGCGGAGAACCACGTGGTGGCGGGGTGCTACCAACGGTGGCGGTGGCATCCAGCATCCATTCCTTCCGCACCCAGCCCAGCAACCATCGCCTCCTCTCCGGCCCGGCCCTGATCGGCCTAGCCTTGATTGACCCTGATCACCAGCCAGGCCTAGGGGCACAACCCGTGCATGAATTTCATGCATCGGGCCTCTAGTATGAAATAAAAAAAGACCCCAAATAGCTGCAGCTATTCCCCGAATCCTGAGAAAGAAGTACAAAGTAGGAGGGATCTCAATACCAGATATCAAGCTATATTACAAAGCCACTGTACTCAAAACTGCCTAGTACTAGCACAGAACAGACATATAGATCAATGGAACAGAACAGAGAACCCAGAAATCGACCCAAGCCACTATGCTCAATTAATAATTGACAAAGGAGGCAAAAGCATACACTAGAGTCAAGACAGACAATCTCTTCAATAAATGGTGTTGGAAAAATTGGACAGATATGTGAAAAAAAATGAAACTAGACCACCAACTTACACCATACACAAAAATAAACTCAAAATGGATAAAGGGCTTAAATAAGATGGGAAACCATAAAAACCTTAGAGGAATCCACAGGCAGCAAAATATCAGACATATATCGTAGCAATATCTTGGAAACTAAGGAGAAAATAAACAAATATGACTACATCAAGGTATAAGGCTTCTGCACAGCAAAAAAAATCAACAAAACAACAGGAGACCTGTAGGCTGACCGGTATGGCTCAGTTGATAAGAGCGTCGACCTGCGGACTGAAGGGTCCCAGGTTAAATTCTGATCAAGGGCATGTACCTTGGTTGAGGGCACAACCCCAAAAGGAGGTGTACAGGAGACGGCTGATCGCTGTTTCTCTCTCATCAATGTTTCTAACTCTCTATCTCTCTCCCTCTCCCTTCCTTTCTGCAAAAAATTTAAAAAATATATATTAAAAACAAAACAAAACAGGAGAGCCCACTGCATGGGAGAACATATTTGCCAATGTGATCTCCAATAAGGGTTTACTCTCCAAAATTCACAGGGAGCTCATACAACTTAAAAAAAGGAAGATAAATAATCCAATAAAAAATTGGACAAAGGACCTAGACACTTTTCAAAAGAGGACATATAGAAGGCCAAGATACATATGAAAACATGTTCAAAGTCACTAATCATCTGAGAGATGCAAGTCAAAACAACAATGAGGTACCATCTCACACCTGTCAGAATGGCTATCATCAACAAATCAACAAATGACAAGTGCTAATGAGGATGTGGAGAAAGAGGAACCCTCATACACTGCTGGTAGGAATGCAGGCTGGTGTAGCCACTGTGGAGAACAGTATGGCGTTTCCTCAAAAAATTAAAAATGGAACTTCCATTTGACCAGTGATCTCACTTCTAGGAATATATCCCAAGAAATCAGAAACACCAATGAGAAAGGATATATGCACCCCTATGTTTATGGCAGCACAATTTACAATAGCTAAGATTTGGAAATAGCCTAAGTGCCCATCAGCAGATGAGTGGATTACAAAACTGTGGTACCTCTACACAATGGAATACTATGCTGTGGTAAAAAAGAAGGAATTCTTACCATTTGCAACAGCATGGATGGAACTGGAGAGCATTATGCTAAGTGAAATAAGCCAGTCAGAGAAAGATAAATATCACATGATCTCACTCATTTGTGGAATATAATTAACAACATAAAGTGATGGACAAAAATAGATCCAGAGACAGAGAAGCATCGAACAGACCATCAAACCTCAGAGGGAAGGCAGGGGAGGGTGGGGGGAGGGAGTAGAGATCAACCAAAGGACTTGCATGCATAAGCATAACAAATGAACACAGACACTAGAGGGGTGAGGGCATGTGCTGGGGTGGGGGCAATGGAGGGAAAAGGAGACATATGTAATACCTTAATCAATAAAGAAAAATAAGAGATAAATTCATTAAAAATCTGAAAAATAGAAAAATAATAAAAATACGAACACTTAAAATTTATATAGCGATCTAAAGATTATACATCACATGTACAGAACATATTTGTACATGACTTATCTCTTTTGATTCTCACAGCTCCCTGAAATAGGTAGAACATAAATTAGTATTTCTATTTTACATGGAACTAAAAATAAAAGGGCTTAAGTAAGTCATTAGATTTATACTTGAGAGTATAAATTAGGATACAACATAATTCTGACATTTCAAAGTGATTTAAAATTATTGAAATAGAACCTGACAGAAGCACATTCAAGGGGAACATATTTAAGGGAAAACACCAAAATTATATTTGCCAGATAGGGAGGGTCTGGACTTAAAAAAGTTGCCTGCGTGCTCCCTGCTAGACACTGATTTTAACTATGAGATTCATCAGGTTTTTTAGTCTACAAGACATTATTGTTATCTTGCCCAGTCAGCATGGATGCTACACCTAGAGAGAATAGAGGTGAATTTGTTCATTTCACATCTTAGGCTACAAAATATTAGGCATCACTGTCAAATCCAGCCAAATGCCTTTCGAATCAGGGGATCAACATGAACAATGCTGTCTCAGCACACCTGAGCCATTTTTTCTAGCAGTTTCATATCATGTCCCAAAGTCAGGAAACTGCTGATTCTGGGCAAAAGTATAAAATAACTCCAGTTTTCCCTCTCTCCTCATGTCCTTTTCTCATCTCTGTCCCTTAAACAAACCTGTTTGCTCATTCAACCATTCATTCCCACTCTGGTTTAAATACAGGAATTGAAAACTATAATCATGGTTGACTCTCTCAGGGTTATCTGTATTTCAGTATAGTCAAAGCTGAAGATATTGAGATCTGATGGAGGCATTTCAAGCGGGTCACTTCCCAATTAACCTGAAATCACCTTCAGTAGATGCTCCCTACATACACTACCAACACAGGCTCCTATTTTGACTCAAACACAAACCTCCACTCAGTGCAATAGTATTGAAAAGGAATAATGCCGTTTGGTTTTTTGACTTTGGATTCATATATCACTGTCCATTTTGCAGAACCACAAGTGCAAATTTAAATGTGGAATAGCTGCATGGTGACTACGCAAAACCAATTCATGAAGATATGCTTACATTCTACAACACTGATTTTGAACACAGTAAGGCAGATACCATCTGTAGATCCTGAAAGTCATTCTCTTCCACAAATTCAGAGAACCAGGTTATGAAATCCCCTTCAAACTTCATGACAACACAGCTTGTGGGTATCTCCCAAAGAGGTGTCTGCATTGACTTAGGAGATAAGCACCAACAACTCAACAAGAACTGAATATGATTTTTCAGTTTTATGAATACATTCTACTCTCCAAATTTTTCATCTTGTCTTTCCCAACTTCAAAACTTCTAAAAATCAGATCTCAACATACTAATCCAAAGTGTTTAATTGACCAACATTATTAACCTTTATAGCGAATCTTTTTCTCTCCTCTCATCTGCCTCAACTCAGGAGTCAGTTTGAACTGGAGTTTTTATTTCCTCAGTTGTTTATTTGGGATGTACTGACTTGTGTATGTTTTGGGGATGGAGTGGGGGACAGAGCAGAGGGGTTGTGATGTCAGTGGAAAGAATATTTTATCATCATGTAATGTGGTAGTTGATTTAACACATTACTGTGTGGATATGAGAGTTTCAGACAAAAGCTGACATTTCAAAGCAAACATACCATGTAACTGTAAAGACACAACTGAAAGCAAAATGACTAGATATATAGATAGATAGACATAGACAGATGTAGATATATATTTTATATATATATGTATATATATGTGTGTGTTAAATATATAGTTCTGGATTAGACATATTTTTTACTTTACACAGTATTTTCAAATTTTAAGTTTCTTGGTTATCTTTTAAAATTTAACTTACTGATCCAAAACCTCTCCAGATTACCTGAAGAACCCCTTTTCCATACTATATTTTATGTTTGGTTTTCCTTCTTTTTAAATGTCATTCATTTTGTAGTCATCAATCAATTTATTCCTTAATAATCTCTTAAATGTGTCCAGAAATAGTAATAGTCCAGGTGCCCGTATGTAAATAACATTTTGAAAATGAAAAGCAGTCATTATTTCTAAAGCTGATAAAAGTTGTGTGTGTGGCCTGGCCAGTGTTTCCCAGTGGTTAAACATCAACCTATGAACCAGGTGGCCATGATTTGATTCCTAGTCAGGGCACATGCAGGGGTTGCAGGCTCGATCCCCAGTAGGGGGCATGCAGGATGCAGCCGATCAGATCAGTGATTCTCATCATTGATGTTTCAATCTCTCTCTCCCTCTCCCTTCCTCACTGATATCAATAAAAACATATTTTAAAATAAAGTTGTGTGCGTGTGTGTGTATGTATGTATATACATGCATAAATATAGAGGTCTCCAACCTGCCATGGTTTGACTTACAATTTTCCAACTTTAAAATGGTGCAAAATTGATACATAGCCAGTAGAAATATGCAGTCAGTACTTCAAATTTTGAATTTTGATTTTTTCACCAGGCTAGTGATATAATTGTGATACTCTTTCCTGGTGCTGGGCAGCGGCAGTGAGTCACAGGATAAACAACCCATAGTCTATAGTGTATCATGTTGCCAGCATTTTCTGGATACTGTGTATTGTGTTTTCACATCCCATCAGGTCTATGAAATGCCCATCTGTGTCTCCTGCTTCTGCTGAGAAGAGGAAGGCAATGAGTCTTGAGCTGAAACTCAACATAATTTCCCAAGTGCAGGCTAATGTAAGTGTTCTGAGCATATGTGAGATAGGCTAGGCTGAGCTATGATGTTTGGTAGGTTAGGTGCATTAAATTCATTTTTTCCTTATGCTATTTTCAGTTGAGGGTGGGTTTGTCAGAAGATACCCCCACTGTAAGTCAAGAAGTGCAAGCATGCATACACACACACACGCACACAGGCATGCCATGATATTTGTCATGAAGTGACTGTGTCTGTGAAACTAGCTGTGCCATGTGATGAAGTTGTTTCTATGGAAACAGCTCATGATTCATGATCAACATAAAAGAAAATTACAGATGAAGGTATAAGGTAGACCTGACAGAGAAACTATTAATTCCAGAATTAAAATTTTAAATGCCATTATTACTCTTTTTATGGCATTTAAAAACATAGAAAATTATTTTATAATCATAACAAATGTTTTTTGTTATTAAGTCCCTGCAATATGCAAGGAGTTACATAAAAAGCATAAAAATACAATCCTAAACTTCCTGGAGCTTATACCGTGTGGGAGAAAAGGACAGGTTAATAAGTAAAAACCTTATGCATGCTGAAAGATGATCATTGTTTACAGTGAGTCTTTTGTCTTTTCAGGGTCTTGATTTTCCATCTGCCTAATACCTGTTCTCCAGCAGAATTCTCTCCAGTGTGGCTACAGAAAAGGCTCTGCAGAAGAAAGATGACTTCCTGTGGGTTTTGAAGTAGCTCTAGATGCATTTGGGTGGGAGAGGATTGCAGGAGGGAGAAATGATGGCCTCTGACATGAAAAAACATTCTAGGCACAGGAAGGATTTCAAATAAATGTCACTGAACTGTCTCTCTGAAAACCACAAAACTGTTTCTCTTGACTAGAGAACTGTATATCATCACCCTGAAAATAATAGATCAGAAGAAGAAAAACCTCCCCATGAGTCACAGAGGGTTAGAGTAGGCAGGGGCCCTAGCTTTCAACAAATCTATCCCCATATCCCAAACAAACCCTCTCATTCAAGCAGGATATACTCCTAGCAACTTGCCTGATTAATCCTTTCAGCGACGGGAGCCAGGCTTCTAGCCTCTGACTTTTCTGTTATATCCAAGGGGCCTTAAACCTGTGCTCCTTCTCAGTTGAGGTAGGGATGGAACAGCTGATTGCTAACGGCTACCTACTAACTCTCTTTATTTGAACATATTCCCTGAGCTGCTTCTCTGCCTCTTTCTCTAAATGAAATAAAACAATCTCTTCCTTTGTTTAAATAGATATCCTTTCTAGGAGACCATTTTTTTTTTTTTGTGGGGGGGGGGGGGGGGACGGGCGGGGAGAATTCCTGTTTAAAATCATCCCCACCAAGCTTTTCAATTGTTTCAGTTCTTCTGCAAAGCTACTGGGAGCCTCTTTTTAACTTCCTAGAAGCTAGGCTTCATTTCTCTGGGCACACTATTGGCCACACTGGTGCTGTTATACCGTTTCATCGCACCCCCAAATACAATTTATATGAGAACTCACACTGATTTCACTGCTTGGAATCATTTTAGGGACAGCATGGAGAAGAGAGCAGGTGCTATCTAAGTGGGCTCCCCACACATCTATTTTCCCCACCTCTATGGTTTTATAAAGGCAAGTGAAACAGAATATAAAGATCACTTCTCTGGGGGAATTTGAAAAGTTTGGTCTCAATCCTGTCAGGGTCCAGGTCTTCCTAGATAAAGGACAATGTTGCTAGAGATTAAAGTTGACTGCACTGTAGTCGCTGTCTTTGGCCAGCACCCTTTCTCCATATCTCTAACCAGCCCATTTCAGCCACCACATCTATGGGCCCAGGATTTCTCTCTGGACAATTTGCCTTATTTGTGAACAGAACTATAAGAGTCACCAAGGAACTAGACTTTCTCAGGATAGTTCCAATTTCTACTATTCTACCTCAATGTTCCCAGAAGTACCTTATAACAATATGCAGAAACAGAGAAGCATAGAACAGATTGATGAATCTCAGAAGAAAGGTGAGGGTGGGTGGGTGAGTGGGAAGTGATTAACAGGGGAACATATATACATATATACATAGCCAATGGACAGGCAATGGTGAAGGCATGGGAGGGGTGGGTGCAGGGTGGAGGGGGTCAATATAACATTTTTAAGCAAAAAATTCAAAAAGATATATAAAGAACTATAAGTATCCCTCCAATTCATTCTCCTAGTCCTGGGTCCACTTCTAAGAGAAACCCTGTTACTCATTTCTTGTGTATTCTTCCAGATATTGTCAATGCCTATACTAATATATAAATATATATGTTTCTAGAGAGGCTTCTTTTATATAAGTGAGAACATTCACTAACATGGTTTTACTCTGCTTTTAGAATTCTGTCTTATCTCTTGACAATCTTCCCAATGGCCTTTAAGTTTCTCACCATGGTGAATTACCTGTAGTTCCCAGAACACTCCATGCTGTTTTCAGGCACACCTGCTAATGCCTATGCCCTTCCTTCAGTTTGGAATGTTTTTCTGTTCATTTGTAGCCTATACATGGTACGGACTATTCAACCTCTTTAAGATTCATGTCAAGCATTAGCCCTTCACCATGCCTGAGAAATCACCCCTCCGTGCACCCACAAGATCCTGGACTTGTCTGTCTCTATCATAGCATCTACCACATTGTCCTAAAATAACTTCATGTATACATTGTTTTGTACTCTGTGAAATACTTGAAAGTAGAGGGCATGTCTTGGTCATATTTCCATCCCTAGAGCCCAGTTTAGGCCATGAAAAAAGACTAATTGTCTAGGTTGGCCAGCCAGCCCCAATCGGCCTGATTGGGATTGGCTGGCCAACCTCCCACGGTCCCTCCCCAGCCAGGTGGCTGGCCCCCATTGGCCCCCATCAGTCCTGATCACCAGCCAGGCCGAGGGACCCCACCCATGCACGAATTTGTGCACCGGGCCTGTAGTTGTCTATAAGCATGTGATGGACCCAAACACCCCAAGACCATGTTAACTATGGATGTTTCAAAATCTTTCAAAGGGGGAAAAATCTTCACTCTGGAATAGAAAATTTAAATATATATATTTTTAAAAGAGTGTAAATGCCACAGGACATCTCATCTGGTTTATTCACAAGGGTAGTGGAAGGAATGCTCTTGGAAAAATGGCCTTTAATCTTAAATATACAATATGATGATGGGTTTTATTGGAGCTGCAAGGGTGGGACTACCTTAGGCACTTAATGAAGGGGTAGCAGAAATAACTATTGGCAAAAAAATACCGACTATGAAAATGAGGTAACTAGGCTCATGAAAGAAACCCACACATCTTTTTTGTGGCTAGCCTTCTAAGTTATCAGCTCTGATAAGATTAATTATAAACCCTTTCTTGAGCATTTCTGTCAAGTGCCAAGCAATGGATTGTTATTTACTACTGACTATTGACTTCTTTCAGTAGATAGCAGTTAAGAGATTTCATGAAAGCACAATCTGCTAAAAACAGGAGTATTCTAAAATACAGAAACTCGATGGATGGTGGTTTTATGAAAAAATAAAATTCAGTGCTCTGAAAAAGTTTATGGGGAAATTCTGTACTAACATGTAATCAATTATAAGCATATATTCATCCATCTTCCTATTATCCTCAAGGATAATAATGCTGTTTGAGTTATTAAAATAAATCATTTGGAAAAATTTAATACCATTTTTCTTATGAAATGCTTTACCTTCCTTGAGAATGCAAGTTTTCTTTCTTTTTTATATATATACTAGAGGCCCAGTGCACAAAATTCGTACACAGGGGAGGGAAGGGTCCCCTCAGCCCAGCCTGCACCCTCTCCAGTCTGGGACCCCTTGAGGATGTCAGACTGCCGGTTTAAGCCCGATCCCGGGGATTGGGCCTAAACTGGCAGTCAGACATCCCTCTCACAATCCAGGAAGGCTGACTCCTAAATGCTCACCTGTCTGTCTGCCTGATTATGCCTGTCTGCCTGATCACTCCTAACTACCCCCTCCCCTGCCAGCCTGGTCGCCCCCAATTGGCCCCTGCCAGTCTGGTTGCCTAAAACTGCTCCCCCCACCAGCCTGGTCGCCCCTAACTGCCCCCCCTGCCGGCCTGGTCATCCCCAACTCCCCCCCTCTGCCGGCCTGGTCGCCTCCAACTGCCCCCCCTGCCAACCTGGTCGCCCCATGCAGCCTGCTGTTCAGTCGTTTGGTCGTCCCTCACTAACCCCTCTGCCAGCCTTATCACCCCACGCAGCCTGCTGTTCGGTTGTTACTGTGAGGGCATCCTGACCAATTTGCATATCAGCCATTTATTAGTATAGACTAGAGACCCCTCAGCGTGGCCTGCAGGGATTGGGCCGAAACCGGCAGTCCAACATCCCTGGAGGGATATAGTAGTGTGCTAAGTGGCAGGCAGCCAGGAGGAGCCTGAGCTCGGGCCGGGTGCCACACTGCTCCTGCTCATCCTGGCCCCGCTGCACCTGCCACCGCCGCTCAGTAGGCTCTCTGACACTCTGCTGCAGTCTCGCACACGTCCTAGGGCAATACCGGCGTGCCCATGAGAAGCGGCTGCGGGCTCACACCCAGTCAGTCCTGATGCTGGTCCCAATCCTGGTCCTGGTCCAGATGGGGGAGGGGCACACAGGGGGAGTGTCCACGGGAGAGGCTCACGATGCCACAACTGTGCTCGCCAGCCGTGAGCCTGGCATCTGGTGCCCTTCGGTCAGCTGAGCAGCACTCCCACTGTGGGAGCACACTGACCGCCAGGGGGCAGCTCTTGCATTGAGCATCTGCCCCCTGGTGGTCAGTGCGTGTCATAGCGACCAGTTGAATAGTCAAATGGTTGAACAAACGGTTGCTTAGGCTTTTATATAGAGCAGTTTTTATTTATTTCAGAAAGGGAGGGAGAGGGAGAAAGAGATAGAAACATCGATGAGAGAGAATCATCCATCAGCTGCCTCCTGCACAGCCCCCACTGGGGATCGAGCCTGCAACCCGGGCATGTGCCCTGACAGGGAATTTAACCATGACCTCCTGGTTCATAGATCAACACTCAACCACTAAGCCATGCTAGCTGGGCAATGCAAGTTTTCATTTATGTGTTTTGAGGATGCTATTAAGACTTTGGGAGGCATGCCAAGACAGAAAGCATCAGACACAGGATTGATACTAAGTGATATTCAGTTGATAGCAGTTAAGAGACCCTTGCTACCAGACCATCTGAAGGAAAGATTTTAGGTGGAATAGGTAAATCCTTTAGGGTATCCCAGTCCTAGAAAATAACAGTTTCCTTCTGTTTCACATTAAGTGTTGAAAAAAGTATTAGTTTGGCAGTAGTAGAGCAATGTTCCCAGTTTGAATACAATGGACAATATCAGACAGAAATATTTCTAATTTGGTCCTGGTTCCAATATTCGATATAAACCAAGCATCAGTCAAGTCTCATTTTGAAGACTATTGAGCCAACATTTCTCATTTCCGCCTTTGGGGATCTGTTTAAGTAGGAGAAAAAAGGAAGATAATGCCATGACCAACTAAAATGGTGATTCAAGAAGCCTGAATTGCCTGCAGTAATTGCTGCTATGTTCCCAGGAGACTATCATCGTTTGTACTCAGTGGTAATTCAATAAATACTTGTTGGTTGACACATATAACAGGAGAATAAAATGGTACAGATGGACTCCAACTAGAGAATAAGATGGAGAGGAAGAATCTTGATTTTGATAATCTAAACTCTTTAATGGTCTAAATTTATATCATTGAATATCTGAATTAGAAATAGGTTTAGCAATCATGTCATTTACCTTCATTTTACAGAGGAGACACCTGAGGCTCACAGAAGTCAAATGACTCACTCAAGGTTCCAAACCTAAATTCCAGGAATATTTTTTTAGTTACCTAGCAGATAGGAACCAGCTCCTGGAGTAAGGCTGCCTGGTTTCAAATACTGGCTCTGCCATTTACCAGCTATATATCTTTTGAACAACTTATTTAACCTCTCTCAACCAAAGTCTCCTTCTCTCAACCTCGTAATAACTGCATAGCCTTAAACAGAGGATTAAATGAGCTACTAATACAAAAGAAAAAAAACTATTTAATAACCATACTTGATACATAGGATATGTTCAATAAATGTTACTATTGTATTACACATTTTAATACCCAGTGTGGCCTTGTGATCCTAAGAACAAAGGCTTTCAAATGTGAACTCAACGTCCTAAAAATCTGGATAGGATTGCTTAGAAGTGGCTTAAGGCATGAAAACATCTTTATGCTCTCTCCAAACAGAAAGGCAAAGGGAAGTTTTTCCTCTGTCAGCTTTTCCAGGTGGTATAATATTGTAACCCAGCACCTAAAAGTGAGACCTGATTGATTACTCCTATAAGAGAAAATGTTATTTAACTGCTAATATCTGTTCCTACCTTTAAATGGTACTGACCTATTTCCTCTATTTGCAAAGGAATTCTATTATAACCTCAGAGAATTTACTGACAGCAGCAAAAGTATGTTTAGGCTATTTTACAAAGCTATTGCAAGTGCCTCAATAGGGGCAAAAACAGTTTGCAATGTTCTCTGTTCTGAAGAAGAGAAGTCATTGGTGTTCTGTAAAGCAGCAGGATGGCAGTGTCAGAATGACAGTGCTTGGCAATATTTTCACAGCCATCATTTAAGGTTGGCTGACTCATAAGTATTGACACAGTTAGGAGGGCTGCTTAGTAGTCTAAGTCAAGCCCCGTTATCCAGGCTCTTGCCTTTATTCGTTGCTTATCATCAATTACTAAACTAAATTTCCCTTTTGAACACAGCTACACGTTCAACTACCTGGAAATTAATTTGAGACTTAATCTGGAACCTTGGAATAATACCATTCCTAGAGAAACTTAACAGAAAAAAAGACGTTCATTTCTTAATAATGCTAAATCTCAGAATAATGTACTGCAGCCTTTGCTGCTCAAATTGTGTCCACATACCAGTGATTGGCATCTCTGAGAGTTGTTAAAAATGCAGAATGTCCAACCCCATCCTAGATCTCTGATTTAGAATATGCATTTTAATATTTTAAAAGTTCAGAATGATTCAGATACACTTAAAAGTTAGAGAAACACTGATTTGAATAAATAGGTGGGGAGGGGAGTGAATCTGACAGGTGGTTACTATTTTGTGTTACCAAGATGATGGTAATTAGAGATAAACTGAAGTGTGTACCAGAAACCTGGAATCAAATATTACAACAGTGGACTTTCACAACACTGATGTTTAGTTAATTATATTTGCTTTTCTTTTAGGCATTATTTATACAGTTGACTTACTTTAGTTCTGTTTTTTTTTTCTTTTGGTTGTTTTTATTATTTATAATGTCTATAAGAAAATTCACAGTTGCATCCATCCATACATGAAGGAAGGAAAGAAAATAAATACTTGTCAGTCATCTATTACTGGGAATGGCTACTTTAAGTTAGGACTCAATAGATGTAAAGTCTTCTGGGAGTGGTCACTTGGGCCATGGTGTCTTTAGACCAGGGTCAGGGAGCTCTGTGGTTGGAACTCCTACCTTGTCAAAAGAAGCCACCTCTTTAAAAGTCCTTGAAATATGAAATACAAGAGTCCACCCACTTTTTTGCATGTAGTTAATATCATGTTTCCCCAGTCTACTACAAAGAGAGGACTTGCTTATTGTTATCTGTGTTTCACTGGGCTTATATCAGGAGATGTTAGTGGTTACTTTAAGGCAATTTCTGGAGGCTACTGTCTCTTTTTTGTCCCAACTGCCTCCTGTTCATTTTTGATCATCCTAGAAAGTGTGTGTGTGTGTGTGTGTGTGTGTGTGTGTGTGTGTGTGTGTGTGTGTAGGTATATGGCTTGACAGAAATTGTTGAGAGGTTAATATAACAATAAATGGAAATCACAGTGGTTTATAGTCACTGGCACATACACAATATATCACATGATGTCAGAAGAAAATCCTTCTTAATTCAATCAATAATATTATTTCCTGAAAAGAAAAGCCTTGCTCTTAAGTATTTTTTTTCTGCATTAGTATTATTCTACAGAGGTTTTGCATTCACTGCTCAGTAACTACGATTCTGGATAGCAGAGATCATTGACTGTAAAAGCTGTCTATTTTACTTTTTTATTTGGGAAAAATATTTTCTATTTTGAAGTACATAAATCAGAAAATATTTTTGATGTTATGCTAGTCTTTAAAACAGACAATGCTATAAACCAATATGGAACTATATAATAATTTAAAAAATAACAAAATTAACATAACCTAGTTTCAAACCCATTAATGTAATGTATGCTTATCATGTCATTTTCCCAGCTGTGGAATGGGTGGATAATAACAATAATGAATAAGAATATAAAAATGAGCAATGCTTTAGTAATGAATTTTTGACTGAATTTTCCTTAAAGCTATTTTATTATTTGTCCATTTTTATTTTTTAAATTAATTTTGGTGAATATTTCCTATTACATAACTTCAAAAGTTACTGTCCATCGGGCTACTAAGACATGATTAATAAAATAAGCAATAGTGTTATTTCCCATAGACATTTCCCCTCTACTTACATTATCTAAAAACCAAAGCATATTATAGACCATTCTCTTAACCAGGGTCAACCATCCATCCAGGTTGTGTTTATACAGAACCCTCAATCCTAAAATTCCTCTTTGTTTCCATTATTCTTGGAGTTATTTCCAATCTATTCATTTCAATGTTTTGTCAGAGAAAAGATCAAATAAACCTTGGGTCTTGTTGGTAGCTCTCATTAAAAAGAGAAACAAAGAAGAATAAGCAAATCAAGTTTTATTATTTTTCAATGCTAGTGCTTTTTATTTTCCCATATAGCTCTAACACTGTTGTGGAAAGGTAATTCGTATTTTAATAGAATGTATTTTTCATTGATTTATCTTGCTCAGTGAATATTTTTTAAAGCAAGTATATATACACATGGCACAGTGAGTAAATAGATTGTATTATTCCATCATTAGGAGCTATTTCCAGTGGCACCGCAATTAAATTATTTTTCTGAGCTTATATATGAGATTCAATACAGAGCTTTTTTTGTTGTGGTGGTTGTTTGGGTTAATAGAACCTTTCCAATTCAAATAAAAATAAAAAAAACACCTGAAAAGGTGTTTGTAAATACAGTCAACAGAATTATACATTTTTTACAATTCTAAAAAGTATAATGTGCCAAACAGAATACTGACTGCCGGCAAAGGCACTGTTTCCCTTTGAGCTCCCCTAATCTTCTCCTATTTTATAAATTACCTATGTGGGTACTTACAAGGTGCCAAATAAAAGAATAAAATATTATTATTTATCTACATGATACAAATTACTCGTTTTTTTCTAGTTTGTTTAGTTGCAATAGCATAGATTGAGTATGATTTGCATATGTACACATGTTGTTATGCTATCCAATCTTTGTAAACATTGTGTTTTGGGTTGCTTTGTTTTAGTGACATGTATGTGAACAAAATATTTTAAATAAGTCAGTCTATTAAAAATCTTTTCCACATCAGAAAATATTCATTGTGCATTACTTTTTAAAAATTGGTTTTCTTTTTCCAATACAATAATTAGATAACTTATTTTAAAATAGTATTTTAAATAAGCTATTTAAATCTGGGTAAATTACTATTGGGGTGAGCACTTCCTAAGGTATGTAAATGCCTAATCACAATGTTACTAATATAATATTGCATGTCAACTGTAATTGAAAAATCAATTTTAAAAAGAAAAAAAATAAAGTTGGGTAAGTTACAACTGTAAAATACAGAAATGTAATAGTCACACTTATTATAATCATATTCAGTAGATTATAAACATATTTCTCCTTCCTGTCCAAATCTTTAAAAAATCCTTAAACCTTAGCATGTTAAAACAGAATGGCACACTAGTAATGAAATGAAAAGACTATTTCAATAGCCTTTACAACTATAGATGGATAAAATCCCTAAAGGTTTTAGTCTTTAAATTATTCAGATTCTCTAAATTTCTGCTGCCACAATATTTTTTTCTCAAGCGGAAAAAAATGACATGTTGCTCACCTAGATCTAGCTGTTCCCTAGGTGGTTGGTTCTAGAAAAGCAACAGGCTTTCCCCCCTGCCTTACCGGAAGCAACAGTTAGAAACTCTAACAACTAGAAAACTGCTACCCCTCAGTGGTTGAAACCAGACAATAGAGAAACTGACAGATATGATTTCAATCCATTTTTGCAATAGCTTCAGAAAGGGAGGAGAAAAAAATAAAACAATAAAATATTAACCCTTTGAAATGAACGGACTGCGCTGTTACTCTCACCCCCTTCCTTCCACCATCCTTTTAATCAGCAGGCTTTTGCAGCATGCTTAAGTTTCCAGGGTAAAACAAAGCAATAATCCAAGTCATTCTGTTTTATCTTAAATTTGCAAAATGCAACAAGGCAAATTCATCAACCACCACATGGGAACAATATGAGCCTGCCCAGAAGCTGGCTTGAGCACTTTCTTATTAGCAAGCACGGACTATTGTCTCAGCCTGTTGCTCCTGCCACAGGGTGTGCTAGAGCCTGGAAAGAGGGATGGGACACTGAAACCTCCTCTGGGTGCTTGTGTACTCTGTGCTGGGACTGAGTCTGTCCGGCTCCAGGATGCGGAAACCGACCTGGAGAAAAGAAGGCTGCGGACCAGGGTCCGAACACCCAAGTGCAGGCCGCCTACCGCCGGCAGATGGTGCCCTCCGCATCGGAACACCAAAGGAAACCCTGCTCAAGTACCGCTCAGACTCCGCCCCACCCGATCCACAGCTGCCAGTCACCCGTCTTTCCCCAAATAGTGCCGCGCACGTTTCCTCCGGAACACCGCAGTAGCCCGGGTGTGTGTTGAAAATACAAACCAGGGGCCACAGGGTGTGTGTGTGCCAGAGTGGGGAGCGCACGCGGAGTGGGACTCCCGTGGCCGGGGCGAGATGACCGCCAATGAAACGCAGAGGGCACGGGGACCGGTCCATTTCGTATCTGCGTAAGCCCAGCCGCTGAGCCCGTCCTGAGACCACTCACCATGTTCACTTCGGAAACCATGTCTATGCTGGCGACATCGATCCGCATCCCGACGTCCACGGGGGGCCCTGCCGGGGGAGATGGGACGTATTATGGGCATATTCTCAGAGTGGCGACAGACTGGGGAGGGGACAGGGGCTTCCTTGGCACTTACTACATTCTGAATGGGCTCCCCGTACTCCCATCCCTCCTGCGGGGGACAGCTTGGGAAAACAGGTGTGGGCACACGCGTGATGCAGTGACTATGCAGAGGGTGTGTCGGGCCGAGGTAAGGTTGGCTCTGCCTGGGGTTTCATCCACCTGCTACTGGAGGGATCCTGTGTGCGTGTGCGTGTGCGTGTGTGTGTGTGTGTGTGTGTGTGTGTGTGTATGTGTGTATCCAAGGCGTAGGGCATAGTGCACGCTTACGAAAATTACATGCTTTTTTTTCTGACATTTATCTTTGTCAGGAAAGGAGAACTAGGTGTGGGTTACAGGTTGAAAAAAGATGAAGCTTTACCTCCAAAGTCCGGCCGCAAGCGAATGTCATATCCTTTGAGCAATCTGTCCACTGTCTCTTTCACGTAAGACATGTTGCTGGGCTCATTGGCGCTGAAGGGAAGAAGTAGGGACCGTATTCAGAATGAGCACAAACTGCGAGCAGACATAAAAATAGATAGGCACACCTACCCCCAAATAACAAGCTACATGATCCAGCAAGCATGTAACAAGAAAAACACTAAGAAAAAAAAATAGCTCACCTGTGTGCACAACAGACCATGGCAATCATCACAGGGAAAGAGAGAAGCCCCAAACTCTCTCGATTATGCACTGTCCACATTACTAACTCTGATTAAAGAATTGTCTTTTCGGCGAAGATTCAAGGAATGCAACTTAGTCGGCGGCAGGGCAGTAATTCCCGAATGGACCTGCGCATGCGCAGAGGGTGCTCTCCACCAAAAGACACCTTGTGCCTTGCAAACAATATTCCTAGTGGAACAGGCAACAGATTTCAATCCCTTTAAAGTTCCTGTTTGTGGTGCTCTGTGTCCTCAGAGTAGTCGGAGATATCCTGCTGTTTGCTTGTTGGGAATCCTACGTGCATGTGTATTGGGATTGGAGGTTGCTATGTTCTTTTCCTCTATGCCCTCAACCTGCCTTTTTTTTTTTTTTTTTTTTTTTGCCTTTTTTTTTTTTAACTCAACTCGCAGGCATCTGGCTAAGGCTGCCTGTGATTGGCACCTTTCGTTAACAGTCACAGTGGTCCTAGAACTGGGAGTTTGGAGAGAGGGCGTTTCTCTGGTCGCCAGTGTGTGTGTGCGATGGGAAGGGGGAGGGAGGAAAGCTTGGCGGTGGGGTGGGGTGGAGAACGAAGTGAATGAAGAGGGAAAGCCAGAGAAGAAGGGAAAAGGCAGAGGAAACCCAGGAATATTTGAGGACTCCAAGAATCTGGTCCCCCTGGGAGGCTTTTTAAGACATCCCTGTTAGAGTAGCCCTTCTCTGTGGGAGGGAGAAGAGGAGGGGCGGGTCAGTTTTTTCCGCTTCCTTTCTTCCCTCCCCCTTTTAGTCTCTGCAGCCTAGGGTGGAGGTGGGAGGGGGAAACAAGCAATGAGACAGCATCTCTGGGCAGGCGATCCTTTTTCTAGGGCCACTGGCCCCAAGTTCCACTTTTCTTCTAGGTTCTAGTGAGGAAAATATCTTTCATAAATTGCCAGTATGTTAGCTCGTATAGAGTAACCCAGAAGGGGCTCTGAAACACCCAGAGGCTCTAACCTCTGTTTGCAAGTAGATTGGGTTTCTGTAGGAGCAACAGTTGTGTGAATTAAATTAAATTCAAACAATGCAATTCGATAAATGTCATTGAGCACAAGTTGGGAGGGAAGTCCTGGGCTAGGTGTTTGCTCATTAAAGAGGATTCCTGTCCTAGAGAAATTTACAAATCAGACAGAGGGATAAAAATATAAGCAAATTAAATATAGATCTCTAGACAGTGTTATGGTGACAGGAGGGCTGTTAATTCTACCAGGGAGAAGTAGGATATGGTTTCAGAGGAGAAATTTTTTTGCCAGAGCAGGGAGAGAGAGGTATTCCAGAAGGAGGGAACAACATGTGCCAAATCCTAGAGACTTAAAAAACTGGTCTGCTTGAATAGCTAAACCCTGAAAAGACTGAGCAGGATATAAACCAAGGAGGTAGGGATAGTGGGTGATGAAGGTGTAAAGGGAAACTGAAGCCAGACTATAAATAAAATTACATACAGTACTATGCAGATATGAGCTTCTGGAAATCACTGGAGGTTTTAAGTAGGAATAGTCAAGGTCAGATTTATGCTTTAGAATGTTCTGGTAGAATAATCATAAGAACAATTAACATTTGTCATTTGCTGACTATTTACTGGTTATTGCATATACATTACCTATTATCTCTTTTAACTTTATAATAATATAAATGTGATATATATTATTCTCATTTTATAGATAATGATGCTAGGAATGAATTAGGGTAATGTAACTAGTTCAATATCAAACAGCTAATAAATGGTGGAATCGGTGTTTCAACCAAGAATTTATGGACCTAACTACCCTATGTTTTGAAATATAGACCCCAAAGGAGGAAACAGACAGGGAAAACAAGAAGAAAGAAGGGTTATTATGACAACCCCAAGCAAAGGGAACTGCAGCATGGAGAGATCATAGACTAGTGCAAGGTTTCTGAAGTATAATGGGGGCATCAAATAATTGGGAAGCTCAGGGCTTGGAAACTTTGAGAAGGTGCTAATGAATTGTACAAACATTTACAAAAATGTAGATCTTGACACTATTCATATACATTAATTTTATTTTCTGATTTGAACCTCATAACCCCCCTAAATAATGAGGCTATTTCTTCTGGGGACAATGTTAGCTTTTCATCTGTTTTCTTAATTTTCTTAAAAGTGTGTGAAGTCTACCTCTTTAATTTATATGGATCTTCTTTAATTGGTAAAGAGAATATATGTGATTCAGGTTCTCGCTGAAGCAAAGAACCTCTCTATACTACACAACTCTTTGCAAAAGCCAGGCTGTAGAAAATTAGATCTGTGGACATTTACTTCATTCATTTGTTCACTCATTTATTCCTCAAGTATTTACTGAACATCAACTGTCAGACACTATGCTAAAAGCTGGTGATACAACAGTGAAAAAGACAGCATTCAGAGTCCCTTTGCACATGGAATTTGTCAATTGATCCATCTATGGTAGGTTGCAAATTGTCAGCCTTGCTAGCCAAATTCAATTCATAAAAGAAGCATTTAGTTTGGTGTTTACTGTGTTTGTGTAACTTATAAAGTTTTTACTGGAATATAAGTTTTCCAGTTGGTCATATATCCCCAAAGCTCCTTTTGAACAACCATCAGGATTTTATTTAACAATGTCTGTTAAAGAGCCAAGATTTTATCCTAGCCTTAAGGAAGAATATCACTGACTTTGTATACTTGCATTCTATTGTTTAGCATGCCCCAGTTCAGATCAATTTCACTGAATTTGGCTTTTAAATTATGCCTTCCACCTACATGGAAGCACACTACAAGAACTCATAAGATATTCATTATCACATCTACTATTGGGATGCTATTGAGGATAAAGCCCAGTGTATTGCTCAGTATCTTATGTACAAGACCTAGTACTCTGAAAATTGTTTCACTTCCTAAATAGCTTTTATCTTATGGGCAATATGAATCGTATAATTCATTAATTTCCCTATTTGCTTTGGCCACTGAGAATCTTAGAATTATGGGTACAATTCAGCTTTAATAATGATGTAAGATCTTAATGACCTGAATTTTGATATTTTACATTTCTCCACAATGACTTGGAATTCTAAATTTGTTTTTCCTTTTTCACACTTTACTAACTTAAAAACAGATATGTTGCACTGAATATATATAGTGTGTAAGCTGCCTTGAATAATTTTTGGCACTAATTGGGAAAGAAATAAATTTAAAATAATAAGAAATAAGTAAATAATTGAAAAAAAATTAAAAATCACCAGATCCAGACACAGTGTGGGACTTATTATGAGTTGAAAAAGCCAATACTTACTTTCCCTGTGAAACTGCTTGTTTTTCCCCCAAACCAACCCTCTTAATTAAGAGCTTCCCTCCTTCAAGATTCAAATCAATTTCCACTTTTTGTTCAAGCTATTCCTGCAACTATTATCTTCTGATAACTCTTAGGGGGACTTAAGGAGGATCCTAAAAATAATCACCCAACTAAGATGGAAGTGTCTGAAGATCAAAACATATTCTTACATATTCTTAGTGAATATGCTTATTGATTAAAATATAGATTAAGTAGCTTTAAATTCTGTTTTGAATTGGGATCAAACTTGGAAATGATAGTTTCACTTTCAAATTAGTCCGGCTTATTTATTTATTCTTATAAATACTGAATCCAGAAAAATAATGTATAGGCTAAATCTCTTTTTAATAAACTATGTCAGAGACACTGTGTAGCTTTAATGTAGAGGACACACCATAAAAGGAGGACTACTACAGATTTTGTTAAAACAAAATAATAAGTATTTCATTTTATAGTTTAAGAATATAACTAAAGTTCATTTCCATTCAGTCTGGCTTCTTTTTATTGAGCATCTATTATGTGCCTAGCAAGTATACAACTCTGCATTTATAATTAGTCCATTATTATTTGTCCTCAACTTGGTTTAAAATCTTATATGAATGGATATATTAGCTTGGATATATGTGAAAGAAGATGATAATAATTGTTTGGAAGTACTATAAAGGAGATTCTTAAACACTAGAGGCCCAGTGCAAGAATTCGTGAAACAGGTGGGGTCCCTTTGCCTGGCTGGCAATCAGGGCCCATCGGTGCTGATTGGAGCTGGCTGGGAAGGAGGGACCATGGGAGGTTGTCCTCTGATCAGGGCTCACCGCCCGGCTAGGGGGAGGGACCACAGGAGGTTGGCTGGCTGCAGGAGGTTGGCTGTGGGAACCCACTGACCACCAGGCCGGCTGGCCATGGGGAGGGACCTCCCACGGGAGGTTGGCCAGCTGGGGGAGGTTGGCTGTGGAAGTGCACTATCAGGGTGCAGCTTCTGTATTGAGCGTCTGCCCCCTGGTGGTCAGTGCGTCGTCATAGCGACCGGTCATAATGGTTGCATAGGCTTTTATATATAAAGATAATTAAAGAATAAAGAAGTGCCCACCCTAACTCAATCCTACACTTTCAAGATATTAACTTTAGTATAAAAAATTAAGCATATGATTAAATTAATGTTTCAAATTAGTGGATAAAGAACATGTTTTCTAATGAATAATAGAAAAAATATCTCTCTGAAAAATAATATTGTATAAGCATTTCCTTATACTTTTTGTTAAAATAAGTTTCAGTTGAATTAAGGACTTAAAGGTAAAACATGAAATCATAGAAATAATAACCATTCAGCATGTAATAAGGGAATATAGAACATATTTTCTCTTTGATATATGCTGGCCAAAGGAGAAAATTTTTTTAAATGTTTATCAATATGAATACATAATTATAAAATTGTTTTTAAATCATATACCTGAAAAGTAATTGTGACAGAGGCACTTCATGAAAATATATATATTCAACTTTTTACCAGAGGTATGCTATTTCTTTCTTTTTTAAATATATTTTTTATTGATTTTTTACAGAGAGGAAGGGAAAGGGGTAGAGAGTTAGAAACATCGATGAGAGAGAAACATCGATCAGCTGCCTCCTGCACACCCCCTACTGGGCCCACAACCAAGGTACATGCCCTTGACCTGAATTGAACCTGGGACCCTTCAGTCTGCAGGGCGACGCTCTACCCACTGAGCCAAACCAGTTAAGGCAGAGGTATGATATTTCAATGAGACAAATAAAAATGGAGGGGAATAATAGAAAAAATAAAAAAGGAACTAAACTAACAGCATCTCCAAAAATATAAGACTACAAAATAGAGTTAGGCCAGCTGGCTGAAATGAAGATCAAATAGCATTTAAATATGTTACCAGCATTACTATCCACAGCAGTTACCAACAAGAAAACATAATAGGAAAACTTACATCATTACAATAATAGTAAAAACTTTAATGTACCCAAGAATAACTGAAAAAGAGATGTGCTAGAGCTTTAGAGAGAATCTATATAACATTATGAATAAACATAAAATAAGATTTAGACAAAGGAAAATGTACCATATTTGAGAGTGGGGAGACTCAATAACTAAAAAGATGTCAATAGTACCCACTCTAAGAAATATAATCCATTTGAATCAAAGTTCCAACATTTGCAGTGGAAATTAAGAAACCAATCCTAAAACTCAAATGCAAGATTAAAGAGGAAGAAAAAAAGGACAAGAAAATTTTGAAGAAAAAAAAGAGGGAGGTTAAGGGGCACTTATCTTTGAGATATCAAGACCTATTGAACTATAGAAATTGAAGCAGTGTGTGTTCAGTTCATGAAACAGTGGGATTCACATAGAGACAAGAAAAGACAATACAACAAAATAAAGAGCATAAAATATTTATCCCTTTTAGGTAAAAATAAACTATTCGATAAATGCTGTGGAGACAATTTATGATCTATAAGGAACAAAAAAAGTAAACTTTTACCTAATTACATGTACAAAAGGTATTACAGATGGATACATAGCACATTAGTTTTCTGTTTTAAAAAGGTTTAACACCAAGTATTATGAATACTGTGGAAAATATAATATCAGAAACTTTGGAGACAATATTTATTACCACAATCTAAAGAATAATTTTTAATATTAATAGCCATATACTATACTATTTATTAAATGTATATGTGGAATCTTCATTCTGTTTAATTTATCATGTTTTCTGATTTAACCTAATATCATTTATATACAAAATGTGCAATATGTAACATGTAATATATAATATATAATTGAAAATAACATACACAATTATATAATACATATAATGATCCCTCAATATACATTGTGAAATGTTACCACAGTCAAATTAATTAACATGTCCATCACCTCACATAGTTACCATTGTGTGTGTGATCAGAATACTTAAGATCTACTTTCCTAGCAAATTTTACGTATTCAATATAGTATTTTTATCTATAATCATGCTGTGCATTAGATCTCAAATACTTATTCATTTTGTAATTGACCAAAGTACACACTTTCATTTATGACATGATATATTTTTATCGCTATCACTATTAGTAAAATTTTAATTTTGGCAAGGTAGCCACACTATTACCTTTTAAAATGTTTACATATCCTTTGTTATGCTTTAGCACTTTATTTTATAGATTAAGCACTGTATTAATTTATTGATTATAAAATCTTGTGAAACTTTGTTATTACAGTAAATCTACTACTTAACTTGAGTGGTATTGTTTCTGTGTTAATGAAAATGGTCTCACTTAATTTTTCCATATGAATGTATTCTCTATGGGTTTATTATATTTTTTAAAAAAGTCTCTTGTGTTTCAGGCTACGTAAAAGCCAGTTATTTAACAGATTTTTAGCTGCTAATATGAAAAAAATGACTTTTTTTTTAAACTTGGTATTTTTCAGCTCTTCTAATTAATATATTATAATGTGGACTTTTCAGACTAAAACATATCATGTCATATATCCAAGTACATTTTAATTTCTTTTTATTTCTACTTTTTAAGCATCATGCTATAGCATTTTTGTAAATTGTTATCTTAAATAAATGAATTCATATTTTATTATTTTTATATATTTATACTTCTTTTGAATTACTTCTCAAATTACTATTTTCAGGAACTCTATTTCCAGTATTTTTATTATTTTTATTTTTTATTTTTAATTTATTGATTAAGGTATTACATATGTGACCTTATACCCCTGTAGGTCCCCTTCCCCCCAAACATACCCTCACCGCCCCTCGTGTCTGTGTCCATTGGTTAGGCTTATATGCATGCATACAAGTCCTTTGGTTGATCTCTCCCCCTTACTCCCACCCTCCCCTGCCTTCCCTCTGAGGTTTGACAGTCTGATCAGTGCTTCTCTGTCTCTGGATCTGTTTTTGTTCATCAGTTTATGTTGTTCATTATATTCCACAAATGAGTGAGATCATGTGATATTTATCTTTCTCTGACTGGCTTATTTCACTTAGCATAATGCTCTCCAGTTCCATCCATGCTGTTGCAAATGGTAAGAATTCCTTCTTTTTTTACCACAGCATAGTATTCCATTGTGTAGATGTAACACAATTTTTAATCCACTCATCTGCTGATGGGCATTTAGGCTGTTTCCAAATCTTAGCTATGGTAAATTGTGCTGCTATGAACATAGGGGTGCATATATCCTTTCTGATTGGTGTTTCTAGTTTCTTGGGATATATTCCTAGAAGTGAGATCACTGGTCAAATGGGAGTTCCATTTTTTAGTTTTTTGAGAAAACAACTCTTAGGGCAATGGAAACTAAAGAGAAAGTAAACAAATGGGACTACATCAAAATAAAAAGCTTCTGCCAAAACCAGTTTGGCTCAGTGGATAGAGCGTCGGCCTGCGGACTGAAGGGTCCTGGGTTTGATTCCGGTCAAGGGCATGTACCTTGGTTGCAGGCACATCCCCAGTGGGAGGTGTGCAGGAGGCAGCTGATAGATGTTTCTCTCTCATCGATGTTTCTAGCTCTCTATCCCTCTCCCTTCCTCTCTGTAAAATATCAATAAAAAATATATTTTTTTTTTAAAAAAAAGCTTCTGCACAGCAAAAGAAACCATTAACAAAACAAAAAGAAAGCCCACTGCATGGGAGAACATATTTGCCAATGTCATCACCAAAAAGGGTTTAATCTCCAACATTTACAGGGAACTCACACAACTTAACAAAAAGAAGACAAACCACCCAATCAAAAAATGGGCAATGGACCTAAATAGATACTTTTCGAAAGAGGACACAAGGAAGGCCAAGAGACACATGAAAACATGCTCAAAGTCACTAATCAAATCAAAACGACAATGTGGTACCATCTCACACCTGTCAGAATGGCTATCATCAACAAATCAACAAATGACAAGTGCTGGCGAGGACGCGGAGAAAAAGGAACCCTCGTGCACTGCTGGTGGGAATGCAGACTGGTGCAGCCACTGTGGAGAACAGTATGGAGTTTCCTCAAAATAGTAAAAATGGAACTCCAGCATTTTTAGTGATTACAAGGGTATTATTTTCTTTTTTAAGGAGAATTCTACCTAAACAAATATATGATTTCTTGTTTTAAAATATATACTGTCTTATTAATAGGTTTCAAGTTACTGCTTTTATTAAAAATACTAAAATTAATTAGTAAGATAATAAACATTTTATAAGCTTATTATTTACCAATAATTTTTTTAAACACTTAACATAATTAGTGCTTATACCTTATGAAGTGTGATACTATAATTAGTTTTGTTTTACTGATGCAGTAACTGAGAAACAGAAAGTTCATTAATTTACCCAATACCAAAAATTAAATGATACAGAATCCAAATTCATGCAGTCTAATGACAGTCTACATACTCTTTACCAGGACACTATTAATTATGAAAAAAAAAATTTGCCACCACAAAATACTTTTTAACCTCTACTGAGGTAATTATGTGATTTTTGTAAAGCCTCCTAGGTAATTAAATGCCTTTAGATTTATCTAGGTTATGAGTTATTTGCATTTTCAGAACAAGCCAGAGTAAGAGATTTTCTTTTTTTTCTTCTTCTTCTTTAAGCACAACAGGCCTCTGCTCCCAAAACAGAATCTTATAAAGGGTCACCCTGAAAGCTGGAAGCGCGTGCAGTGTGACCACTGGCTGACCAATGTGTTGCCACGGGAAGGAGCGTGTCAAAGACAATGGCTGCTGAGGTTGTTACCAGTGACATGATGCTGTAAACTGTCATTTCAAAATGTTGCCCTTCACAGCTATCAATGTGTGGAGATTTTACTGTTATTTTTTTAGTAGAAATTATTTACACTTTTCATCTCACTGGTTTCGTAGACTACACTTCCGGTACCTGGGATTAACTGGGTAACGAGTGTTACAAATAGCCAGGTGATTATCCGGGGAACATTTTTCTGTCTAACCATATAGCCTCGGGGCTCATTCATTCACTCAAAAAGGTTTTGAGAATTATACAACAATGAAAGATAAAACACCTGGGTAAACACATCCGAATACCCAGCTTATAATGCAAAACATACTAGAAATAAGAGCTTTCTAGCTTACCCTGCAGGGTCAGGGAAGACACCCCAAAAGAGTCGATGCTTTGTGCTAGACCTTGAATTCCCAGAGTTAAGAACTTGGAGGAGCTGGCGTTGGTGGGAAACTTAGGCCACGGCTTCTAGTTATACAGCTGAGCCCATGGCGGTAAAATGGTGGTACGTCAGGGAGAACGGAACGTAACTGTGTTCGCAGTGGCGACTGGATTGGGGTGATGAGGGAGGATAGGAAGGGAATAACCTGAAGAAAAGAGTAAGTCCTGACTGCGAGGAGACAGAAGGAAGCCAGGTAGATGGCAATGGGACCACAGGAAAGGAAGTAGAACAAGGAGGGGCAGGAAGGGCACGCCCAAGCGGCATGAACTTTAAAATGTATGGGTATTGCTAAGACAGGCAGCCTGCCGAGAGCCAATCACAAGGCAGTAGGGCGCATAAACCAATCCAAAGGCTATTGCTAAGGCAGAATTCTTGGAAAAGACCAATTAGGAGCTAGGAAGACTACCCGCCCCCTAAATTAAAAGGCGTGCCCTTCCTCTCTCTTTCACTTCTTCCCGGCACACCACGGGCGGTGGCCGGGCGCGGTGGCCTGTGGGCCTCCACACGTGGACTTAGACTTTAGCTTGTAGACTAAGCTACTCCAGCTGTAACAGGGAAAGGAAACTCCAGACACTGGCCTGCTTTTGCAATCCCAACTGCACCTTTTCCAGGACTGGCTTCTCCTAATAAACTGATTGCATTAATTGTTTTTGTCCGCTACTTCATTCTTCGATTTTTATGAGACAAGACCTGGGACTCAAACAACATCCAAATTTTTGGGTATCAACCAACAGCTAAACAAGAATTAAACTAGAGAAAAGAAGTAGGAAATCTGTTTAGGAAATAAACAAGTTTTTCTTGCCCTCTATTAAGTAAGTGTTCACCATTACTAAGTGGAGAACATAACATTACTAACTGATCATTTTCATCTTGTCATTGAAATTTTTCCAATTATTTTAGGATTTGAAAAAATTTGGAGCCCTGACCGCTTTGGCTCAGTGGATAGAGCGTAGGCCTGCGGACTGAAGGGTCCCGGGTTCGATTCCGGTCAAGGGGATGTGCCTGCATCCCAGGTACCTGGGTTGCAGGCACATCCCCAGTGGGAGGTGTGCAGGAGGCAGCTGATCGATGTTTCTCACCGATGTTTCTAACTATCTATCCTCTCCCTTTCCTCTCAGTAAGAAATCAATAAAATATATTAAAAAAAAAATTTGGAAAACCTAGAAATTTGAACTGTTCGCTTAAATGATACAGTGACAGTGCAACTCATTAATTAAAAAATTATAATTTCTGAGTAAAGAAAGTAAATGTATAAAACCATCCTCCCTCTTGGAGATAAAACCTAAATCCTAAAACATTTTAAGCAGCCAAATATTTTCTTCAGTCATAAAGTCACTTCTATATATTAAAACTGAATAGGTATGGGGAAGAATATTCAAAAGTTGCAGGGTTCCTTCCCTTCCAGAATCAGAAATGTAATAACCACAGCATAAAACAATTCTAATTTGGGTTTAAGAAATGAAATACTGTTTAATATGAATATACATACAGATCACCAAAGGTAGCAAATCTTTAAGGAAAACCAACTCATGAAGGAAAAGGAATAAATTCCACAAGCAGAAAACTAAAACCTTATAAAAAGTAAGACTACTTTAATAGCTTGAGAAAAATTCAAGTATATACAGAGTACCCTAAAAAGAGAACAAACTGTTATGCAAAAACAAACATCAACAACGACAATAAAATAAAATGGTGTCCTAGGATATCAAAATGTAATGAAAAATTTTAAAAGAAAATTTGATAGATGAATTGAATGGCAGAAATGAAAATTTTATTAGTGAGGCAGATGATAAAATTAAGTAATTATCAAAATTGCATTACAAAGGACAAAATAGTCATTGAAAAGAGATCCCGAAGTTTCAGAAGGAAAAGGAGGGGAGATAATAAAAGAAATAGCAATGTCCCAGAAATGACAAAAGTTATTAGTTTTATGATTGAACAAGCTCATTGAATGTTAAACAGCATTAATTAGTCATATTCTGGTGAAATTTCCAGAGCACCCTGGATAAAGAAAAAAAATCCAAAATTCTCTTGAGAAAAAGAAATCATATTATCTACATAGAAAAGGGAATAACTTGTCATTTTTACAGCAAATTTAGTCCAGAAACCTTTTTTGTTAGCAAGAGAAAAACAAACACAAGTTTAATAACCTGTGCATCAGACAAATCAATGAAGCACTGTTTTTAAAAATCTGAGCTAAAGTGACTTTGAAGTGCTAATTCTATAGTCTCACAAACTAGCAGTCAGTTTTTTTTGCAAAACAAAGTCATTTTTAGACATAAAAGGACTGCAAACAATTTGCCCCCATAGATCCTTTCACAGAATTGCCTAAAGGTTATTACAGCAAAACAAAACATCAACCACAAGGAAGAGAAAATTAAGACACAAAATGAAGTGATAAACAAATAAGCCAGCAAAGCAAATTCTCCTAATTTTTATGTTAAATTCAGTGAAACAGAAGGTAATTGTTAAGAAATTATTCTGCAGCCATAGGCAAAAAGTCCAGAAATTATTCTACAGCCATAGGCAAAAAGTCCAGAAATTATTCTGCAGCCATAGGCAAACAGTCCAGAACTTAAACATTTATGAGTTAGAGGGGGTGCCATGAAGTTGACAGGTTCTGATAAAGCAGGAAGAAGCATATCCTTTGAATAAACCATACTTCTTAAGTAGAAACTATGAATTAAAAACGAAAACTATAATTTATTTAGTGCTTACTATATGCCAAGCACTGTTTTAAGTCTTTCTTTTTTTTTTTTTTTCGTACATTAGGCCACTTATAAATATCAACTCTAAACTTTGTTAATGTTGTATTCAGTTTCCAGGATTTTTCAAAAGAACAACAGATGGAAAGGGCACTTGTTGTTGGTCACACAGTTTAGATGGGACTGAGCCAGGTTCCTGGTCACAAAGTCAAAACCCAAAGCCAGAATTATTAACCACTGTGCTGCACTGCTTCTGATGGAGAAAAGGTGGAGCACAGAGGGTGAGATATCCAAATGTTGTTGAACAGATAATGGAGAATTCCCCCAAAGACAGAAGTAACTGGGATAGTAGTTGAGTTAATGATAGGGTAGAACCCTTGGATGAAGACCACACATGACTGAAGATCTCCACACCTGGAGAGGAGCCCAAAATAGAGATACTTGTGGGCTGCCATGAATGACTTTCATTTCCATTTCCAACTTCGTGATATCTGTTATTCCAGTGGCTCAGAATTTCCTGTGTCTGAGACTTCTGTACTCTTTACTCTCAAATGCATCTACATATATAAAAACCTAAGCAGCCGACCTGCTGATGGACCAACAGCTATGACAAGCACTGACCACTAGGGGACAGATGCTCAACTCAGGAGCGGAAACTACAGGCATGGAAACATGGAATAGACCAGGGGTGGGCAAACTTTTTGACTCGAGGGCCACAATGGGTTCTTAAACTGGACCGGAGGGCCGGAACAAAAGCATGGATGGAGTGTTTGTGTGAACTAATATAAATTCAAAGTAAAGGAGCGGAGGGGAGAGCAAGAGAACCCTCCGCTCTTTTGGCTCCGCGGGCCGGATAGAACAGCCGAACGGGCCATAGTTTGCCCAAGGCTGGAATAGACTGATGAATCTCAGAAGGAAGGAGGAAGAGATTAACTAAAGATCTTATATGCATACTAGAAGCCCGGTGCACGGATTCATGCACTGGTAGGGTCCCTCGGCCTGGCCTGCAGGGATCTGGCCAAAACTGGCCCGGTGCATGGATTCATGCACAGGCTCTCTGACATCCCCCAAGGGGTCCTGGATTGTGAGAGGGCACAGGCCAGCCTGAGGAACCCCAGCAGTGCATGAATCCATGCAGTGGGCCTCTAGTTCTTACAATAAAACCACAAAGTTGAAGCTCTATAAGGAAAATAAACTTTTTCTTTAGCTCACCATTGCATACATTTTATCTATAATGGTGTCTGCCACAGAGTACATATACAATAAATATTTGTTGAATTATTGGTAAATACCTAAATAAATCCAGCAATATTTATTGACTGTCTAATATGATCCAAGCACTATTCCAAATACTGAGTATACAGTGGTGACCAAAACAGATAAAAATCCATTCTTGTCATTATGGAGTTTATATTCCAGTAAGGGAGAGGGACCTTAAGCAAGGTAAATGTGTAAAGCATACTATATATTAAGATAGTGGTAGGAGGGGAAAAAAAGGTCAAACCAGAGAAATAGGAATCTGAGAGGAATGTTTGTTAAAGCTTTAAAAACAGTGGTCAGGGAAGATCTCATTGAAAAGTTGATATTTGAGTGAAGAACTATGGACAGTCATGGAGTGGGCCATATCGACCTATGAGGAAGAAGAACATTGCCAACAGAGAACAGCAAGTGTATAGAAACTTAGTAGGAATGTGTCTGGTGTATTTAAGGAGGTCAGTGATGCTAAAGAAGAGCGGGAGGCAGAAAAAGCAACAGGAGATGAGTTAGAGAGTTAAAGGATTTATTCTAAGTGAGATAAAAAGCCACTGCAGCCAAAACCGGTTTGGCTCAGTGGATAGAGCGTCAGCCTGTGGACTGAAAGGTCCCAGGTTCGGTTCCGGTCAAGGGCACGTAACTTGGTTGCGGGCACATCCCCAGTAGGAGGTGTGCAGGAGGCAGCTGATCAATGTTTCTCTCTCATCGATGTTTCTAACTCTCTATCCCTCTTCCTTCCTCTCTGTAAAAAATCAGTAAAATATATTTAAAAAAAAAAGCCACTGCAAAAATTTTGATATGAAGAATAGCATAATCTGGCATGTTTTTTAACAGAATCACTGTAGCTACTCCAGAATATAAACTGTTAAAGGGTGAAAGTGGAAGGAGTTAGGCCCTAAACCAGATGGGAAATCATAGGAGTAGTGAAAGTGATGAGAAGTGGTCATTTTCTGGTTATATTTTGAAGCTAGAGTTACTCGCGCTCTTGGATATGGGGTTTAAGTGCAGGAAATAGGGAAATTAAGGATGACTGTGAAGTCTCTGAAATGAGCAGATGCAGGGTTGCCACTGTCTGAGAGGGTGAGGATGTGGAGAAACAGTTTGGGAAAGGGGGTTTATGTTTTAGTTTTGGACATGTAAATAGGATCTATGTGGAAAACTCCATTTCAAAAAAGAGGTCTTGGTTGGAGATATAAAATAAAAAGTTATCCACATGAAGATGATTTGTTATGGACTTAATTGTGTGTTCCCCCAAATTCATATTTTGAAGCCTTACCCTCAATGTAACTGTATTTGAGTTAGGCCCTTTAAAGAGGTAAAGTTAAATGAAGTCATATGTGTATTTATAGTTACACTTTCCTATTTTATATATTCCTATTTGTTTCCAATTGTTTCTTATTTATTTATTTGGGGTTCAGCCGTGGGCAAGCTACAGCCCGCAGGCCAGATCCGGCTGTTCTATTTGGTTCTCTTGCTCTCCCCTCCACTCCTTTACTTTGAATTTATATTAGTTCACACAAACACTCCATCCATGCTTTTGTTCCAGCCCACCGGTCCAGTTTAAGAACCCATTGTGGCCGTAGAGTCAAAAAGTTTGCCCACCCCTGGTAGGAGTTAGGTGGCTTCCCACACTAGTTGCCACAGTACAATTCTCCTAGAAGTCTATCTCATTTTCTCAATATTTCTCTGAAGTTATACTGTATGTAGTACTCAGTTAAGAAAATGTTCATTTTAAATTTTCTGAGGAGTTTCAGTAAATGTGTGAATAATGCAATCATCAGCAAAGTATCATGCTTACGGTGTATAATGTCACATCGTTGCCAGAGTTATAATACTTTTTATGACAGTTATATCAAAAGCGTGTTGCCAAACACTTCTTTAGACTTATTGAATGTTAACATCAGCAGGAAATTTAACATTCTTACCCAACACTCTCATTTTAAGGTGAGAAATAGTGAGATACATAGAAACTATATGAAGTGAAGAAGGCCACACATCTAGTACATGTAATTTCTGGTCAGCTAACTCCAAAAAATCTGTTTCTATATAACTCATTAGCCCTTTCTCCAGTCCCAAAAAAATTGTATTAATTCTGTTATTTTCTATCTCTTCTTTTAAAACAGCCCATGATATTTATGAAAAGTTAAATTTTCTAATAAAATAAGTCAGGCATTTTAGGACCTAGTTCAAAAACTGTTTCCACACTCATTTCAACCAAAGAACAACATTTTGTTCATTAAATTGTCTGCATAATAAAAATTTTGACACCTAGAGGACAGTAAAGAACATTTCTGGATGTGATTATTCTTTTTTTTTTTTCATAAAATCATTAATCAATTTTATAATTCACTAAAATGTCACTAAACTACAACTCAAATGATTAAAGTTTACCTAAATTGTCTATTAAATTATTATTAAAGACCTGGAACATTTTTAATGAAGGGAAAGAAAAATAATCAAAATAACAGATTTTATTTTATACAAAAATGTTAATTTTTATATGGCAAAGAGTGAAGCATTTTTAAAGAACTTTTGGCTTTTGTGGCCTGGTTCATATTTTGTTCTGGGGGACATAGAAACCATGCCTTATAACTTACTTATATTATTTCTATTGTTTTCCTTCATCGAACTCCTCCTGCATTACAATGTACTTGATATTCAACAATGAACTGCTCTGATTTTCTGTATAAAGAGGAGCAAGCATTTTACATGCTGTATTCCAATTCTACAGTGCTTCTCTGCCCATCTCATCCCTGGAAAATTCAAGGTGTAGTTATCCCTAATATTCTAGCTGCTGCAGCATTTGGTTAAAACTTCTACTTGAACATTTTCCCACAGTTCTGTAGTTAGCTGGTTATATTTCCCCCCATCCCCCAGCTTGTGTCCTCCTCTAGGAATAATATCTGTGACATAATATACCCCAAATCCTGGTATATTGTAGGACATGGAAAATACATCTATACTAATAAAAGGGTAATATGCTAATTAGACTGGACGTCCTTCTGGACAAAGCCACAGTGGTGGGGGCCGAGGCAGAGGCGGTTAGGGGCGATCAGGCTGGCAGGGGAGAGCAGTTAGGGGCGATCAGGCCAGCAGGGGAGGGCAGTTAGGGGGCGATCAGGCCGGCAGCGGAGCAGTTCGGAGGTGATCAGGCTGGTAGGCAGAGGTGGTTAGGGGTGATCAGACCAGCAGAGGAGCAATTAGGGGCATCAGGCCAGCAGGCAGAGTGGTTAGGGGTGATCAGGCCATCAGGCAGGCAGGCAAGCAGTTAGGAACCAGTGGTCCCGGATTACGAGAGGGATGTCTGACTGCCGGTTTAGGCCTGATCGCCCAAGGGGTCCTGGATTGAAGAGGGTGCAGGCTGGGCTGAAAGACCTCCCACCCCCCCATGCATGAATTTCATGCACTGGGCCTCTAGTTGTTAATAAATGAATGGAATAAGGAAAGATATACAAGGGTTGTATGAATGAATAGAAAAACCTCATGTACTTTCTTATTAATTCAGAGAGTGTTAACATATTGCTAAACTAGCTCATGTCTACCCATTGCTTATGCAGTACATTGATTCACAACAGACAAATCTCTACAAATTAAAGCAGACAATTAATGGCACCACTTTGTAATTAATGTTATGAAACCACTTGGTGTTGTTTTTGATCTCAGAAACTCCCTTGCAGTTAGAGTGACCGTGGGACATGTTCCAAGTAATAGAAAAATGTCAAGAGAAATATGAGTTACTTTTTAGCCAACATGGTTAAGTACCTAATGTATTTTCCCCACTTTTCCTCTTTTCCCCACTTCAGTGACTAGAGAGACAGGAGTCTGAGAGGAGCCATAGGTTGGAAGAAGCTCAGATCCGTGAATCATTACTTGGAAGAACTCTACTAGGGATTTCATGGGAGTAAACAACCTTGGATTTTACATGAGAGGGAAATAAACTTTTATCTTATTTTGCTATTTGTTGTTTGCTGTAGAAGTTATGGTTAATTACCATGATTTGTACAAAAACAAGTAATCTCAAAAACATAAAGTTAATTTAAAAAGAAAATTGCATGATGATACTGTATATAAAAATATTAAAAGCATGATAAATAGCCTGGCCAGTGTGTCTCAGTGGTTGAGTATTAACCTATGAACCAGGAGGTCACCATTTGATTCCAGGTCAGGGCACATGCCTGAATTGTGGGTTGCAGGCTCAATTACAGTGTGCAGGAGGCAGCTGATCAATGATTTTGTCTCATCATTGATGTGTGTCTCTCTCTCCCTTCCTCTCTGAAATCAATAAAAATATAGAAGATATTTTTGGATAGAAGTTTATAAATCATAAATAGCTGGGGGAAAATGTTGATATATTCATCAAACATGTAAAATTAGATTGAAGCACAAATCATAAAACTTGAAAAGGGGAAGTGTTTTTCCCTTTCTGGAGAAATGTATTTTGCTTAGAGAGTATAAACATATGAGCTGCTCCTGAGTTGGAACAGTTTGAAAAACACAAAGTGAAGCCTGGATTAGTCATATTCATAAACCCCACTGCAAGTGATTGGATCACACTCACTGCGGAGAGCAGGTACATGCGCCCACAGACACATCTCCGTGGGAACAGTCTGGCCCGTGTCTGGTACGTGTTGCACTTTCCCGTCAAGCATGACCATTTGGCCCCATTTAGGACCTTACTTCCATCCATCCATTCCTGCACCTGGTTATTAGCCCCAGGCAAGCAGTTCAAAATGTAGATGTCCTTGGCTCAGCCCCACATCCATCCCGCTGCCAGTTTTCTTAGTATTGGCTGCCCAGACAGTTCACAGCTGGGCTGGATGCCTATTGCGCCCCCTCAACCTAGAGCGGGATCCCCGTTGCAGGCTCCGTGTGTGTCCGCAGTCAATCAGGAAAGACAGGCGTACCCTGATCACACAGTGGAGTTCACTCCAGCAGCAGCGATAACATGAGGCCTTAAGGATAACATTGTTTCCATTCGCATACTGGCTCCTTGTCGGTTGCAGGAGGAATAGTATATCTCCGCCTATGCCTGCCAGAATCTTGTAAAGTTACAGAGAGGCTTAACTGAGTTCAGTCACGTATTCAGTCCAGCCAGTCTCAGCAGCACCTTATTCTCTCAAGTCCATGTTCTTGAATCAGCTCCTAGTGTGGGGGATGGTGGGCCCGAGGTAGATTCCAAGGACAGGGAGCGGGTGAGGAGCCTCCAAATGCCAGGATCGAGCTCACTGGTCAACTGATAGCCACTTCCTCTCCAAGACCTCCTCCACCCAATTGCAGTCTTTAAAGTCTGACTTGGAGCCACCAGTATCCTCTTTTGCTAACTTTACCCACACAGTTGCACTTCCTTTCATTTTTCGGGTACCTTGACCTTGGAATTCCATCCACCATTTGAAACTGCAAATTGTCTAATGCCCTCATTTTCACTTGGACTAAAACTTATTCACACCAAATTGTTAACTCCCTAATGTTTTAACACTTTTAAGTTGTTTTTTTTTACCTCTAGCCATAGAAAGACATTCTCTCCATCAGTGGCAATGAATTTTAAAAAAAGTGCCAGTTTCAAAAATCTAATGTGTTAGTTACTAATATAACTAACAATTTGTTAGTGCTCACTATGTTCCAGGCACTCTTGGAATTGTTTTTACATGTATTAACACATTTAATTCTTGTTAATAATTCTAGAAAACAGGTACTATCATTGTCCTTATTTTACAAATAATGAAAATGAATCCCTAGAGCAGTGAAGAAATGTTCCCAAAAAGCAACAGCTGGAAATTGGGGGAGCCATGATTAGAATAGGTCAGAGCCCATAAAATCCAAGCTTTGGGGAGGAAGATGCGGGAACATTGCTACGTTATAAGTGTAATAGAGAGATGGCATGATACTTCACAACAATAAAAATTGTCAGGGAAATGAGCCAGCATTTCAATTAATCATATTTACTTGCACTAACAAAATAAACTGATCTCTGCATTGCTTACCATATTGCCTTCATTAGTATGCAACACAGTAATTACAATGTAATCATTAAAGGAAATCCAGAGTAGGAAACAGAATTGATTTAGATAATTTTTAAAGTTCTTTATGTTCCAATAGTCTATGAAAAGGTCTGGTCTGGATAGTTTTTTGGCAATGTTTTATTATAGAATGATGTTCTGTTAATATAATCATCTAATCATGTCTTAAACATTAAAAAGAAAAGAAAGGAAAGGAAATACTATGTTTCTGATGTCCAATGTTCCCCGTCTTCGTTTTGAACCCTATTATTCAGCTGACTGTGAACTGACCTGTGAGTTCTCATACCTGTTGAATACTTCAGACTTGAAATCCATTGCTGATTCAGTTCTGGAGACAGTAGTGTGTGTATTCAGATGTGAGGCAGATGAGGGAAAGGCTAAGAATAGCCCAGCCAGCATCAATCATGCGGCAGAGCCTAGAAGATGCTGGGAAGTGGAGGTAGGCTTGGGGAGAGCTTAAGTCTGGAAGGAACCCAGATACTGGGCGGAGAACATGGAAATCAGGAAGTGTAAACAACAAATCTGTCTCAGTGAAGACTGGTACCGAGCAGCTTAGTGAAATCTAACATTAAGAACAGTGTGTTCAGACAGATAAGATTAGGGCACATCCTTATGAGGATGAAGAGCACCAGGCAGTCAAATGTCCAAGTTGACATATGGAGAGTTATACCAGGGAAATATATAAGAACTAGTGACCCGTCCAGTGAAATTACGCAAGACCCGGGACACCACCCTCAACCCTCACCCCCACGCCATGGGACCACCTTGAGTCCCAGAGTCACGTTCCGCGTGGCCAGCGCGCTGCGGGACAGCCCCAAGTCCTGGAGTGCCACCCCAATGCCCCACCTCCGGGCTACGGGCAGCAGCCACCGGGCCCCGCCCCTGCGGCACACATGCAGGGCCACGGAACCCTAGCGGAAGCCACGTGGAGCAGCCGCCAGTCCTGCCCCTGCTGCCCCGACACTGCTGTGTGTGCCGCCATCTTGTGATGGCGTTATGGCATGAGGGTCAATTTGCATATTACCTCTTTATTATATAGAATGGGAACTCAACCCAGGATTTCACACCCTGGGCAAGGAGAATAACAACAGGATTCAGATTCAAGTCTAAGCTACCAGTAAGACTGAGTCTCAGGGAATAAGGAGCAAGTTCAGAATCATATAAATTGTAAGGGTAAGTTGAAGTCTAGTCTTAGACTGTTCTGATGAAACTGCTTGAACGTGACTCTTGCCTCTGATATTCTTTCAATAAGAGATTTTTGACCTCATTAATTCTTCCAGACTTAAGCACTCCTTTTTGTTTTTTTTTCTAGTTTATCATGTGAGAGCCCAGAAAACATGAATTTCTATAGTAGCCATTATGTCAGAGGCAGGGATGTGAACTTGATGCTTGTGGGGTTTCTGGAAGAGAAATGCCAATGCAGATTCTGCTACATTGCCTTGTTATTTATCAAAGGGAGGTCAAGACACTGTGTACCACTCATTGAGAAAGCTTCCTTGAATATTCACCCCAGCTGAGACTGGCTGAGAATCTGGGATAGAATAGCCACCTTTCACCAGAGGTGAGCAGAAACCTGGTTTAATTGTCAGCTTTAGCAGACCAAGAATTCTTAGTTTATCTGCAAGAGCTTGGACAGCCCATCCAAATTTCTTGTTTTAACATGTTATTATTTTTTAATTTATCTTTATTATTGAAACTATTACAAATACCCCCCTGTTTTCCCCTCTTGGCCCCCTCCTTCCCACTCCCATCCCCGCCCCAGGCCTTCACCCCACACCACTATTGTCTGTGTCCATGGGTTATGCATATAAGTTCTTTGGTTGATCTCTTCCCTCCCCGACTCCCTCTTCCTTCTGAGGATTCTGTTTGTTGCATGTGTCCATGTCTCTGGATCTATTTTGTTTGTCAGTTTATTTTGTTCATTAGATTCCACATATGAGTGATATCATGAGATATTTGTCTTTCTCTCACTGGTTTATTTTGCTTAGCATAATACTCTTTAGGTCCCTACTTGCTGCCTCAAAGGCAGTAAAATTTCTGACATTTCTCCTAGCAATATTTATTCTAACATATTTTCTCAGGCAAGGGAAATAAAAGGAAAAAATAAACAAATGGGACTACATCAAACTAAAAAGTTTTTGAATAGCACAGAAGTCATCAACAAAACATAAAGACAACCTACTGAATCAATGAAGATATTTGCCAATGATGCATCTGATACGGGGTTAATATCCAAAATGTATAAAGAACTCAACATCAAAAAAACAAACAACTCAATTAAAAAGTGGGCAGAGAATCTGATAGATACTTCTCCTAAGAAGATATATACATGGCCAATAGACATATTAAAAGATGCTCAATGTAACTATCCATCAGATAAATGCAAATTAAAACCTCAATGAGATAACACCCCACACTTGCCTGAAAGGCTATCATGATAAATCAACAAACATGTGTTGGCGCTAAATCAATAAACAACAAGTGTGGGTGAGAATGTAGAGAAAAAGAAACCCTCAGGCACTGTGGGTGGGAATGCAGACTGGTACAGCCACTGTGGGAAACAGTGTGGAGGTTCCTCAAAAAATGAAAAAATGGAATTGCCTTATGACACAGTGATTCCACTTCTGGGCATATATTTTAAGAACCTAAAAGACTAATTAATTTGAAAGAATATATGTACCCCTATGTTAATTGTAGTATTATTTATAACTAGAGGCTTGGTGCATAAAATTTGAGCACTCGGGGGAGGGGGGGTCCCCCTCAGCCCAACCTGCACCCTCTCACAGGCCATGAACCCATGACAGTCAGACATCCGTATGGGAAGTGGGCCTAAGCCATCAGTTGGACATTCTTAGCACTGCCACGGAGGCGAGAGAGGCTTCCGCCACCACCACTGCACTCGCCAGCCGTGAGCCTGGCTTCTGGCTGAGTGGTGCTTCCCCTGTGGGAGCATACTGACCACCAGGGGCAGCTCCTGCATTGAGTGTCTGCTCCCTGGTGGTCAGTGTGTATCATAGCTACTGGTCGTTCCGCCGTTCAGTCGATTTGCATATTACCATTTTATTATATAGGACTAGTAGCCCTGTGCACAAATCCGTGCGCCAGTAGCTCTCTGCGGGGCCTGGCCACTCTGTGCCTGCTGCCCAGAGGCTCTCTGCAGCTCAGAGGCCCATCCGCAGCTGGGTGCAGAATGCTTGCCTTGTCGCTGGGGCAACGGTGACGATGCAAGTGTATCCCCCCTGCCCCCCGCTCCATGCCCACTGCCCAGAGACCCTCCACGGCTGGGGTGGAATGCTTGCCTCTTCGCCACGGTGATGAAGCAAGCATTCTGCCAGGCTGCTCACGCTGCCTGCTCTCAGTGGCCACCTGCCTGGGACTGGGGGACTCTGGCGGGGCTGAGAGGACTGGGCACCACCATCTTGTGGCTATGGGCACCACCATCTTTGTGATGGAATGATGGTTAATTTGCATATTACCCTTTTATTAGATAGGCTAGCCATGATATGGATGCAGCCCACGTGCCCATCAGAAGATGCATGGATAAGAAAAAAAAACAAATGGTGTTACATTTACACAATAGAATACTACTCAGCCATAAAAAAAAGCATAAAATCTTACTATTTGCTAAAGCATGGATAGACCTGGAGAGTCTTATGCTAAACAAAATAAGCCAGGCATAGAAAGGCAAATACCACCTGATTTTACTTATATGTGAAATCTAAAGAACAAAATAAAACCAGGCTTAAGATATAGAGAACAGATTGATGGATGCCAGAGGGGAGGAGATTTGGGGGGCTGGATGAAAGAGGTGAGGAGATTAAGAAGTACAGCTTTCTTGGGTTCTACTGTGGCTTTGCAATTCTATGATGCAAGTGAGAAATCTTAAAGCTTACTATCAACATTTACTTTCTCTAAAACCTAACTATCTCTGTTCTTGTTTTACTGTCTGGTAAGCCTGATATGTGAAAGGTTTCCTTTGATTTAAATTTCCTAAGAAATAGTGAGCCTCCTGAATTCATCTCTTACATAAATACTAAATGCTTATAAGAATGAATATGACACTTTTCCCACTCTTGAGAAACTCTGCTGTAATGAAAAGAAACCACTACGCAAATGACCTGCAGATAATGCAACAATAGTCTGGAGCAGCCGAGGGCAAAACTACGGCCCGCGGGCCGGATCCGGCTGTTCTATCCGGTTCTCTTGCTCTCCCCTCCGCTCCTTTACTTTGAATTTATATTAGTTCACACAAACACTCCATCCATGCTTTTGTTCCGGCCCTCCGGTCCAGCTTAAGAACCCATTGTGGCCCTCGAGTCAAAAAGTTTGCCCACCCCTGGTTCTGGAGGGATGGCTAGCAGAACCTTTAGCCAGAGAGCACAGATAGACTTCACAAGCAAGGCACCACTTAAGCTAAAATTTTAAAGACATGTAAGTGCTTACCAGGTAAATAAAATAGAAAAGGGTACTTCTTGGCAAATGGCATGTGAAATATATGTATGACTAAATGATTTAGTAAATCCAGAAAAAGGGTTACATCTAATTTATCAATAAAATAAAAAGAATTGCATTGTCTTTTTTTGTTATAAAACAAACAGTTATGTCTTGGAAAACATGCTATTCAGAAATCATATTTATCAGACATTCAAGTTTCGTCTATTGTAAAATGTTCCCAATAAATAACTTTTTCTGGTGCACATTTTATTGTAAAGGAAGTCCCAAATTCTTCTTTGTTTTTGATTTTTATCTCACACATTTTTAATATTCATCAATAACAGGTTCTCCTCTCTGTTCTTAAGTATGACATTCAGTTCCTTTAACTCTCTTTTATAATTATGGTTAATGCCACTCCATGCAGTTGCCACCAGATGGTAATGAAGAGCAGTCTGGCTTCGTAATCTTCTGAGGACCAAATATATTACCGTTGTGTCATGTTGAGTCTTCACAGGAAAATTTAGTTGCAAATGTTGTGTGGGTTTGATGGCAGACAGTGTACACCTGTGATACTTTGATTATTTACTTTGTGTAAATCTGATCTGTGAATCAGTATTGAGAATCTTAAAATACTAAAAAAGTCACACAAATATCTGCCATTATTATTTTCTTTAAATATTTCTGTTATTTAAATATTTTGAAGAGCCAAATGTATGTATCTAGAATAATTAGTAAAAATAAATATATCCTTTAGGCTAATTTAATTTTCTTCTTTTTATGTACATATTTGAATAGGAATCTTAATATCAGTAGTAAAAATATTGATAAAATGAAAAGACCCAATGAAAATATGTATAATAAAATATACAATACATTCCACATCTTTGCATCTTGGTCTTATTTAATTACCAAATATATGCATGCACTATTATTTTCCCCAAAGCTTATAAATAAAATGGTGGTATTTCTTTAAAGGCTTAGCCCCACTCCCATTTTTTAAAGACAGAGTCAAGAATAGTTTTAGTTGAATAATTGCACTTTATACAATTTGCTTTATTTTTTGCTAGTGTTTCATAATCTCCAAAATTCCTATAATAAGCATGTATTATTTGACTGGTTAAAAAATCAAAAAGATAAAATTAAAATATACTGATTAATTTATAACCAAAATTATGGCTCATGTGTATTAACATTTATAAATGCTTACATGAGTCCATACCTCTGTCACAAATTATAGGCCAGAATGACAATAAACTATTATAAGATAAGATTCAAATTCTATAATAATTTCATACCACTTTTGAGGCATTTGGGGGCATACCACAATTTATTGGCATTTGAAAGAAAAGAGAAAAATTTTAACTTGTTGAATGGACATAGTGATTAAATTTTACCTTACCTAAAAGGTTCGATAAACAATTAGTCTTGTATCCCCATACCACTTGTGATAAATTAGGGTTCTTCTAAGAAACTGAACCAATAGGGAGGGGGAAACAGACAAGTAAGGGGGGAGGGGGAGAAAGAGAGAGAGAGAGAGAGAGAGAGAGAGAGAGAGAGAGAGAGAGAGAGAGAGATCATGTATTTTAAGAAATTGGCTCACAGAATAATGGAGACTGGTATGTCCAAGATCTGAACTCTAGGGGGGTCAGCAGACTGGCAAATCAAGAAAGAGTTCCAGTTCAAGTCTGAAGGTGGTCTAATGGCAGAATTTCCCCTTCCTCTGGGTAGGTCAGTCTTTTTTCTATCAAGGCCTTCAGCTGGTTGGATGAGGCCCACCCACACCATGGAGCATAATCTATTTTATTCAAATCTTCAGATTTAAATATTAACCTCATCTACAAAAATACCTTCATAGAAGCATCTAGAACAGGGGTGGGCAAACTTTTTGACTCGAGGGCCACAATGGGTTCTTAAACTGGACCGGAGGGCCGGAACAAAAGCATGGATGGAGTGTTTGTGTGAACTAATATAAATTCAAAGTAAACATCATTACATAAAAGGTTACGCTCTTTTTTTTTTATTTCAATAGTTTTATTCATTTCAAACATTTTAACAAGAATAATGTAAACACTAATTATTATAATTTGAAACTTCAAAAAATGGAGGAATCATAGCACAATAACATACCTTATATTGAAGATGACAAAGGCAAAATAAAATTGCCTAACAAAGGAAAGGTACAAAAGCCTTTCAAATTAACCTTAAATATAATAAAATAATTTAAAACTAAAACAAATAGAAAAGAACAAAATGTGTAAACAGTAAATTAAACATTCTCTTTAGTGCAACTTCCAAATTATGCCCGGGACGTAGATGTAGATGGCAATGTAGACTGGGTTGAAAGGTTTTTGGTCTTTAAAACATCAACTTCAGTGGGAACAGTGTTGTTGGTCTCCTTTTTAGCTAATGCTCTGATACTGTGCTCTCCAGGGGCGTGTCTCCCTACATCACCACGATAACGTGTCTACGCATTCCCAGGGTGATGTCGGGGGATGCATCCGCAGGCATTACAAGGAGCCCCTGGAAGACTGAGAGGTTGTTCCTTCTACGGAATGGGTGGATATAAATCCGCCCACTCAGAAGAAGGAGCTGTGGCCGTGTTTCCCGACGACGTTGCCATGTTAACACTGCTGCTGGTGAAGGAGTGGAGGGGAGAGCAAGAGAACCCTCCGCTCTTTCGGCTCCGCGGGCCGGATAGAACAGCCGAATGGGCCGGATCCGGCCCGCAGGCTGTAGTTTGCCCACGGCTGATCTAGAACAATGTTTGACCATATATCTGTGTACTGTGGCCAAGCCAAGCAGACACATAAAATTATCCATCACACCATTTTTATAAAATGTTTTTGATTTTTTCTATGAAATATTTCAGGCATATAAAAAGTATATATGATAGTCTTCAAAGATGGCCACCCAATGAACCATGTCTCCCAGTAACCTTACCTTGTGCACCCCCTCTATATGGACCTGATTGGGTCCTGCAACTTAATCTGACCAGCAGAATGCTATAGTGGTGTCACTCTATGACTTCCAAGGCTTGTTCAGTCAAACCTTCTGATAACTGCACCCGTACCCACCATCTAACCACCCAGGGTGTGGAATCTCCAAGGAGAATAACCAAATGAGCCTTGTCTAACCATGAATACTGAGAGATCATCATAAATTGTTGTTTTAAGCTAGTTCTTAATGGTTTGTTATATACAGCAAAAGATAATCAGAAAAATATGAAAAAGTAATATAATAAAAACCCAAGTCTCTACTACCAGATTTGTCAAGATTTAACATTTTATCACATTTGCTTCAGATTTTAAAAAATGAAAGAAAGCATTAAATAAAAAGTTGTAGTAGCCAATGTTCCTTATTCCATTTCTTTCTTCGTCTCCACAGATACTCATTATCTCTAATTTGGTGTTAACTTTTCCAAGCAGAGTTCAGATCACTATAGATATACCATTAAATAATGTACATTATCTTTTATGTTTTAAATTTTGTATGAATAGTATTTTACTGAAGGTATTATTCCACCACTTGCATTTTATTTACATTATATTCCTGACATATACCACATTAACACATATACCTGATTTCTTTCATTTTAATTGCTTTATAGTACTCAATTTATACCACAATATTATGTATCCATTTCCCTGCTAAAGAACATTTAATTTGTTTCTAGTTATCCACTATTACAAATATACTGTTGTATGTTTGGGAGTTTCTATGGCCTGTAAAACAGGCATGAGATGGCTTGATCATAGGGTATGATCATAATTAATTTTAATATTTTGCCAAATGGCTTTCCAAATTGGTGGTATTAGTTCCATATCACTCTTGAAACAAGACAATATAGAAAGAGAACTAATATGTATAATCTAAAAATGCTAAACTCATAGAGTAATTAGTGTTTGCCAAGGGTTGGGGGTATGGGAGATGTTGATCAAAGGGTACACATTTTCAATTATAAGGTGTTGAAGTTCTAGGAATCTAAAATATAGCAAGGTGACTACAGTTGACAATAATGTGTTGTATGCTTGAAATTTGCTGAGAGAATAGATCTTAAATCTTCATACTACACATACAAATAAAGGTAACTATATAATGGGATGGATGTGTTAACTAACCTTATTGTGTTAATCATTTCACAATACATACACATATCAAATTAAAAAAAAAAAAACAGAAAAAAATTTACCAAAGCAATTCTCCAGATAAATTGAATAAAATCTTGACCTTTCTATCTTTTGGTCATGTAACTAACTATGAGCAAATTACTTAACATTTTTTAAGGTTCAGTTTCTTTATAAAATTTGGAAATGAATATGTAACTACAATAGTGTTTTTCTGAACATTTAAATTATATTAGCTATGAATAAATAAGAATTGGCATTATTATAATAATAAAGATCATCATCATCATTACTATAGATATAATAATAACAAATAATAGCTTTATGGCTTAATGAACTTACAAACTCATTATATGTATATTAGTTTCAATTTCTTATATAGTTGAAGCTTCACTGTTATAGACTGAATTATGTTTCCCCAACCAAATTCATATTCTTTTTAAAATATATATATTTTTATTGGTTTCAGAAGGGAAGGGAGAGGGAGAGAGAGAGAGAAATATCAATGATGAGAAAGAATCATAGGCCAGCTGCCTCCTGCAAGACCCACACTGGAGATTGAGCCTGCAACCTTGGCATGTGCCCTGATGGAGAATCAAACTGTGACCTCCTGGTTCATAGGTCGACACTCAACCACCGAGCTGGCTGGGCACCAAATTCATATTCTTAAGTCCTAACCTCCAGTGCCTTAGAATGTGATTTGATTTGGAAATAAGATTTTAAAAAGACAATTGAGTTAAACTGAGATCTTTAGAGTGGTTCTTAATCCAATATGACTATGTCCTCTTAAGAAGAGGAAATTTGGACACAGACATGCATGCATACATAAAAAAGACCATATAAGGATACAGTGAGGAGATGACCATCAATAAACTGTGGAGAGAGGCCTCAGAAAACACAACACTCAAAAAAATTAAAAAAGAAAAAGAAAATAAAGACAATACACTTATCACAAAGTAGGAAGTTGGCAGCAAATTTAACAATATGTTTAATTTGGGGCACTATTGGTAATGCATAAATTGACCTTGCTAATCATTACTATCAGGTACTGAAAAAAAAATCTATCACTTGATAATAGTATTTTCCCCCTGGAAACTTTGAAATACACACACATAAACACATATACAATCAAGAGAATGTTCCTTCTAATATTTCTGTATAAAATTTATATACCATTCACACACACACTCACACAAAATCATGGCTCTCTTTGGAATTGACTATAAAATAGTCTTAAAATTACTCTAAGAAGTCATTCCAAAATTCAAGCTCTAAAAAATAAAATAACTCTTCTCACATTATAAGCCATTTGAAAATGAGTATACAAAGTATTTATTAAATTCATTATTTGGATTCCAGGACCTTAAAATATATATTTTTCTACTTATTATAAAACATTGGATTTTCCAATGAATCAAAAGCTGATATCAGAGAGCTAGTATTTCTTATTGTAATTTAAATGAATGAGGGATTTGGGAGACTATTAAGTATAGATATATCACTTCAATGCCTAACTTAATCATGGAGAATTAGAAAAATATGTAATTAAGAACTTAAAAAGAATATAATAGTTAAATTTTCAAATTTTATATATAGAAATTATTCATATAAGATACAAATGTTGCCCAAATTTTATTCTTTCAAATAATCATATTGAAATAACTAAATCTGCATTAGCTATATGGCAATAAAATTACTTATTTTGGAAGCAATATCAACTGCTATTATGAAATGTTTATTCAAATAGAATCTGTTAAGATACCCCAGATTATTATTTTTATGTAGTAATTTTTATTAGAATAGACACAGTTTTGAGACCTGTTAAGAATGGATATAAAAATCTATCACCAGACAATGATAACAGGCCAGCATACAAGTAAACTTTCAGTAGAAGCTTTGGTTTAATACCAACAAGGAAAGGCATGACTAAAGAGCATCAAATTGATTCTCCTCACTTATCTTAAATACATGGGACAAAGAAATGCATTAACATAAAAGTAATTGATAGCTTCTATATTCTTGAAACCAAAATGTTTCAACTAGAGTATATCCACAAATCTCTAGATTTTGAAACAGTGATTCACATCATTACCCTTTTTAAATGGTTAAAATTGGTTCAATATTTACCAGAAATAATTAAGGGAAAGTAAGAACAGGTTGAAACCTTTCAAATTATTCATTTTATTTGGTGATTTGATAAATTTATAACAAATACCTTGGAAGTAGATCCAAGGTCAACATAATAGTATGTAGAAACTGGCAATAGAAAGGTTATCAAATGAGGTAGAGATGGTTGTCACACTTTAGTCACGTGTTTAATCACTTGGTTGAGTGTTCTATTATATGTGTTATCTTTTATATTAAATGAGATAGAGATGATTGTCACACTGTCACACATTAGTCACAAGTGTTTAATCACTTGGTTGAGTGTTCTATTACATGTGTTATCTTTTATATTAAAACATCAGTCCAGCCGAAACCGGTTTGGCTCAATGGATAGAGCGTCGGCCTGTGGACTGAAGGGTCCCGGGTTCGATTCCGGTCAAGGGCATGTGCCTTGGCTGCGGGCATATCCCCAGTGGAGGGTGTGCGGGAGGCAGCTGATCGACGTTTCTCTCTCATCGATGTTTCTGGCTTTCTATCCCTCTCCCTTCCTCTCTGCAAAAATATCAATAAAATATATTTTTAAAAAAAAATCAGCCCATACTATAGCTGTCTATAACCTTTGAGAATCTGATGAAAGTTATGAACAGTCCCACAGAAATATGAATACTTACATGCATTCGTTTTGAAGGAATTTCATAATTATTGTGGACTCTAGGGGTCCATCCTAAGACTTTAGGAGTAGGATGATCTACACTGAGTGACCAGATTATTATGATCTCTAAATGCATAATAATCTGGCCACTCAGTGTGTGTGTGTGTGTGTGTGTGTGTGTGTGTGTGTGTGTGTGTATTAGAGGCCCGGTGCATGAATTCGTGCATGTGTGGGGTCCGGCCAGCCTGGCCTGGGGGAAAGGACATGGGCAGTTGGCTACCCTGCCTGCTGGTCGAACTCCTGGTCAAGGGGACAATTTGCATTATTAGCCTTTTATTATATAGGATATACACTGAGTGGCCAGATTATTATGTGTTCAGAGATCATAATAATCTGGCCACTCAGTGTATATTATTTGCATCCTACCAAATCAGATATAAATCTCTATGGTAAATTTTTTTAAAATATATTTTATTGATTTTTTTATAGAGAGGAAGAGAGAGGGATAGAGAGTTAGAAACATTGATGAGAGAGAGACATTGATCAGCTGCCTCCTGCACGCCCCCTACTGGGGATGTGCCCGCAACCCAGGTACATGCCCCTGGCCGGAATCGAACCTGGGACCCTTGAGTCCGCAGGCCGATGCTCTATCCACTGAGCCAAACCGGTTAGGGCTCTATGGTAAATTTGTAATATGTGGCTGACATAATATAATGATGTTTGGGGGTAGTGTACTTGGACCCAATTCAAATTCTATTAAACAGAGCAATCAAAGACTTACGTTACCTTTAAAGAAAAAAGTTAAGAGGTATAACTTAACACCTTCATAAGTCTGCACTCTCTTTTCCTATCTCTCTCTCTCTCTCTCTCTCTCTCTCTCTCTCTCTCTCTCTCTCACTTTTCCCTCTTTTCCCTGTGTCTCTCCCCTCCCTCTCCCCAGCCATCCTTTCTCCCTCCCTACAGCAACAAACCTCTGGAATTCAGTCAGCTCTATTATGAAAGAAAAGAGTGTCAGTTGTCACACAAAGCAAAAGATGTAGTGATTTTGTCTCCATCCCTCCCCTCCTTTTGAGGAAAGAATGGGACAGTATAGCGGAGGCCCTGTGTTTGCCAGATGGAGGGCAGGGTATAGTAAAGGAATTCAGTGTCTTCACAGCAAGAGCTTGGGAAATGCATCTACTACAGAGTGAGGCTCAAGTCCACTTCCAAACAGTTTAGGCGTCCGCTCAGTGAGTTGCAACCCCTTTTACCAGGAAGAATCTTAGTTCTTTGGCCGCCCCCCAGCACCTAAAAAGGAGAGTCTCAGAGGTTGCTTTCAGTCTAGACTTCATCACTTCTAACCACGGTCTCCCACCCTTTCACCCAGCAAACCTTTGTCACCCTGCTCTTTTTCCGCCTCCAGCCAGAAAATGGGTGCAAACAGGTCCCAACAACCTTAGGAGGGAGGAGCTTCCTTGGTTGGATCCAAATCCCAGCGGTAGAGAGGGGGACCGAGAGGGAGAAGTGCAGGCTAAGCAGTACAGTGGGCAGTGATGCGCTTGGGGTGGGGGCGCGTCTGCCCCTGCTCGCGGCGGGAGACCCTGGCCCTGCGCCCCAGAGTTAAAGGTCGGGAAGAACTTGCTCAGCTTTCCGGCGAAAGCGAACCACTACCAACCCGGGAGCTTCGGGGTGCGGGCATGAAAGGGTGTGGAGCGGTATACATCGCTCTCCATCCACATTGGGAGCTCCGCGAGGGAAGGAGGGGGCTGAGCGCGGGCCAGTGTGAGCGCGAGTGTGCGCACGCCGTGCTGAGCTCTGCCCTCGCCTCGCACCCTGCTCTGGGCATCCGGAGAGCCTGGAACCGTGATCAGGCTTAAAGTATGGCATGTTGCAAAGATGGTTTCTGCCAAGAAGGTACCCGCGATCGCGACGTCCTTCGGAGTCAGTTTCGCCCTCCTGCACATCCTGTGCCTGGAGGCTTGGTGAGTTCTCGGGGGTCCTGGGGGGCGAGGGGAAGGTGGCGATGTGGCCTGCTCCCGGACCTCTCCGGCCGGCTGCCCCTCACAGGGCAAACCGGACCCTCCCGTCTCCGCTGTAAAGTCAGGAGCCAGAGCCAGGCTTTTCTGTGACTGCGTAGACGCGGAGAGCAGGAGGGCCACCGGGTGCAAAAAAGAGTGGGGGTGTTGAGGTTCCTGTGCGCGCGGTGCGTCTTCCTGACCCTGACCCTTTCTCTCCATTATCCTTCAGCTTTGCCTCCTTTAGCTTGGGGCGAGCGACTCTTTCCATGGGAGATAAACCTGTTACCCACCTGTTCCGTGATTCTTAAAATACCCCCCTCCGCCCCCGTTTTTTTTATTTTTATTTTTTTTTATTTTTGCATCCGCAGTTTAAACGAATCCCCAGAACAGAACCCAAAGGAGGAGAAATTATGCCCGGAAAATTTTACCCGCATCCTGGACAGTTTACTGGATGGTTACGACAACAGGCTGCGTCCTGGATTTGGGGGTATGAACGATTTCAAACGCTCAAGTGTGCCCTGTCTGTCCCTCTCTCGGTCTGCCTGTCTGTCTGTCTGTGGGAATATCATTAGGTATGCCTCAAGTGTAAAATTGCAACATCAATCTATTTCTTTTCCTCTCCATCCCACCCTCCCCCCTTACACCTCTCCCTCCCTCTCCTCCCTTGAGAAGACCTCTGACAGGAAGACCGCCCCCAAACACACTTTCCCACGCCCCTGCCCCCTCGGAAGCTTTGCTTCTCCCCCACACCAATTATCTCACGGTACCTGACTGCTGGGAGGGGGAGGTTGGAGGGGAAAAGTAAAAAATGGGAACTTGGGGCTCAGCTGCCCCGCTGCCTTGTGCCCTGAGCATGAGGTTCCCCTGGACCTGGCCATTTGTCTCAGAGCAGGTTGCATTCCAAACAGCGGGTCCTATGTCCCCTGTACTCCCACGTGGTGTCAGTCCCCCAGCCAAAACCTCGGCCCTGTTCTACCTCGGACATGAATCTGGGGCAGGAAGCTGCCTGCTCTGCTGGAGAACCCGGTCCTTTTCTCTTCCACAGTAGGATGCATTTTTTATTTATTTGGGGAGGGGCCATTTGCTTCTCTCCTAAGACTTTGCATTAGAGGTGTTTCAGTTTTATTTCTTCCATAAATATTTGTAAAAGGTCGAATAGAGGTGCATCCATAACAATACTGTTGCTCTTCTTCATATTTATATTCCCTTTGCTTACATAATAAGAATCTATGTGGCAGGCACTGTGCTAGGTACAAGGTTCACAGAAATCTCAAGATATCAATTCTTAACTTCAAACTCCCTCTCAGACCAGTTCGGAGAAGACTTCGGACTTCATCAGAAGTGTAGGCCCAGGTCTTCTGACCAACAAGTCCCTGTTTTTTTCCATCACGCTGCGCTTGATACTCCTCAGGAAATGAGTTGAAGATACAGACTTTTTCTTAAGGGAGCTTACATTCTAGTAGGAGCAGTAATAACAATAATGACAACTAATATTGTAGGTATTTATTTAAACTTTCACACATATTTCATAGGCATTACTGTTCAACCCTCACAACAACTGTGAGCGAAAGCTATTGCTATTGCCATTTTACAGATGAAGAAATTGAGGCATGGGGAGTTCAGTAGGTGGTCCAAGTTTACATTTAGCAAGTGGTACGGGCATGATGTGAACCCAGTTCATGATGTGAACCCAGTTCGGGTTGTGTATTTAAAAGACAAACGCATGCAGATTGGGAGGGGATCACATGCTGTGTGCTGAGGATCACATAATATGTGTTAGAAGCTTGGAGGAATTTCAGCTTTCTATGGAGGATGTGTAGGAGATAAGATGATGGGAAAGTGGAGAGAGTAAAAGGGAGCAGAACATTCCTGTGAAAGAGTACAGAATTAGATGTGATATAGAAGGAGTGTGGTCCCGGGTTACAAAGACCTGTTGGAGGAAAAAAAATAGAATTGGATAAAGTAGAACTGGATGAATCTTTGGAATCCTTTTGTTCTTGTTTGACAAAGACGTTTATACAGGAACACAGCATATTAATAATGATAGACTGGAGTCAGGCCAGGTCTTCTGATCCAAACCACTCTTTTTTGGATTTCATGAGAAGGTTACGGGGAGCCATTGAGGCTATTCATTCAACCTTTGTGTGTTGACAGCGATTAATATGAGTGAGGAGGATGAAAGGTTCTCCTGGTCCTTTTCACATTGCTTCTCCAGGGGTAGGCTGCTCAGCACTGCGATGGCCTTTACGCAAATCTGAAAAGAGGCTTTCTTACCAAAGCGAGTCATTTGTCAGTGCACAGTCTTTCATAAGTGACTGGGGAATTAACACTTTAGATCCAAAATAATTTTGTGGAGAATGTTTCAGGTGATGTGGTAGCATTTAAATCTATATGATACCAATAAAAGAGGATTTATCTGCTCATAAAGGTTTTAAACTTGACATTTCAAGTAAAGGGGAGAAAGAGCAGGAGAATTAAATCACATGTTGCTTAAATATTCCTTAAAGAATTGATGTACCTGAACATAAATTAACATGAAAATTTATAATTGAAACTACGGTTTTATTATTAAATGTTGAGAGCTAAAATAATATTTGCCCAGTTGGTTATGATACAAGTTCTAATTGAAAAGGAAGAAGGGATTCACTGTAGATAGGTCCTTTTTACCAACTACCCTCTCCCATAATATTACACGGACAATAACATCAGTGAAATCAGTCTTCATAGGCCATTGCTGGATTTTGGTTAGCTGCAGTGCTGCTGAGACATCTCAGAGGCATGATTAGTCATCTTACTTGCCACTGCCAAGTCATCTGCTTTACCCACCTGGAAATACTTTTTATAGTTTTATGGGAAGGGATTGAATTCACCTTACCTCAAGTGTTAGCAGTTGATTAATCAGTAAAAATTTACTATAGCACAATTTTTTTTTTGGCTCTGCTTATAAATATTTGTGGTAAATGTGATTCATTTTTTAGAAGTGGGTCATTCTCTGTAAATGCGTAGTATGCCAAATGTGACAAAGGAATAGTAATTCTCACCTGCAGAAAATGTGTAACCTGTTTACAGGATGTTGTAAATGAAATAGAATTCACTGAAAAATAATAGACTTCTTGGAAGCCACATGTGTGATCCCTTCTTTGACATTTTATACTTTGTGGAAAGTTTGGCATTTTAAAAATAAAATGAAAACAATTCAGGCTTTGGCCAGTGTGCTATAAATGTGGATCTACATCCTGGTTCCTCTAATCCTACCTTTGCTCTTTGTGGAGCATTGACTTTATATCTGTTTATACAACTGAGCTGTGTTCCGTTTCCAGTAAAGCTGAAAGCAAAGATCTGAATTGAAATCGGATGGTTTGTGATTGCTCAGTAGGCCAGGCAAGGGTTGAAATAGATTTAGAAACTAAATTACATATTTTTAACTCAGCAGCACAGCTTGCAATGGGGGAACTAAAAGGAACTGAAATAGTTCTCTTCTTTTCATCCCTCCAGGATCTCCTCTCCCTGGTTTCCCACATTCTCCAATTGGAGAAGAAAAGGGGGAAAGGTGAGAAGAGAAGGAGGGAGGCATGGTGTGAAAAGCTAGATTAGGGCTTCTGATGGGGTGAAGTTTTTTCAGTCTCTGACAAATCAGTCTGCTAGCATTCTGAAGTAGCTTCTACCTGCTTAGAAGTGGCATCCAAGCAAACCCTTCCACAGAGGAGCTAGATAAGCATCCCCCTGTGCCATGATCCACTTTCAACACTGTTGTAAATCTTCTGAAAGATGCATAGCTAGGGTCCTGACCATCAGGAGATAGTTCAGGAAGCCAGCCCTTACCCATTTCCCACTTATTGAAGGCTTACACAAACTTTTCTTCATCTCAGCCTTTTGGTGTACATGATTTGAAATAATAAATTGCTTATCCTATATAATAAAAGGCTAATATGCAAATAGACAGAACTGCAGAAAGACCAGTCGCTATGCTACGCACTGACCACCAGGGGGCAGATGCTCAATGCAGAAGCTGCCGCCTGGTGGTCAGTGCGCTCCCACAGGGGGAGCGTCGCTCAGCCAGAAGCGGGGCTCACAACTGGTGAGCATAGTGGATGTCGCGGGAGCCTCTACCGCCTCCGTGGCAGCACTGGGACCCCTCAGGGGATGTCCGCCTGCAGGCTTAGGCCCACTCCGCAGGCCTAAGCCAGCAGGCGGACATCCCCTGAAGGGTCCCAGACTGCGAGAGGGTGCAGGCCATGCTGAGGGACTCCCCCCACCGCAGTGCACGATTTTCATGCACCAGACCTCAAGTATATATATATAATTGCCTTAGAACATCTTTCTCAACCTTTCTGAAATAAGAGTGGAGCATTAGGGTCAGTTTTGCAAGGGTGCTTACTAGCATAATAGGATTTCACATTCATGGAATCCTCTACAGTTTTGAAAACATTTTCATATAATAATATCAAATAAGATTATCACAATAACACAACAAAATAAACAGGACAGGCATCATTTCTGTTACAAAGGGGGCTAGAGAAAAGTTTCAATGACTTGCCCAAGAACTCTTGAACTAGTAGTGGACAAGACCACAACCCACACCTCAGTCTTTAAAACCTTAATTGGGCTGCTGCTGTATTGCTACATCCATTTCGAAGTCTTTCTTAAATCCTTCTGTTTACCAAGAGTCAGATTTTCATTAACATTTCTTTTTGTTACTATCTAAGTAGGTCATTAAAATAAGCAAAACTACATTTCCCCCAAAGGGATGAAATGAAAACTTTCATTTTAAAGCTTTAATAACATTTTATAATGGAAAAGCCAACATGGCAAAGTGTACATATACACTTAGGTATATTTTGAATAATTTTCCACATAAATGAAAATGGCCTTACAATGTTTTCAAATAATCTATATCCCAACTTAAAAATTAAATATATTTTTGTTTATATTCAATTAGTTAGCTTTATTAATTTTCTATCAACAGAAAAATATTTTAAAAAAATATAGATGAAAAGAACTCTTCATATCCACAAAGCAGTAGAAAAGTACAGCTTCATTCTCTTCTGATTTGCCGTATTCATTCATTCATTCATTCATTCAACCAGTAGATATTTAGAGACTACTATGTGTCAGGAGCAATGTTAGGATGTGAAGATATAATTTTGAATCAGACACAAGCCCTGATGAAATTAATAGCTAAGTGGTGTAGAGGGATGAAAATAACAGAGAAAAAAAACCACACCAAAATAAAATAATGATGATGCTATAGGACAATTCAATAGCAAGCTAAGAATAGAGAATAAATAGGGTGAGGGGGCTATTTTAGATATGGTGGTCAGGGAAGTCTTTTAAGCTGAGACCCAAGGGTGCCAGACATGGAAAGGGTAAGCAAAGGTTGTTTTCATGCAGAAAAGCAAACAAACAAACAAAAAAACAACAGAAAATGAGAAAGATCCCAAGCATTCTATGAAACTAGTGTGATTTAGATAGTGAAAGGAATTCAGTGGGCTTTAGCCAGAAAGCAGGAGGAAGAATCTCACAGGACTAGATTGGAGTGGTAAGCTATAGCCTTATCAGGCAAGACCTTAAGTATCCTATAAAGGAGCTTAGATTATTCTTTTAGTGAACTTGGAAGCCACTGGAGTTTTTAGTTAATATTGAAGGTAATAACATCCCATGACTTAGATTGTACTGTGACATCTCTGGCTGCAGAATAAAGGCTTAGATGAAGAAATGGGACAACATTGGAAGCAGGGTGACAAATGAAGCTCTTTTTTTAGTTCTATCCATTAGTTAATGGTGGCTTAGAAAATGTAGTAGGTGTAGTAAAAAAGGGTATAAGTGGATAAAAGTGAGATATATTTTGGAAGTATAATTCAACAAAGAATGGATCTGGATTGCAAATGGATGTTAAAAAAAGAAGAGAGAGAGAAATCAAAATAACTCCTGGAATTTTATTTTGAGAAATCGGGCAAAGAATGGTGTTATTTAAACTGGGAAGGACTGAGAAGAAACAATAAGGGTTTAGAAACACTAAAGGGATTAAAAGGAGTTAAAGGGTGATAGAAAGGGGTAAAATCAAGAGTTGATATTTGTACATGTTAAATTTAGGATACATATGTAACACCCTAGTGGTTGTACTTTGTCTGGATATCAGAGAAGGGTTTTGTCTGGAGATACATGAGAGTCATCAGCGTATAATGCTGTGAGAACAGATATCTCAGTGAGAATATAGAAAACAGCAGAAAAAGAGCCCAGGACCAAGCCTTGAGGAACATTAACAATTGAGGAAATGTAGAAAATGTATGTAGAGTTACCAAAGGAGATCAAAAAAGAGTAGAAGATGATAAAGGCACTAGAAGAGTATGAAGTTATATAACTCAAGGGAATAGAATATATTAAGAAGGAGGGATGATACACCTCTCAAATTTCTCTAAGATATTAAGTAAGCTTAGGCCTGGCTACATTGAGACATTTTATTTCATTAACTTTTCATCAAATATTCATTAATCTTATAATATGTGCCAGGCACTGTTCTAGGAAGGCACTGGTGATACATTAGAGAGCGAAGGAGGTGCAATTTCCTGCCCTCATGAGCTGGAATTCTAGAAACTAAGCAACAGAAATAAAATATAGAATATGTCAGGTTGACAACTGCTTTAGAGTGAGGAGGTTGCAGGTTTAACTATAATAGTTAGGGAATACTTAAATGAGAAGGTGACATTTGAACAATGATACTAAGTAGGTAAAGACATAAAGCCACATTTGGGTGGAGTTTTTTCTTTAGAAGAAACTCTAGGTGCAAACACCCTAAGCATGGAAGTCATTGTCGCTGCAGGAGTGAGAAGGGACCAGTGTGATATAAGGATGATGTTACATAAAGATTTGCAAGCTGGTAAGAACTTTTCTTTGAGTCTTGTCAGTGATTGAAGGGATTTCGAAGGAGGAAAGACCCCAGGCTAATTTTATTTTATTATTATTATTATTATTTTTTAATATATTTTATTGATATTTCACAGAGAGGAAGGGAGAGAGATAGAGAGCTAGAAACATCGATGAGAGAGAAACATTGATCAGCTGCCTCCTGCACACCTCCCACTGGGGATGTGCCCGCAACCAAGGTACATGCCCTTGACCGGAATCGAACCCGGAACCTTTCAGTCCGCAGGCCGACGCTCTATCCACTGAGCCAAACCGGTTTCGGCTTTATTATTATTTTGATTGATTTGAGAGAGAGAGGAAGGGAGAGAGAGAAAGAGAGAAAGATCAATGTCATGTTCCACTTCTTTATGCATTCATTGGTTGATTCTTGTATGTGCCCTGAGTAGGGATTAAACCCACCACCTTGGCATATAGAGATGATGCTCTACCCAAATGAGATACCCAGCCAGGGCCCCAAGGAGAATTTTCAAAGGCTCACCTTGGTTGCTGGATTGAAAACCGACAGTCAGGGGTCAGGGTCCAAGGCAAATGCAGAGAGGTTTTCACAATAAATTAGGCAAGAGATGATGGACATTTTGACCAAGTTGGTGGCAGAGAAGTTTGTAAGGTTGTAAGGAATGGCTGGTTTCTGGTTGTATTTTAAAGTCCTAGTTTACTGATGTCAACTAGAATGCAGGATGTGAGAAAAAGGGAGATAATCAAGTCTGACTCCAAAGTTTCTGAACTGAACATTTAGAAAAATGGAGTTACCAAGACTGTGGCAGAAGCAAACTGAGGATGCAGATGAATAATTTGCATGTGGATATGTTAAGTTTGGGATTCCTATTAGATATTAAGTGGAGATGAGCCTGGAATGCAGGGATGATGGGTATGACAATATATATGGAATTTAAAGCCATAACACTAAAGGGATTATAAAGGAGTTAAAGGGTGATAGAAAGGAGGTCCACATATTTGATCTCTGAAATCTACAATGTTAGGAGGTGGGAAAAGAGGAGAAGGAATCTTTGTCCCAGGAAGACCAAGAAGGAGTGGACTTTGAGGTAGAAGGAAAATCATGCAAGGAGAGTGTATATACTGGATATAAGTTAAAATTCTTTTTTTTCAAAGAGGAGGCAAAATTGATCAGTTACATCTAATTCTCTTGACAGATTAAGAAAGACAGCATAGAACTGACCACTAGATTTAGCAATATTTATAACTTTAGTAATTTGGACAAGCTCAGCTTTGGTGATGTGATGGGTATGCAATTCTGGATGGGTTCAAGAGAGTGGGAGTTTTTTGTCTGGGCATTTGTACAGGGGAGCAGAAAAATTGGATGGTAAATGGAAGGAGAAGTAGAATCAAAAGAGCCTTTTTGAAAATGGGAGAAATAAGATTATTTGTTTAAGTTTGTGGGAATAGTTACTATCAATAGGGAAAAATGAATAATACTGACAAAAAGAATTTTAGTGGATCCTGAGCATGAAAACCAAATTACAATTGGCGATGGTGTGAATAAAAAGGGAAGAATTAGAGGCAATGAATATAGTTTTTTTATTTGGGGTTTGTTATTCCCAGTAGCGTACAAGTGAAAGTGAAGAGGACAGGTTGCCTTTTTATTAAGATTAGGAATATTGTATTATGTTTGTGTATTACTGGAATAATCTGTTCAAGGATAATCTAATATTAGATTGGATGGAAGGGATAACTGAAAGAATGATGCCCTTGAGAAGACAAGAGACTATAGAACCCAGAACATAATTTACATTCTTATGCTCTCATTATAACAAAAGAAGATATATGATGCTATTATATATTTGCTTTTTTTTTTTTAGGGAAAGGATATGCAAACTGCTTTTGATGTTTCCTGAAATAGGCATTGTAAAATCTAAATGTAGGTTATTAGTAACTTGGTGGGTGTTTAGATAATACTTCACTTGGTTGTTAGTTTTCTTTTAGATGAAAAGAAAATACATCATTTTACATTTGTTTATCATTCTGTAGGCCAGTGGTTCTCAACCTTTCTAATGCCTCGACCCTTTAATAAAGTTCCTCATGTCGTGGTGACCCCCCAACCACAAAATTATTTTCGTTGCTACTTCATAACTGTAATTTTGCTACTGTTATGAATCGTAATGTAAATATCTGTGTTTTCCGATGGTCTTAGGCTCTACAGCAGCAGTTCTCAACCTGTGGGTCGCGACACAGATATTTACATTACGATTCATAACAGTAGCAAAATTACAGTTATGAAGTAGCAACGAAAATAATTTTATGGTTGGGGGTCACCACGACATGAGGAACTGTATTAAAGGGTCGCGGCATTAGAAAGGTTGAGAAGCACTGCTCTAGGCCTTTTTAATGTATTTATTTTAAAAAGACTTTAGTGCACAGAATTGGATTTTGATTACTAATCATCGGTTCATGACAGATTCTCATTATTGGTCACACATAGCCTTCTTTTTATTCACCCATCCATCTATTCCTCCATTTACCATTATATAATAAGAATACCAGTTAAATCATCAAACTGCACAACCTTGGAATCAACTTTTATTCTGGTATGTGGTTTCCCTCATCCTATCTTCCTGTCTTCTCCACCCAAAGTAATCACCATCCTGAGTCCTTTTAAAAATTATTCATAGCTTTTCTTTGAATATTGTTTTAGCTCAACTTTAGTTTTTAATAAATTAAATTTTAAAAATGTAATGGTTTTGAACATGATATATAATCCTTTGATGCTTTTTTCAGTTATACTGCCATAGATCGATCGATCATTTTGACTGCTGTGTGATATTCCCATTGCAAAGGACCTAGTTTATTCATCTGCTCTGTTGGCAGGAGGCATTTTGCTTGTTTCCAAGATTGTATTGCTGTGAATGTTCTGGCCTAAATTTCCTGCTTTAAATGTACAAAAATTTGGTGGGTTTTTTTTTTTTTTTTTGCATATATATTCAGGAATGGATTTTTGTGGATCTTAGTATAAGTGGGAGTTCAACTTGATGAGATAATGCCAAACTGTTTTCTGTAAAGTTTTACAAATTCAAACTCCCATTTACAGTGAATATGAGATTCAGGATCCACAAATCCTTCAACTCACCACATATATAAATTTATGTAAAATCTCCATAGAATCCTTGAAATGGTATTTTGTTTTGAAATGATTTCAATTTTTTTTATTTTTAATGTGGTTGAACAGCTTTTCAAATCTTTTTTGCCTACAAGAGTTTTCCATCTGTGAATTGCATTTCATCTTTGCCCATATCTTACTGTTCTTTAAAAATGGTTTTCATATTTATTTAATTTCTTTATTTAAAAAGTTGACCTGTACTGTTAGAAGGATCACAGGGATATAGGCAACACTAACCTTTAATGTTACCTAAGTAAAATTCTATAATTTTCTGCTTTCTCTGTGATATCAGTTGATATCTTTTGTTTGTTTAATATGCAGGAAGGCTAGTATTTCTGTTTTCTAAATGATGAGCAAAATTAGAGATTGTAAAGAAATATTTTACTCAAGATTCCTTATTGTTGTTGCTGTACTTCTTAAATACTTTAAGTTTCTTGTTTTTTGGAGATGCATCAATAGTGTTTGGTAAGAGAAACCTTGATGCATAGGTGTAGATGGCTGAAAAACCAGAAATGTCTCCTCCAGTGCATACGTGGGGAGGCCATGTGGAGAACAAACTTTGACTAGTTTCAACAGCACCAAAAGGCTAGGTCTTTCTCCTGGCGTGACAGCAAATTGGACACTGTTATTGGAAGAGAAATTAAATAGTGATATCCTTTGGCCAGGTCTACATAGCTAATGTAATTAACAGTGGAAAATCATCTGACAACATTGTTAATTGCCTTCCTACCTTCCAAGCAAGTTAGATCCATTAATAATACCAGAGTATTTCCCTGAATTGGGTATTGTAGCTTTGGCTCTTTCAAAGATTGTTCAAAGTCACTTTATTTGCCTTACAAACTATCCACCATATTTTGGGATTAAAAAACATTTCCTAAAGAAGTAGAATTTTTAAAATAGAATATATCTTTGATGTTATACAAATGCATATAAAATTACGAGAAGTCCTACCAAGCCAAAATTATCTGGTTTCTATGTCATTATGCTCTTAGTAAGGTTGATTTGAGTATCCTAAACAGTACTGTTAGGGGAAGCGTCTCTAAGAATTATTCTTAATTGCATAGCTACCATTATTCCCTGAGAACTGATTTATTGGAAACCTATTACATCTAAGGCCTGGGATTAGTTCTGGGAGTGGATACAAATATAAATAAGATGCAGTTCCTGTTTTTATCGGGAAATATTTTTAGCTTAACTGATGTAACAAATGAATCTCAGTAATTTTTCCTTTGGGGAGGTTTTTACGTCACTACTGGGATGATATTAGGAAGACAATCAAACACAAAGTTACTCAGCATCTAGTATGTGCAAAGCACTATGACAGTTGGGGACTTCAAGGAGGCTTAAGATTTTGTCTTTGCTGTTAATGGGAGAAAGAGAGACTCAAGCTGAGCAAAGGCATAGAAGGAGCTGCAGGAACACAGTTCAGAAGCTACTCAGAAATAAAACCGGAAATGTAGGCATGGCAGTTACATACTAGATATAAAATTATATAACATAATTAATTACTGATTAACTATTTAATGATATAATTAGTGTAGTGAAGCTAAAACATAGTATGGAGAGCAATACAAGGGAGTTATAATTCTGACTCTGGCATAGAATATTTAATCTCTGTTAGCTCAGTTTCCATATCCATAAAATTCTCATGATAATATCATCTTTGGGGATTGGCGAGAGGATTAAATGAAATAGCATATGGGAAGAGCCTTGTATCCTGCCTTATACATAGTAAGCCTTCAATTCATAGAATTATTATATATCTGTTTATTGTCCTTTGGAGAAAACGCATTCACTGTGAGCAGTTCCACACATAACATGCCCACTCCCCATCCTCTTGGTTATATCTCTAGTCCAGGGCACCATCATTCCTCAGCAGAACTAGGATGACAGCCTCTTATAAGAAGAACCTTTCCCGTACTCTTGCCTCCCTAAACTTTGTTGTCCATACAACTGCCTGAGTGATTTTGTAAAACATGCAATTCCGATCATAAAAATTCCTTACTTGAATCCTTGATGATGAAAGGATACAAATCAAGCTTCTTATCACAACCTGTACACAGAGGCAGAGCTGTGCTACCTATGAGAGGGAGAACACTTGGGGAAAAACATGGGAAAGATGATGAACCTCTGTATTTATTTGCTCAGACTGCCATAACAAAGTACCACAAGCTGAGTAGCTTAAACAATAACAAGTTTATTTTTTCACAGTTCTGTAGGCTCGATGTCCAAGATCAAGGTGTTAGCAGGGTTGGTTTCTTTTGAGTCCTCTACTTTTTGCTTATAGATGGCTATCTTGCCTGTGTGTCTTCACATGGTCTTTCTTCTGTGTGTCCCTGTGTGCTAGTCTCCTCGTTTTATTAGGATGCAAGTCACATGAGATTAGGCCCCATCCTACTGACCTTATTTTAATTGAATTCCCTAACTCCAAATATGGTCACATTCTGAGGTACTGGGGGTTAGGACTTTAATATAAATTTGGGAGGACCATAATATTTAGCCCACAACAACCTCTTTATGTGCCTCCCATCAGTCACTGCAATTTCTACAAGTTTTTTCCATGTAGTTTTAAGAACTGTTACTATAACATATATTATAAATATGTTGTTTAAAAGATGCCACTTTCAGAATATGGGCTCAGGGATAGGCCTCTGTCCCCTCACCCTGGTTTTTGCTCTGTCTCTGTGGCTTTTATTTCTTCTCATTCTCTTCTTCACTTGCTTTGCTCCAGCTCCATTGGCCTTGTCCTAGTCCCTAAACACACTGAGGTATTTTCTGCCTCTGAGCTTTTCCCCTAGAGTTCTGTGTGCCTGGAATGCAATCATTCCAGCTCTTTCAATGGTTTATGCTGGAAGAGTGGCTAAGAAGTGGAGTGGCCCTCCCAGTCTCTCACACAATTACCAGCCTCTTTTGTTCCCCTTTTGAATGACAGTATTCTTCCATTGAATTTATTTCTTTATTTTACTCTGACTCCTCCAATAACAAGTTCACTCCATGAGGCAGGAACTCATTAGTCTCATTTAGCACAGTCAGCACCAGTGCCTAGCATGGGACCTGGCACACAGCAAATGCTCACTCAAAAAAATGTTTATTGAATGAACATCTCATTGAGACCCCCTTTACCCATCATATGCTTTTAGGACCTCACTCAATCTCAAAGATTTTGAATGCCAGATAAAGCAAATACTGAGTAATGTCACAAATACTAAGGTTGAATTTCTGAATGCAAAACCATTTCAAGAATCATTAAAAAGTGATATATTGTGTAATCTTTGAAACTATCCATTAATATCATAGAATCATTATGCTTTAAGTAGAATTAGCATAAACCCACACACCTTGAAATAAATTTATAAGGAAAAATGTCATTGGCTTAATTCATCCCTCTCCTATACTCCCATAGAATACCTATGCTGTACATATTTTCCAGGACCCATACTATCTAAAAACAACAGATGCACACTGCCTGTAAACTGGAGTAAAATGGACATCATCATCTAGGAACCTGTAAGAATTGCAAATAGGCCCCACCTTAGTCTCATTGAGTCAGCAATCCGTGCTTTCACAAGGCTTCTGGGATATTCTAAGCCAGTAAAAGTTTGAGAACCACTGCCCTAAGTTGATCTTCAAAGTAACTTGATTTTTTTCAAGAATCTTGTCAAACAGTCTAGTTGTCCCAACATTCTCAACTTTAATTGTTCTAAGTAACTTATCTCTCCTTGTCCAGACTTACAGTGCAAAATGGTACTTTTAATACTTTAGTAATTGTCCTTAAGGAATTCCCACCCGTGAACCACTTTGAGTGAAATCTCCATCTCCTAAGGTTCAACACGTTACCTGCTTCCTGGATACCTATCTCTTCCTGGAACAGTTTGGCTTTAATGAGTTATTACTACTATCTTTCTGTAGTTTCAAATTGCTCATTCAAATAACAATTCAACTAACTTCTCATACGTTCTGTTTTCCAAAGGTGTTATTTTTTTTTTTTTTAAATGAAAACTCTTAACAGCTCAGCTTGATCTATGCCTTTTCTCTGACTGTACTTCCAAAGGATGTATTTTTTTAGGATACTTATTCAGGAAAGAATTTTCTCATTTTCCTTCAAACTATTTTTCTTTCTATGGCTCAGTCTTCATCCTAAACAGGAAGAAATATTCTGATTCATTTTTATGAGGATAACTTTAGACCTAGGGCATTAAGCTATACCAACTTCTCTTTGTCATTTTTGGAATAAATTCATTCACCCAACCAGTATCCAAGGGGAATAGTCTATCTTGATAACAGATGTTATTTTTTTATCAGTATGGAGTACATAGCTCCAGGTCATAGAGTATTATAAATCATCTTTTAAGGAAATGATGTTCAAGAAGACAATTTTTATCTTTGTTAGTATTAAAAAGCTATATTATATATACTAATAACTACTCTCGTTATTGAACACATTATGTTCTAGAGACAGGAACAAGTGATTTACATATGTTATTTCAGTTATTAAAACTTTTACCTCTGAGGATACATGACTTGGGCAAAATCAAACAATTAAAAAGTGTTAGATCAAATTTGAATTCCAGAATTCTTGATTTTACACATCATGCTAAATCCAGATTATGGCAATTTTCCTTTGTCTACAGTCTGTGTCAGCCCATTGTTAAGATGCCAAACACACCCATGTATTTGTTCCTGCACCAGTCTTCTTTAGGCCTAGGAAAGAATCTCACTCAGTGTGGCCATTATCAGAAGCAAAGAGAAGCTACTACTTAATAAATACTTCTGTGAAAGACTCTCTGTGTTCATAGTCTCATATGAGCAGTTTCATTTGATCCCTATCAACAATCTTGCCTTATATGTATGGCTGCTGCTATGGAGGGGATAAGGAACTTGCCCAAGATCACACAGCCTTTAGGTAGCAGAGCATGAATAGGTCTGACTTACAGGAGAGCTTGTCTTTGATCCCAATTGCCAGTGGATGGTCTGCCTATCGTTACAGGTGACATGAATTATTTTTGTGCCTGTTATTTACCAGTATTCTCAACTCTCTGAAGGTACATTTCTTGCAGCCTTTATGTTTTTTCTCCTCCTTTCCTTGCGGCTAAGTTCCCTCTTTTTAAAAGCTCACTTCTTTACTAAAAGGCCAATCAGATGATGGACTATAAAAAATTACAAAGGCTAAAGCTTTTGTTCTCTGCACTGCCTGTCTTAACGGTGCCTGGGGGTGATAGATCTTTGAAGAAACAAGTTTCTGGTAAGTAATTGGTATTTTTTGGGTTTGATTTGTTTTATTTGCCTGTAAGTAAACACTGCTTTCTGGTTTTGTTCTTCTTTTGTCTATATTTTCTGTAGAGATGCATTATCTCACTGAAAATTTAAGATATTTGTAAAAACATGAGATATCATATCTGTATTTACTCTTTGATTATCAAAGCCGACCTTGCCTGTAAAATTGGTAATTATTTTTTCACACTTATTTACTTCCTACCCACTAGGTCCTGTTACAGAAGTAAAAACTGACATATATGTCACCAGCTTTGGACCTGTTTCTGATGTTGAAATGGTAGGTAGTTAGAAAATTTAATGTGCTTTTTGAGATTTGAAGAAAAGAAACAGAAAAGAGGGCAAATATGTATTTTGCTGTCAATCACACAAAGTTAGAGCTAGAAAGTCAAAGAACAGCCTAATTAGGCTCAGAAGTTTATAAGAAGTAAAACATTGAATTTGCATTTTAGCTCTAACATTGGAGTTTTTGGCTTATAGTCATTCTCAACAAAGAAAAGGACTTTCCTGTTACTGATCTCTATGACACAACCTTGTATGTAGTATTTTTTTCCCTTAGAAAATTATTGAAGAGGAGAAAATTAGTGATTGCAATTAGTTTTGGTATGAAACTTTATATTGTAGTCCTAATTGCATTTAGTGTTCCATGTGGGCTCAATTGCTCATTCCCCATCCCCACCCACCCCTTCTCTCGCTTTCTTTCTCTCATGTTTAAAGAACTTAGAACACCAGGCACTGGTCAAGATGAATTCATCTATTCAATTGTGCTAATATTAAATATGTTTTGTTTCAAGGTCAAACACGTTGACCACTTAACTTTTTTCCTTGACTCTGGGCTCCTGGACTAATTTTAACCAGTTAACTGCCACATGTCCAAAACGGAAACCATCTCCACATGCCACGATATTTTGAATTTAATTTAAAAAATCAATTTGCAATGAATAGTATAAAAATAAATATATTACTCACAATTTGGATGTTCTTGAACATTTTCTGTTGAAAATTCTCATGAAAAAATGATTTTAAAGCATCTATAGATGCTTATGGCGTACAAAGGGTTAATAAATTTTATGAGCATAAGATTTATTCATATATTTTAATTTGTCTTAAAGACAACTTGACAATTTTATGGTTCATTGTGCAATGATATTTGTTACACAGTCACTAATTTTGCTACCTGGTCTAAAGTAAAGTACAACTATAATTACCTGGTGCTGGCAGTTTTATTATATTTACTAGAGGCCCGAAGCATGAAATTCGTGCAAGGAGCTCAGCCCTCACAGCCCCAGCTTCATCCAGAAGGATGTCCAGAAGGGTGTTTGCTGTCCGGTCTAGCATATTATACTTTTATTATTATAGATTATTATTTTTAAAAAATATTTTTATTGATTTTTTAGAGAAAGAGGAAGGGAGAAGGAGAGAGAGAATCATTGATATGAGAGTGGAACATTGATAGGTTGACTCCTTCACACCCCCTACTGGGGATGGAGCCCGCAACCTGGGTATGTGCCCTGACTGGGAATTAACCCCCAACCTTTCAGTGCACAGGATAATGCCCAACCAAGTGAGCCACACCAGCCAGAGCTATAGTTATTATTTGTGAATGATTAATATGTATGATAATTTATCTAATAAATGTATGGATACTAGTATAACATGCTTTAATTGTTGAGAATCTTTTTTGTTCCATTGATTTAAGGAAATTTCTGCTGCTATTAATTTAGTTTTTATTTGGATAGTCTTTTTTTTTTTTTAAATATATTTTTATTGATTTTTTACAGAGAGGAAGGGAGAGGGATAGATAGTCAGAAACATCGATGAGAGAGAAACATCGATCAGCTGCCTCCTGCACACCTCCTACAGGGGATGTGCCTGCAACCAAGGTACATGCCCTTGATCGGAATCGAACCCGGGACCCTTCAGTCCGCAGGCCGATGCTCTATCCACTGAGCCAAACCGGTTTTGGCTGGATAGTCTTTTATATGAGTGGGAAAGAGGGTAGAATTTAATTCATTTTTTGTATATTTATTTGTAATCATCTGTGATTTGAATATGTCACAGGAATACACAATGGATGTGTTCTTCAGACAAACATGGATTGACAAAAGACTAAAATATGATGGTCCCATTGAAATTTTGAGATTGAACAACATGATGGTAACAAAAGTATGGACTCCTGATACTTTCTTCAGGAATGGAAAGAAATCTGTCTCACATAATATGACAGCCCCAAATAAGCTTTTTAGAATTATGAGAAATGGCACTATTTTATACACAATGAGGTAGTTATTTTTTTTACTTATTCCCTTTTCATCTTTATTCTCCCTCCTTCTTTCCCTTCCTGCCTGTCTGCCTCCCTTTCTTCCTTCTTTCCTTCCTTTCTTTTAGGATTCTATAATTTTATTTTTAGAGAAAAAATTGATTCTAATTATATTTTCCCATCATAGACTCACCATAAGTGCGGAGTGTCCCATGAGGTTGGTGGATTTCCCCATGGATGGTCATGCATGCCCTTTGAAATTTGGGAGTTGTAAGTTATAATAAAAATTTGTTACAGTTAATCATTATCTCATGTAAGCTGATAACTATATATTTGCATAATTTTACATAATCCTATATTTAAATTTTTGTCCATGACAACAACTGTACAAAATTTGACTTTTAGGAGACTGTTTGTTATCTAATATATTTAAGTAAAGAAGTCAAAACAATCATCTTTCCCCCCAAAACCAAAACCTTATTTCTGCAGATAGCCTAGGTAGACTGACTGTGTCATAAATAATAGATTAATGGTCAGTGTGAAATTTAGGGCCTCTGAACTCCTTATGTTGGTGGTGTAACATAACAAGTTATAAATGATTTTGTTTGTTTTGTTTTGTTCTGTTATAAGCAGAGTCCTTTATGGCAGACTTGAAAGAAAAAGGCCAAAGAGTCAGGGCTTTTTGACATGACATAGGTTAGAATAATATAAGCAGCATTGTTAGTTTCAAAGTGGCTGAAGCATGACAAAAAGCATAGCAGGAGGTTAGTAATATAGTGCCTTTGGAGGGTTTAACAAAGGGATGTGGCATTCTTTGACTAACATTTCACAATTTCACTTTAGCTTTTCTATGGGGAATGAATTATAGAGAGGCCAGAGAGTAAAAGCAGAGAAGATTTGGAGGCTGTTGTTTTAGTATAATCAAAGATTGAGATGGCTTAGAATCAGATGGTACTAGAGGAAAAGGTGTGAGATAGATGGATTTGGGATATATTGTGGAAGTGAACGCAAGAGGATGAATAGGAAAGAGTATAGAATTCTTTCCCCCTAAGTTCCTGTCTCTGAAATGGTAGCAAAATTTGATTGCCTTTTCTAATGTCTGCCTCGAATATTTGATTTAATCAGAATTTGCCAAAAATAGATGCTGGTTTTTACTATTGCTTCAGATTCTCAGTCACACTGATTGTGAAACTTGCCTGCTGTATCATTGCTCCTTGCTTAACTTAATGAGAATCAGCAGTCACCATTCTTTTTATAACCTCTGGTAAGCACAATAGTCAGTGGGTGAACTTGAAGCTAAAGAGACTTGCTTGCTCCCTGCCCAGTGACTCAATGAGAGAAGATAAAAACAGAAAAAATACTTAGACAGATAAGGTGATCTAACTGGGGCCAGAATTAAAATTCATTTGAGCTATGATAATTTATATTTCACCCAGATAGTTCTTACCTAGGGTTTTATCTTTCCTGCCCAATTCCACCACCCCACTCCCCGCACCCGCTCTGGTTCTCATGGAAAGTACTCTGAGTGACTTGAACATAGTTGGTAATCAATAAAGGCATGCACAAAATAAAGAAATTACTCCTTTAAAGTTGATTTTTTTCAGATTTGGAATTAAAAAGAGAGATACAGCTTTTGATTACCTTCACCCATTTCATGCAACACCCCAACACCCCCAACCTGGCCTCAAATATTAAATCATTAAGAAAAAGATTAGTCTAGCAAGATAGGCTAGCCCAGAGAAGGCTACCTGATTTAAAATATCAGGGGCAGGAACATAGTATCTGGACACTTGTAATGTATGAGTAAGCATGAATACACTCCAGGAGATCAATGTTGAGACATGACTATATACTGCTAACTGACAGCACAAGCCTCATAGTTTGTTTTGCAAAGTCATTTTTAAAGATAGTTTCCCTAGGTATCAACCCTTTTTGTAGAATTAAACAATTCCATCGAGGACCTACTGTGCTCTAGCCATTTTAGGAAGGTTTGTGGAGGGTAGTACACAATTTATCGTGGTTCTTCTGAACTTACTTGTGTGTGTGCCAGGCTATCTGTTCTGGGCAGACTGGTAAGCAAGCAGCTGGTCTCCGTTTACATTGAAAATGGAATAATAGAAAATGGGCTTAAATTGCTGCTGGGAGGGATTTATTGAAGATGGAAGGGAAAATGTCCTGATTGTAAAAGTTTAAAGGTAGTGGAACTGGTTGTGTAATTATAGTCCCCGAAGAGCTTTACACACCTCATAGCCAGACAGCATGGGTATTGCCCAAAGGCAGATTCTGGAATAGGTGCCTCCTGGAGAGCTCTCCCAACAGTGGGGTTTATTTTGTTTTTGTTGTATTACAGGCAGCCTTTCATACGTATCTAATTGGCAGAGTTGGATTAGGACAGAAGAGTTAATATTGGTCAAGCACTGGAAGTGAATTGGAATGGAAAGAAGTAGCAATTTGACTGCTTTTTGGGGGGGTTATTATTTCTGCTTTTCAACTGCTTATTAGTAGGGAAACATATCCAAGTGCATTGATGCAGATACAGCATTATAGTTGCTTTAGTTTTAGTCTCTCCTCCTTCAGTTTCTTGAGCATAAAATAAATATGCAAAAGCTGTTTATTTAATATCTACAGTGTTCTAAATCTTAAACATGTTTAAGTAAGCCATAATGACTATTGTTTTCATTTATTCCATCTTTCTTGAACAAGTGTTTACCATCAATTAGTGCTGAGGAGAAAGGAGTATGGACTCTAATCACATTCTGTGCTCTTATTCAGATGCTTACCCGAAGAGTGAGATGATTTATACCTGGACAAAAGGTCCCGAGAAATCAGTAGAAGTCCCAAAGGAATCTTCCAGCTTAGTTCAATATGACTTGATTGGGCAAACTGTATCAAGTGAAACCATCAAATCCATTACGGGTGAGATGTTTAATGATTAAAGTTAATAGCAAAGGAGTTTTGTCCTAGCTTTTTAATGGAAATATATAGAGGTTTTTTTTGCGGGGGGGGGGGGGGGGGGGGAGGCAACAAAAATATTCTAGGAATAGAGTTGATGCATAAATCATAGTTCAGAGTTTTTAAATTTATATTTATAATTTTAGTTTTAAATAAATCTGAGTTATTGAGATGTGAGTTGGTTTTCTTATTCAGAAACAAAAGTCAGTAATCAATTATATTAACATTATTTTCAGCAGAATTCTGAGATAGGAAACCTGACCACTGATTTTTGGACACTGGTTTTTCCTGTTTTATTGATACTTTCCCAAAATCTTTTTTATCTTGCCCAGTTTTGTGGTGCTGCTTTCCCTCTCTTTACCACCTTAAAAGCAAAGTATAAAGCTTAGTTACAAAATACATTGAGGGTATATGTTAAAGCTGTCACATGGGTAGATGGATGATTATTATTGGTGATTCTAGGTCTGTATTTGCTTTTAAAATGTGAGTGGAAAGAATCATAGGATTTAGTCTTTATATTTAATGGGGAAAATTGCCTGATTATTGCTTGTTCTGAAACTATTGCCAGGAAAAGGTATTTTTGAAAACATTTATTTTATAGCCTGCAAGTGGAATTGAAAACAAGTGAGATTTGAGGATTATGAATCATTGGTTTCACAGTTTGAAAAGGAGGCTACTGACTCCTAAATCTCTCTTAATATGTTCCTTTTAGATGTAACATTAAAAATTTATCAACTCAAGAAATCTTATGGTTTGTTTTCCTTATTAGCTTTTTAGATTTTTGTCTAAATGTCAATAAGATATTCCTGGACTTGGGAATGTTATATATGGCTCTATGTTATCTATGTCTCTTTTTACATATATGTATAACATTGAGAAATATAGCTTTTGGGAATGTTATATATGGCTCTATGTTATCCATGTCTCTTTTTACATATATGTGTACATATGTATAACATTGAGAAATACAGCTCTTTCCTAAAACTAAGGCAATAAGGCAGCATACTAGTATGTATATATAAAATGTTTATTTGTGTATTTAAATTATTTTTAAATTTAAGGTTTAGGTGTATGTATTTTCATTTACCAGTGATTTAAAGTTAGGTCTAAATTTTCTCTCAAAAGATGATGGAAATGAAATCTAATTGCTTTCATAGTACTAGACCTTTAAAATAGAAAGCACTATAAGATTTTTTTTAAAGTTATAGCTTACTTTCTTAAATTGCTTAATCACCGTGTAGAACAAAAGTGATATTGTATATCATTCTACGTAATGATATACAATATCGTTCCCCCCACCCCCCGCCCAGTTAGGAACTGCATATTTCTCCATGTTTGTTTGCTGTGCACAGCAGATCTTTTTTTTTTTTTTTTTTTTTGGCCTAGAATGCTTTTTGTTAGTCTGAAATATGGTTTGGAAGCCATTGAATAGCTGCAGGACCAATAATACATTTTTGTTATGTTTTATTTGTAGGTGAATATGTTGTTATGACAGTATACTTCCATCTCAGACGGAAGATGGGTTATTTTATGATTCAGACATACATTCCATGTATTATGACAGTGATTCTTTCACAAGTTTCATTCTGGATAAATAAGGAATCTGTTCCAGCAAGGACTGTATTTGGTAATTGAAATTCATTTCTTGTGTATTTTATTCATATTATATTTGCTTATGATTTCATGGGAATAACTTTTAGTTATAATTTCTAAGAAAATATTAAATAGTAATATCAGACTGTGCTGAGTAAAGAATCATATAAGCTTTCATTTCTTATCTAGCCAATACAAAGTAATAAGGCTTGAGAGGATATAGGCAGTTCATCCCTTTCTTTGGGGTCCATCAGTTTTCCCTTATTGAGAGCAGGCAAGTGAAGAGTGTGAATCTGAATATAGTTTCACTTTTGATGGTATTCTTGGGCTCCTAGCCTAATGCTATGTAATTGAATTAAAATTATATATAGGTGTTAAAATGAAATGCACTGGGAGCTTAAAATAAAACAAAAGTCATGGCTGAATGAATATGAAAGTCTAAAATCATTTGCCTTTTAATGAAGAGGAACAAAATGCAAATGGTTTAAATGCATTGAGTTGGAAGGTATTATATGCTTAGCTTATTAGCTCATTGTTATCCATCTACATTTTTTTAAACACAACATATTTTTTTGTTTTTAAGGTGGCTTTTTATATGTTATATTCTAAACTATATGAAGTCCAGAACATAGCAGTTTTACATTTTATAGCTGTTAAATAAATCTTTTATATATCAGCCATGCTTTTAAATAAAATTAGTTATGATATTTACCTGATTGAATATATTTCTTCATTATTTTTCTGTTGATTGTGAGTAGTGGAAGCATTCAGTAGTGATATTAGAAGGAAAAAAAAATCAGAATTTCTCTGGAATGGAGGAACAGTTCTCACAAGAGACACCAGTCTCCCCCTGCCTTTTCTACTTGGTAGTCAAAGCCCTATAGCCTTTATCACTGAGAGCTGAAGGGATGCTGGTGAGGAGGAGCTAGGGAGGGGGCTGGGAGCTTTTCATCCCACTTCCCCATCCTTGTAGAAAACAAATGATGAGGTGTCATAGTTTCTTCAGTGGACTTGACTGTGGGGGGTTTCCACAGGCACCCCCCACCCACCCGCACACCTTGAATCTTAAAAAAGGCATTGAAATCTTACTGGGGAAACTCCCAGAAGGGTTGATAGGGGCCAGGGTATGACCTTAGGAAGGCAGTGAACATGTGTAATAGCACAAAATACATAGAGTTGTGAGAATTAAAGAATAACCACACATTGCAAACGTTGAATACATTTTAACTATTAAAAATAGGTGTGGAGCATTATGCTAAGCGAAATAAGGCAGTCAGAGAAAGATAAATATCACATGATTTCACTCACTTGTGGAATATAATGAACATGAACAACATAAACTGATGAACAAAAATAGATCCAGAGACAGAGAAGCATCGATCAGACAGTCAAACCTCAGAGGGAGGGCAGGGGAGGGTGGGGGTAAGGGGGAGAGATCAACCAAAGGACTTGTATGCATGCATATAAGCCTAACCAATGGACACAGACACCAGGGAGGTGAGGGCATGAGTGGGGGGGGAGCGGAGGGGCAATAGGAGGATAAGTACACATATGTAAGACCTTAATACAGAAAAATAAGAAAAAAAAATAGGTGTGGAAGAGAGAAAGCAATAAATCTAAGTTTTGGACTACAATAGTAGTCCAAACTGCAATCTGCCACTTATTTTCTCCACCCATAAAATTGTGACAATACATCTCTTCTTCACAGACTAATGAGAATTTAGATTTACATGCAATACTCATTACATACAGGTGTATGGAGCCCTTAGAACATCTTAGTTACTCTCTCCCATACTTCTCTTATGTAGGGGAGGTTAATTTTGTTCTGGCTTGATTTCCTTGACTTTTAATTGTTTTTAAAGAAAGCATTGTTCTATTGTGTATTTACAGACACTCTGCTAAGTTATCTCATTTATTTCATTTAGTGCTCACACTAACCAGAGAGGCAGCCTGACCTGGTAGGAAGTATGTGAAGCTGATCACCGTATCAGTCCCTTAACTTATCCTAGTATAAATAATATTAAAATTTCAGGAACTATCATCATTGAAAATAAAATCACTTGTGCACATATTATTTTCATTGTTTATTGTCCTAAAGAACTTCTAGAACAGAAAAGACTGACCCATTGTTGGTGCCTCTGATGAAGAGGTCACGGTGTCATAGGGCAGACTCTCTGGATCCAGAAGCCTAGGTTCTAACCCCACGGTCTACCACGTATTAGATGTGAGCCTTCAATGAGTTACTTCTGCCTGTTTCCTCATGTGTCAAAACAGGATGAAATCCTGAAGGCTGCCATGTGGATTAAATGAGTTAATTTAGATAAAGCACTTGGAACAATGCCTACCTGACAGTAAATATTATTTGAGTATCATTTATTATTATGGCAACCATGCTGCCACCTACCTCATTTGAGAATCACTACTTGATACTACAATGTGAATGTTCTCTGTATTTCATTGTTATTGTTTGATAGGTTTTGAATGCTTTCTTGGTTGGCTACAAACTGGTAGCCTCTGTTCTGTCCAGTATATCCCCAAGTAATAAAAATGTTCAGTGCTGTGGGGAGTGATAGCATTGATCACAGCTGCACCCACCCAACATTTCCTCTCCAGAGAAGATCCTGTAAGGAAATTAATTAGCATACAGTAAAGATAATGATAATTCTATTAATAATGATTATAAGATTTGCCATATCCTGATGGGGGCATCTTATTTTATCTTTACAATAACTCAGTGAGTAGGCTTTATTAATATTTATGAATAAGAAAAATGACTCAGAGCGATGAAGAAACTTGTATGAAGTCACATACTTAAAAGTGATGGACCCAAGACAATATCTCTCTAACTTTGGAAACTTTGCCATTTCTACTCCGACATTCTGCCTTTACAGGGGGTGCACCAGATCAGTTCCTTAACTTCTCCTAGTAAAAATAATATTAATATTTCAGGAACTATCATGGGGACTTGTGGAAAATTCCAGAGCTGCTGAGTGGAGATTGTATGGATATAAGCTGAAAATACTTTGTGGGTAGCCTTTTCAATTTAATATGTGACATTTGCCCCTGTCTTGTACTCATGTGCCAAGACACTTTTTGGTTTTGATTGACCAGCTAAATTATGCCCAACAAGTATGTCTTCAAAAACCTGAGATATGTCAAAATGGTAATAATTAGACTATTCAATGAGGCTCTGGGATGGTATTTTTCTAACAAAGTTAAGTTTTAAGTATTTGAGGGCCATTAGCAATCTATTTCATTTGAGAGTTAGGTAAAAAATTCTGGGCTTGTATTTATCTTCCCTAATTCTTATTTTCCTTTTTGCTCAAGAAGAGAATTTGCTGGGTCAGGTATTCATTAGGGATAATTCAAAAACAAAAAACAAACACACATAAACCCAATCCGTGTAAATATGAGAAGTAGAGTGAGTTAAATCTCTCCAAAGGCCTTCTATCTCCAAAGTTGCATGCCTTTAAGTTTTCTAATTATTCCAGTATAGTAAAACATTAAGCCTGGATAAATGCCAACTGGCATATCTAAGTCATTACCAGTTAATTTTTCTAAGAGTGAGCTGCCAGAATTTTGCTCTTGTGTATAGCCTTAGTCTACTCATACACGTCTTCTCCCAGCTCCTGGACCAGCCAATGCAGTGCATATTCAGCATTCTAAAAACAGGGACTGGCATCAATACTTGAATGTGTCAAAAATATTCTATGGTTATTGAAATGTTTTCAAGGGTAAATGCCAGCTAAGCCATTGAAACAGATGCGCTGTCTTCCTAGATACAGCAAAAGCATGGCTTCTGATCTGAAGGGTTGGCTTCTGTTTCTTATTCTGTTGGTGTTTAACCAAATGCTTCACCTAAAGCAGGTGGGAGAAGCACATCCCTGTCATGCTGGGAGTTCTTTAAATTTGAACTTCTGGCAGAGAGCACTTTTTAATACCTAAAGAGATGGACACTTCAAATATTTAGCCAATTGTTTATGCCAACTACTATCCTCATTTTGCCACCAGGCATATAATATGAACCATTATTTGGAGGGCTACTCCACAAACTTTAAAATCAAGTTGACTCGAAATAATGAAATAGAATTAGGAAGTGGCCACATATCCAACATTTTTTTTTGCATTGATGGCCATAGTATCATTTAACATCATGAACTTGATGATTTACTCCTTAACAATCAGAAAGTAATTTTTGGATTCATGGCTCAATAATTGCATTAGTATTCTGCTTGCTCGACATTAATAAGGTAATTTCTTCCTACGACAGCAGGAGAAGATGAAGAGCACTACTTTTGGTCCTCAGGATAAATTGTTTTATCCCCCCATCCCCCCAAAAAAATTTTTCAAAGCAACCTGAGAAATTCTAAGTTGCTTATATTGATTTTATTTTATTTTATTTTTTTTATTTATTTATTTATTTTTTTAATTTTTTTTTTTCTTTTCAAGTTTTTATTAAGGTATTATATGTGTACATATCTTACCATTGCCCCCCACCCCCACCCCACTCCCATACATGCCCTCACCCCCCAATGTTTTGCATCCGTTGGTTACTCTTATATACATGCATATAAGTCCTTCACTTGATCTCTTATTTCCCCCACCTCTCCCTAACCTTACCCCTGTAATTTGACAGTCTGTTTGATGCTTTACTGCCTCTGTAACTATCTTTTTGTTCATCAGTTTATAATGTTTTTCATTATCCCCAAATGAGTGGGATCATGTGGTATTTTTCTTTCATTGACTGGCTTATTTCACTTAGCATAATGTTCTCTAATTCCATCCAAGTGCCTACAAATGGTAGTAATTCCTTCTTTTTTACGGCAGCATAGTATTCCATTGTGTAGATGTACCATAGTTTTCTGATCCAGTCATCTGCTGATGGGCACCTAGGCTGTTTCCAAATCTTAGCTATTGTAAATTGTGCTGCTATGAACATAGGGGTGCATATATCCTTTCTGATTGGTGTTTCTGGTTTCTTAGGATATATTCCTAGGAGTGGGATTACTGGGTCAAATGGGAGTTCCATTTTCAGTTTTTTGAGGAAACTCCATACTGTTCTCCACAGTGGCTGCACCAGTCTGCATTCCCACCAGCAGTGCACGAGGGTTCCTTTTTCTCCGCATCCTCGCCAACACTTGTCGTTTGTTGATTTGTTGATGATAGCCATTCTGACAGGTGTGAGATGGTATCGCATTGTTGTTTTGATTTGCATCTCTCGGATAATTAGTGACTTTGAGCATGTTTTCATGTGTCTCTTGGCCTTCCTTCTGTCTTCTTTCGAAAAGATTCTATTTAGGTCCATTGCCCATTTTTTTATTGGATCCTTTATCTTCCTTTTATTAAGTTGTATAAGCTGCCTGTAGATGTTGGAAATTAAACCTTTATCAGTGATACCATTTGCAAATATGTTCTCCCATACAGTGGGGTTTCTTGTTGTTTTGTTGATGGTTTCTTTTGCTGTGCAAAAGCTTTTTATTTTGATGTAGTCCCATTTGTTTATTTTCTGTTTGGCTTCCATTGCCCTAGGGGCAGTATCACTGAAAAAGTTCTTTTGGCATATGTCTGAGATTTTGCTGCCTGTGGATTCCTCTAGTATTTTTATGGTTTCCCGTCTTATATTTAAGTCCTGTACCCATTTTGAGTTTATTTTTGTGTATGGTGTAAGTTGGTGATCTAGTTTCATTTTTTTGCATGTATCTGTCCAATTTTCCCAACACCATTTATTAAAGAGACTGTCTTGACTCAATTGTATGCTCATGCCTCCTTTGTCAAATATTAAATGCGCATATTGGTTTGGGTCGATATCTGGATTCTCTATTCTGTTCCATTGATCTATATGTCTGTTCTTGTGCCAGTACCAGGCTGTTTTGAGGACAGTGGCTTTGTAATACAGCTTGAAATCTGGTATTGAGATCCCTCCTACTTTATTCTTCTTTCTCAGGATTGCTGTGGCTATTCGGGGTCTTTTTTTATTCCAGATGAATTTTTGGAGAGTTCTTTCTAGGTCTGTGAAATACGCCGTTGGTATTTTAATGGGGAGTGCATTGAATCTATAGATTGCTTTGGGTAGTATGGACATTTTAATGATGTTGATTCTACCAATCCATGAACATGGTATGTTCTTCCATCTGTTTACATCTTCCTCTATCTCTTTTTTCAGTGTCCTGTAGTTTTCCGCATATAGGTCTTTTACCTCCTTGGTTAGGTTTATTCCTAAGTATCTTAATTTTTTTGGTGCGATGGAAAATGGGATTGCTTTTTTAGTCTCTCTTTCTGTAAGTTCATTGTTGGTGTATAGAAATGCCATAGATTTCTTGGTGTTAATTTTGTATCCTGCTACATTGCCGAATTCATTTATTAAGTCTGTTAGTTTTTTGATGGAGTCTTTCGGGTTTTTTATGTACAATATCATGTCATCTGCAAATAAGGACAGCTTTACTTCTTCTTTTCCAATTTGGATGCCTTTTATTTCTTCTTCTTGTCTAATTGCAGTGGCTAATACTTCCAGTACTATGTCAAACAGGAGTGGTGAGAGTGGGCATCCCTGTCTTGTTCCTGTTCTTAGGGGAAATGGTTTTAGTTTTTGCCCATTGAGTATGATGTTAGCTGTGGGTTTATCATATATAGCTTTTATTATGTTGAGGTATGATCCTTCTATTCCCACCTTGTTGAGAGTTTGTATCAAGAAAGGGTGTTGGATTTTGTCAAATGCTTTTTCTGCATCAATTGATATGACTATGTGATTTTTATCTTTCAATTTGTTTATGTGATGTATCACATTTATTGATTTGCGGATATTGAACCATCCTTGCATTCCTGGGATAAATCCTACTTGGTCATGGTGTATGATCTTTCTGATGTACTGCTGGATCCTATTTGCTAGAATTTTATTGAGGATTTTGGCATCTACATTCATGAGGGATATTGGCCTGTAATTCTCCTTCATTGTGTTGTCTTTATCTGGTTTTGGTATTAGGGTGATGCTGGCTTCATAGAAGGAGCTTGGAAGTGTTCCTTCCTCTTGAATTTTTTGGAATAGTCTGAGGAGGATAGGTTTTAGTTCTTCCTTGAATGTTTGGTAGAACTCTCCTGTGAAGCCGTCTGGCCCCGGGCTTTTGTTTGCTGGAAGCTCTTTGATGACTGCTTCAATTTCTTCCATAGTTACTGGCATGTTGAGATGTTTAGATTCTTCCTGATTGAGTTTTGGAAGGTTATATTTTTCTAGGAATATGTCCATTTCCTCCAGGTTGTCCAGTTTGTTGGAATAGAGTTGTTCGTAGTATTTTTTAACAATCCTTTGTATTTCGGCGGGATCTGTTGTTATTTCACCTCTTTCATTTCTGATCTTGTTTATTTGGGTCCTCTCTCTTTGCTTCTTGGTGAGCCTGGCTAGAGGTTCATCAATCTTGTTTATCCTTTCAAAGAACCAGCTCTTGGTTTTGTTGATCTTTTGTATTGTTTCTTTGGTCTCTATGTCGTTTATCTGTGCTCTGATCTTTATTATTTCCTTCCTTCTGCTTACACTGGGCTTTTCTTGTTGCTCTTTTTCTAACTCTTTGAGTTGTTGGGTTAGGTAATTTATTACCCCTGTTTCTTGTTTTTTGCAGTAGGCTTGTAGAGCTATGAACTTCCCTCTCAGGACTGCTTTTGCTGTGTCCCATAGATTTTGGATTGTAGTGTTTTCATTGTCATTTGTTGTCATGATGTTTTTTATTTCTTCTTTGATCTCTCTGGTAACCCAGTCATGGTTTAATAGCATGCTGTTTAGTCTCCATGTGTTTGATTTCTTTGGGTTGTTTTTATTGTAGTTGATTTCCAGTTTTATGCCACTGTGGTCTGAGAAGATGCTTGATATGATTTCTATCTTCTTGAATTTGAAGAGACTTTGCCTATGTCCCAATATATGGTCTATCTTTGAAAATGACCCATGTGCACTTGAGAAGAATGTATATTCTGTGGCTTTGGGGTGAAATGTTCTGAAGATGTCAATTAATTCCATCTGGTCTAGTGAGTCATTTAGGATTGATGTTTCTTTGCTGATGTTTTGTTTAGAGGATTTGTCCAGTGGTGATAGTGGGGTATTAAAGTCCCCTACTATGATTGTATTGCTGTCAATCTCTCCCTTGATATCCTCCAGGAGTTTTTTTATGTATTTGGGTGCTCCTGTATTGGGTGCATATATGTTTACCAGAGTTATTTCTTCTTGTTGGATTGCTCCCTTTAGTATTATGAAATGGCCTTCCTTATCTCTTGTTATGTCCTTCAGTTTGAGATCTAATTTGTCAGAAATAAGTATTGCTACCCCAGCTTTTTTTTCAGTTCCATTTGCCTGGAAAACCTTTTTCCATCCCTTCACCCTCAGTCTGTGTGCGTCTTTTTTTCTGAGGTGGGTTTCTTGTAGACAGCAGATATATGGGTCGTGTTTTCTTATCCAATCCGTTACCCTATGTCTTTTGATTGGGGCATTTAATCCATTTACATTTAAAGTTATTATTGATAGGTACTTATTTGTCGCCATTCCTATTCTTTACCCCTGTGTTACTTCTTCGCTTCCTGTTTCTTTCTTTCTTTCTTTCTTTTTTTTTACAGCAGACCCTTTAGCATTTCTTGCATTGCTGGTTTGGTGGTAATAAATTCCCTTAGTCCTTTTTTGTCTGTGAAGCTCCTGATTTCACCTTCAATTTTGATTGACAGCCTTGCTGGGTACAGTATTCTTGGATTCAGACCCTTCCTTTGCATGACTTTGTATATTTCATTCCATTCCCTTCTGGCCTGATGAGTTTCTGTTGAGAAATCAGTTGCTAGTCTGATGGGGGTTCCTTTGTATGTAACTTTCTGTCTCTCTCTTGCTGCTTTTAAGATTCTTACTTTGTCATTGGTGTTTGCCAATTTAATTATAATGTGCCTTGGTGTCGGTCTTTTGGGGTTCATTTTGCTTGGGACTCTGTGAGCTTCTTGGATTTGTGTGTGTTTTTTCTTCCCTATATCTGGGAAATTTTCTGTCATTATTTCTTCAAAGAGGTTTTCTATTCCTTGCTCAGCTTCCTTTCCTTCTGGAACCCCTATTATGCGGATGTTGTTTTGTTTCGTGTTGTCCCAAAGTTCCCTTAGACTCTCCTCCTGCCTTTTAATTTTTTTTTCTAGAAGTTGCTTTTCTTGGGTATTTTTTTCCATCTTGTCTTCTAGCTCACTGATGCGGTCCTCTGCTTCTTCTAGTCTACTCTTGATGCTTTCTATTGAGTTCTTTACGGCAGCGATGTCATTTTTCATTTCTTCTTGGTTCTTCTTCATTTCCTCTTGGTTCTTGCTCATATTGTCGAATTTGTCTTCCATTCTTTTCAGCCACCTTATGACCATTTCTCTGAATTCTTTTTCTGGAAGGTTGCTTGCCTCCATTTCGTTTACTTCCGTTTCTGGTGATGCCTGCTTTTCTTTCATATGCGGGCTGCTTCTTTGTCTCCCCATGGTCTCTCTTCTCTGGGTGTCTGGTTATGTAGTTCTCTCTCTCCTGGGTTGATTTAAAGGCACAAAATACAGCACTACCAGGTACAACTCACAAGGCACTGAACAGGAATGTATTCACGATATTAATAACCTCCAATAAAGGTGACCACCAGAGAAAGGCAAATTAGGTGATAGGAGAGAAAGAAGAAGAGGAAAAAGGAAAGAAAGAAAGAAAGAAAGAAAGAAAGAAAGAAAGAAAGAAAGAAAGAAAGAAAGAAAAAAAGAAAAAAAGAAAAAAGGAGTGTGAAAATGAAATTGGGAAAAGGGAAAGTAAAGAGAAAAAAAAAAAAAGTAAGAGAGACAAGAAAGTGACTAAGAGAGAAAGGGGAACAGACTATATATATTGGGGATAAAACTCCAATAGAACAATCACTAATCCCAGAAAATGCCAGCAACAAGTGCCTGGGGATTAGTACAAACTACCACACCAACTAATATGGAGTGAGGCAAGGGAAAGCTGAAGCACAAAACAAACAAAAAAATAAACAAAAGAAGAATAAGCAAAACAATCTCACAAAAAAGCATAAAAATTGGATATAATCTACATTCAAGCAAACAACAACAAAAGGACAGAGAGAAGGACAAGTTTATGGATAGCTCAGACAGCGAAGGGAGAGGTGTATGTGGACTTGGAGCAGAGGATTGGAGATTAGATATGTAAGTAGGGTGAAATTTTAACAAGGGGTAAACAGAAAGAATAGGGAAAATCTAAAGCAGTAAAAGGGTAATATAAACAGGACACTGAAAAGGGGGAGGTTAGGAAGAGAGTGATGGCCTAAAGGTAGAGTTGAGATAGAGTAAAATGATGCTAAAGGAAAGATAAAAATAGAATGTAGAACCCTAATCCCAAAATAAAATGAAGAGAAAATAAAATGACACTTTAAAAAAAAAAAAAAAAGATAAAATAGCAGTAGTAATAATACGGATTGAAAATAAAAATGTAATCATTAAAAAGGTAAAATCAAGTGATGAAAAAAGAAAAAAAAAGTTTCTTGATTAAAAGATGCAAAAAATGAAAATAAAAAAAAATTAAAAAAATAAAAAAATAAAAGGTAAAAATAAAATGTGAAGTAGTGAAGGTCATTCACTTCCTCTGTTTTTCTGTTTGGCACGCCTGTTTCTCAGTCCAGACAGTATTGCAGTTCCCTGCGATCCACTGCTCTTCGGTGTTGTAAGCCAGTCCTGATTTTAAGCAGGCGGTGTGTCTTAATTTCTCGTATTCCTTTATTTTTGATTACACAAGAGTCGATTTGTGATTCAGCCCCTGGGTGGCAGTGTTTCTGGATTAACTTCCGGGTCTATCTATGGCCTCTCTAGGCAGTGTTAGAGCCTTCTTTCTCTGTGGCACTCGTCACCGGCCTGTGGGAGTGGTCTGCCTCAGAGCTGACTCTCTGATGGTCACTCCCCGCTCCGATCCCCAGGTTCCAGAAAAACAACCTTCCCCTGCAGTCTCCCAGGGTGTCCCCAACTGGGTGATCCTATGTATTGGGCTTAGTAATCAGAAGCAAGAATTTCAAGAGGAAAAAGCCCAGTTGTGCGTACTCCGGGACTCCGCGTAAGCCCAGGCACCCAGGGAACGCAGGGGCTGCGCGTAAGTCTGGACTGCCTGAAATTCTTAGGGTGTCCCTGCACTTCAGATCAAAATGGGTTGCTTTTTAGAGTGCCCTTCTCTTAGCAGCTCTGAGGACCCCTTTCCACAATCACAGATCACGCCAGCCCCTACAGCCACGGATTTTTCTAGGCACAGACTTCCCTGGTCCTCCAGCTCCCGCAAAACGCGCGTTCCTCTCTCCCGCTGGGACCAGAGACCTCACCTTATCCCAGGCGAAATCTGACCTTTCCGTGGTGGAGTGTAGAGCTCCTCTGAACCCATGTGCTTGCGCCAGTTGGGGAGCGTTGTTCTGGGGCTCGCAGCTGTTCCTGGGGTGCCGCCGTTGTGGATTCTCAGGCTTCAGATAAGCTCCACTTTCCGGATCAAGATGGCGCAGACTCCGCGTCCAACCCCGCAGCTCCGGGAGGGGACCCAGCCACAGTTGGTGCTGCCAGGTCAGGGGAACCCCGTTCAGCAGTCCCCCACCTCCTTCTGGAATTCAGCTGTCTCCCAACCAGCCAACAAACACTCCTTGTGCGACCCTCAGCTGTTCTTTCTTTCTGCTCCGGGACAAGGCTCGGAACACGTCTGTCTATTCCGCCGCCATTATTCCCTCCTCAAGAGACTCTATATTGATTTTATTGTTTAGGGTCTTTTTCTGTTGTTGTTACATTATGATCTCTGTAGAATTTTATGAGTTCTGGGTAGTATTCTTATTAAGCTGTACTCTTCATATTTTATTTCCTACTGCTTGCAGCATAACTTCTATGACGTTAGAGGAAATATACCTAAGAAAGTTGTCGAATTTTCTAGAACACTTAATAAGCCACTGAACATAAGTATTATGAATAAGAAGAAAAACTAATTTTTCTTTAAACTTTGTAGCTAAAATTTTTCAAAACTAATTTAGGATTTATTCAATGCATCTCCCAGCCAGCATGGAAATGATGCCATTTTTCTGAGATTTAAAAAGGAGGCCTTAACTTTGTAAGGTCTTTTTCTGAAACAAAGTCCAGTAAATTCATAATACTGCATTTTCATAGAGATTTATTTTTGACCAAAAAACACATTTTAAAATCTATTTTATACTAATAAAGTGCTAAAAATATCACAAAATGTTTTTAAAAAGGGAATACAACCAAATTCTCCAATTCCATTCACTGTATAGTTTATGGATTGTTTTAAGATCTATAGTTCATACACTGCACAGTGCTCTAATTTTTCATGTTCTAAACATTGACAATTCAGAAGGGACTGGAGAGAAAATGGATTGGTGAGGAGCTGAAAAAAAAATGAGTTTTTATTTACTGTGCATTTATCATGTGCTTGGCACTATGTAATATATTATAGTAAATCCTGGAGCAATATTAGACACATTTGCTCTCACAGAGGCTACATCCAATAAAGTTGGGACAACTAAGAAACAATACAAGGCAGATATAATTAAATGCTGATCCGAGAAGACAAGATAATTTCTTCCCAAATAAAAATACTATTATTCCTTTATTGTTGTATGAGGCTCATAATCTCTTCAATTTAACATATATAGTTTGGCTCTCAGCAAGGATAGGCATGGATTGGAATATATAGTTTAGATGCTTCTGTCATCATCATTGTTGTCCTCATTATCATCATCCCCAAACAACTAGGCATGTCAATTAAGGAGCAATTGTACACAATATATAGAATGGGTTTAGTAAATCCCCAGAGAAAATTCCAAGCTTAACTAGATAATATAGGTTAGATATAAAGATAGACAATGATAAAGAAAGGGACAACTGTACAAATATTAACATCCTTAAATAATTCATTTCTCTATAGTTCCAGTGGCAAGTGGAATTTTTTTATTGAGAATAGGAACTACCCTTTTTCCAGACTGTGGAAAAGGCTCTCCTGGGGGTGATATGCTTTAGGAGCCTACTGATGGAAGGGAAGTACCTCTATTCTTGTTGCAAATATTTCCCTCCCAACTATAAATTGGTGGGTAGTAGATGTCTAATATTTTTAATACCAAAATGTTCTATAAATCTGTTTTGTCACGAATATACATATGTTGCTTTATATAAATTGTCTTTCACAACTAGTAAATTTATTATTTTAATTCAATAGGTAATATTCAGTTTTGTAGATTATAAGAATCTACAATTTGTGTTTTCTGGTAGTGAGTCTCAATAGCAGTGGAACATGCCTACCCCAGAAAATGCCCCAATTCCATGCTACCAATTTGCTACTCCTGTTTGAGAATCAGTGCTTCAATGAGTAGCACTTCCTAGTAGGTGTGTGTGTGGAGTGTCTCAGGCATGTTGGCTCAGATACAATATTACAGTAGGTGCCTTATATACTTTTAATCAATATGACAAACCCAATAGGTAGGTATCAAGTCAGTTTTCATAACTTAATCAAAGTCACACTGAGCCAACAATGGAAAAGCCCATTCTAATTCTATTGAACCACTAGGATTAGTCTCTTCCATCAAAGATGATTTGGTTGAATTATAAAGTTTGTTACCCACCACCCACCCCACCCACCAGATCACTAGGTTTTTATTTTGTTTTGTTTTGTTTGTTTTTGCATAGAAGTAATGGTGAAGTATTTTGTCTCTTTGCTCTTTTGCTTTCAAGGAATAACCACAGTCCTCACCATGACCACGCTGAGCATCAGTGCACGGCATTCTTTGCCCAAAGTGTCCTATGCTACTGCCATGGATTGGTTCATAGCTGTCTGCTTTGCATTTGTATTTTCCGCCCTTATTGAGTTTGCTGCTGTCAATTATTTTACCAATATTCAAATAGAAAAAGCCAAAAAGAAGACATCAAGAGCTCTCCAGGAAATTACAGCTGCTCCTTTGCTGAGAGCAATGCACCCTGAAGCACCCCTGCAGGTATTTGACTCAATTTCCTTCAACTTAAGATTTGAGTTTCTTGGTTAAATTTACATTGTGGGCGGGGAGGGGGGTATGGGTGGGGATGAAAACTTGAAATACCAATGACAATTTGTAAGACATTTAAAAGTCCAGGAAAATATGAAGGGGTAATTATAAATTTAAATGTTATAATTGTGATTAATGACTTAAAAATTAAATAGCTTTGGAAGAGCCAGATGGCGCTGGCTGTTTGAAAGTTCTTTTCAACGTTAAAGGTTTTTCAGAGAAAGGGGCAACATCTTCTATATACTATTCAGAGGAACCTGTGCTTATCTTTGAGTGGGTTGGAAATGTGCGTTGAACAGAGTTCGTTGAACAGATTTCATTGAACAGAGTCAAGCAGTGGTTCTGAACATGTTAGAACTATCCCATGGGTCTGGGAAGGGCCTGTGTCCTTGTATTACCTAAGAAAATAAAACCTATAAATAGGAAACTTAGAGTTGTAGTTGATGTACATTGAAGATTGAGAAATCTTATTTTAAAGGGACAGAGCCAAAAGGATGTGGAAACCAAACAAGAGCTACTGTAATTCACACTGGACATTCAAGTGATTCTGTAATTAAAAACAAAAAACTTAAAGTGACATTTTCCTTATGGACTCCAGTTGAACAAACATAGCAGGATCATCATGAAAATAAGAAAGCAAACAGGAAGCCCCCCCCCCCACTCCCACCACCCCTTCCTTTCCCTCTTCACCCTCCCCTCCCCCTCCTCCTGGGATGTTCTGCTCTCTCTCTTTCACTCTCACTCATTCATCTTCTTTCTTGAATCAGCAAAGTATCTGTGGTCATTGATACACAGCTTTATTGTAGTTGCCACAAATGATAGTCTAAAACTCCTTTTGTTTGTATGTGCCCAAATCCAAATGTATATAAGTCATCAACCTTATTCTTTGTAGGTAATAACTCATTCTCTTACTTGCTCATTCTTTCTTTCTTTTCCCCCCTATTCATTTAACAAATATACATTTAACACCAATGATGTGCCAGACCCTGTTTATGGTCCGAGGATCAAAAATATACACTGCCCACCCCCAATAGAATATCCTACACAGAGTTTACATTTAAGTATGTGAGACAAAGAAAAGGAGCCATGATATTTTAAAATGATAAACAATAAAGCACTTAGAGTGTTAGATGATAGTAGTGCTGGGACGGTCTGAAAGGAGTTCCGGTCTGAAAGGAGTTCCGGGGTAGTAGGAGGAGGGGATTTCCTTCAGCATCCAGGTGATCAGGAAGTAAGTCCTGCAAGAGAAAATGGCAGTTGAACAAATTAGGTTGGTGTTCACCCTGGCAGGGATTAACTGTTGGGTCCTACAGTTTATAACTCGGCTCCTAGAAGGCCCTGGGTGCTGGTTCTTCTAGAATGGCATGTGAGCTGGTAGGAAAATTACTACCAGCCCTTTGAGACAGTTGGATTACTTATTTACTTTTTCCTCTAAAGAAATTCATTTCATCAAGATTTTCAAAATTATTAGAATGGATTTTGTATACTATTTTTAGTTAAAAACCCTGATTATTCTCTTTCCCATTCCCCATAGGTAGCCCTCTCTGCCTTTTACTCTTATTTGCTTTCCTTTGTTGTGTTGAGACCTCAGTAGAATAATTCTATTTACTGTTCTTTCTTTCTTTCTTTCTTTCTTTCTTTCTTTCTTTCTTTCTTTCTTTCTTTCTTTCTTTCTTTCTTTCTTTATGTATTTATTTATTTATTTATTGTCTAAAATTCTACATATTTTTCTCCCCCCTTATTGACCGCCCCTCCCCCCGCCATTCCCACCCTGGGCAAGCCCCCACTGCCCCAGTGTCTGTGTCTATTGGTTATGCTAATATGCATGCATACAAGTCCTCTGATTACTCTCTCAACCGTCCCCCCCCCCCCCCCCCCCGCCACTTATCTCTGGATCTATTCTTGTTCATCAAATTATGTTGATCAGTATATCCCTCATATGAGTGAAACCACCCTTTTTAAAACATATCAATTCTTGGATATATTTATTTGTTTAATTTACTGTTTCTGTTTTTCAATGAATAATTCATGATTTATTTTAATTCCACTTTTCTTCAGGTTAATTCTGTTAACTCTTTTTTCCTAGCTTCTTGAGTTTAATTCTTACTTATTTTCATGGCTTTTTATTTAATAATAAAGTTTCCCTTATTACAATGAGATTTCCTTTGCATATAATTTTGACCATACTCATAACTTCCTATATTATCATAATTATTTGCAGAATATTCTTCAATTATGTTACTGGTTTTCTCTATAAGCTAAGAATTATTGGGAAGAAAATATTAACGTTTCCAAAAGGGATTTTGTTTATTTAGCTCCATTGTTTATTTTTAGCTCAAAGATGTTACCTGTATAGATTTGAATGTTATTGATATTTTTGTTGCACCCTGAGTTATGCTGAAAGCTTATAAATGTTTAATGGCAATTTGAAAGGAGTTAATTTTAGTTATTAAATCAGTTTTACTTAAAACATCATTATATCACCCTCTTAATCAGTCACCTCTTCTTAATCACTCAAATACCAAAAATGATATGAAAAATCCTCTTGCTAATATTATGATTATTTACGTTTGTTTTGTATTTTAACTATTTTTGTTTTATACACTTTGATACATGACACTCAACATGTAAAGATTTATAACTGCTCCATTTCTATATTAGTCTATGCATTTAATCATAAAATAACTTTTCCCCCTATATAATGCCTTTAGCTTCTAATTATATTTGGTCTGGTTATAATATTTTAAAACATTATTTCTTGATATTAAGTTTTGTAACATATTTTTATTGCTAAAATTTTTATATTCTTTTGTTTCTCATGTACTTTGGAAGCTATATGTCATAGTTTTATATCACTAGTGGTTAATTTTAAATTTTAGATCAAAATATTTCTACTTATGATTTTCTAGTAATGTTGAAATTATAAAGTATACTGACTCTCCCATATAGCTATTAACTCCCTCTTGACCCAGTAGTTGCTCATTTCCAACGATTCTGAATGTACAAACATTTTACATATATAATTTTTTTCTGTTTATAGTGAATTGCTATTGTTCTTTTTTCATTTTTGCAAAGTGATGAGACTCCTTGCATTAGTATTAGAGTAGAATATTATAAATACTTAAAAGTGCCACTTAATCATAATAAAACTATTCTTCAGAATTTCCAAATGTGGGAACAAAACCAATAATATTTTATTTGCTCCTTGAAATGTATCTCTTGACTACAGTAATTGTCACTGCTGGTAAATTCTTGGCTGAGCATATTCAATTGGCTAAGTCTACTCTGATTTCAGCAACTCCTGTTGACAGCATTGGTTCACGTGCTGTGGGCAAATGGCATACTCAAGATCAAGAAGATGAAATTTGTGAAGGGCATAGAGTCTTAGCATTTAGAAGTTGAGAAGACATTTTATAATAAATGTAGTTAAAATATAAATCATATGCTTTATGTCCTCTACAAGTGTACTGTATATGTGTCATGACTTAGATCTCCACAGCAGTTTACTTGGAGAATGTCTGTGTTCTAAAGACAGTGATTAATGGGTTGGCCTACCCAGCCTCCTGACTCCAGATTGCTGCCAGAGCACAGCTGGCTTTGGAGTGTCAGTTGCCATTGAATGGCTTCAGTATCAAGTTCAACTTTTAAGGTTGAGGATATATTAAAATTGAGGGAGAGAGAAGAAAATAAAAAGATAAATAAGGAGAAGGAAATCCAGAAGGGGGAAGTGTAAAGAGCAAAATTTTAAAACATGTTAGTGTACATAGATATTCTAGAATCTTATAAGATTTGGAGTTTCAGAAGAGATTCTAATCAGATAGGTGAAATTTGCTTATTCAAAGATGTGTTTCAAGTTGTATGGCTATTTGCTTATTTGAATGATGTGTTTGTTTAAAATGTGCTTAAATTCCTCCTCTGTTATAGCCTTCAGAGTCTACATCAGTAGTGGTTTGACCTATTGTTACTATATGGGATCTATAAACTGTTAATGGCCTGGCAGAGGTTTCTAGTGACCATTTCTATTCTTTGGGAATTGAAAAGCTTATGGTTTATAGGATATTCATGAAGCAAGGAAAAAAGGCCGATTGGCAGGATCTAATAGCAGCTCTGGGCAGCTTGAATATGTCTTTGAGCATCTCAAGAGGCAAAAGCAGCTGTTCTGTTTTGACTCAGCATTACTTTGAATCTGCCTTTGACTCTGTCCTTTCAATATTTGAGTTGAGGTCCATTCTTGTGGTTCTATCCTTCCATACCCTTGCTACTTCTTAGAGTACCTACTGTCTCACTGATGCAAATGACTTGTACTAATAAGGTGTTTTGAAAAATAACTAACTATAAAATAAAAGGGAAGATTTCTTAATCAAATTATATATTTTTTGAAAATAGAGTGTGTGGTCCTCATTCAGTTGGAAAGTATGCATCAGTGTACCTACATATTGAATCTTGTGGGAAAAAATGACATAATAACTAACATTACTTGAGCTCTTAATTTGTGTTAGGTACTCTGTGATATGCTTCAGTGTATTGCCTAATTTCAAGCTCACAGCAACAATTTTACAGATGAAGAAACTGAGGCTTGCAGTTAGTTGTTAAGCGATATAATCAGAAATAGTAAACCCTGTGCCATGCCAGCACAGCCAAGGGTTCCGTGAGCCTGAGGAGGGGTGAAGGATTAAAGAAAACAGACAAAAAGAATATAGTTGAGGCTCAGTGGATCTTCCGTGCCTGAATGAGGACACAGAAAAGGATCCAGCCAGCAAGCGGAGGCTTTATTTTATAGTCAGAGAAAAACAAGGAAGTGGTCAACATAGTTACAATGTTCTTGTGAGTTTCACTTGTTTTGGCAGCACTTGCTGCCCCTCCACAGCCCATTAACTACCTAGGAAGGATCTAGGGAGCGGCCATAAGGTCAAGCTTAATTTTGCTAAGGGGGCTCTGCCCTCTAAGCTGGGACTTGTTTGTGGCTCTGCCACAGGTCAATCAGAGGCTTAACCCTATAGCCACTCCCTACAAAACCCAATATTAAATTAAGCTGTGTGTGAGTGCAGAGCTTGGTCTCCGATACTGCATTTTATAGTATTTATGTCTATAAAAAAGATAATTATACTAATAAGAGAGAAATATGGTAATTGACCATCACTCCGCAATGCCCACAGCCAATCAGGAGGGAATATGCAAATGACCGGGACAAAGATGGCAGCGGCCATGGAGCCAGCCGGAGCAAGCAGGAGGCTTGGGTCACCCCGGCGATGGAGGAAGCCAAGCTTCCTGCCGCCTGGGCTGGCCGCCAAAGAAGGGGCCTGTGGGCGGTGGCCACGGAGCAGGCTGGAGCGAGCGGGCGACCCAAACTTCCCACCCACCTTGGCTGGCTGCTGAAGGAGGGGCCTGTGCGGGGCAGCCACAGAGTTGGCCTAAGCGCGTGGGTGGTTTGGGTCGCCTGGGCCGGCCACCGAGGGAGGGGCCTGCAAACAGCCCTCAGCCCCTCACTGAGGCTGGCCACGCCCCCATGGGGTGAGGGTCCCAGCTGGGGGGCGTGGCCAGCCTGCAAACAGCCATCAGCCCCTTACCCAGGCTGGCCAGGCACCCCAGCGGGGACCCTCACCCCATGGGGGCATGGCTGGCCTGCAAACTGCCCCACCTCTTTGCCCAGGCCACCCCACCCCCCAAGAGAACCCCCACCCTGATCTGGGACACTCTTCAGGGCAAACCAGCTGGCCCCCACCTTGCACCAGGCCTCTATCTATACTAATAGAAGTGTAATATGCTAATTAGACTGGGAGACCTTCCAGGAGACCCTCCAGACATTCCTCTGGACAAAGCCATGGTGGCAGGGCTGAGGTAGAGGCGGTTAGGGGCCAAGAGGGGAGGGCAGTTGTGGGTGAGCAGGCCAGGATGGGACGGCAGTTGTGGGTGATCAGGCTGGTGGGGGGACCATTGGGGGTGATCAGCTGGTGGGGGGGGGCAGTTGGGGGTGAGCAGGCTGGCAGGAGGGGCCAGTTGGGGGCAATCAGGCCATCAGTGGGAGTCAGTTGGGGGCAATCAGGCCAGCGGGGGGGGGGGAGTTGGGGGTGAGCAGGCCAGCAGGGGGGCAGTTGGGGGAGAACAGGCTGATAGGCAGAGTGGTTAGGGACAACCAGGCAGGCAGGCAGGTGAGTGGTTAGGAGCCAGCAGTCCCGGATTGCGAGAGGGATGTCCGACTGCCAGTTTAGGCCCGATTCCACAGGCAGTCAGACATCCCCGAGGGGTCCCAGATTGGAGAGGGTGCAGGCCAGGCTGAAAGAACAGCCCCCCGTCCCCCCACACACAAATTTCATGCACTGGGCCACTAGTATTCATATAAAATGATCAGCTTAACACAGTCTTTTGTTCATATTTCTATGAATAAATAATAATAGTAAAATATTTTGAATGTTTTATATGTTCCAATAATAAGATCTTTTACCATATATATATATATATATACTTAATTCTTAAAACGTATCATATATGTTCTATTTTTATCTATGTTTAAGCCAGTGAGGATGTTAATAAGTAGGGATGAAGTAGTCTGCCCAAGGTCATCTCTCTGGTAAGTGGCAGGATTGAGCCAGCAAACCCTATACTTTTAAGCCTCAAGCCTTAATGACTGATTAGAAATGTGGGGTGAGGGAAATGGAGAATGAGATGGATGGTGGTAGCATCATTCACTAGGACAAGAAGGGAAGGAGGCACAGTTAATGAAGTAGCTAATTAGTTCAAGTTTAGATAGGTGGAAAGTTCCACAGTAGAACATTTTCTCCTATCCCAGGATAATAATGACTACTTTTTTAAACTACAATTGCATACTTTTCCACTGTTTACTTTTCCTTCCCCATCTACCTAATGGCTTTGTCTATTTCTTTTTTACTGTAATGATTCTTCATTTTAAAGTGTTCATAGATACTTACAAGAATATTTCTAAAATTAAAGAGCTATTTGCTTTTTAAGAAAAAGACAATATAAAAATATATGAATAATTCAAGGTACACCTTGGATTCCATAATTCAAGAGCCCTGAGGAGAAGCTCCTTTTTCACTACCCATCCTTCAAAGTAAAACTCTAGCCTTATTTTTCATATTTGTCTCATTCAAGCTGATCTCAAGGATCTCCGGGATAGGGTCTCAAGGATTCACATCTACAAACAGGTTAATAATAAAACCTACCAGAAAAGCTTATAGTGTGAATTAGACTACATTATTCATATGAAGTACCAATGCTTGGTACCCAGTAAGTAATGGCTATGATTATTATTATCCTTTATTTCTTTCAGCATCTTCAACGTATACAGGTATGCATTACAAAATTTATCATTTATAATATCCTGAAGTATTTTGCTTGAACTGTTTCATGTGATTGCTATATTTGCCTAGCTAGGAGATGAGCTCTTTAATAAAATTGTTCATGGCTTCATATAGCACATAACATAGTATGTAATAGATACAGTTGTTTTTATTGATGGATTAGAATGAACCAATTATAGAAATCAGATGATAGGAGTCTGGTGACTCCAAAACTAATATATTTATCACCAATTTCCAAAAACATTGGTCTTTTAAACAAAATTAGAGGCCCGGTGCATCATGCACCAGTGGGGTCCCTCCGCGTGGCCTGCAGGGATTGGACCAAAACCATCAGTCCAATATCCCCGAGGGATGTAGCAGTGTGGGAAGCGGCAGGCGGGGAGGAGCCGGAGCCTAGGCCGGCGCGCTGCTCCTGCTCATCCCAGCCCTGCTGCGCCTGCCGCCACTGCCGCTCCACTCGGTAAGCTTGCTGCTGCTCTGCTGCAGTCTCTGTGCACCAGTCCTAGAGCCATAGCACCCGTCCTAGGGCGATACCCGGCGTGCCCATGACCGAGAAGCAGCTGCGGGCTCGTGCCCAGTCAGTCCCAATGCTGGTCCAGATCCCAGTCCCGGTCTGGCTGGGGGTGGAGTGCGCAGGGGGAGTGTCCACAGGAGAGGCTTGTGCAGCCGCAGCTGCATTTGCCAGCCATGAGCCCCTTGTCTGGCGCCCGTTAGTCAGCTGAGCTGCGCTCTGCTGTGGGAGTGCACTGACCACCAGGGGGCAGCACCTGCATTGAACGTCTGCCCCTGGTGGTCAGTGCGCATCATAGCAACCGGTACAACGGTCGAATGGTCTTACAGTTGCTTAGGCTTTTATATATATAGATTCTTTCTTGCTGGAGTAAATGTGAACATCAGGCAGATGGAAGTAGTGAACCTGAGCTGGGTCACTGTGAGCCTCTGGAACAGCAGATGACTGTTCTTAACCATTCTGAGACACCCTTGTCAGCAGGTGGACTTTGCTAGTGGGCAGCAAGAGATAACTGAGGAGGATGTTTTAAAACAAAAGAAAGCAAAACAAAAGGCTGAAGTAAGCCCACAAGTGCAGCTGTGCATTATGAGGAACATATGGTTGGCTGTCTTTTGGTCAATTTAGTCATATCATTTGCACAGCTATCAGTGACTGTGAGTGACACTGATGTTAAATACAATGATTTCCCAGTGGTTGGTAATGTACAAGCTTCATTCTATTCCAAGGGGGTGTACAAACTAGGTCAGTTTCAGATTTTCATTTTGGTTATTCTCAAAGCTCCTCTTAGAAATGCTGTTTTTAAAATAGTTTAAAGTAGTATGCAAAAAACTTTCATTTTTCCTTTGTCCTTATTTTGTTCATACCTTGACTTAGTTTCAAACCTCTTTCCTTGGCAGTTTGAACAATGTCCTGAAGCAGTACTGTCAATTCACTTGGCATTTGGATGTGCTTCTGACAGTAGTTTAATGACATTCTTTAAATCTTATATAAACTGTACCTCCCCAAACCCATACCTTTTTCAGTACAGAATGTTCTGTAGGTAGTAATGCTCTTTAGGCAATGAGTAATTGTTTAATTGCACAATTATTAAACTGTATGATTTAAGTGACAAGAATATCTGGATTAGGTTTTATCTCCAGCTGTGTTTTTTATCTGTTAGTTTTGTTATGTGTCATGTGCTGATTCATGAGAAAATGTCATGTTGCTAATGTATGAGGATGAATCTCAGCTAGTCATTTACCAAGCGTTTACCAAGCAACTACTGTGCACCAGTCACCATATAAGGCACTGTGGATTCAAAGACAAAACCTAGGAACTTAGTCTCATGAAGGAGACAGGCCATTAATCGTGTGGGTGACTATATTTAGTTTATAGATATATGGTCTGAGTTTTGATTCTAGCATGCTTAAAATAGTTTAAACTTATGCTCAAATCTTCACTGCTACCTTAGACCTCCCTGTTGAAATACTAATCTATATATCCAACTACACACTGGGAACCTATTATATTTATAGAATACCTATTAAGTGTCAGTACGCTTGGAATACTGTGCTCACTTCCTTTGTAGATCTGAGAGTAATAGGGAGGTAGATATTCAATAATTAATTTCAAATAATTAAATAATGATAAATATGCAAAATACTGTGAAGAAGCAGTAGAGAGAATAATAACAAATTATATCAGAAAGAGTTAAGCTGAGTCGTAGCCAGTTTTGCTCAGTGGATAGAGCCTTGGCCTGCGGACCGAAGAGTTCCAGGTTCGATTCCGGTCAGGGGCACATGCCTGGGTTGTGGGCTCGATCCCCAGTAGGGGGTGTGCAGGAGGCAACCGATCCATGATCCTCTCTCATCATTGATGTTTCTATTTCTCCCTCTCCAAAATCAATAAAAATATATTTTAAAAAAAAGAAAGAGTTAAGCTGAGACTTCAACTTAGTCTTTGAATTGCAAATAAATAAATAAATGAATAAATAAAGGATATCATTCAAAATGACAAAAGGAGGAGAGGCAATCAATTTTAGTAGCTTATTGAAACAATATTGTGCACATTTTGATAATAACATCACCTGGGAAGTAAAATGCCAACATTAGCATCATAATAGAAAATTTAAGCTATTTCCTCCTCCAGAAGGGAAGTGCTATGATTTTAATACTACATTAAGAAGGCTAGATATATTAGCTAGTGTTCAGGGAAGAAGTAAGGCATCTTGTGAACTTAGTATAATTTAGTGTAGAGTGTGTGTGTGTGGTATAGATACAGATTATTAGTAAATTTGTTCATTTATTTTCATGTATTATCGGTTTACAAATATCATGGCAAAAGAATAAACTATGAAGTATATTTATATAGTACATAGAATTTGGAGAGATAGCATGTTGTCATCATCATCATTATCATCATTAACACCATCATTACTGTCTACTATGTGCCCTTTGTATATAATATATGTTATATACTAGAGGCCCAGTGCATGAAATTCATGCATTGGGCGGGGGGGGGGGGGGGTTGTCCCTCAGCCCAGCCTGCACCCTCTCCAATCTGGGACCCCTCAAGGGATGTCCGACTGCCCCCATAGGATCGGGCCTAAACGGGCAGTTGGACATCCCTCTCACAATCCAGGACTGCTGGCTCCCAACTGCTTGCCTGCCTACCTTCCTGATTGCCCCTAACCGCTTCTGCCTGCCAGCCTGATCACCCCCTAACCACTCCCCTGCCAGCCTGATTGATGCCTAACTGCTCCCCTGCCAGCCTGTTTGCCCCTAACTGCCCTCCCCTGCAGGCCTGGTCACCCCTAACTGCCCTCCCCTGCAGGCCTGGTTCCCCCCAACTGCTCTCCCCTGCAGGCCTGGTCACCCCTAACTGCCCTCCCCTGCAGGCCCGGTTGTCCCCAACTTCCCTCCTCTGCTGGCCTGGTCCCCCCTAACTGCCCTCCCCTGCAGGCTTGATTGCCCCCAACTGCCCTCCCCTGCTGGCCATCTTGTGGCAGCCATCTTGTGTCCACATGGGGGCAGCCATCTTGTGTGTTGGAGTGATGGTCAATTTGCATATTACTCTTTTATTAGATAGGATGTGTGTGTGTGTGTGTGTGTGTGTGTGTAGTACTAGTTACTTTACACACATATATATATATGAATTGTTGCATATACATATATTTATATACACATACAATCCAGGATTGATTGCTATCTATATAATTTTATGGTTGATGAAAATGAGCCTTGGTGAAGTATTTTGGACGCTTTCAGATCTGTGATGTTGCTTCTCACCTAGAGAAACAGGCGGGCATAAAGGGATTTCACCTCTGTCCTCAGTTCCCCAGTGTAGCTTTGATCATATAACCCAATATTTGGTGTGTTTTTTTTCTCTATCTGTTAGAAGATGAATTTAGGCAAGATTATATATAAATTTCCTTCTAATTTAAAAATCTATATTATTACAAACTCACATACTCTCTATAACTAATGCAAGATTGTTTATACTCTAACATGTGCTTAATTTAATAAAAACTTATTAGAGAGAGGATGGTTCTTTTTGGGTTCACTGAGTTAGATCAAATTAAATATTCAGCTTATTTTATGTTCACCTATTCAGCAAAAGTCCATACTGTTTCAACAGCCACAAAAGCATCAACTATACTGTACTACCACATTGCAGATAATATTTTAAACATTTTACATGCATTAACTCATATAATTGTCATAGCAATCCTGTCCTATTTTTTTCAGACACAGAGACCTAAGTGATTTGTCCAAAATCATTCAGCTGCTAAGCAACTGAGCCAAGATTTAAATCCACTAGAGATTACTGTCCCTCAGTTATAACCTATGACCATAACTGCCTACCCTCCACTATGACTATCACCATATACTCACTAATTAACACAGTCCTAGTTTTTCTGAAAATGTGTTGTTTCTCCATTGCAGAAAATGTAAGCTATGCTTTGAAACTTTATCCCATTTATAAATAAGCCCAATCCCTTAGCTACTAGTTCCATTTACATAGAAGCCCAAGTCACAGACAATTAGTTAACACTCTCCTTACCTCCAAATTTGCATAAAATATATATGGATTTTGTCAAGGCTAAAAAAACCCATTTGATTTTTAGCACAGCCATTTCGACAAACTGAAGACCAACCCATAATTTTCCAAATTATTTTTTTTTTCACATTTTAAGCATTTAAAGAACATTCAAAGCATTCTTTTATTTTGGTTTGAAAAACCTATCTTACATGCATTAATATATTAAATTTATACTATTTATTTACAACATATTTCAGTAGAATATTTTACAGATTGTGGGGAAATTTTTAAAGAAGTTCATGAGAGAGTTTTTGCCATCAACAAATTTATACAATGTGACAGAGTATAGTGATGCAAATGATCAAGAGGAGCAAATATTCTGGAGGGACCAAGGGATTTGTAAAGAAAAATGCTAAACTCTGGGATGGTTTTTGGGAGAACTCAGCCTGTTCATGAGGCATCTTTTATTGATGGTCAGCAAATTGAAGGAGAGTAACAAGGAAATGAGCCAGCTCGTTACTGTTAATATCATTAGTTGCTTTGTGATATTTATGGACTAGCTTAACGATTATTCTAGAATTGCCATATAATTAATAAGCTATTATCTTATTGTTGGAATTTTTATTACTTCTCCATTTACTCTGTTACCTCTCTAGCACATCTGGCACAAATTTACTAAGAGCCTAGCATATGCTCAAAGAACCACCTACTGATTGATTTCATTCCTCATACAACTGAAATAGAGGCACAATTGCCTAGGACAGCAATGCATGGAAGAACCATACATTTTCCCTGGGGAAATTTTATTATCAAAATATTTGAATGGTGTTTCACATTTTTATTAATTTGGTGGTATGTTTTCCATCTATATTGTCAGGGGTCTTGTCCAGCATCTAGAAGGGTTCAGAAATCTGGAGAAGGGGCTGCATGTAAATTAATCAAGAATCTAGAGATGAAAAATAATTTTGGAAGACATTTTGGGGAGCCAGAGGAGCTTGGCTATAGGGACCAAGTTCTCTTGTCTCTCTGAACCCCTTGCTTTTTATTAACACAAATTGTCCTAAAGCAAGGTAGATATACATAGTAAAGGCAAGGTTTAGTATACAGAATCCATTGTCAGATTGGGGGAACTGCCAACGGCTGTTCAGGTGTTTGGCAGTAGGAGGCAATAACATGTAGATTAACATGTCCTCAGCTGTCTGGCAGCAAGCAATCATCTATGCAAATCTTTAGGTGTGGGGAAATGCCCTTAGCCATTTCCAGCAGGCAATCCGCAAGGTTCCATCAACCTTTTGATGAAACTTCTTGCATTTATGACATGCTGGAATTAGCTTCTGGCACTATGTTAGCAATGTGAATGGTGCACTTCTTTTTGGAATGAAAAAATTTTTTTTCAGTCATCTTCAAAAATATACAGCCACCCTGAAACAAATTCTCTTAACGTTTAGCTACATTTCCAGCAAGTTCTTTTCCTTAAGCTAATGAGTAAGATTATTCATTTCTTCTGGTTTGTTTCACTAAATTTCCAATATTGCTTTTGCTATTTTGAGAGGCTAGTTTTTATAATATATACATCACTTAATCTCCAGCTTTTCCCTTGGCCTCAGATGATGTAAAAGTTTCAAGAAACATCAGTTTGGGTATTACTATTTTACTTAAATGAATTAGAGAACATTATGTATAAAGTGTCTTTGGTAGAAGGAAATTATTATACATTTTGGTCATTTTAAAAAGAGGACACTTTGCACTCAGATTATATGGCATAGTATGTTTTTCTCAATATTTTCTGGTGTTTGATATTCCACAAGCTTCTTACCCTTGCCTAGCATCTTTGCTTGAATAATAAATTCCATTCTTTCCCAAGCTCTCTTGTACTGTTGCCTCTATTAGTGAGCCTGAATTTTCACATTTCTGTTATTATGTAGGATTCTCTTCTGCCTCCCTCAATTTCTCTTTCTTGAACTTGGACTTCAGTTCTTATAATTCTGTTATCTTTATATAGATTACTAGAAGGAGGATTTCTTTATTTTCTCAAGTTTCATTTAGTCCAACAATGTAGTCCAGTGAATTTTTCTTTTCTCTCAAATTCCTTCTCTTTTTTGGAGATAAGTTGGCTAAAACAAGTTACTTTTACTTACTTTTTCTTTGGCTAATTGGAAACAATTGTGGGTTCCACAGTCAAAGAATAGGCTGTTAATAGAGGATTCAGAGAAGGGAATGTGAGGATGAAGAGTGTGAGGATGAAGGTGGCCTTTAGTTTCTCTGTGAGCACTTTCTATTTTTGCCTCCCTAAAATGTTTTCCAAAGCCCAACCACCTTAATGTGAATATTGTAAAATATTATGTGATGAAAATATTAGATAAAGAGATGAGGTATAAGGGAAGGAAGACTCCACCAGTTAGCACACCTTTACTTTCTCTTGGCCAGGTCTTTGGCACTTGAGAATTGACATTTTCAAAGAGAACTTGGCAAAAGGTGGTGAGGAGTCTCTATCCAAAGAGCAGAAAGTCAACTCTTATACAATATGAGTATACTGTTGTGTCTAGCATAACCAATTATGGGCACTTCTGAACATCTGGGGTTAGTATACTACAAACTTTAAGATCAATGCTTAACACAGAGCCTGGTGCCCAGTAAACGCCCATCCAATTTGTTGACTGAGTCAATGAGTGAAGGAATAAATGAATGTAATGAGTAAAAGAATAAATCTCTGCAAAATATTATTAACAGTATTAACAATGACAAGAAAGAGAAGTCCTAAATGACAACAATAATAGGAAAAACTTTCATAAACTTTCATTTCAGCATTGCTTTTTTACTTTTTGAGGCCCACACAAAGCTTTGGGGAATCTATAAAGGAAATCTATAAAGCTTTTATTCTTGACCGAAAGCCATCTGCCTTCTTTGGAATTTCATATGAAGCAACCACTATCCCAGTTCTTTCTTTGGCTGTGCCTTGGACTCTTAGTTTTGTTGTTTGGGTATCTCTTTCTCCTAATGCAGATGGGCTACTCCACGAGAGGTGAGAGTCATGCTCAATTTGCTGTCCAGGTTATACCTGGAAATGTCCTCTGGTTTCACATGGGGACAAACGGATCTAATCGCTAACCTTCTGAGAGCTGGTTTGAATGGAGAAGCTCTGACAAGGCAGGGGTCCTCAAACTTTTTAAACAGGGGGCCAGTTCACTGTCCCTCAGAGGGCCGGACTATAGTTTAAAAAAAAAACTATGAACAAATTCCTATGCGCACTGCGGGCCCGGTACGAGTCGGCTGCTAAGCATGACAGGCAGCGGCACCCGGCGAGCTGGATAAATGTCCTCTGTGGGCCGCATGTGGCCCGCGGGCCGTAGTTTGAGGACGCCTGGACAAGGTCATCCTGCTTGCAAGAAGAGAAAAGGAGGCCTTCTTAGAGCTGGAAAGGTGCTTCCCGGAAAAAGTAGCAAGAGCGGTACAGCCATTTAGTAACTGACTAGTTATATTGTTAGAGCAGATCCTAAACCTTAAAAATGTGGAAGCAGTAATAAGTGGGCAGCATGGGCTGGGCACTTGACCTTCACTGGCTGCTCCTTCCATGAAGAAATGGGCCTGTGTTTGTTTTGAGAAAAGATTGGTTTTATTAAGTTAAACAGTATTGAAAACACAATTTTTGCTGGTCAAAACTGGTCAAAAAAAACCACAACTGGGCAAAAATGGTCTTTTGAACTAAAGTTGAGGCCTAGATTTGAATTATAATTGCCTTTATCAGCTGCTTTTTTTTTTTTTTTTTTTTTTTTTTTTTTTTTTTTTTTTTTTTTACAACAAAACAGGTAATTAGTAAAAAATTGTCCTGGTATTATAGTGATGACTAGCATTCTAAAATTCATTAGTTAGTTTACTTGTTTTCAGGGTAAAGATTTCGGTTGGAGCTGAGAATGTCTCAGCCTTGGAGCTATATTCGGTGTGCCTGCGGCTGATGGGGCATGTCCTCTGTGGGCATCTTCATGCTCTCAGTAGGATTGTTTTGTTAGTTTATTTTATTTTGACTTGAAGCAGTTGAGGCTTATACAGATGCAGAGCTTAATAGGCCCTCTCCCCTATGCCTAGCTCACTACTGCTTCTTCTGCAAGCAAGAAAGACACTTAGCTAAAGCCTTAGCCGATCCTGAAAAATGTTAACATGCTTTCTGCTTAATGTTTGCCAACGGGCTGATCTAAAAATGGCACCAAGGAGGTTACCTATTATCCATGAATGAGACTTAAATAGATTATGTTCAATGGGGACTTGATCTGCGGACAGAAAGTTATATTAGTATCCCTGAGCAATTCATAAAAATAGAATGAGATTTGATATGGCAAATCCTATTTGTTTTTTGTTAATTAAAAAAAACACACAAATCTCTCCTTTAGGAGCATTTGATATTTAAATTCTTTCTCATACATGTTTTTCCATGGTGTTTCTTTGTGAAATGCATTTTATTTTTCAAAACTCCATAAATCATTCATTTTGCACATTTGCAATAGATAATACCTCCTTGTACAAGGCCAAATTTATTTTATGAAATTCCTTATATACTTTAAAGCAATGTATTTTGAAGCATCATTGAGATAACATGGAAAGATTTAAAAATCATCTTGAAGCATGCATAAATTTCCTGTCATCATCTTCAAATGCCTAACAAATTGTAAATTCGTATTTTTTTTCAATTAATGTATAATGAACAGGTTGATCTTTTCCTTCTTTTACTGTAACTGCTGAGTTTATGCCTACTGTCCTTGTACCTATGCAGTTTAGCATTTGTTCTGGACAAAAGTATCTTGTCTTGACCTAATGAGGAAGCAAATATAAAATAAGCAGTCTTGCCAAAACCGGTTTGGCTCAGTGGAAGAGCGTCAGCCTGCGGACTGAAAGGTCCCAGGTTCGATTCCGGTCAAGGGCATGTAACTTGGTTGCGGGCACATCCCCAGTAGGAGGTGTGCAAGAGGCAGCTGATCGATGTTTCTCTCTCATCGATGTTTCTGACTATCTATCACTCTTCCTTCCTCTCTGTAAAAAATCAATAAAATATATTTAAAAAAAATTTTTTTTTAAAAGTCATTTAAAATAAGCAGTCTTCTAGCATTGAAAATTTGCTAAAGTATTTAAATTAAATGTTTCTAATAGTAATCTAGATATATATGACTGTAATAGGTAGGCTATAATAGAGTTAAAGGTTAAAATTACAAACAATAGGGGATTTCAGAATCTCATAAGACAATTTGAGATAATTATTGGCTAAAATTAACTTCCTGGTTACTCTGCAGTCATTTTGTAGCCATTAAGAGAGACTTGCTACTCAGTATTAAAAATCGTAGCATTGTAAAGGTCCCAAGACATATAATACTGCAGAAAACTGAGAACTAAAAAGGATCCCAGCGCTTCATTGTGCTGCAATGTTTATTACACGGCCCAATTGTTATGCAATGTAAGACAAATAGATACTCTTGCTTTGCTCTCAGGAATTTTGTTATCAGATTCTCATGGGCGGCGGAGGGTGGAATCAAGATACAGAAAGATGTAAAATTTGGAGCTGAAACACGTAGGGTGAAATCAGAAATATGAAAGTGAGAAGTATTGAATAAGATGTCCTTTCTGCCATGTCACTTTCTGGGATCTGCTTTGTGTGTTTCCTGAGCACTTCAATGTTTAGGGTATTTTTTGTGAAGCACTAAAGTTTCATCATATGTGCTGGCCTGAATGAGAATAGATGCTGGACACGTGTGGGAAGAGAGAGGTCCAACTCCAATTGTCACATTCTGGATAGACCACTGCAGTTGTTTGGAATTATTGCTAGTATTCTGCTTGATAGACCCGATTTAGCACCGCATAGCACAGCCTGATTCATTACAGAGCTGTTCATCTCAAAAATAGCTACATTAAACATGAACGTTATATATGCTTATTCCAGGCCAATCTGCCAGAACAGAAGAGTGAGCACACTCATACCCTCTCCGCAATGCAAGTAATGAGATGAAATTTGCTGTTGCTTCTCCCCTAGTTCACCATAATATTCTTCCCCAGTTTGAAAGCTTTCCACCATCTGATCATGGTATTTTCTTGATGATGTTTTTCCATCGTGTCTTTAATATCCTATTTTCTGGCTGAGGTATTCTTATTTGTGATAGTAGTTTGATAGATTTCCAAAGGATAAACAAAGGTGAGTATTTTAATGGTGAAAGTACAAATGTTCAGTGGAGGTCTTAAGGCTGTTTCAGATCAGCTGGATGGGTGCATGGTCTTGGCCAGCTAGGTTCGGCATCCGAACAACATTAAAGAGTGCGGGTAAGATAAAGACATTAGCCAGAATCCTCCTGATATATTGACCATAGGTGATAGATTAAGATGACAAGAGCATAGTTCCAAGTGAGCTATGCTACTCCTTATAACAGCAATTCATTTGGTGCTATGGTTTCCACATATGCATTCTCCATGCTGAGCAGGTATACCTGTAATTAATATAGGAAACTCCCATTTATCCAGGTACTCAAAGAATCAAAAACCTAAATTGGATAAAAGCAATTTTAGGGTAATGTTATATAGTGTAACTTATCTTAATATGCTACAATACAGTTGTAGTGCTAAGTTGGTTTTTATGATGTCCAAATGCTTTGAAAATTGGCAATGCACACAAAATTTAATCTGAAACTCATTACAAAGTTTAATTTCAGTGTTCTGTTTTTCACAATTCATCAAGTTGACAGTAAGAGTTGTTTCATTTCTCTTTTTAGACTGGTCATTTTAACTATTTCCTTCACAATTGCTCCACCAAGCAGACAAAGAGCCTGTGAAACCTGAATCTCGGGCCTTTTGGGGCATTACTGGATATTGCCAAAAATGTGTTGTACCAGAAAACAATTCTGAAGATGGCTGGAGTAAGACACCCCTCCCAGCCCGCCACTTCTCCCACTCCCCACCCTCCGCTCCCCCACACACAATGGCCATTTACATGCATTTCTTACAATGTGTGGTGGTGTCTATGTTCTGTAACCCATGATTTGGGCTGTGCTTGTGACCACAGTAGAAGTGGTGCTTTATGACTTCGAGGCTGGCCCACTTGAGACCCCATTCTTGAACCCCAGGCCACATGAAGAGACCTCAGGTAAGGAATTCCACTGACAGCCCCAGCATCAACTGCCAGGCATGTGAATGAAGACATCTTCAAGGTGACTCCAGCCCCAGCCTCTCGGCCTGAAACTACATGAGAGACCCTGAATGAGAGCCTCTTGGCTGAGTCCAGTTAACCTCCAATCCCATGAAAGAAATGTTAAAATGATGGCCATTGCTTAAAGCCATGGTCATCTAAGGGGGTTTGTTATGCAGCACTAAATACCTGGAAAACCCACACTTTTAAATGAGGCATACTCAAGCTCAGATACGTACTCAAACTCCTGCCACTTGGATGATGTTAGCCAAGATCTTAAATTTTTAAAATTCTCTTTGTTTATCTTACAGATGTTTAATCTAGAATACTGCAGGTGCTCAATAAACATGAGTTTCCCTACTTTCCTCCTTGTCTTCTTTCCTTCCCTTCTCCTTCCTTCCTTCCTTCCTTCCTTCCTTCCTTCCTTCCTTCCTTCCTTCCTTCCTTCCTTCTTCCCTCCCTCCTTCCATCCCTCCCTCCCTCCCTCCCTTCCTCCCTCCTTCCCTCTCTTCCTTTCATTTATCTTTTCATTTCTGGCTTGCTTACTCCTTTCCTTCCTATGTAAATTCTACTGAATGCAGCTGCATTTGTGGTGGACCATTTTAAACTGGAATATGTTAGTGCCAGGTGTGGATATAATTGGACCTTTACTTAGAACGCAAGCAGACAGAAATCAGGATGCATTTTTTTTTCTCCAATAAAAATTGCTGAATCATTGGTTCCAAAATCGGCATAAAATATGCTCAGACCCTCCACAGACGGCATGTGTGATGTGATCAAGTGCTTTGGGAAATGGGGTAAACACATTTTTTAAAAAGCAATGTTTCCATCAGTTCACAGTGAACATTATCTGAATTCAGTTGGGGCGGGGGAAAAAAAAACCCTTAAAAAGCTAGATAAAGAAAATGAAGGCATGAACAACGTGTTATTTGTAGGAATGACATACATTATCTCCTTGGCAACTACAGCGTGGCATTCAATTCGGCAATCTATGTTGTGTCATCGTGGATGCCTGAAAGTCACTGTTTCCTATGGAAACAAAGGAAAGAACAACATGAGAAAGAGTTCTAATTTTAGTATGCTGGGAAAGTATTTTAAAACCCAGGGACCAGCAGGCTTCCACAGCTCAACAAGAGCTCAAAATGGCATTACGTTTTCATTTATTAGTTATGCAATGCTATAGCATATGGATTAGATCCTAATTTTCTTTGGCCCTGCTGAGCTTTTTATTCATTCTTTGTGGTCAGATGACTCAAGACCATTGTGTGGAACTGTCAATGCACAGGTATTTGGTAACTTTTTCATAAACACCAGAATCTAAAATTATGCAAATTCACTTATTTATTCAGGTGACCCATATTTGTCGAATGCCAAGTTTTTGAGGCCGTGTCAGATCCCATGCCTTACATCTTACAATAATCCTGTCATATGGATGGGATATTGTGGCATTTCTTTACTTGAAATGAATTAATAATTTAGCAAGCGTTCATTTAGCCCCAGGCTAGAACATCCATTCTATTGGGAGCTAAGAAATAGTAGAAAAGAACCACATGGCTATGTAATACTTGATGGGGCACAGAATAATTCTCATCATGGCTCCTCATTGGTCAATGATTTCATTGAACGTTCTTAAGTATAGTCAACTTGTTTTCATCAACAACTTCCAAGTGAATGGCTCTGAAATATTTATAATAGTGACTTATGCTCAGTATAATTTCATTTGGTAGGTAATTGGATGAAATCGAATGTCTTAAATGAAGGAAACTCAGATTGCAGTGTGGCTGTCTGGCGTCTGAAAGTTTTCACAGAGACACCTGAACAGATGCAGTGGAACTGCTTATCACAGCAGGAGAACGATATGGCTGGTTTTGTGAGATGTGGCATCAGTGTTGCCGGGATCACCTATAAGGTTACTGGGAATTCTCCCACAATTGTACTGGAGATAGGACTTGAGTTTTACTGTGGAGCAGAAACTTGGGTTAAAAAGTTGGGCCTTTCCAAGGCTGATCTGTGCCTCCCTTTGATCTCTGTCTCCAAAGAATTGTCTTTAATGTTTATTCTACACCCACTTCCAACCTCATCACAGCAGAAGGTGCAGCATTTATCCATATTTTGGAGGTCTGTTAAAGAACGTCTCCAAGGCAGACTGCGAATGCGAATGTCTGCCAGAGTCTCATGGAAGAACCTTCTAGGCTGACTTTCCAAAGAGTGATTTCTGGTGTTCTTCTAGCGGGGAGCAGGGGCGAAAGGAGGGAGAATAGAAGCCACATGCCTGATGTTATAATTTCAGTATTAAAATTAATGGCCAGGTTTCAATTCCTGAGTTTTCCCCCTATCAGGTCTTATTTTGCTATGTCCTTTCTAAGAGCAGTATTTCAGCTTAGAATTTTCTTGGGTTTGTGGATATATTCATGGGAGATTTAAATAGCATTGCAGCTGTACAGAAAAGCTGTTCTAGTGTGTGCTTTGAAAATCAGCTTTTCAATAACTGATAGCTTTAGAACTATGATTGAGAGGAAAAATCCAGTCCTTGGGTAAAGAAGCTATTTCAGCCACAGGCTATGTGTTTCAAGCAATTTGAAGAAGGGGAAGCTCATGTTCCTCATCGCTTTGTTCCTGGGGAGGCAGGTAGGTGCCTGTGGGGCTCATGCTTTTCCTGTGTAGCAGGCAGGGGAAAGAGCAAAGTGGAGGTTGATCCAGGAGGTGACTCTCTTATGCTCAGCAGTAATCATTCAGTCATACTTTAATTTTTTAGGTGATTTTTCTTTCCGTTTTGAAATTTTAGGCATACCTTTTAAACAGGCAGTATATGAAATAGGAGAGGGAACACATTTAATTCTGGTTATCAGTTAATATTCTAAGATCAACTCATTAAACAGTCCATTAACTACTATAGTGGCCCAGGAAGTATAATCTGGATAGAGTAAATGACAGTCATCTGGTTTTCAAGTGGATTTAAAAGTGCTGCTTTTGGCTATACAGCTTTGCCAACTACTTATCTCCTGAGACACATTGTGTGAGACTCATTTTTGCTGTGTTGAGCGTATAGGAGGGAATGATTTTGCTGTTGATTTATTTCAAAATGATTTTGTATAGATTTATTATTTGTTCATTTGACTTACCTTATTGAACACTGTTTAGAGCTTGGTTCTGTGCTAGTCAGTGAGGAAAGGAGAATAATAAGACTCTATAGTAGCCCTAAAGAAATGTATATTCTTGAGGGGAACTTGCACAGTGTGCTATATACTGGGCTAGGAAAAAGCATAAGAAACTGTGTGAAGATAAAACCACCTGGATTAGACTCTCTGTTGGGGGTTTGGAGTGGAGGGATTCTGATGAGGGTAGTGGGGGTGTCAGATTAAACTTCTCAGAGAAAGTAATAGCTAAATACTATTTTAGAGAACATAAAGGGGAGGCAAAGAAGATGGAGGAAAGAAGGCAATTAGAAGAGAATGTGCAAAGACCCAGAAGCAAGACAGTACAGCTCACACTTATAGAAGTAAGTGAAGACATCTTGGCTACAATCCAGGCATTTTCATTGGCTTTCCCCCAAAACTGTCACCGTTGCAAGGATTTGTGTGCAAGCAATTTAATTTTGAGGTGATCTCAAGAAACTCTGTGAGGGAAGTGGGATAGAAAAGAAGAAAACCCAATAAAGTATGATCAATGAGTAGAATTACTAGAGCATGCTTATCATGCGAGAGACTCCCAGAGCATATGTGGAACGTGCCTCAAAACTCTCCCACCGGGTGGGGCGGGGCGAGAGATAGAAAAATAGATAGGTTGGGAAAGTACTGAGGTTAGTGGAAAAGAGTAAGGCAGAAGGAAGTAAGAATTGCTAAAGTTTTGTGGCTTGGAAAAATGGCTGGATCGTATGCTGATATTTAAAATCTAAAATACAACAGTAGGGATGTATTTATTTGACTAAATATATTGGCTTCATTGAATATGAATATACTGGTATTTGTACAAAAATTAGACTTTGGAGAGTGGCAAGAATGTGTCATAGGGTAGAAATTTGGGACTTTTCCCCACTTTGTATCAGCAAAGCCAAGATCAGTGCCTAACATAAATAGGCACTTAATAAATATTTGTGAAATAATTGAATGAATAAATGCATGCATGGATGAATAAATAAAAAGTTTGGTATCCCTCTAGTACATCTGAATGGTGTCCTGCTGGATATATGGGTCTACAGGTTGGAAAAAATTTGGGAAGTAGACATTGAATTTATGCTATTATTGTAAAGATGGTAATTCAAGCCACTGGATAGGTTTACTCACCTGAAGATTCAAAAACCCTAGATTTCCAAAATTTTACCTTATGGGAAGATAACATTTAAGATTAAGTAGAGGAAGAGAATCCCACACTGGTGACTGAAATAAAATGAACAGTACTAGATTATGGAATTTATGGGGAACATTTAAAGAAGGAAGAAGTGATCAATAGTGTTAGATGCTGCGCTGACAGTAAGACATAGATTTCAAAAAGAGACTATTGGAATAATCTACAAAGAATTTTAAGAGAAAGATGGGGGGGGGTAATAAAATAACTGTGGGATAAAGAATAAATGACAAATGAAGAAGTGGAAACAGTATGTGTAGACAATTTTCCCCCAAATTGGCAGTGATAAAGTAGCAACTAGAAGGGGTCAAAGGTTCAAGAAATTGTTGGAGATGATATTTGCATTTGCTTCTTTTTTAAAATATATTTTTATTGATTTCAGAGAGGAAGGGAGAGAGAGAGAGAGAGAGAGAAACATCAGTGATGAGAGAGAATCATTGATCAGTTGCCTCCTGCAAGTCCCACGCTGGGGATCGAGCCCACAAGCTGGGCATGTGCTCTGACCAGGAATCGAAGCATGACCTTCTGGTTCATAGGTCGATGCTCACCCACCAAGCCACACTAGCTGGGCTGCATTTGCTTCTTTATAATCTGAGAGAAATTTAAGTACGTAATATGTTGTGAGAGTGCAAACATTCCTTAAGTTGCTAATATAATTAAGTAGAATAATATCTACAGGATTCTTGATTTTATTCCTATCTTTAGGCATCCATCAGCCTAGAAGGAAACCTTTTAAATTGGAGCCCTTAATTATCTCTTCTTACAGTTGGCAGATCTAGGCAAGTTAGGTTGCTAGTTCTTAGCGTTGCTCCAAGGAATGGAGCTGATTAACTTCACCTAGGGATTAGGAAAGGAGATGAATTTTGAACAGAGCACAAAATGTAGCATTCCCATATATTTCCAACATTTCCTGAGATGGATAGTTACAGTATTCATTTAACATTTAGTTCTGTTGAAAAAATACAGTGAATATCTGAGTATAGAATTCATGGAAACTTATATAGCAATATTTTACCTCATGGGGACTTACCTACTTAGCTGTCTTGGATATGAAATGATAACAATATAATAATAATATTCTAGTGTGGACTAGGCAGTCTGTTAAGCACTTTACAGGCACTGCTCCATCAATAATTCTAAGAAGTAGTTATCCTTATTATCTTCATTTACCCAAGACAAATCTGAAGCACAGAGAGGCTAAATCTTGAATCAACCAAATTTCAGAACCTATGGTTCTGATTTTGTTTTGTTTTGTTTTGTTTTTTAACTATTAATATACTGCTATATAAGAATGATAATGAAGCCGAAACCGGTTTGGCTCAGTGGATAGAGCGTCGGCCTGCGGACTGAAGGGTCTCGGGTTCGATTCTGGTCAAGGGCATGTACCTTGGTTGCGGGCACATCCCCAGTGGGAGGTGTGCAGGAGGCAGCTGATCGATGTTTCTCTCTCATCGATGTTTCTAGCTCTCTATCCCTCTCCCTTCCTCTCTGTAAAATGTCAATAAAATATATTAAAAAAAAAAAAGAATGATAATGAAGATAGGTGTTTGGTAGCTGTGGGTTTTAAGATTTGTTTTATAGATTTTTATAGAAGGCACATTTCCCTTGCTTCCAGCCAGATATGTGGATCTTCTAGTTTCAGGTCTGCTTGGCCGAAGCAGTTATCTTGGTGATATACATTAATGTGCTGATGAGCCACTTGCTGTAAATTGCAACTCAGCTACTGGTTCAATTCATGCTACATTTGCAATCTGCCTTTACTGAAGTGCAAAATTGGCTTTCTTGTTTTAAAGTGGTACAACATGCCAAATAGTCTAATACCTTATTTTCTTGCTCAAGTAAGATAATCTAGGCTCAGAGGAAGTTTTAACATTTTCACTTTGGATGAGCAAGCTGTTTCAGGATGAGAGCCTTGTTAAATGTTGGATGGTTTTGATAATGCCCCATTGGAAACTGTAGCTTATAGCATGGTACTACCCCTCAGGACAAGCCAAATTATTTCCTGGAGGGAAACCAAAGTGGCTTCAACTATTGGGGGACTTATCTATTTGACAATGTAAGAGCTACCAATCCGTGTCATGGTAGAACATCAGTGTGTTCTGCTGTACTGTTTTACTGTAGATGGAGTAGATTTGTAATGAATTGTGTTAACAGGATAATTCAACATAGGCTTTATACCAATTGACTGTGCTTCCATTTGTAAAGAGTAGAGAGGGGGATTGACTTTGAAAATATCGGAGCATTGAAAATAGGTGGCTTCAGGAGTCCTGTTCTGCTTCATACACATGTGTACACACATTTACATTATACCTATTTGGCACATGCATATTGAACTTCACTAACTTTAATTATTTGTAGATAACTACATGTTTAAGAATCATTCTCAAGTCAGCAGCTAGAGCTAGTGCTTATGTTGATACCTTCCCTGGGTTACAGTTGAAGTTGAAACCGGGGGGGAAAATGTTTCAGGTTCACCATCTATTTGAAGTCAATTTTTACACATCTTTGAAAGTGCTGTATTCAAACTTAAGGGAAAGTTTATCAAAGAAAGTTGGGGCACAGTTTCCCTCTTGCAGAAGAACATTATGGAAATATTTTTTTATCACATAGGAGATGCAGATTTTGGGTGGTAATGTTGATTAATTTCTAAAACAACTTGAATAGGGTTTCTTTTTTCAATAAAAAATATTTGCTCAGGTGGATTGTATTTGTTGTTAAGATAAAATTTTCTGTAGGGTAAATCATCTAATGTAGACCTACTTATAACTATTTTTTAGGCCTAAATGTATAAAATACATAGGATACACAGTAATTTCTGTAAGTACATTGTGACAGCCAATCACCAAAGAAATAAGAATATTAGCAAGAGTGGGAGCAAGAATCCTATATAATAAAAGCCTAACATGCAAATTGTCCCCTCGGGCGGTTGTTCCACTGGGAGTTCGACCGCTCACCATGACATGTGCTGACCACCAGGGGGCGGCGCGGAACATGGCGGGTGTCGGCGACTTGGCGCTTGCAGTGGAGGCACTGCCAGCCCCGATGGGCCCCAACAAGAGCGGGACCATGGTGGGATGGTGGAGCAGGTGAGCAGGCGGTGCCAGGCCAAGGCAGTTGCAAGCGGGGGCCCTATTGCCCTGCCAATCGCCCCACAGACAGTGACCAGTGGCAGCAGGCACTGAGGAGCTGGGTGGGGGTGCCCAGCCCCGACCTATCGCCCCACAGATGGGATGGTTGAGCAAGTGAGGGGGCGGTGCCAGTGCCAGGTGGGGCTGCAGGGCTGTGAGCCTGGGGGCATGAGCTGGGGCCTGATCCCCAGAGGCCACCCCAAGGGACCCCACCTGTGCATGAATTCATGCCCTGGGCCTCTAGTAATTCATAAAAAATCTAGAGCAATTTTCACTCACATTAGAAAGGTGGAATTAACCAGAGGAAGGGTTTTTTTTATTTGTTTTGCTTTTGTGAGATAATGTAGCTATAAGAATAATACAGTTTTTAGCTTATAATAAAACTAAGTACATTTAAATCAAATCAAAATCTGAAAAATCAAATTGTTCATAAATGTCACTTACCTAGTTTGTGTTACTGTGGACATATTTCTGATAAATTCTTTTCTGCTTTTTTTCAAAATATAGTATATATATTTGCTATTGTAGGCAGTTTCCTGAAGTGGTTAGAAGTATGGGTTTGGGATTCAAATTATGACTAACCCATAATTATCTTACCTTAGGAGAAATACCCAACTTTTCTAAGCTTCAGTGTCCCTATTGGAAAATTTAGAATATTAATACTATCTCCTTGGTGGTTGTAATAAATATGGGAGGTTATTTGTGGAAACCATTTAGTGTAGTGCTTGATTTATAGTAAGTGTTCAATAAATTGTAGAGAGGTTGATATAGATTCAAGATGCCTATCAGGAAATGCCAATATCAGACCTTAGTTATCTTAGTTATCTTAAAGTGGTCCCTGAATGGAAAACGTTGCCTTAATCGCCCATTTCAAAAGCCAATAAGAGTAAGTTGAGAAAAGGCGAATTTTATAACATCCTCAAGAGATCTCAAATTTTAATTGACAAGGAAGATTATTGGCTTTCCTTATCTTTATCCCACTGAGAAAAATCTTTGTAAATTGTGCCCACCACCACAAAACTTTTCTTCCCTTTCCCCATAGTTCTTTCCCCTGGTTATCACCTTCTTGCTCATTCCTAATGTTTCAGCTCTTGTGTCACATTTCACAAAGAGATTTTCCCAGCATTCAGGCTAGGTAATGTACTTCTTAATTCCTCTACTTTTACTTTATACCATTTATTATTATAATTTTTTATAATTCCTATGAGAAATTTCAAGGACTATTTTTCATCTCTGTACTCCCAATCCCGAGCAAAATAATTCTAAAAGTTGAGCATTTCATACTTATTTGTGAATGAATGATTTAGTTGAGTGAATCAATGTATTTAATGGGTCCTTTATTGCTTATGAGATTAATTGTGGACCTTCTATTACTTCCAACAAGAGAAGCATAGGACTTGAGCTTTTTTCTCCTAAAAAATCTATTAAAGCTATTATAAATGTTTAGATTCAATAGGCAAACATTGTCCAATATTCCAAACTCAGGCTACTTCAGGTAAGGTCCTTGGCTCATCAAAGACTTCCTTCTACTGCATAGCTATGAATTCACAAAGGGCTGTGGCTGATAATGCTTGGGCTGTGGAATTCCCCCTCCCCTCCCCCAGCAGAAGTATATACTGAGGATTTGGTGTTGATAAGTTATTGCTTTTTAGACAGTACCCCTGTTGCCTTTGCTGATGCAGATAAAACTGACTCAGATTACTTGCTATGCCAGCCTCCTGTAATGTTGGCATGGATCTACATCTTTCTGGATGGCTATTTGTCATAGCACAATTTCATTATGAACAAATCATATCAAGTCTATATTAAGGAAAAAGCATTGTACAAGCGTTTTCTAAGTTTAAATGAGATTTTTCTGAATATTTTGAAACTGAAATAACTCATTTCCATATGATGTAGATGCTTTAAAAAAAAAATGAATTTATTTAGCCACCCAAGTTAGGAATTGAAAAACCTAGCAAGATTCCTTTTACAAATTTTGTCAGATATCATTACATATATTAACTCTACTTTTAAGAATTAAAAAATATTTTTAATATAAAGTGTGAAAAGGTTATAAATTATGTTAATTACACCTTTCCAGTAATTGAATAAATACATGCTCTGAAATCCATAATAAATGTACACACATTCACACATAAACACACACAGTCACAAAGTCATAATCTGGCCCTGTGGTCGGGTGGTTCAGTTGGTAGGAGTGTCCTCCCTATACCAAAAGGTTGTGGGTTCAATACCTGGTTGGGGAGCTTAAGGGAGACAATACATTAATGTTTCTCTTTCTCTCTCTTTCTCTCCCTTCCTCTTTTTCTAAAAGCAATGAACATATCCTCAGGTGAGGATTAAAAAAAAGTCATAATCTGAAGAGAGGCAAAAATATTTAGGGAAAAATAGTGGGTAGTTGAAGTGGAATCTGGAGCTAAATCCAAACTGAAGGTCAAATAAAAGCCCTACTTAACACTGGCAGCTGTGGCTCAATTGGTTGGTCATCCTTCCATGAACCGAAAGGTTGCTGCTTCAATTCCCAGTCAGGGTACATGCCCTGGTTTTGGACTAGATTCTTAATCCCAGGTAGAGGGTGTGCAGGAGGCAGCCAATCAATGTTTCTCTCTCTCCCACTGCCTCTCTCTCTCTCTAAAAGTCAATTTGAAAAAGATCTTAAAAAAAGAAAGAAAGCCCCAGTAACTGAATTCCTCTGATTTGGGTGAAGAGAAACTGAAAGTGACTCAAGGCCTCCTGGATGGTTCTTATATCCAAGCAGCTGGGACAATAGGCAGAGACTCTAGAAGCCCCTACCATTTTTATTAATAAAGGACAACTAAAAATATTACAAACAGATCAATGCATAATTCTCGCCAAATGCATCTCAGTTTCTCTGCCTTTTATCTTGACTCTACCTAGGATTTGGGGTTATGTGAAAAGTATACTCACTCAATGAGGAAGAGAGGGCAGAGCAGACTAGAAAGGAAGAGAGTATCTGAAAGGAGAAAGCTGCAAGTTTGTTTAGCTTTTATTTTTCCCTATGAAAAGGTTAGTTAATATACAATATTTAAAAATCTTAAAATTATATGTGTTCTGAATTTATTCTTACTGAAGTTAGATGATTGTCTTAGTCTGCTCAGGCGACCATAGCAAAATAACATAGATTGGATGGCTTAAACAGACAAAATTTATTTTCCCATTGGTTTAGAGGCTAGGAAGTTCATCTAGACCAAGGTTCCAGCAGGTTTTGGGTTCTGGTGAGGGCTCTTTTCCTGGCTTGCAGATGGTTGTCTTCTTGCTGTGCCCTATGTGACTCTGAGAAGTGCTCTTTGATGACTCTTCCTCTTTCATGAGTGCAGCAGTTCTGTCTCAGCAGGGCTCCATCCTCATGACCTCATTTAACCTAATCACTTCCTCCAAGATCTTACCTTTAATACAATCACCTCGGGAGTGGAGGAGTATCTGGACTTCAACATATGAATTTTGAAGGGACACAATTCAGTCTATAGCAGTGATTAAAACCTCTTAATATTTCTTTTTCTTTTTAAAAAAAAAAAAAAACAAACAACAACCTTCTTGGACATTTGTTTCTTTGTACATCCCATCTGATGCTCTTCATGGACTCATTTCCTGCTTCAATTTATATGTGGAAGAAAGTCGTTTTGATTACTGTAATTGAAATAGATAAAAAAGAAGAGTGACACTATAATGGCAGACCAATATATTCATAGATACAAATTTTAAAATTTTTCTGCTATGTTTAGAAAGTGTGCCAGCCAAACTGGGTTGCCAAAGTTCTAATTATGAGCCACTGTTCTAGGTGTGTCTTTTTATTAGTAGAATGAGGTGTGAATATAGACCTGTACTTTGGATGACAACAGTTCTTCCAGTCTTTGTTGTTTCCCTCAGTTCCAGTATCTGGACTTCACTGGTAATTGGAAAAGTCAGATAGAGACCAGTGATCTGATATAACTGTGTTTATCTAACTCCCAGTGTTTATTCTTTTCCTTTTAAATCCTCACCAGAGGGTATATCTCTATTGATTTTTAGGGATATATATATATCTATAAATGGAGAGAGAGACAGAGAGAGAGAGAGAGAGAGAGAAACAATGTGAGAGAGAAACATTGATCGGTCGCCTCCCTTACACACCCCAATTGAGGATTGAACCATCAACCTAGATTTGTGCCCTGACTGGGAATCAAACCCACAACCTTTTTTTTTTTTTTTTTTTTTTTTGGTGTATGGGATGACACTCCAACCAACTGAGCCACCTGGCTAGAGCCCAGTGTTTATTCTTATAAACATTTAGAGAGACTACAATGCTGCTTTTCATTATTGAGCAAGAGAAGAATCATCCAGCATAGTGTTTGCATTTGGAGAAAGTGAGTGGCCTGTCCTTTGCCCTCTACCCTCTCTAGGGTTATGCTGGCAGCAATAATGAATGTATCTCCTGGAGTAAATCCAGGTCAAGATCACTTGATCAAACTTAGAACTTCTGCTCTGACTTCTGAAGTCTCTGACAAAGAGATTTCCTTTACTGGAGACACATATTTAATATACAAAGCATGGCGGGGGAGGGGGGTGGAGAAGAAGCACTAAGAATCCCTGTAACAAAACTAACCACAAAAATCACAGATCTTCAAGAAATCCTAATATTTTACATTTTCAACTTCTAAATATGTAAATAGGAAATGAATGAACTCTTTAAGACCTTGTTCTCTGGTAATTCCCCAATTGAAGACATAAATTTCTTATCCCAGTTCCAGATATTGAAAGTAATATTTCTATAGCTTATGGAATACAAACATTGAATTAAATGCTAACATTTGGGAGGTAATAAAATACAATAAATAGGAAACTCAGCATTTTCATTACTACATTTTGTTGTTCAAATGTATGATAGAGTCCCCTGGTAACTGTGTATGAAATATTTAGCATGTTTATTTGAAGGGGCTATTTTTAATTTCCATATTCTTAAAACACTACTGATAGCCCTCAGTAAATCTCTACCTTGGAGTCTTGTTTCAGCTGCTCCCCCATACTTGTTTATTTCCTTATTAAATAGGATGTGTGGCTAGCCCCTGAAGCCCTGTCGAAATGGCCTTGAATACATAGCTTTACATTATTGGATTTTTTTATATGACTCATTGATATTCTAGAAGATAAACCTGTCATTATTAGCCTTGTTTGTTTTTAATTTAGAGAGTTAAATTGCATTTTATTAAACTTCCTTAGCTTCTCAGGCAGGCAATATGAATGTAGCTCGTGTTCTACAAACTTCGTATTAGTCACTTTATCTCATTGTGGCTAGAGTAATAAGTTTAGATGAATTTTCATTTTTGTAGTTGATAACACTTCTTTAGAAACTGTGTCAGATCACTGTCATGATTGACAAATTGCTTGGATTTGCTCCTGTTTGCCTGTTGCTGCTTTAATTTGTTGGTGATGTTTGAATCTGCCACCTCCCTTCTCTATCCCACCAGTTTCCTTGCTTCGGGCTGTTGTGACTAATGACAAAATGATTTCAAACTAAATCATTTTTTAAAATTCAAATGAAGCTGAGGTACTTTTCTTGTTTGTAACCACTGTGTCTGTTGAATACTGATGGAGCCACTCAAGTCTCTGAACACTGTATGAAACATAACATCACTCTGACTGACACATTAGTTGTTTCAAAACTTGAAAACTGTGTGAATATTACTCCTAGTGAGTCATGTGCCAGCTAACTCGTCAGAATTCCCAATCCTTTTGTGGTTTGTCACCATGGAAAATGACACACTTTTTACATAGTAGACCTTGAGACATTAGTCCAAAATAACTTGAGTATTATTTAGTGTTTGGTAGAGAGCAAAGATTTAAGCCTCAAATCAGTCTAATTTGCTTTCCTTCATATAAGTTCTGATAATAGAGTATTGAGAGACTTTTTAGGTATTCTCAGTCACCTTGGGATTGAGTCAAAATAATTTCTGTGCTCTAGGATGTCTGCAATATTCTAGAAATCTGACCCATAAACAAAAAAATAGTAATCTGGAGGTCAGGTAGAAAGTATTTTTACAGTTTTTCTTTAATTTTCTTAATTTGAAAAATAATCTTGATTCTGTACTATATCCATTCCATTAAAATTTATTTTAAAATGAAGTAGGTGCCTGCTCTGTCCATTAGCATACAATGATTAATAAGATGGTCTTTATGCTCTAGAAGCTCACTGGTAATCTTAGAGATTTGACCTTTGTTTTCAGGTGATAATCCTAAGTAGCACACTTCATACTGCTCCCTCCATTTTCATCAAGTCTCTCGCTTTGTTGATTATTTTTTTCAGTCACCATAGATTGAGCTCATCTCCTTGACTTGGGATCACTTTTCTCTCAGACATTTTCTTTACACTTATTTGATAATTATAACTTGTCTAATTATAGATGTTGTCAGAATATAATTTTCAAATCTTCAAAAACATGGCAAACAAATATTGAATGGACGTTAAGTCAAAGTATTGTTCAACTCATTAATTTATGAGAGAACCACTTAAATGATAAAATGGGTTCAAAATCTTTATGAGTAATAACTACAAGTAACTTTAAAAAAATAAATGTTAGGATGAGGTTGCTATGTTAGATACAGAAATGGTTAACATCCTACAGGGCAACAAAATCATAACTTTTGGTGGTCTTTTTTACTGGACAGGAACCTACAAGTTAATATGTAACTTCATAGTATTTGGCTCAAATCCAATATTAAACAGCAGAATCAAACTCAAGTAAATTCTCCTAGAGACTTAATAATCCTTGCATGGAATTGTTAATTAATGCTCCATTATGACATTGAAAGAGCATGCTGTACTCATTTCTGACTTCCAAGTTTCGAATAATTTTTAACAGTATAATTGACTTACATATACTTGACTGACTCAAATGACTCAAAAGGAGTAGTTTATTAAGAGTGTAATGCCTCCTCCACATTTGTGCACGAAGAGGCTGTACAATATGGCAGAACACTTAGTTAAGTAACTCAGTGTATGCCTTCCATTCAGTCATGACCTTTCTGCTTGTATTTTTCCCCACTGTAAACGAGGAACTGGAATAAGTTGATCACTAAAAAACTCTTGCAGTTTTAAAATGTTGTTATTCTTTAAAAACGGGGTTATAAAGGGCAAAATATATTGGTCCTTTAACTAGTGTGTGGAGTTAGGCAATGGGGTCTACGGATGGTCTTTGAGGAATTCTGGGCAGGACAGCCTTCTAATTATCCCAGAATGTCTGGGGAACTTCTCCTCACCAGAGTTTTGGGAATACCTCCTTTAGGACCCTTGGTTTAGTTGGTCTACATATGTTATCTAGTGCCACAACAATGCTGCATAACAAACAACTACAACACTTAATTAGCATACAATAATTTATTTTTGCTTTCAATACTATAAGTGAATTAGAAAGATCCGTTGATCTTGATGAGGATTGGCTGGGCAGTCCATTGTCTCTTAGCTGGGGCAAACTCACATGTCTAGTGAGCAGCTAGCTATTGGCTTCTAGGATAACCTCCCTAGGATGACTGATTCTGCTCTAAAAGACTTCTCCATCAGGCGAGCCCACCTTTGTTCCTGTGATGGTGGCAGTGTTCCGAGAGTGGAGGCAAGCCAGGGCTCTTAAGGCTAAGACTTGGAAGTGCACACTATCACTTGACCACACTGTTGGCCAGAGAAAGTCATAAGAAAGCTTGCAGGAAAATAGGCTCCAGATCCTGAAGGTGAGGCGTGGGGTATGAAGAGGGAGGATGAATTATTCACGCAACCATTAGAACATAATTCACAGTTGGGATTTCAGGAAGTTCCAGAAGGATATTGATCTAGACGAAAAGAAGATGAGATCCTATAAATGTGCTTGTGATTTCTTGTGGGGTGCAGTTAGGTTACTTAGAATTAGTTTCATCTTTGTAGGTCTTACTTTTAAGATTCATTATGCAAGACTAGATCAGTGTATGGAGTTGGTTATTCATATTACTGAGGCAAATCCCTTCTGAGTACTCTGCCAAATGCTATTTGAATGTTGACCTTTCCCAGTCTGGCTGGTGGGAAAGGCATATTCCCTGGTTTAATGTATGCCAGGTACTGCTTCTAATCCTTTCAGGTGGTTCTTTTTGCAGCCTTTGGTAGTTAATTCCCCCCACCCCCTTAATCTGATCTGTGCTTAGAAAAATACTCAGTGGGACTCTTCAGACATTTGGAGTTCTCTCTTTTTTTCAGCATATGCTACACTGTTACTTTTTCCTATGAACGCTAACCACCTTGATTTCCCTAGCTTCTCAGCTCCATCTCCTCAGTTCAGGGAGTCTGCCAGCTTTTGCCCAGATTCTCCCTTTCTGCACCAAAGCATAGGATTCTCTCAAGGTTGTTTCTTTTTTTCTTTTTTTTTTTCAGTTATTATGATTCTATGTTGTCTAGTGCCCAGTCTCTTCAAAAAACAATTTTTACTTCATATATTTCCTTTAAGTTTAAATCTTTTTTTTTTTAAATCCTTACCCAAGGATATGTTCATTGATTTTAGAGAGAGAGGAAGGGGGAGAGAGAGAGAGATACATAGATGTAAGAGATAAACATCGACCAGTTGCCTCCTATACTTGCCCTGTCTGGAGATCAAACCTGCCTCCTAGGTATGTGCCTGACCTGGAATCCAACCGCAACCCTTTTTGTGTAGGGAGTGACTCTCCAGCCAGCTGAGCAACCTGGGTAGGGTTTTGTCCAGTCACTTCATGCAGAAGAGTAAATTCTGTCTCTGTGGCTCCATTTTGGCCAGAAATGGAAGTATCCAATTCTTAGAATTTATTTTTAGGAAAAAGATGGGTTTCTAAAGATTATGGATGACCTAACTTTTGGTGGAAAAGGCAGTAGGAAAATATCAAATTATACAGTATTTGAAACTACATATTTCTCTCTTGCTTGTCCAATTGGTCCTTTTATTACTCTCTTCCTTCTCAGTATATTTGTTATATATTTTATTGTATCATGTGCATGGGTATTCATGTTATCTTACCAATAATAGTGTAAGCTTTTTGCCCTGACCGGTTTGGCTCAGCGGATAGAGCGTCGGCCTGCGGACTGAAGGGTCCCGGGTTCGATTCCAGTCAAGGGCATGTACCTTGGTTGCGGGCACATCCCCAGTAGGGGGTGTGCAGGAGGCAGCTGATTGATGTTTCTCTCTCATTGATGGTTCTGGCTCTCTATCTCTCTCCCTTCCTCTCTCTGTAAAATCAATAAAATATATTTTAAAAAAAAATAGTGTAAGCTTTTTAAATGTTGTGGATATACCTTACACTTGTTTATATTCTTCACCATGTGTATTACATTTTAGAATTAAAGGTAATCAATTAATGGTTTTCCTTTTCTGTAAAAAAAGGGACTCAAAATCTGAGGATTAATTAAGTGATGTGTACCGTGTGCTTTGTAGAATAAATGTTCTGGGTAAATTATGGTAATTCACCTTTTAGGTTGATGTCAATTTTGGTTTAAATTGTCTCCACTGAAATTAGGTGCCATATGTGAGACAATTTGTCAAGAGTTCAACTGCATCCTACTTAGAAGAATCCTCCAGGCTGACAGGAAGAACGCTCTCAAAGCCTCTCAGATCCTGTTATTGCTCTCACCTTGTGAGGCTTATTTTCTTTCTCAGAAAACTTGAAGTCATAATTCACAAATATATGAAATATGGATTGAACACTTTTAACCTGCTTGAGGAGTGTAGTATTGAAAGAAGATTATATTTGTAGACTGAGCATTTTTCTGTAAAGTGGCTTCTCAATTAATTGTATGTAATATCTGTGAAATTTCTTGTAGGCTGCCTTCTGAATCATTCACTTGTGAGCTGTTCTTTCTCCGTCTCTCTTCTGCTTCTCCATCTTCTCACCCATCATTTATTTCATGAAATGATAGGGGAAGAGTATATAGAAAGCAATTACTATTTACCCCTAATATAACTTAGAATAAATGTAATTAAGAAACAAACATTTTTGCAAAACAATCAAACTATAGCTAAGGACAGACATCATTTGGGGAATAATTTGAGCAATTGCTTTCCTTCACTAGTGTGGACAATATATAGTTGACTATATAGTTATTTATCATGTCTGTCAAAATACAAGGAGCATTAATTTTAATATTTTTCATGCATCTTCATTCAAGTATAGTTTTGTTCTACACAGAATAATTTGATGGAAAATACTGAATTTCATGTTGATTGAAACATTTTTATACATAAATAATTTGAACTTAGATATTTATGCAATGGTGCTCCTGTTTATATGTCTAATACAACATTTTATTTAAAATCTATTTTCCTTTGTTTTTTCATTATTGATTGTGGTAAAAATCTAAAATGCATTAGGATTTCTGGATTTATAATGTTGTGTATGATTGCCTATAGAAGACTACTAGTATGAAAATAAATTCCAGGGATTTAGAAATGAAAGCTTTTGGATTTTTTTTAAAGAATGTCATGCACATGTGGATGGTTATTATTATTGTTATTCCATGCACAAGAATAAGTAAAGTTCTTCCTGTTTATAAAGCAAACTATACAAAACTCACTGAAATGTATATAACATATCACAGAATATTATTTACAATAAAACTGAACAAATAAGTTGTATTGCCATCATCCTGAATCCTTAAAGTCAAGTATAACTCTAGTTTATGCTCACAAAAGCCAAATCTTCTTTTTATAGATTTAAATTTTAATTATTCATAGCAATAGATAACATTTTGGAAAAAGAAAATTTTTGATTCAGAGTTTCAGATATGTACACATTCTTTTTGGTAAGCTGATTATAGCATATTAATAGAGGTCTATTTTATGGAAACAACTAGTTCTAATTATTTGATCCATTTACATTTTGTATAAATCTATATAAAATGACATACTAATGTACTTTTGATTATATCTTTTCAGAACACAAATGCCAACCTGAACATGAGGAAAAGAACAAATGTTTTGGTTCAGTCTGAATCTGATGTTGGCATCAGAACCGAGGTAGGAAACCATTCGAGCAGATCTTCCATGATTGTTCAAGCAGCTTCTGAGGCCACATCGCAGACTTACTTAGCTTCCAGTCCAAACCCATTCAGCCATGCAAATGCCGCTGAAACTATATCTGCTGCAAGAGCTCTACCATCTGCTTCTTCTACTCCTAGCAGAACTGGGTATGTGCCCCAGCAAGCTTCAGCAGGACCTGCTTTTACCCACCATATGTTTGGATCAAGACTGGGGCGAATTAAGACAACAGTTAATACCATAGGGGCTTCTGGGAAGTTGTCAGCCACTCCTCCTCCTTCTGCCCCACCACCTCCTGGATCTGGCACAAGTAAAATAGACAAATATGCCCGCATTCTCTTTCCAGTAACATTCGGGGCATTTAACATGGTCTATTGGGTTGTTTATTTATCCAAGGACACTATGGAGAAATCAGAAAGTCTATTGTAATTTTTTTTGCTATAGAAGTTTCCTAAAATATGAACTTGAATGCAGAATGTCTTTTTAATTGTTCTTAAAGATAAACAATGGTTCTTTACTAAAATAAAAATCCTATGTAATTTTCCCATTTAAAAAAATTCAAGACAGTTATTGGGAGAGTTAATTCCTCAGTGAAAAGAAAGTGAGCCAATTTTCATTTCAGAAAAATGATTTAAATAGAATCAATTCAGCATTCAAATTAGAATACAGACCATCTTGGAAAGTTGGGACGAGAGAAATAGGGCTCTTAGAAATATGTGGTGCATATTTATGAATCGAAATTTGAAAACAGACTATGACATTTTTAAATATACACTATGAATATCAACCAACCACCCTAAATTTCCCAGTGGCACTGCCCTTAATCAGAATTGTTTATCAGATATTATATGCAGTGACCTTTGGAGATCCTCTTACCTAGTTTTTGCAAGAAAAGGACTTTTCCTGTTAAATTAAACATTTTTAAAAGGAAAATGGAACAAAACAAATACTGACCAATGGAGTGAAACCTCTGCTGCATCAAAAAGAAATACAGAGACCAGGGAAAATACATTCCCTGTCATATGTTGACCGAACAGGACTTAACAGTTGACTTGGAAATTTGTGCTTTGAGCCAAAGTTTAACTCATTGTATTAATTCTTTTGATAGAAGTTCATTCAGTTATGTATTCCTTCAATGTATGTTTATTCAGAGCCTACTGTGTCCCAGGCACTATGCTAGACATTGTCTCTCTAGGAAAGCTCTTTCACCTTTACCTACAATATTACTTAAATAGAATAGTCAACGCATGCTAATGAACCATAAACTAGCAGAAACCAGTGCATTCTTTAATGGAGAAACATGATCTAGAATCTGAAAACATATTCAAAATATTTGTGTCCTACATTGATAGAGATAACAGTTATATTGCTCACATAGCCACTTTGGAGATAAGTACACATTAGTACTTCAGCAATTGACATAAAAATATAATGAAAATGTGGTACAGATTTTTCTGTACGTGAAAAGCACTGTGCACCTGGAAGAATAAATCTGGGCACTGTAAGACCTTATGGATTACCTGTCTGAAATATGATCAGTATCACATAATAGAATTTGATCAGAATCACAGAATCATCAGAATTAGGAACTCAACACAAGGACTTTTTAGATGTCTTTCCCAACATAGATTTGGTGAAATGTATTAGCTGGTGAAATGCTAAACTTCTGGGAGGTTTCTGTGTCCATAGTTCTGTATTTCAGGGCAATTTCATATTCATTTGGAGGGGAAGCTCTGTATAGTTTCATAACTAAGGTGAGATTTTTAGAATTAAAAGAGCAATAGCAAAGGAATGGAGTACAGAAAACATCCTAGCCAAAGGGTAGGATGCCACTGACTCTGTTATGCAATTTATCAGGATGTTCATGTACTGACTTTTCTTTTTTATTAGGTAGGCTTAACAAGTTAATTGAATTTCTGGCAGCTGTCTTATGCTGCTAAATCTAGCTCCAATTTTTTTGTTGTATTGCTTCCAAATTTTTCTTTTATACTACTCTGTCTCCCTAACCTAGGTTTTGTGAATGAATGTGTTCTGCATGTTTGGGGAATATTTGGAAAGAAATGGCCACTTTGAAAACAGGATCTCTCTCTCTCTCTTTTTTTTTTTTTTAGAAAAGAAATGATATTAATTGGTATTAGTTTTTCAGTTATTGCATTGCCTTGGAGTGACTTTGTATGAGACCTGTAACATGTGCAAATGCCAAATATTAATTGTGAGTCGTGTTGGAGAATTCCTTATTGGTTATCTCTTTAAATATTTAAAATAATCAACAGTTTGAAGGCTGAAATATGCTTTAGAAATCACCCAATCTAAACCCCTTATTTACAAATTGAGGCTAGTAATATGAGGCCCAGTAAAATTATAAATTTATATACTTAATAAAGAGTTCTTGTACACAAAACTTATCAAACATTATTTCATGAATGCAAATAGATTTCTAGCCTTGAGGGCAATGCTTGAAATTATAGGAAGCTATGATTGTTCATTTTTCTAATGAAATGACCTTATTTCTTTGGTGAGAAACTTACTCCTTGTTTATCTATTAGTATATTCCTAAGAAGTATTTAATTGGCCTCTTTTTTAAAGAATAAATTCTTCTCCTGTAAATTTTATAGAAGGTCAAGGGATAAAAATAAATGATTTTAGATTTGTAGACCAGAGATCCCAATGAACTCATAGTATTTTTCTTACTTTTGTACATAAAGAACATTTTAAATAAAGTGGCCATATAAAGAGAAAGGGCAGAATTAACCAAGAACTCTTAATTGTTAATTTGAATAATATATTGATCAGAAAGTCTAATCATTAGTACAAAAAGGAATTATTTCATTTGCAAACAATGTTAATAAAAATAATGCATAATTTGTTTTTTCCTAACTGAATTCCATCAAATTAATTCAAGGCTAATTTGTTGTTGTTATTAATCCCCTGAATATATTTTTTCCATTGCTTTTTGAGAGAGAATGGAAGGGATGGAGGAAGGGGGAGAAAGAGAAATAGAAATTTCAATGTGAGAGAGTCACATGGACTGGTTGCCTCTGAAAGTGCCCCGATGGGGGCTGGGGAGGTGGGTGTGAGGGTGGGTGAGTGTGAGGTGGGGGGTGGAGGGGAGTGGTGGGGAGTGAACAGGAAACCAAAGTAAGTGCCCTTGACCAGGAATTGAATAGGAGACACTTCAGTGTGTAGGCCAGCACTCTAACCACTGAGCGAGCACACTGGCCAGGGCAAGGCTAATTTTTCTTGGGGAGGGGGGATAACTATTTCTATTTTCCTAATAACTCAGAGGTACATTAAATGTAACACTTGTGAAGAATCAGTCACTTTTCACCATTAGAAAATCTCATTAGTCATATGAGACCCCAACGTCCTGGCAATTTGTGAAGAATAATAATTCTGGCTGAGAATAGTACCCTGTATGTCTCTATTTTTTATATAAAACTAGAGGCCCATTGCAGGAAGATTCCTGCAATAGGGCTTCCTGCAGCGGTCTGCTTCCCTCCCTTCTCCCCCGCCCCGCCTGCTTCCCTCCCTTCCCCCCCACCCCGCCTGCTTCCCTCCCTTCTCTGCAGCCCCACTTGCTTGCTTCTCTGCAGCTTCACTCCCTTCTGCAATGCTTGGCTTCCTTCTACACTGTCTTCAGTCTTTGCTCGATTCCTGGATATGCAAATTAACCATCATCTTGGTTGGGTTAATTTGCATACTCACTCCTGATTGGCTGGTGGGCGTGGGTTGTGGGTGTAGCAGAGTGATGGTTAATTTGCATATTACTCTTTTATTAGATAGGATTCAGAATTGTTTTAGTCAGTACCAATAGCTATATTCTAGCTTTCAACACCAAATTGGACAATAAATGCTGCATAATCACTTCCAGTTTCCTCCAGGCATGATCAGGTACAATATATTTACATGATCAATCCACAGTTAAAAATGACTTGCATTTGTTCAAATACAGAATATATGAATAATGTGTATTTAAAATTGGACCTCACCAATCTTAAATTAGAGTAGGCAGAGAGTAGAAGCGCCCTCTTTTACAGAAGGAAATGAATCAGAGAATTTAGTGACAAAGATAAAAAGCATAAGGCTGGAATGAACTTTAAAAGGTTATTTTTCAATCACCTCTCCTTAGCAGTGCCTGTGTTTCAAGCAATACATAAAATGTGTGGTTTATTTTATCAATGAATTGGTAATTCTGTCTGACCTAGGAAAAAGTCCCTACCCTCCACTCCCCTCTTTCCCAGTGTCCCCTCTTCTAGATTTGCACCTAACCTCTAGTGGAAAAGTACCAAGCAGGGAAACAGACGACTTGACTCCAGGTTCTGACTCTGCCTACTCTATTGTGTTTTTAGGTATGTCATTTAAACTGTCTAGGCTTCATTTTCTATTTACAAGAAGGTGAAATTAAAAAATATCTAAGATTTCTTTCCATGTTAATATTCTCTGGTTCTCAGATAGACTAAATATAAGCATATTTTTGGAATAGATACACCCTCAATACTTCTTGCCATAAATATATATTTATGGGGGAGAAGGAACTGATTTTAGTTCATTGCTTAGTTAATTTTAGCTCATGACTTAGGCCTTATCTTAGTATTAATATTTCCTTATCTTAAAAGAAATAAATCTCTCCATTTAGATTATGTATTTTCTTCCCCGTGGAAGATTGTATTCTATTAAGACTGAAGAATTTTGGTTATTTCTCTTGTCTGGGTTTTTACTCATCTGAATTAAATGATTTCCATCTGTATTTAATGTTGGATACTGTGCTGATTTTTAGATGTCCATGGATAAACAAAACTGGTTCCTTTCCTTACAGGTGGTCCCAGTCTGGTAGTGATGACATGTGTGTAGACAAAGAACCATGGAGTGTAATAAGTGCTACAGTAGTATAGAACAGAGCTGAGACTAGGGTAATATGAGTGAGCACTTACTTGGGCACAAAAATAAATTTGAAACCAGACAAAAGGCTCCTGCTGTCCTCTGCTACCAGTCAAATAAGTAGAGACAAGGTTGAATCTTCGCGGTGCGTTTACTAATCAGTTAGCCAGCAATCTGAGAGAGTGGCAGGTGTACAGCCTGAAAAGACCACTCTGACATTTCATCTCAAGTCAGCCCTTATATATGGGTAGTTGGAGGGAAAAATTCTAAAGTTAGTTCCCAGGGTCTGCCGTATTTCATTTTCCTTGCAAAGACTAGCCCAGAACAGTCTCCCTTCAGATAGGTTCTGCCCTTGACTAGGATTTTCTTTTGAGTGACAGGCTCATCTAGGCTCCGGGGCTGCCTTATCTCCAGGGCCTGTTCTTCCACTTGCAATACACCCTCCAGTTTCCCAAGGATCTCTAAGAAAATCTCTTCTTCATACTGAGTAGCTATTAAACAACTGTGATTCTGTTACATGTCCCTCCCCTATCAATATGAGGGTACCAACAAACTCAATAAGCAGATAAACAATATTTTGAAAGAACATTTATCTCTGACCCATGTGGCTCAGTTGGTTGAGCATTGTCCCATGCACCAAAATGTCAGCACATTCCTGGTCAGGGCACATGCCCTGGTTGTGGGCTTGATTCCCAGTAGGGGCCGTGCAGGAGACAGCCTATCAATGTTCCTCTTGCACATTGATGTTTCTTTCTCCCTGTCCTCTCTCTCTAAAAAAAAATCAATAAAAACATTTTAAAAAATAATATTTAAAAAATCAAAATTCATGGGTGAATCAAATACCCAAATTTTATATAGAAATGGGATCAGTATTAATAATATTTTCTTTTGCAACAGGCTCTAATATTACTTGGCATGGCACTGATATATAGGGAAGAAAAAAGATACATGCAATTTTATCACTTAATTGATAGTGATGGCAGGGAAGGCTTCACAGAGATATTACTAATATTTATAGAATAATTTGGAATCCTAGCCCCTCTATGTACTCCCACAAATAGACAAACAACAAATGCACCATTTTAGCACTACCTGAAGCATGAAAAGAGATGTATAGATTTGGAACTTAGAGGCGAACTCTAACTATAAATAGTTCAGGGTAATGGTGGGGCTGGGGGTGGGGAAGTGAATGCAGGGAAGTGATAGTTGTTGATGTTGGAAGGACCTGCTAGGGCTGGATTAGAGATAGTTTTGTGTAAATTACTAAAATGTTTGGATTTGATTTCAGTTTAATGGCAATCTATTAAAATTCTTGCTGGATAATAAGATGGCAATGAACATGATATGCTTCCGTTTTAGAGAAATCACCTGCTTGCTGTATGAACTATGGAATGGTGGGCCATTAGTCTGGAGGTATTACAAGAGTTGAGATGTCTCATTCTTCTTTTCTCTCTCAATTATTATTTGCCTTCCATTTGTTTTATTTAAAATATCAATGACTTCATTGTTATTTGTAAAAATGATACATGATTGTTAAAAATAAAGATATATATTGCAGGAATTTAGAAACAATCTCAAATCCCACCACCAAAAATTTGTTACTATTTCATGAATATCACTCCAGATATTTTTTTGTATAGATGTGTCTGTATAGAAGATTAGAATGGTATATTGAATAAAAGGCAGAATTTTATAAATTTAGGAGCCCATTATTCCATATATGAAAGTTGTTGCTAAATAATTAAAAACTTAAATTTACTTTTACCTCAATTTAAGATAAAAAATACTGGAGTAGCCCTAGCCGGTTTGGCTCAGTGTATAGTGCGTAGGCCTGCGGACTGAAGGGTCCAGGGTTCAATTCTGGACAAGGGCACATGCCCGGGTTTCAGGCTCAGTCCCCAGTAGGAGATGTGCAGGAAGCAGCCAATCAATGATTCCCTCTTATCATTGATGTTTCTATCTCGCTTCCTCTCCCTTCTTCTCTGAAATGAATAAAAATATATTTTAAAAAATACTGAAGTAAACTGAAGAGATTGTTGAAATGTAGTGTTTAATCAAAGCAAGTCATTTTTGGGGACACCTTTTATCCCAGATTTCAATCTTTATTTCAAGCATGTTTTATCCTATTATGTGTCTAAATATTTTTTCTTTCAGAATGCTAATTATGTTAAATCCCTTTTTGTCTCTATAGCTATTTGTAATAATCATATTTGTATTTTTAAATTTGTAGTTCACTTTTGTCACCCATAACCCAAGTGAGTTTTCAGTTGTATTTATGCGCTGTTGTAACCTCTAATGTGATTTTCAGCTTCATTATGGTTTTATTTTTCTCCATTGCTTTCTTTGTCTGTGCTATTTCATTTTTTCCATTTATTTCTGCCATTTTTATAACCTCTTTATTGAAAATTATATATTTTGTTTCTCACTATTAATGAGGTTATGTCTATAATTTATTTAAGACTATAGAGAACTATTTATATACATATTCCTCTGATGAAAACTTTTCTTTGGTATAAACTTTATCTGTTTTTTCATTGTGTTTTTGCCTCCTTTGCCTATATTCTGGTCCGGTTTCTTTCTATTAATCACTGAATGAAGCCAGCTATTTACTGAATGAACTATGGTGTGGGAAAATGAATCAGATCGGCCCACAACAGCAACTTCAATTTCAGGATTTAAGCCCACCTCCTCAGATCTGTTTTATCTATTTTTGACATTCAGGTCATCTATGTTGCTCACAGGGTAACACTCTCTCAGTTTTACTTTCTCAGTGTTGTTAATGGTCTAATGATTATTGCCTTTTCTTCCGTTTTCTCACTCTAATACTTATGGTGCAGCAGGCTGCTTCACAACTACCAAAAATAGTCTATTAGTAATTTTTTTCTTTACCCCATATTCTACCATTTGGGAATATATAACTGCAATTCTATGAAGACAGATTCTGTTCTTCTCTTGACTGTTCATGCTTCATCTCATGGCTTCAAAAAGTCTTTGGAGGATGTCGAAGACAATGACACTTATTGAAATCTGTATCTTATCCAAGTTATGTGCCAGCCAAGTTCCTTTTTCCTATTAGTGCAAATGGCTCCCTATTTGAAAGCTATTTATCATAGTTTGTTGTCAGTTACTTATAATTTCAGGCATGGTTTTCATTTTGTTTTCCCCAAGTTTTCATTATATTATTGTTGGAGGGATTTCATAGGAGATGAGTGAATTATAAATGCTTTTATTTCACCATTTTAAACTAAATCACCATCTATCATTTGTATTTCGTTTGGACCAGGGGTTGACTAGAGTATCTTTTACTGGTATCCTTTATTGTCAACCAGAGCTACATGATTTACCCATCTGTATATCAGGTGTCATTGGAATCAAGTATTAAAGAGGGATTAAATAAAGTGATAACACAGTCAATAAGAAACACTTCCCTTTGGGGGAAAGAAAATAAAGAATAATTATAGAAAATATATATTATTTTAGTTAACCTTTCACTGACATATTCTTTTCAGTCTTTTGTATTTGTGAACAATAGTCTGCATTTCATCTTTGCAGATGTTTGCTAATATAGTGGAGCATGTTTGTTGTCATTTTATTGATTATATATACTGTTTCCTAGTTCAAATATACAATAAATCAGAGCTTTCAATCTTTAAGACACATACAAATTATTCTTGAGGTTAGGTTTTATTATTTTAAGGGCGTTTCACTGGAAAATAAATCAAAATCCAATTTTCATGAAAAGTCATATGCTATATGCTATAAGACAATGAATGGCCATAGTAAACAAGAGGTTAAATTTTCAACTGGTTTATTCTCAACAATAAAATTTTCTGAAGAATTTACACTAATAATGTTGAGAACTGAAGAAGAAATAAAAAGAAAGCATTCTGTTTGGTTTTTCATTTGGAGTGTTGCACATAGTGAAAAATAAAAGGATATATGCCTACCCTCTGAATAATTTTAAATTGTTTAATTGAAAATGTTCTTTATTACAAAAGTAAAGAAACATAACAATGCTTATTTTGTCATATCATGAAAGCTAAACTTGTTATATTTTGAGCTGTATTATTCTTGCTCAATCAGAATAGCAAATAATAAAGTGTGGAATTTAAAACAGTAAAAAATTTGGTAATCAAGATATTTTTATTTTATAGAAATACTGTTTTGTGTTGTTTCTTTTTATAAAGTACACATTCCTTGATTTTATAGCAATCACAATTAAGCCCCTTAAATTTATGATTTTATTCTTGCTACATTATAGTGAGGATAACATAGTCATTATAATTTTGCTTTTGCAAATTTGTTTTCAAAAGAGGAATATTATCAAATGTCAGTTTAATATTTTTAAATAATTCTTCAGTAAATGATTTTCTTAATGTTGTCTCTTTAAGCAAGCTTCCTTTGGTTCTCAAAGCTAAGCTTATTACTCAGAGTAATAAACTGTCATTACTTCTTAAAATAAAATACATACCTGAGTATAGCACTGTGGAATAATGCCGTTTTTCAATTTCTCACTGGAAAATGAGTATTTAAAATAATAAGGATTTAAATTTACATAAAATTTGTTCATAGATGCTTATATTTTAAGATGTGTTGGAGCTAAACTCTGGAATCATTAAAATTAAACATATCTAATACGTTTTTTTCTATTTAAATTTAAAACAATAAACAAATTTCTTTGGAATATTTTTGTTTATGAATTTTTTAATAAGTATCCTTCCTTTAAAATGGTCATAGTATCAGTTGAGACATGATATTTCACCTTGAAGCCCTGCTCCTATCATGAATATCCCTAGTTTTCACTCACCTCTAATTTCCTGAATGACCAATACCACTAGATTATAGTTTTGCCAACTTTTTATGGCTGGAAAAAATCTTTTTGGGTGACATGGATGAAGAAAAGTTATAGGACCCATGAAATGAATCAAAAGTAATAACAGTATAGCAATCTATAACTTAATTCTAACCTGTGAGACCAACGTAAATTTCTGAGAAACTGAATAAGGCTAACTTATAAAAATATGTGAGCTTATGCCTTTTAATATCTAGCTCAGAATATTAGCTATAATTATTTTGAGAAATGAAGCCCTTTGAATACTAATGGTCTTTAATGAGTTTATTTTATTATTATCATATTTTAAACAATTTATTTCAGAGAGGAAGAGAGAGATAGAAACATCAATGATGAGAGAATCATTGACTGGCTGCCTCCTGCACATCCCACACTGGGGATTGAGCCCTAACCGTGACCTCCTCCTGGTTCATAAGTCATTGCTCAATCACTGAGCCATGGTGGCCAGGCTTTAATGAGTGTTTTAAAAAATTTTATACTATATCATGAAATATTCTTAATGTAATCCTCCTTGTTTTGAAACAACTGTTTTCTGAAGAAAAATTCAGGCTTTTGATTTATATCTTTTAAAAAGATAAGGAACTAAAGAGAAAAATAGTTGACTGCAGATTTTTCATAATATACACACATACACACACATGTTCCTATATGAATACATACTAATAAAATACATAATATATGTAGTATTATTTTTGTTCACTTTACTGACATGTTATTAAGTGCCCTCCATATTTAATTTTATTCATTCAGTTAAATATAATTCTTGTTATGGACTGAATATTTATATCTTGCCAATATGCATATTTTGAAACCCTCTCTCCCCATATGATGGTATTAGGAGATGAGGCCTTTGGGGGATAATTAGATGAGTTCGTGAGGGTGGAGTCCTCATGAATGTGTTTAATGCCCTAAGAGGAGTTAGGAGAGATTGTTTCCTCTATCTGCTCTCTGCCACAGGAAGGTACAATGAGAAGGTGACAGTCTGCAACCTGGCACTCTGACCTTGGAGTTCTAGCCTCCAGAACGGTGAGACATTTCTGTTGTTTAGGCACCCAGTCTAAGGCATTCTGTCATAGCAGCCCAAACTGACCAAGGCACTTCCCTACTCTAGTGAGAACAGTTCCAATAACATTTTAATATTTAAAGTATGCACACCCTTGATTGTGTAGTGACTTGTGTATGCCTTTAAAGAATTCTGAAGGTCTCATTGATCACCAGAACCTGTTCCCAACTAAACTGAATACTAGTTCCAAAGTGCCTGCCTTTTATTTTCAATATTGATCATAGAAACGCACAGCTAATGTAAAAAAGGGGGGAAATCAAAATCAAAACTATTCTCAAATATAAGCTTAAATAGAGAGGTAGAAAAATAAATTAATGGAACATGTAGGGGTATTATGACTTTTCTAAGTGGATTACATCAACTGATTATGCTAGATTCAGTTGTTTTAATCTATGAATAATTTCTACAAAGCTCATTTTTGGAATATAATAGTTAAAGGTTAATTTTTTTTTTCTGACTAATTGGAAGCAGAAGCTCAATGCCGGTTGCTTGGTACACCTTGGGGCAGTTCAAAAATTGTGAACTTGTTTACAATGGTACCTAATCTGTATTGTCATCCTGAAAATTAATCTCTCTCATAAGAAATTACATGAAAGTCTTGTTATTATATTCTAGTATGTTTACTTGATGTCAAATATGCACCCACTATCTGAGTTCTTCAATGCTATCCCTCTCCTTTTATTCTAGAGAATGTAAAATAATAACTTTGCTTTGGATTATGTTCTCATTTGAAAGCTCTTCAGGGTAATATTCATCAACTTGATATTCTAGGCAAACAGATTCATGAATCTGTATCATAACATTAAGATAAATGATAATCACTGGAATAATTTATTAAATAAGGCCGATATGTCTACTTGTAGAATAATATTGTCACAATGGCCCATGTTCTTTCATCAATTGAAAACTAAACAGATTGATACATGGGCACTCTTTACAGAGGGTGATATCTCAGTTGGCATGCTTATTCTAACATTCTGATAACATTTTCATTTCTCCTTTACTGCATTTTGCCTACTCTCTCCTTAGAGTAAAAAAATGTAGTATTATGGCAAAACTACTTTCCTCCATAGTTTGTGTTTTTCCTGCCATGGAGAAAAGAAAACAAAAATTCTTTCTCTTCTACATGCAAAATGAACGGTTTAAAGACATTGTTCTATTTTTGTGTATATTCAAGTGCATACTTTTCTAACTGATACATTATATACTGATAGTAGTCCCCGATAAATGAGAACAATATATTCTTCACTCATAAGCAAAACTAGGTTAATTGCTTCTTTTAGCAGAAAAGCAAATGTGAGGGGGAAAGCTATTGCTCTTTATGTTAGAAAAGGTTGCATTGTGCATAAACTAAAACCTTCTGGCTACTCTAAGAATAAACTGTAGATAGAAATGAAAATGCCCTGTAGAGATTGTGCCAAGTGAACTATTCAAATACATTCCTTAAAGAGCATACCTAAAAGGCTGGCATTCATTGTATACTTTGAGTGATATGTAATCATTGTCCATTACATAATTACTCCTTGCATTTCTGCTCAAGTGGTGGTCTAATTTCTGGCTCCTTGGTCTCATCTCTCCTGCCTTGCCCATTTTACATGCTGATGTCAGACTATTTCTGTCCATTTCACACTTGCCTTAGAGTCTCTACTGAATCTCTATCACCTTTGGGATAAAATGTGAATTCCTTCCTCTGACATTCATGGTCCAACACAACCCAACTCTCATGTCACCTTCATTCCCTCCTTCCACCTATTCTATGATCTATTCACCCAAGACAACAAGAAATTCTCTAAAAGATAATCTGCATGACCATACTTTGCAGCAGTCCTCAAACTACGGCCCGCGGGCCACATGCGGCCCGCCGAGGACATTTATCTGGCCCGCCGGGTGCCGCTGCCTGTCCTGCTTAGCAGCCGGCTCGTCCCGGGCCCTCAGTGTGCATAGGAATTTGTTCATAGTTTTTTTTTTAAAAAACTATAGTCCGGCCCTCTAACGGTCTGAGGGACAGTGAACTGGCCCCCTGTTTAAAAAGTTTGAGGACCCCTGCTTTAGAGACTTTTCAAGATAATCCTTTGCCTCAATTGCCTTTCTCCTGCTCTGGTCTTGTTGATGACCTCCTGTAAATTACAACACCAATGTCCCCATTCACTGATGCCATATATGATTCTCTTTAGTTGAATTAATTCATGGCATTTTCCCATGGTCTGACATCTCTTTTGTAGTGTCTGTCATATAAAATTATGATTATTTGGTAACATATCTGTTCTTATTTGTAAAATTATTATGTTTGGATAAGGGATGACTAAATTATGCTCTCTGATCACAAGTTTTATCTTGTAAGTTTAACAAGACTAAAATCAATATGCCTCACTCATATGTGGAATCTAATGAACAAAATAAACTGATGAACAAAACAGATCCAGAGACATGGAAGCATGCAACAAATTGAGGAATCTCAGTGGGGATGGGGGAGGAGCAGAGAGATTAACCAAAGAACTTGTATGCATATATGCATACTGCATGGACACAGACAATAGCCCAGTGAAGGCCTGGGGAGTGGGGTGGAGAGGGTCAATGTGGGGAATAGGGGGACATCTATAATACTTCCAACAATAAAGATAAATTTAAAAAATAAATCAAATCAATATGCCCATTGTCTGATGATAAACTGAGGATTCTAGCATAGTGTTTGGCAATTTGTAGGTTTAGTTTATTAGATAATTTGAAGTTAGCTGATTGCCAAAGAGGATAGTGTGCCAACATCTTTCACATTATTTACATACTAGAGGCCCAATGCATGAAATCTGTGCAAGGGGCTCGGCCCTCACAGCCTCGGCTTCGTCTGTAAAGTCATCCGGAAGGTCGTTCAGCTGTCCAGTCTAATTAGCATATTATGCTTTTATTATTATAGATTTTGTTAAAATAACATTATTTAACACAAGTAGGCAAAACTAATTACTTCATACATTTCAAATTTAAGATTGGGTACTATGACCAAAACAACCATTTTTAATGCTTCCAACTGAAGGTATTACCATGGATCTATAATCATAATTCGGACAGTTCCTTGATAGCAATTGGAGGGAGATTCAGATGTATGTATTTCAAAGTTATTGTAAAATTGTATATTTTTGTTGAATAATGAATATAATTTTACTGTTCTTGACTATCTTTTCTTACCTACCACTTGGTGAGAAAATATATAGAGAGAATTAAAAGGATCAGCTTCATACTCATATCATGGTTGAAAACTCATTTTCTCTTTATACCCCTTGAGAATTTTTGTCATTTAAGCATTCAAATAAATTTATGTGTCTTTGAAAATAATCATGCTTTGAATTACAAAATGTACCTTATTCAGACAATGCAAATTGTTTTGAAATAAATGTTCTCATAAGTAATTATAGGATAGAATTTGTTCTAGTTCCACTGATTTCAAAAGTAGAGCATTTGCATCCCATTGTTGTTCAATGAAAACCTTATTTTAGTAATAGTACTTGAGGCCCGGTGCATGAAATTCATGCACCAGGGGCAGGGGGAGGTGTCCCTCAGCCCAGCCTGCACTCTCTCACAATCCAGGACTGCTGGCTCCCAACCACTCAATTGCCTGCCTGCCTGATTGCCCCTAACCGCTTCTGCCTGCCAGCCTGATCACCCCCTAACCGCTCCCCTGCCAGCCCGATTGGTGCCTAACTGCTCCCCTGCTGGCCTGATCGCCCCTAACTGCCCTCCCCTGCTGACCCAGTAGCCCCTAACTGTCCTCCCCTGCTGGCTTGGTCACCCCTAACTGCCCTCCCCTGCCGGCCTGGTCCCCCCCAACTGCTCTCCCTCCCCTGAAGTCCCAGTTGCCCCAACTGCCCTCCCCTGCAGGCCTGGTTGCACCTAACTGCCCTCCCCTGCTGGCCTGATCGCCCACAACTGCCCACCCCTGCCAGCCATCTTGTGGCAGCCATCTTGTGACCACATGGGGGCGGCCATCTTGTGTGAGGGCATGGTGGTCAATTTGCATATTATCTCTTTATTATATAGGATATTAGTTCATTGTTTATGGCATGCTAACATGTACCAAATTCCTTCCTGTAGTGTGAGTAGAAAAAGAAGTAAAGGGTGAGAAAAATTAGCAACAGTGGTAAGGAGTACTTTGAGAGAAGTTCCACAATGGTTTTTAAAGTTGGCCAGGAGTAGAATGAAATGAAATACTTTAAAGAGCAGGGATGCCATTTACTATTTCTAGATCAATTTTCAAATCCTGTACAATTAAAAGTTAACCTTGGGCTACAGAACTTAAGTTTAGTTAATGAAGAGAAAAATAATGAGAAGAGTCTTTTTCAATTAGTATAATGTGATGTATATTTAAGCTTGTTGTTCTTATTTCTGACTTGTTTGCATAGAAACATAGATGTTTAGTATCATTCTGCTGTAGACAATCAAATTGTTGCTGATTTAGCTACGTGTATTGAATGGTGTTGGTTTCGTGACTATAAAACAAAACTAACTAAATCAGCCATTTCTCTTACTTAATTGGCAAGAAATGACTTCTTTAGGATATAAATTGAGCTTTAAAATTGTAATGTAAGAATAATTTAAAGCTAGAGAGGAAGCTGTAAAATAAAAATGAAGGACAGAAATACTCTGAAGATATAAGGTGTATAAAAGGAAAAATAATACTTTTAATTTAAAAACTGATTTGTTATATCACTTGCATTAACATGCCTTCCTCTTTGAGAATTCCTTACTACTCCTGGCTATAAACACTTCAAGAACACACTACATTTGATCTAGTATTTTATTTTACTTACAATGTTTCAATATTATTCTTATGACTACATGATGTATGTTAGTAATATTGTATGGCTGGAAGATTATATACAAGTGGCTCTCATTCAAGAGTAAGTAGTTCTTTTGAAGGAAGAAGATTTTCTGGTACTATATAAGTAACTAAATGTACATGATATAGATTTATTTTTATACTAGAGGCCCGGTGCACAAATTTGTGCACAGGTGGGGTCTTTCGGCCTGGATGGTAATCGGGGCCAATTGGGGCCATCTTGCCCAGTCCCGATCGAGGCTGATTGGGGCCAGCCGGCCAGCGGGAGGGACCGCGGGAGGTTGGCCAGCCACAGGAGGTTTGTGCTGTGGGAGCACACTGACCACCAGCGGGCAGCTCCTGCATTGAGCGTCTGTGCCCTGGTGGTCAGTGTGCATCATAGCAACCAGTTGACCAGTCGTTCAGTCGCTTAGGTTTTATATATATAGATAACGGTATTGATTTTACTTTCAAATTTTATCTTTCTTTATACTGCCATCGTAGTTTGTGTATATACATTTTGTCACCTGATATGATGAAGCTGAAAATAGTTTTGATGGTTTAATGAATGTTTTCATAAATTATTAGTCAGGCAATCATGCACAATAGTGTAAATGGGACACTACAAACTGAGATATGTAAGATGACAGTATAATGCCTCACTTACTACCTAGAGGTAGGTTAGCATAGTGGTGACTGTAGATTCATATGTCACTTAATAGTGTGTGAGTTTAAGAATGTTATTTCATCTCACTGCTGCACAGTTTCCTCATCAGTCACATAAGGATAATTACTTATCTCAGGAGTGGCTTTGATGTTTAAATGAATTGA